>NC_080378.1:118518532-119142532 GCF_014773155.1 Arachis stenosperma
GGAAAGGGTTCTTCGGAGAAAATCACATGGGGTAGGTACTAAATGATGTTTCCTTTTCAATAATTTACTGATTTCAGAGGACAATTATTATCCGTAGCTGAGAATTTTTTATTCTCACTAATCTTATTTCGACATATTATTTCTTTCCGCGAAGTTTGTTTATTTGATTGTTATAAAAAAAAGACAAAAAACAAAAAAATAAATTGCAATTCATCGGCCATCAGATAAGAGTCTAGTCATTGGAGGGAGTTGCATGTCCCTTTTGGCAGTTGGACACTTTTGTAATTCAATTACACCTTAGCTTATAAGAGCATGTTTAACGCAACAATTAAATGATTAATGGACTAAATTTCCTTTCCATTGTGATCTTTATCTCTTCCTTTTCCTTTGGTAATCCATGAACAAGAAAGAAAACGAATATTTGGATATATAGGACAAAGCACTTAGGTCCCATCTTCCTTTTCCATTATTCATTTGTATCTCAATAATTGACCTCCATTACCTTAAATCAAAGGAAAAAATATATATTACTTCAAAAACATTCATGATCATATATATCAATGTTGTGTATGTGACTGCAATTGGACTACATATTATGTCTCATTCACTCTGTCCAAGAATTTTCAAAACAAGTAATGGAATTTTTTAACAACTTCACCCTCCAATAACTGTGGCCATTTATTCATCTCAAACTTAAAAATAAAAAAATAAATAAATAGTGCAATGCAACTTTGATTGCTTGAAGTTTATTCTTCATACTAAACTAAGTTGAGACAGTTAAATTGTTCGTCGAAATTGATGTTATTTGATCCTATTAATGCATTAAAAGGTTAATCATATTGTCTCATCAGGTGGTCTCTTTCTTTCAACAACTTGTGTTATTATTATCTGCATAAATTTGATTATTACACTGAAATCTGATTGATCTTAGTTAAGTTGGGTTAATCCACTATAGAGGCAAGCTCTTCCAACATTATGTTTTCCTTTTTCTTAGCATTGAACTACCTTGACAAAGCACTTCATATAACCTTTATGAAGAAGACTTTATCAATCATACATTGATCATTTACATTTTACACTTCACAGCAAATCCCTCCATCCCCAATATAATACAACAACAAATATACACTTTTTTATTGTCTTGTCTTCAGTGAAGCAATCCTATAATGAAAATTGAGCTGATGCAGAAGTTATGATAATCTAAGATGTTAACTATATTATGCCTCATGCAAGTGTTCTAACCAACCAAGCAACCTAAGCAGCATGGTATCCATAACTGGTGACTTCTTCTCCAACCCTGCTTGAAAAACAGATTCAAGATGAAGGTACGAAAATCCAAGCAACAGAAAAGCCACATTCCAATGTCTATTTCCATTTTCTTTTTATTTCTAGTGTTTTATGCTTTTATAAAATTTCGTGAGAAAAAAAAGAACAAAATTTAAATTTAAAAAAAAAACTGTTTAGAATATATGAAAATGTTTCATATTATCCCTTTATATATATATATATATATATATATATATATATAACAAAGACACGGTATCTTGTCTTCCCATTTTCTTACATTTCAAGAGTTTAACTTCAATGTAAAAGTAGACTGCATATTACTGTTAGCCTTTGTTCCCTAATTTTTCTTCCTTCACACCAAAAAAACACATAATATCAAAATCAGTAAATTATATCCTGATTCTGTTATCTCTTTCTCACGATGTGTACTAAAAGTCTAAAATTAACATGAGCCAAGATGCAACTATAAATTCTATTGGTAGTAATTCGAAAAGCATAGTAGAAAATGTGAAACTCACTGAGTCATTGTATATTCAATTTCAAAGGGAAGTTCTAGCTTACCAATATCTGCAGCAACTCGATGAGCACACATGACTCCTGAGAAAGCAACTGCAATAACACCTTGTCCAGGGAAGCAGCTATCACCCACACAGTAAAGACCATTTACGCCCTGAAGGTTTAATTAACATACAACTTACTTTAATCACTCTGTTCTACGAGTATAATGGATTGTTCTAGAATCGAACCTATTACTAACTTTCAGAAGTAAGTAAAAACTTACTGTGGTATTGAATGGCATTCCCAGTAATCCCTTTGGAGTTTTGCGAGGCATTGGTCCATAAGTTCCATCAACATGAGCTAGGTACCGCCGGTGTGTCTTTGGTGTCCCTACCTACAATGGGGCCTTACAATTTCAAAAAGAACATACACACAATAATATTACATAACTTGGAATCATACACTAAAAAAGAAATGTTATGCATTATTAAGAGAGTGTTTTCTCCATATAAACAGATAATTCAAACATTAATACATAATAGCACCCATGCTTATGTCAGCAACTAGCTCCAGTATTCAAAACTATTCAGTTTTACTTTTTTAATGATAGTGCTGTTACCCCTCACATGCATAGAAATAAGGCTAGTGGGATAAAGCTTTCTTGTTTTTATTGTTTACTTACAACGTATGAAGTTGCAGCACAACTATTATGCAATTCGAAGGTCAAATATATAACTCATACAAGTTGATAACAGATAACAGATGGATTTGGTAATCCAAAAACTTCACGCTGCATATAAAGTGACTCACTAGTTTTCCGTTCTTCGTCTGCGTTACAATATTCGTACGCTTCATTCTTATTAATGTCTTGTATCATTCCTCACCAACACAGCTAACGTTTTATGCATTCTCATACAGCTTATCCATGGAGCCAACAAGATAAAAATCTGCAGTTAAAGTTTTGCTTTTGATGCATCAAGACTATTTAATCATTGCATGGAGTTGGGAGATGATGAAATTGGGTGCTTCTTCCAAGCTTGATTCGGAAATTCCTTTTGAATATTCAGCTACAATGCTGTTCAGAGGTATCTTCCAGTGCTTCATATGTTGCAAAATATCATATATTATTTCAATTTAATATTTTGTTCTCTTTTCTTTTGTTTTATGTTGACGGATTCCTCGAAAAGAAAATGACACTAGTGATAATTGCAAAAGCTTTAAATCTTTTATATTGGTTGAAGTAAGCTATTTCTTTCAGCCTCTAATGATGATTTTCCACCCAGGGAAAGTTCACGCAAGATCATTGATTTATCTAAAACAAAATTTACATGATTTTACAGCTAAGCTCATCCAGTCTCCTCAGTTTGTAGCAGATGAAATCATATGCAGATTAGAGAAAAAATTGTTTCCAGGTCTTAAATCAGCCATTGATTTTATGGAAATGCCAGTCCTTCATCTCACACCGTTTAGCCAACAAAGGTGATGAGTTTGAAAACTCTAAATTAATATTTGTGATGAAACATTATTAAGATAATTAATTACAAAATTATTAATTGAATTTTTAACTAACATATATTGATTAATAATTTTGTTGCAGATTTTAATATTGGGCCAAAAATAAAATTCTGGTGCAAGCCCAATTATATTCAGCTTTGGTTTGATGCAAGAATATATAATAAGTGTGGCTGAATTGTTGTGATACTTATTGGGCCAGATTGAATGATTATCATAAGCCCAATTTCATATCTTTGCTAATGAGCCAATGCATGATCCGAAAATAATTCATCAGAAAAGCAAATGTTATCATTTGCTAATGTTATCATTTGCTCTATGCCTTCCATCGGATCACATGGCTGAAATATTTTTGGGCCAGTTTTGATTATCATTGTTACAAGCCCAAACTAGAATTGCTTGAAGGCAAGCATGTTTGGTCCGAAACCTTGAAGCAAAGAAAACAAAGCTTCATTGCTTCCAACGGATCCAATAATTTTACCATGTGATGGATTCCAAAATACATTCAATTATTATTATTGCATGGGAAATATGAGAGAGAAATTTGCAGTTGAGTTGATTGATTGCCATAGTGCTGCACGCTATCAATAGCAAAGAAAGGGAGATAAATTAATTCACTTTAGTTTAATTGTTCAAAAATACTTGATTGCTTCTCTTTCTACACTTTCTATTCTCTCATCTCTCTCTTTCCTTCGGTCAATATCCAGGAAGCCATGGAAGCTACTTCAAGCTACCAAAAGGAAAGAAAATCACGTCTCAAAACCATCATGATGATGGCAAGAAAACATAACAAAATAAAAGTATGCTGTGGCTGAGATTATCACAAAAAATGGTAAGATTTGGTGAGGTAATCTCGAGCTCTTCATACTCAAAAAGAAAGAAAAAGATTCGGCCAGCAAGTAGTAGATCCTTGGAGGCATAGCTTGTCTTTGATTCTGCTCAACCACCACAGGAAGTAGCTAGAGTGGCGAAGTGATGGAAGAGGCAGAGATTGGAGCAGATGAAGCCATCATCATCATGAAGCATCAAGGGCTAGAAATCCATTTTGGAGAGCAAGCCAAGGATGGAGCGCTCGGATTGATGAAGAGTGATGACCAAGGAAGAACCAGAGGTATTTGCATGTTGGGTTTTGCATGAGTTACCTCTTCTTTCTCTGTGGCCGAACCGGTTCTGTTTTGAAGGAAAAGAAGTTAAGCTTTTTTTTTTTTCAACTGTGAAGGTTTCTCTTCTCTATAAAAGATATGAACAGTCACGGTTTGATTCAAGGAGAAAGTTTGAGAGTACAAGGCACAGAAGTCTCATATCTACCTAAGCTTACATATTTTCTTTTCCTTCAAAGTATTCTGTTTAGTATTTTTCTGTTTAATTTTGTCATGTCTTGAGTCTCATGAAAAAAGGCAAACAGTGAGGTTTGTATGAAAAAGCTAAGCCATAGAGCGAAAAAAGGCAGAGAGTGCAAAATTAAAAGAAAAAGCCATAGATGTACTTAGAGTTCCTTTGTTCATCTATGTTGTGTTTTATGATTCTGTGGGAATCCCCTTGTAAGTTGGGTTAGCACTTTACAGTTTGTAATCAGGATGATTATAGTGAAATTCCATCATAGTTGTGATGGAGACTGGATGTTGCACTTAGCAGCTGAACCAGGATATATCTAGGTGTAATCTTCTTTCTCTACCACTTCATTTCTGTTTCTACTGCACAGGAGCTAAAACAAAAAATATCTCGTGCCAAGTGACGAGACAAAAATAAAAAGTCTCGTGGCTAGGGACGAGACAAAAAAAACATAGCTACTGAAACCATCAAAAGGACTTCCACGTATGAGACCACTCATCCCAAAAACTTAAACTGATTTTGGGATTCACCAAGAATCGAACTCATGACCTTTTGAAACTAAAGCTCTAATACCATGTCATGATACCACTCATCCCAAAAGCTTCAACTAATGAAAAAATGTAACACTAATGGTTATATCTTTAATATTCTCTAAACCTCAATTGTTTATATTGTACAAATATTTCATCGGCTCCCTATACTTTCTCTAATAAATAATAATAATAATAATAATAATTATTATAAAAGTTTTCATCAGTTACCAATATTCAAATCCGCTGTTGGGGCTACATTTCTGATTTTTTGGACTGGAATTTTCTGCCAGTTTTTGTCTGATTTATTTTGACAAAGAGATTGTAATTCCAGTTGCGACGTACATTTTGATATCTTGTTTTCTGATTCTGTAGGACCTTGTTAATTGAGTTACAGCTAGGGGTTGTCTCCTTTTCTGGCGCACGTAATTGCATTGCGAGAAGGAAGGGATGGCGGCGGAGAAGAATCAACGATATTTTTTGGTGGTAATGCATAAAAGGATCTGCGGGATCGACCCCATGAAACTGATAACACCCGAGGAGGAGAAGGATGTGGATTGTAAAAATCTACCTCCGATTCCGTTTGATTTCAGTGTGGATCTTCCACTGGCCTGGATGCATGCTGTAGAGTTGGATTCCAAGATTCATCTCGTTGGAGGTCGGCAATATTTAAGCGAATTTCCTGACGGTCGTGGTCCTTTTATGCTGTCCAAAAGAATCTACGAACTAAACCTTGACAAGAAGTTGGAGGAGTTGAAATCAATCGGTGATGCTCCATGGTTTCTTGATTCCATGAGTCATGCTCTTCAGAGAATTGGAAGTGATTATTATTTCATATTGATGGGTGGTTACGTTCCCATGTGGAGTCCTAGTGGTCGTAATTTTTCGGTTCTACGCTCCGGGACCAAGGTTTGGGAATACTTGCCTGCTGCTCCTAGTGAACCTTGTAGTGGGAAGGTAGTTGACACTTCGCGGTTCGACTTCTATGGTAAGCTATACCTCCGACCCTGTTTGGAAGATGAAAGAGTTTGTATCCACTCTTATGACACACACAACCCACTCGATGATTGGCGAACTTGTGAGGGTGACAACAGTTTTACGCGTTCTTTCTATGTCATAGTGTCTGACGATGGCCAGCGTCAATTCTTTCCTCCAAGGGTGCATATTCCAGGTATCAGCTAATTTCAAGCATCTTCATGTTGTTTTTACTCTTCAGTTTTGTTATTCATATTGGTATTGGTTTGTTACAGATTTGGTTGATCCTGGCAAATACCTGGCATTATCTTTCAAAGGCTTGAAGGCTGCTTAGATAGAATTCCATCCTTCATTCATGAGAATCCGCCTATTCTTTTTGATCTTGATGGCAATGGCATGTTTCTTGTTATGTTACCTGGCTTTGCAAACCAAGAAAAAGTGGACCCAGTCCTCTGCATGTTGGTTCTTCAGGTCATCCCAAAGAAGGTTGTCAACTGTCCTTCCCGAGTTCTCCGTAGATCTCCGAGGTTCCCAACGGAGTGTGAGTTCTTGGAATGGATGGTCCTTAGCGTTCACATGTACAGCGTGAATGAGGGCGTCAATCAGTGGTCTGATGCCCTTCATTTCCCCCGCATCCCTTGCGACGAAGCCATTGTGTATGAGGTCCCAAGTAGAGGGAAAAGAAAATACAGCCAAATTTGAGTTTCAAACATGCTTAGCTTGCTTCAAAGGTGATGCTTTAGCTTGCTTCAAAGGTAATGCTTCCCTTTGTAAAGAGGACTACATTGATGGGTTACTGTCCAAACTTGTATATTGATTATAAATTTAGCACGTACAAAACACCAAATTGCATGCTAGATTTTATCATAGGCACATCAATGTCTTTGTAGTATTCAGAATTTTGTTTTTTGGAAACTTTTTCAAGTCTCTGAAAATGTTTAATTGACTGAAACTTGTGACTAATCTAGTGGAGTTAGGAGTGTTAACTTAGTCAAAGTTTCAAACCAAAAGCATAGCTATAATTTGGTCAGAAGTTTAGGTCCTTTCACAATAAATTTGGATAGAATTTATGTACATGGATTATCTTTATAGAATTTAACTTGGAAGGTTTACTAATTGAGTCTTTTCTCTTTCTTTCTTCGCTCCTTCTACATTGATGGATAAAAAGAAGAAACTAATTATATAAAACTCATTGCTAATATCTCTCTGATGTTTAATTGACTGATTTTTTTAATAAAGAATAATATCACTGTTTTTCAATTATACCTTGCAAAAGCAAGCATTTGGTGAGATAATAGATTTACAATATATAGTATATAGTATTAGGTTGTCAATACAATTATGCATCAAATGTCAAGTTTGTTGACTTTGATTATATAATCAGGCAGGCCTCATCATATTTACTTATATGTACAATTAAGCCTAATGGTGGTGCCTTGTGGATCAAACTATGACATACTTATTTCCTACTAGTGTTCCAGTGCATAAAAGAGAACAGAGAACATGAGCAAATATGCTGTAATTAAACCACCATAAGAAGTGATTGTTCATTCTTGTTAACCATTTACATTACTTGCTTCATTTTGATAGAAATACACAATAAATAGAGTTTACTCATGCTGTGTTACAAGAACAACTTAAGTTGAAAATATACATCTTTCCATCTTTTACATCCCACCCCTCAACCAAGGTCTCTCCGACATGGCCATCAAGGCCTTGGTCAAGGACCAGCCTCTATCCCCCTTCGGCATTGCCATCAAGGAATAAGACTGGGGCCTAAAACATCTATTATTGAAATTTGGATACTATGTCCAGTATAACTAAGTTAGCCCTTTCCATCTTACACTTGATCACACATTACTTGCTGACATATGAAGTACTCAAACGAAAGGATAGAGCACAAATTATACACCACAATAAGTGAGTGAAGAACATTTGTAATTCAAACTCGGATCAAATATCTCAGTGACCATAATATCAGGCTTCTTAACCACTTCTTTAGAAGCAGACACAACGAGACTCCTATTCTCCATGAGAGTTTCCATTTTGCATTCTCAAGGACCTTGAACTTCATAAAGAACTTCGCATTATATCCGATCACTCCCTTCTTTGCTTGTCAGCAGCCTTAGTCTACAGTTCTGCCTTTGGATAAGCAAATATTTAGTTGAGATCCCCATATGAGCTGTGTGCCTGTGTCCTTCAAGGGATGCTGTAATGTCCTAAATTTTCTTGAAACATTTTACATTTAATTCCTTTTATTACTATTCAACCCTCCAATTTTATCAAAATGTCTACACTACCCTTATTTCCTTTTCCCAACCCTAACCCTAATTTCAAAATTAACTCAAACACTCTCATCTCTCATCTCACACGCTACACACATAGGAAAAACAGAGAGGCTGAGGATCGGGAAGAAGAAGAGAGGGGAGGAAAGGACGGCGCTGGCGGGGCTCACAGTCGCCGTCGCCGTCGTTGTCGCGAATCAGGAAGAGAGAGGGAGAAGGAGATCGAAACAGGGAATGGGGGAAGGAGAAAGGAAGAAGCGCAAAAGAGGAGTTGATGTCCCGCGGTCCTCGCGGTCGCCCCTGGAGACCGTCCCTGCCGCAGCCAGAGCTTCTACTGCCATCGTCGAGGACTCCATCGCCACCACAAGAAGCCACCGCATGTGAAAGAGAAAGACCCGACACATAGAACAGAGGAAGGGGACGACATCTCGTCGCTGCCGCACCTTGTCGTTGCCGCTTGACGGGGAGCTTTGTCGTTGCAGTCACGGTTGCGGGTATGGGGGTTTGAAGAGAGAGAGAGAGAGAGAAAGGAGCTCGCAAAGGAGAGAGAAACGCAATGGCCAGAGAGAGGAGAGTCTCACGAGGAGGGGGAGCTGGTACGCCTCCGCCATTGTTGCAAGCTGCGCCACCGCGCCTTTGGTCATCCAAATCATTCTCCAAGTCTTCCCATGATACCATGAGTCCTTTCCTCTTTTCTCTTTTCGGTTTGTCCTCCTTCTTCAGTTTTGGACAATCAAACTTGAAGTGTCCAGTTTCTTTACAGTTGTAGCAGATCACCTTGTTCAGATCCCTCTTTGGTTTTTCTTGAACTTCCACCTTTGTTTTGTTCCTTCAACTTCATCATTTTCCTGAATTTCTTAGCAAACAAAATAAAGTCATTGTCAAATAAATTATTGCTAGATTCATCATCTAGAGATTTAGTGACTGATTTGAGAGCAACTCCTTTTTTTGTATCTCTCTTTAAATAAGTGTTTTCAAAAGCAAGTAAGTTTTCTCTCAGATCATCATAGGTCATTTCATCAATACCACTACTCCCAACTATTATTATAGCATTGGTTTCCCACTCTTTAGTGGGACATCTCAATATTCTCCTCACAAGCACAGATTTTGGATGTCTGATTCCCATAGCATCCAAGCCAGTGATGATAATGTTGAATCTTTCAAACATTTCATCCATTGTTTTTCCTTCCTTCATTGAGCATATTTCGTAATCTCTGTTCATCATGTCTATTCTGGATCTTTTGACTTGGGTTGTGCCTTCATGAGTGACTTAAAGTTTGTCCAAGATTTTCTTTGCTGTTGGGCATCTTGATACCTGTCGGTATTCCTCGAAGCTGACTGCACAGTTGAGCAAGTTGACAGCTTTAGCGTTGAGTTCTATTTTCTTTCTGTCATCTTCATTCCAGTCGGCCTCAACCTTAGGAACAACCACTCCATCAGCTCCAGTGGTGGTTGGAAATTGTGGACCTTCCAGGATTATCTTCCAAAGCCTATAATCTACAGACTGAATAAAGATCTTCATTCTTTCTTTCCAGTAGCTGTAGTTTTTCCCATTGAAGAATGGGGGTCTGTTACTTCACTGCCCTTCTGTCAGAGTATAGACTACCAGATTCGGGCCACTGTTAACTGCCATCAGGATCTTTTTTCCAAGTTGCAAAGCTTGATCTCTTTGAGACCAAGTTTTGATACCAATTGATGGTAATCAGTAGCTAAGAGAAGGGGGAGTTGAATCTTAGTCTCCCTTTTTGTTGAAAATTACTTTCTGACCTTTAAAGGAACTTCAGGAGATATTTTCACTTTTTGTCTCATAACAAGTTAAGAGACATTTTTGTTTTATCTCGTAACAAGTTGAGAGACATTTTTCATTTTTGTCTCCTGCGAACCAGAAATAGAGAAGAAGCAGAGAAGAGAGAATCACACCAAGAAGTATCTTGATTCAGCTGCTAAATGCAATGCAGCCTACATCTAGTCTCCACTACAACAATGATGGAATTTCACTATCTTTTACAAGATTACAAACACCAATTCTTTCTCTAGGATCTACCCAAGCTTATCAGGGACAAACCCAGATTTTACACCCAATCTAAATTTGACTAGGACTCAAAACCTAGCTTTCAATCGCAAAGTGCTAACCAACTTGCAAGGGAATCCCCACAGAATCATGAAACACAACATACATATGTACAAAGAAACTCTTAGACATCTATGGCTTTTTCTCTAATATTGATCACTGCCTTTTTCCTTTCATTGACTTTTTCTTATAAATCTCATCATGTTTGTCTTTTACCATGAGATCTAGATAGACAATACTAAGAAAAAGAAAACAAAATGAACAATATTGAAGGAGAAGAACTCATGAAGTTTGGGTAGTTATGAGAACTCTGTGCTTTTCACTTTCTCTCATTGATCTCAACCCTTGGCTGTTCACCCTTATTATAGAAGGGAAAGCTTTCAAGGTTGAAACCGGTTCAATCAAGCAACTTCTTCTCCAACCAAAAATAGCAGCAATTCGGACAGAGAGAAGAGAGAAGGAAAACCAAAAACCAACATGCATGTACCTCTCTCAACCTTTTTCATTAAGCTCCTTCAATCTGAATCCTTGATCTTGTCTTTGGCTCCAAGAAAGAATTTGAACCCTTGATGAACATCTGACCCAGGACAACTCCGTGCTTTCCATTTTTGCTTCTTCCTACGTATAGCTCGGCGCCTACCTTCTTTCTTTGATGAATAAAAATGGAAGTGAGTTTTTGCAACTGAGATCTTCTTCTCTGACAGAGGCGGATTGCTTCTATTTTTGGCTTCGAAAATCTTGAAGCTCTTTTTCAAATCTTGCCTTCAATGGCAAAAATCTTGCCATGCCTTTTTTCTGATCTTCCTTCTTCACAGCCTTTCTTCCATAGGCTTCTCTGTTACTTTACTTTTTCTTCTGATAACTTCTTTCTTCTATCTTCTTTTTTGACTAATGATATGACTGAATGCAAAGAGAGATGAGAGAGAAGAGACAAAGCTTTCAATGCACAATAAACTCAATTTAATTTTGAGTTTCTATTACCTATGCATACAATTAACCAAATTGAATTTTTTCTTTTCAGTTACCAAGACATGAACTTAATTGAGTTAAAATTTGAAATCCATTAGTCCATAGGAGTAGGTACCGTAGCATGCTTAAAGTCCTTGGGCCACTTCCTTTTTTTCTTTTGCTTTGCCAATATTAGTCCATGGGCTTGTGATTTGGACTTGTCTCAATCTAAGAGTTAAGCTACTTTTAATGATTTAATTTTGCACAAGGTTAAATTAATTTATTGATCAAATTGGACTGTTCTAGCTTTTTGGCCCAATAGGAAATTAATTTATTCTTCTTGCACACTAACAAAAACATCAACCAAACAATTGGAAGTAATTTAATTGTTTAAATATTAATAATTTTTTACTTTATATTTTAACAATGTTTGATCATCATTTCAATTAGATTCAAGTTTTCCAAATTCGACATATGTGAATGGGAAAAATATCAGGTCAAAATTAGCACACTTTCAAAAATGTTTAATAACATACTGTTAAGTAGACTTAATTTAAACATTCATGAAATTAGTAAGACCAAAAGAAAACTGTGCTCTAGAAGTTTCACTTCAATTGTATTTCTTTCTTTATTGTCAGTGGAAATTAATAGCACTGATTAGTACAACTGATATACCCTTTGCAATATAATGTAGTGTTAATAGAAACAATTACAGATTAATACAATCTACAAATAGTTGCCAACAAAAAATTCACAAAGTATCATTTACTAAATCTTTCCTATAAAAGAAAAATGATATACATTTTTGACATATTCAAATACTTGTAGAGCACTTAACAAAATCTCTTGTATCTAAATGTATAAAACCATTGACATGATACCCTTAATATTTTATCTTCAATAAAATTTTTCCACTTCATTCTCTTAACTCTTCCTTTTGCTTTTATGTCGTAGTTTTCAGCACTTGTAACTTCATCATGTAAACAAGATCTTTTCTAACCATTCTTTTTAAATTTAGAAACTAAATGGTTTTTTTATGTTAGAATAAGAAAATTTATTATAATCATAACCCAGAGAAGATTTGCAAGTTTTCGCCACGCATTCTTTTTTTTTTTTTTTTGGTGTCTCACCACACATTCAGTTGATCAAGTATAATAATTTTAAGGGAAAGTAGGCAATCTTAATTATTTCCAGTGCATAAAAGAAAACAAAGAACAGTGCCAAATAAACCGCAATTAAGCCACTGGAAGAAGTAATTCTTCATTCTTAACTTCTTGTTAACCATAAACATCTTTCCATCTTACACCTTTTATTCTTTTTTGAAAAATAACCCCCCAACCAAAGACTCTCCGGCATAGCCATCAAGTGCCTGGTTAAGGACCAGCCTCTATCCCCCTTCGGCATTGCCATCAGGGAATCAGACTGGGGCCAAAAACATCTACTATTTATTGAATACTCTCTTCTTCAAGTACAACTAAGTTACAACAAATCACACATTACTTACTAACATAAGAACTATGAAGTACTTAAAGGAAAGGAAAGCATACACCACGAACAGTGAGTGAACAATATTTGTAATTCAAACTCAGATCAAATGGAGATCTCAGTGATCATGATATCAAGTTTCTTTACTGATTCCTAGCCACTTCTTTAGAAGCAGTCGTAGCGCGACTTCTATTCTCCTCGAGAGTGTCCGTTTGGAATTCTCAAGGATCTTGAACCTCATAAAGAACTTCAAATTGTTGCACCAATTGTGATGCTTATATCAGAGCACTCCCTTCTTTGCTTATCAGCAGCCTCAATCTCAGTTCTGCCTTTGGATGAGCGAATATTGAATTGTTTCCCATATGAGCTGTATCCTTCAAGGGTACACTGTACACTTCCCCCACGGTAGATTTCATCATCTTATCAACAGAACAAAAGAAAAAGCAGTCAATGTTGTAATAAACTTCAATGTATAAGTTGTCAGCAGCAAAAGTTGGGGGAAAAAAAAAGAAATACATGAAAGAAGTAATGCAATGCAGGTGTTTACTAGTTCATAACACCACCGAAAATACCACCCTTACATCTGGCACACAAGAAGTACTCTCTAGCTCCAAACAAAAACTACATGAGAATAGAAACCGTGTATGTAAGGAATGGTGCAATGAATTAACAGCACTAACAGCAATGAGGAGTTAGATTATACCTGCACTTTATCTACATATCAGAGAAACAAAAGCACCATTCATCTTTCAACCATGAACTATGGGAAATTTTGTTTAGATAAATCAATCATCTTGCGTGAACTTTCTTTTGGTAAAAAAGGCTCAAAGAAATAGCACACTTCAATGAAATATAAAAGAATTTAGAGCCAATCATATAAGATTGTCAGTTTTTTCAATTACCACTAACGTCATTCTCTTATTGAGGAATCCATCAACAATAAAACGAAAGAAAAGAGAACAAATATTAAATCAAAATAATATACGATACTTCGCTGCATAGTTGATGGTATGCAACATATGAAGCACTGTAAGATACAGCATTCTTTCTGAGTATTCAAAAGGAATATTAAATCAAGGTTGGAAGAAGAACCTAATTTCATCATGTCCCAACTCCCATGCCTAAGGGTCTGAAGCAAGTATCAAAGCATGTAAGAGTACTGCAATGAGTGAATAGGCTTGATGCAACAAAAGCAAAACTTTAACTGCAGACTTTTATGTTGTTGGCTCCATGGATAAGCTGTGTGAGAGTGTACAAAATGTTAACTGTGTTGGTAAGGAATGATACAAGACATTAACAAGAATGTAGAGTAAGAACAACATTGTGAGAGAGTATAAATGTTAGTGCAGAAAACAAATGTATTTGGGGAAATACAGAATAACGTTGTGAGAGAGAGAAAGAGTTACCTGTTGAAGTTGTTGGATTACCAAATCCATCTATTATCAACTCGAATGGCAGGGATGTGGGAGATTTTGGGCCAAAGCTGTAGGTCCTTCATCTCGCACCGTTTACCCAGCAAAGGGCTACGACTGACGCTGAGTTGTATTAGAGAGGCAGGCAGCTTTTCACCCTCCATATTCTCCAACTTGGGACATTCATAAATAGATAATTCATGGAGGGAGGTGAGGTGGGCAAGTCCCTTGCATTCCAACGTCTCCACACTTTTAATGCCTTCCAGTGTGAGAGACTCAAGGGAGGCAGGCAACCAACCTTCCTTGGGGAGACACTTCACACTCTCACATTCACCTTCAATCCAAAGATCAATAAGCCCTTGAAATTGTGAATTCATGAATGCTGCAGTGCTCACTAGTTTCTCGCAGTAGCTGATTTCAAGAGATCCGAGGCTACGGTGTGGATCCCCATCCCCTGTAGGAGACAAATCAACCTCTGGGCAACCCACTAATGAGAGACGCTGTAGCTGAGGTGCTGCCATCCATATCGTTGACACGGATTTCAAACTCCCACAATGGTTGATCCATAAATAACGGAGACATGAAAGAGAGCGTGACACCACAATAGACTCCATGTTTCTACAGTACATGATCTCAACACGCACGAGATTCGGAAAGGAATCCAACAAGGAGAAGGACGCAAGTGAATCACAGCTGCTACGTATGTATAGTTCCTGAAGTGAGTGGTGTTGGCCATCCATTTCGAATTCTAATTCTCTGCATTCCTGAATCGTCAAGCGGTGTAGTGATGGGGGAATAGCACTCACTGGAAACCATATGTGGGAGGAACAACCTGAGATCCATAAAGAAGTGAGGCAAGTCAGTTGCGTGTTGGTAATGGCCTCCACCACAGACCCCACTAGATGCTTTCCTGAAATTGAAAGAGTGGTAATCGCAGGAGCCCTTGGAACACAACAACTCACCTCAACGCACTTCTCAATCCAAAGTGATTGCAAAGATGGAAGTTGATTTGGCAAATCTCCTCTCAACATCGGACACTCCATTATGGTAAGCTTCCTAAGTCGAGGAAATGCATTCAACTCCATTGAACGCCACTCCTTCCAGCAAGGCATTGATGAAAACGAAAGGCTTTCAAGCTTTGGAAATGGAGTCTCCAAACAAGATTCATCGTTCTGGTAAAAGTAAAACTCAGCACCCACAATTTCCACACTTTCAAAATTTGAAATTCTTAAGCCCTTCAAAGAGGGCAGTTGTCCAAATGAAGGAAGCATACAACAATTCCTGCAACCATCCAGCCTTAGATATGTGATGTTGCGGTAGGAAGAACTTCCCAACCAATCTGAAAATGTTGTACCCCTGTAACCCCGGATTTCTAGTTCTTTCAAATTAGTGTGAGGTTGTAACTTGTCGAGTATATCTCTTTCTATTTGGGAATCAACTTCATTCTCATCTTCATCTGGCGACCAACTCAACTCCAAAGAGCAAATGCCATCCTTATCAAACATTCTTGCCATCGAAGCTTCACTGCTGTTCACCACATTCTCCAAACCGGCAATGGAAATTGATTGGTGTAGATCTGCAAGTGCTCCCAATTCTGTGATCTTGTTCTCTTCACGCTTCCCAACAACATAGTCGCTTAAAAACTGCAAATTTTTCAACTGGCTCATGCCTTTCGGCATCTCATAGCCACTAAAAATTTATTAATTTACTTTATCTATTTTATTGCTAGTATTGTGATTAAGGTTATTTGTTTTGATATTAGTGTTAAAATTTACTGATATTATAGTTAGATGATAGGCTTTGTGAATTAATTATTTTTTTATTATGTCAAAATAAGATACTATTGTAGTATTAAAATTTTATGGTTTTATTATATCAGTTATTTTTAGAAGTTGAGACTTGATTCTTCATAAAATTTTAGTGAAGATATGTATTTCAAATTTTAATTTTAAATTTTTAACTATTTTATAATTTATATTTACGTGTGACCGGTTTTATCGGTTCAACTAGTGATTTATCGGTTGAACCAATAAACCAATAAACCAGTAGTTTGGCCCGTTCGATTACTGGTTCGGTTCTAACAACTATGTTTCAATCTAATTTCAAAAATTTCGATTTACTCAATTTAGTCTCCCAACTTAATAGTTATGACTCACATTGGTTCTTAATCTTATTTTGGTCATTGTCTCACAAAAATCGTTAACGACATGCTGAGATGGACTAACGACTGCTACATTATACATTCTAGCGACTATTTGATGTGACAATTAAAATTTTTTTATCTTATTTTTTTTTCAACTAAACACTTAAAATCCTAATATGAGTCACAGATACCTAAGTTAAAAAATTAAACTAAGTAAATTGAAACTTTAAAAATCATATTAAAGCTCGAATATAACTTCAAAATAGAACTTTAACTTATGTAGTGATTAATTTAAATGAGAATCAAATAAATCAAAATTCAACATAATTTTTATCAATGTTTTCAAATTCGAAATTTCTATACCAAAATTAACTAGAATTTTTCTTTAAATTAAAAATTTAATGAAATAGTGACTTTAATTATCTTAATCAATGTCCTAATTAATTATTTTTATGTCTTAAAAAAACTGTATATGAGAAGAAAATAATTAATTTATCTATTTTAATAAATAGTTATTTTACTAAAATGAAAGAAATTATTTTCTTAGAATTTTTTAAGAACTAATTAATATTATATATAGTTTGTTACACTATATTTAGTTATAAAAATTTTATTTATTTCTAATGCTTATATTAAAAATAAAAAAAAATTAAATTAGTAAATTTTAATCTATAATATAATAATAATATAGTAATTATTTTATATATTGTACGAATATAAATTAATTATTTTTTTATTTATAAAAATTTTAAGAGGTTTGAACTTGTTTTATATATATATATATATATTGATGAGTGTGATATATTTTTTATGTAAATAATTTTTTAAAAAAAATTAATAGTTAATTTATTACCTTTTTTGTTTTAGTCCAAATTAAATATTTTTTATTATTTTTGGAAAGAAAATCTTTTGAGGAATTTAATAATATGTGATGAGGAACACCGAATAACTTATACAGAAACTAATTAAAATACAACATAAAAACATCTTTAAAAAAAGACGTTTTTAGCATCTTTATTTGAGTAGCCTCCTAATATTTTATCTTCAATAAGATTTTCCCACTTCATTCTCTTAACTCTTCCTTTTGTTTTTATGTCGTGGTTTTCAGCACCCGTAACTTCATCATGTAAACAAGATCTTTTCTAACCATTCTTTTTAAATTTAGAAACTAAATGGTTTTTTTATGTTAGAATAAGAGAATTTATTATAATCATAACCCAAATAAGATTTGCAGGTTTTCACCACACATTCGGTTTTTTTTCTCTTTTTGGTGTCTCACCACACATTCAGTTGATCAAGTATAATAATTTTAAGGAAAAGTAGGCAATCTTACTTATTTCCAGTGCATAAAAGAAAACAAAGAACATGGCCAAATAAACCACAATTAAGCCACTGGAAGAAGTAATTCTTCATTCTTGACTTCTTGTTAACCATAAACATCTTTCCATCTTACACCTTTTATTCTTTTTTGAAAAATAACCCCCCAACCAAAGACTCTCCAGCATAGCCATCAAGTGCCTGGTTAAGGACCAGCCTCTATCCCCCTTCGGCATTGCCATCAAGGAATAGGACTGGGGCCAAAAACATCTACTATTTATTGAATACTCTCTTCTTCAAGTACAACTAAGTTATCCCTTTCCATGTTACAACTAATCACACATTACTTACTAACATAAGAACTATGAAGTACTTAAAGGAAAGGAAAGCATACACCACAAACAGTGAGTGAACAATATTTGTAATTCAAACTCAGATCAATGGAGATCTCAGTGACCATGATATCAAGTTTCTTTACTGATTCCTAGCCACTTCTTTAGAAGGAGTCGCAGCGCGACTTCTATTATCCTTGAGAGTGTCCGTTTGGCATTCTCAAGGATCTTGAACCTCATAAAGAACTTCAAATTGTTGCACCAATTGTGATGCCTATATCAGAGCACTCCCTTCTTTGCTTATCAGCAGCCTCAATCTCAGTTCTGCCTTTGGATAAGCGAATATTGAATTGTTTCCCATATGAGCTGGTATACTTCAAGGGTATACTGTACACTTTCCTCGCGGTAGATTTCATCATCTTATCAACAGAACAAAAGAAAAAGCAGTCATTGTTGTAATAAACTTCAATGTATAAGTTGTCAGCAGCAAAAGTTGGGAAAAAAAAAAAAAGAAGATACATGAAAGAAGTAATGCAATGCAGGTGTTTATTAGTTCATAACACCACTGAAAATACCACCCTTACATCTGGCACACAAGAAGTACTCTCTAGCTCCAAACAAAAACTATATGAGAATAGAAACCGTTCATGTAACGAATGGTGCAATGAAGAGTTAGATTATACCCACACTTTATCTACATATCAGAAAAACAAAAGCACAATTCATTTTTCAACCATAAACTATGGTAAATTTTGTTTAGATAAATCAATTATCTTGCATGAACTTTCTTTTGGTAAAAAAGGCTCAAAAAAATAGCACAATTCAACGAAATATAAAAGAATTTAGAGCCAATCATATAGGATTCTAAGTTTTTTCAATTACCACTAACGTCATTCTCTTATTGAGGAATCCATCAACCATCAACAATAAAACGAAAGAAAAGAGAACAAATATTAAATCAAAATAATATACGATACTTTGCGGCATAGTTGATGGTATGCAACATATGAAGCACTGTAAGATACAGCATTCTTTCTGAGTATTCAAAAGGAATATTAAATCAAGGGTGGAAGAAGAACCTAATTTCATCATGTCCCAACTCCAATGCCTAAGGGTCTGAAGAAGTATCAAAGGATGTAAGAGTACTGCAATGAATGAATACTCTTGATGAACAATGTGGAGTAAGAACGTTGTAAAGCAGATGAAGAATGAAAAGCTAGTGAGTCACTTTATATGCAGAGTATAAATGTTAGTGCAGAAAACAATGTTGTGTATGTACCTGTTGAAGTTGTTGGATTACCAAATCCATCTGCCATCAACTTGAATGGCAGGGATGTGGGAGATTTTGGGCCAAAGCTGTGGATCCTTCATCTCACACCGTTTGCCCAGCAAAGGGCTTCCCCAGATGTTGAGTTGTGTTAGAGAGGCAGGCAGCTTTTCACCCTCCATATTCTCCAACTTGGGACATTCATTAATAGTTAAATGTTGGAGGGAGGTGAGGTGGGCAAGTCCCTTGCATTCCAACGTCTCCACACTTTTAATGCGTTTGAGTTCCAGAGACTCAAGTGAGGCAGGCAACCAACCTTCCTTTGGGAGGCACTTCACACTCTCCTTATATTCACCTTCAATCGAAAGATGAATAAGCCCTTGAAATTGTGAATTCATGAAAACTGCAGTGCTCACTAGTTTCTCGCAGTAGCTGATTCCAAGATATCTGAGGCTACGGTGTGGAACCCCTGGAGCAGACAAATCGATCTCTGGGCAACCCACTAATTCGAGATGCTCTAGCTGAGGTGCTGCCATCCATATCGTCGACACGGATTTCATACTCCCACAATGGTTGATCCATAAATAACGGAGACATGAAAGAGAGCGTGACACCACAATAGACTCCATGTTTCCACAGTAATTGATATGAATACGCACGAGATTCGGAAAGGAATCCAACAAGGAGAAGGACGCAAGTGAATCACAGCTGCTACGTATGTATAGTTCCTGAAGTGAGTGGTGTTGGCCATCCATTTCGAATTCTAATTTTCTGCAATCCCGTATCCACAACTCTTGTAGTGATGGGGGAATAGCACTCACTGGAAACCATATGTGGGAGGAACAATCTGAGATGCGTAGAGAAGTGAGGCAAGTGAGTTGCGTGTTGGTAATGGCCTCCACCACGGACCCCACTAGATGCTTTCCTGAAATTGAAAGAGTGGTAATCGCAGGAGCCCTTGGAACACAACAACTCAGCTCATCGCACTTCTCAATCTTAAGTGATTGCAAAGATGATAGATGAATGGGCAAATCTCCTCTCAACGACGGACACTTCCATATGGTAAGCTCCCTAAGTCGAGGAAATGCATTGAACACCAATGAACGCCACTCCTTCCAGCAAGGCATTGACTTAAACAAAAGAGTTTCAAGCTTTTGAAATGGTGGTGTCTCCACACAAGATTCATCGTTCTCGTAAAAGTAAAACTCAGCACCCACAATCCCCAGACTTTCAAAAAATCCAATTTCAAGGTGCTTCAAAGAGGGCAATTGTCCAAGTGAAGGAAGCATACAACAATTCCTGCAACCATCCAGTTTTACTCTGGTGATGTTGTGGTAGGAAGAATGTCCCAACCAATCTGGAAAGGTTGTACCCCTATAACCCTCGATTTCTAGTTTTTTCAAATTACAATGAGGTTGTAACTCGTTCAGTATATCTCTTTCTATTTGGGAATCAACTTCATTCTCATCTTCATCTGGCGACCAACTCAACTCCAAAGAGCAAATGCCATCCTTATCAAACATTCTTGCCATCGAAGCTTCACTGCTGTTCACCACATTCTCCAAACCGGCAATGGAAATTGATTGCTGTAGATCTGCAAGTACTCCCAATTCTGTGATCTTGTTCTCTTCACGCTTCCCAACAACATAGTCGCTTAAAAACTGCAAATTTTTCAACTGGCTCATGCCTTTCGGCATCTCATGCAATGACTGAGTCACTCTAATATCAAGATGGCGCAAATTGACAAGGTCTTTCATGCAAACAGGTAGCATTTTCAGATTTCTACACCTATACAACTTCAAGGTCTGCAAGTTATACAGGTTACCCAATGACTCCGGCAATGTAACAATGTAGGTCTCGGACAGATCCAAGTAACGCAAATGAATCAACTCACCTATTGAATCAGGTACAGACTCTAGAGGAAAGCTATTGAACGACAAGGCTCTCAGGTACTTCAACTGTGACAACAACATGAAAGGTGCGTTTTCCATGTTGAATGGAATCCCCCATTCCAGATTGATTTCAAGAAATGTTCTTGTATGTTTTATTCTGTCACAAACTCCCAACAGTTTTGAGATTGGATAATTGCCTTTAGCATTATGGGACAAATGACGAGTTTTAATATCAACCTCAACTGCATTCTGAAGCTCTTCCGCTCTAAAATAGAATTCTCCACCAAACATCAGTGCCAAATCATGTACGAGATCATGCATCACAAATATATTTGTCAGAGTACTATGAGGTTGCAAAAATGATCGCGCAACTAATTCATTGAAATATTCATCACCAACTTCTTCTAAAGTGTTTCTCCCAGTTGGTTGTAAAAAATTCTGAGCCATCCATAACAAGATGAGCTCATCTTTATCAAATTCATAATCCTTCGGATACAACGAGCAATAAACAAAGCACTCTTTCAGACATGAAGGAAGATAATAATAACTGATTCTTAAAGCCGGAACAACTTTTATCTTGTCATTGGAGAATTTCCATACCTCACTCTTCAATATATGCTTCCAATACTCGACATCAGAATTTCCACGCAATAGGCCTCCGAGGGCTTGAGCTGCCAAGGGCAATCCATCACACTTCTTTACAATATCTTTGCCGACTTTTCTCAGAATTGGATTTTCCATAGAGTCAGTGGAAAGGCGTGCATGTTTTGAAAATACTAGCCAACAATCTTCATCCGACAATAAACTTAGTTCATGTGGTGAAACCGTTTGCGCGGCAGAAGCCACTTTTTTACTTCTAGTGGTTATGAGAATTTTACTCCCCTTAACCCCATTCTGAAAAGGTTTTAGAAGCCTATTCCAATCTTCATAATCCTCATTCCATGCGTCATCAAAGACAACAAAGAATTTCCGCGTTGACAATTTTTCTTTTAATTCCTGTTGAAGTAAATTCAAATCATTCAAGTTACAAGGACTCTTTGTTATTGCCTCAATTATAGTCTTGGTGACCTTAGTGACATCAAACTCTTCGGACACACAAACCCAACCTCGAAAATCAAAATTCCCCTTCATTTTATCGTCATTGTAAAGCAATTGGGCCAAAGTAGTCTTTCCTATTCCGCCCATGCCCACAATGGGAATGACAGATAAATCACCATGAGCATCATCATCATCATCCAACAACAGCTTCAGTATGGCCTCCTTGTCTTCTTTCCTGCCACATATCTCCGATGGTTCAACAAGACATGTGGATGGAATTCTCCATGACATGTCCACCTTTGCGGTCTCCTTCAAACGAAGATAATTTTTGCGTGCTACAGCAGATTCTAGTCTTCGAACTATGTATTCGATGTCACCAGTATCCTCAATATATGAATCAACAAGGCGAGACCAGGAGGAAGAGTTACCTGGATCCATTTGAGTGGCAGCAATAGCGGCTTTAGTGGAGAGTTCGTCGAGTAAGTCATCCGCCATAAAGAGAGCATCTTGAAGATCAACAAGCCACTTCTTCACTTTCTTGTCAGTGAACTGCTTCAGCTCAGCATCATCAAGAACAGGTGCAACATCATACAGACAATTCTGTAACCTTCCAAGCAAGTTGTTGCTTTCGAGGAAAGAGTCGTCTTCTTCAAGTATTGAAGACATGTTGTCCAAAACAGTATCAACAAAGGGAGAGAGGTAAGCTCCACCATAAAGTTTTTCAGCCATGGTTGAATCTCAAGTGAAGCAGATCAGATGGGATAAAAGAAAGGTGATGGGTGAGGAAAGGGTTCGCAATATTGACTTGATGAGGTTTATGGTCTTCGGAGAAAATCACATGGGGTAGGTACTAAATGATGTTTCCTTTTCAATAATTTACTGATTTCAGAGGACAATTATTATCCGTAGCTGAGAATTTTTTATTCTCACTAATCTTATTTCGACATATTATTTCTTTCCGCGAAGTTTGTTTATTTGATTGTTATAAAAAAAAGACAAAAAACAAAAAAATAAATTGCAATTCATCGGCCATCAGATAAGAGTCTAGTCATTGGAGGGAGTTGCATGTCCCTTTTGGCAGTTGGACACTTTTGTAATTCAATTACACCTTAGCTTATAAGAGCATGTTTAACGCAACAATTAAATGATTAATGGACTAAATTTCCTTTCCATTGTGATCTTTATCTCTTCCTTTTCCTTTGGTAATCCATGAACAAGAAAGAAAACGAATATTTGGATATATAGGACAAAGCACTTAGGTCCCATCTTCCTTTTCCATTATTCATTTTGTATCTCAATAATTGACCTCCATTACCTTAAATCAAAGGAAAAAATATATATTACTTCAAAAACATTCATGATCATATATATCAATGTTGTGTATGTGACTGCAATTGGACTACATATTATGTCTCATTCACTCTGTCCAAGAATTTTCAAAACAAGTAATGGAATTTTTTAACAACTTCACCCTCCAATAACTGTGGCCATTTATTCATCTCAAACTTAAAAAATAAAAAAATAAATAAATAGTGCAATGCAACTTTGATTGCTTGAAGTTTATTCTTCATACTAAACTAAGTTGAGACAGTTAAATTGTTCGTCGAAATTGATGTTATTTGATCCTATTAATGCATTAAAAGGTTAATCATATTGTCTCATCAGGTGGTCTCTTTCTTTCAACAACTTGTGTTATTATTATCTGCATAAATTTGATTATTACACTGAAATCTGATTGATCTTAGTTAAGTTGGGTTAATCCACTATAGAGGCAAGCTCTTCCAACATTATGTTTTCCTTTTTCTTCTTAGCATTGAACTACCTTGACAAAGCACTTCATATAACCTTTATGAAGAAGACTTTATCAATCATACATTGATCATTTACATTTTACACTTCACAGCAAATCCCTCCATCCCCAATATAATACAACAACAAATATACACTTTTTTATTGTCTTGTTCTTCAGTGAAGCAATCCTATAATGAAAATTGAGCTGATGCAGAAGTTATGATAATCTAAGATGTTAACTATATTATGCCTCATGCAAGTGTTCTTAACCAACCAAGCAACCTAAGCAGCATGGTATCCATAACTGGTGACTTCTTCTCCAACCCTGCTTGAAAAACAGATTCAAGATGAAGGTACGAAAATCCAAGCAACAGAAAAGCCACATTCCAATGTCTATTTCCATTTTCTATTTTTATTTCTAGTGTTTTATGCTTTTATAAAATTTCGTGAGAAAAAAAAGAACAAAATTTAAATTTAAAAAAAAAACTGTTTAGAATATATGAAAATGTTTCATATTATCCCTTTATATATATATATATATATATATATATATATATATATATATATACAAAGACACGGTATCTTGTCTTCCCATTTTCTTACATTTCAAGAGTTTAACTTCAATGTAAAAGTAGACTGCATATTACTGTTAGCCTTTGTTCCCTAATTTTTCTTCCTTCACACCAAAAAAACACATAATATCAAAATCAGTAAATTATATCCTGATTCTGTTATCTCTTTCTCACGATGTGTACTAAAAGTCTAAAATTAACATGAGCCAAGATGCAACTATAAATTCTATTGGTAGTAATTCGAAAAGCATAGTAGAAAATGTGAAACTCACTGAGTCATTGTATATTCAATTTCAAAGGGAAGTTCTAGCTTACCAATATCTGCAGCAACTCGATGAGCACACATGACTCCTGAGAAAGCAACTGCAATAACACCTTGTCCAGGGAAGCAGCTATCACCCACACAGTAAAGACCATTTACGCCCTGAAGGTTTAATTAACATACAACTTACTTTAATCACTCTGTTCTACGAGTATAATGGATTGTTCTAGAATCGAACCTATTACTAACTTTCAGAAGTAAGTAAAAACTTACTGTGGTATTGAATGGCATTCCCAGTAATCCCTTTGGAGTTTTGCGAGGCATTGGTCCATAAGTTCCATCAACATGAGCTAGGTACCGCCGGTGTGTCTTTGGTGTCCCTACCTACAATGGGGCCTTACAATTTCAAAAAGAACATACACACAATAATATTACATAACTTGGAATCATACACTAAAAAAGAAATGTTATATGCATTATTAAGAGAGTGTTTTCTCCATATAAACAGATAATTCAAACATTAATACATAATAGCACCCATGCTTATGTCAGCAACTAGCTCCAGTATTCAAAACTATTCAGTTTTTACTTTTTTAATGATAGTGCTGTTACCCCTCACATGCATAGAAATAAGGCTAGTGGGATAAAGCTTTCTTGTTTTTATTGTTTACTTACAACGTATGAAGTTGCAGCACAACTATTATGCAATTCGAAGGTCAAATATATAACTCATACAAGTTGATAACAGATAACAGATGGATTTGGTAATCCAAAAACTTCACGCTGCATATAAAGTGACTCACTAGTTTTCCGTTCTTCGTCTGCGTTACAATATTCGTACGCTTCATTCTTATTAATGTCTTGTATCATTCCTCACCAACACAGCTAACGTTTTATGCATTCTCATACAGCTTATCCATGGAGCCAACAAGATAAAAATCTGCAGTTAAAGTTTTGCTTTTGATGCATCAAGACTATTTAATCATTGCATGGAGTTGGGAGATGATGAAATTGGGTGCTTCTTCCAAGCTTGATTCGGAAATTCCTTTTGAATATTCAGCTACAATGCTGTTCAGAGGTATCTTCCAGTGCTTCATATGTTGCAAAATATCATATATTATTTCAATTTAATATTTTGTTCTCTTTTCTTTTGTTTTATTGTTGACGGATTCCTCGAAAAGAAAATGACACTAGTGATAATTGCAAAAGCTTTAAATCTTTTATATTGGTTGAAGTAAGCTATTTCTTTCAGCCTCTAATGATGATTTTCCACCCAGGGAAAGTTCACGCAAGATCATTGATTTATCTAAAACAAAATTTACATGATTTTACAGCTAAGCTCATCCAGTCTCCTCAGTTTGTAGCAGATGAAATCATATGCAGATTAGAGAAAAAATTGTTTCCAGGTCTTAAATCAGCCATTGATTTTATGGAAATGCCAGTCCTTCATCTCACACCGTTTAGCCAACAAAGGTGATGAGTTTGAAAACTCTAAATTAATATTTGTGATGACTAAACATTATTAAGATAATTAATTACAAAATTATTAATTGAATTTTTAACTAACATATATTGATTAATAATTTTGTTGCAGATTTTAATATTGGGCCAAAAATAAAATTCTGGTGCAAGCCCAATTATATTCAGCTTTGGTTTGATGCAAGAATATATAATAAGTGTGGCTGAATTGTTGTGATACTTATTGGGCCAGATTGAATGATTATCATAAGCCCAATTTCATATCTTTGCTAATGAGCCAATGCATGATCCGAAAATAATTCATCAGAAAAGCAAATGTTATCATTTGCTAATGTTATCATTTGCTCTATGCCTTCCATCGGATCACATGGCTGAAATATTTTTGGGCCAGTTTTGATTATCATTGTTACAAGCCCAAACTAGAATTGCTTGAAGGCAAGCATGTTTGGTCCGAAACCTTGAAGCAAAGAAAACAAAGCTTCATTGCTTCCAACGGATCCAATAATTTTACCATGTGATGGATTCCAAAATACATTCAATTATTATTTATTGCATGGGAAATATGAGAGAGAAATTTGCAGTTGAGTTGATTGATTGCCATAGTGCTGCACGCTATCAATAGCAAAGAAAGGGAGATAAATTAATTCACTTTAGTTTAATTGTTCAAAAATACTTGATTGCTTCTCTTTCTACACTTTCTATTCTCTCATCTCTCTCTTTCCTTCGGTCAATATCCAGGAAGCCATGGAAGCTACTTCAAGCTACCAAAAGGAAAGAAAATCACGTCTCAAAACCATCATGATGATGGCAAGAAAACATAACAAAATAAAAGTATGCTGTGGCTGAGATTATCACAAAAAATGGTAAGATTTGGTGAGGTAATCTCGAGCTCTTCATACTCAAAAAGAAAGAAAAAGATTCGGCCAGCAAGTAGTAGATCCTTGGAGGCATAGCTTGTCTTTGATTCTGCTCAACCACCACAGGAAGTAGCTAGAGTGGCGAAGTGATGGAAGAGGCAGAGATTGGAGCAGATGAAGCCATCATCATCATGAAGCATCAAGGGCTAGAAATCCATTTTGGAGAGCAAGCCAAGGATGGAGCGCTCGGATTGATGAAGAGTGATGACCAAGGAAGAACCAGAGGTATTTGCATGTTGGGTTTTGCATGAGTTACCTCTTCTTTCTCTGTGGCCGAACCGGTTCTGTTTTGAAGGAAAAGAAGTTAAGCTTTTTTTTTTTTCAACTGTGAAGGTTTCTCTTCTCTATAAAAGATATGAACAGTCACGGTTTGATTCAAGGAGAAAGTTTGAGAGTACAAGGCACAGAAGTCTCATATCTACCTAAGCTTACATATTTTCTTTTCCTTCAAAGTATTCTGTTTAGTATTTTTCTGTTTAATTTTGTCATGTCTTGAGTCTCATGAAAAAAGGCAAACAGTGAGGTTTGTATGAAAAAGCTAAGCCATAGAGCGAAAAAAGGCAGAGAGTGCAAAATTAAAAGAAAAAGCCATAGATGTACTTAGAGTTCCTTTGTTCATCTATGTTGTGTTTTATGATTCTGTGGGAATCCCCTTGTAAGTTGGGTTAGCACTTTACAGTTTGTAATCAGGATGATTATAGTGAAATTCCATCATAGTTGTGATGGAGACTGGATGTTGCACTTAGCAGCTGAACCAGGATATATCTAGGTGTAATCTTCTTTCTCTACCACTTCATTTCTGTTTCTACTGCACAGGAGCTAAAACAAAAAATATCTCGTGCCAAGTGACGAGACAAAAATAAAAAGTCTCGTGGCTAGGGACGAGACAAAAAAAACATAGCTACTGAAACCATCAAAAGGACTTCCACGTATGAGACCACTCATCCCAAAAACTTAAACTGATTTTGGGATTCACCAAGAATCGAACTCATGACCTTTTGAAACTAAAGCTCTAATACCATGTCATGATACCACTCATCCCAAAAGCTTCAACTAATGAAAAAATGTAACACTAATGGTTATATCTTTAATATTCTCTAAACCTCAATTGTTTATATTGTACAAATATTTCATCGGCTCCCTATACTTTCTCTAATAAATAATAATAATAATAATAATATTATTATAAAAGTTTTCATCAGTTACCAATATTCAAATCCGCTGTTGGGGCTACATTTCTGATTTTTTGGACTGGAATTTTCTGCCAGTTTTTGTCTGATTTATTTTGACAAAGAGATTGTAATTCCAGTTGCGACGTACATTTTGATATCTTGTTTTCTGATTCTGTAGGACCTTGTTAATTGAGTTACAGCTAGGGGTTGTCTCCTTTTCTGGCGCACGTAATTGCATTGCGAGAAGGAAGGGATGGCGGCGGAGAAGAATCAACGATATTTTTTGGTGGTAATGCATAAAAGGATCTGCGGGATCGACCCCATGAAACTGATAACACCCGAGGAGGAGAAGGATGTGGATTGTAAAAATCTACCTCCGATTCCGTTTGATTTCAGTGTGGATCTTCCACTGGCCTGGATGCATGCTGTAGAGTTGGATTCCAAGATTCATCTCGTTGGAGGTCGGCAATATTTAAGCGAATTTCCTGACGGTCGTGGTCCTTTTATGCTGTCCAAAAGAATCTACGAACTAAACCTTGACAAGAAGTTGGAGGAGTTGAAATCAATCGGTGATGCTCCATGGTTTCTTGATTCCATGAGTCATGCTCTTCAGAGAATTGGAAGTGATTATTATTTCATATTGATGGGTGGTTACGTTCCCATGTGGAGTCCTAGTGGTCGTAATTTTTCGGTTCTACGCTCCGGGACCAAGGTTTGGGAATACTTGCCTGCTGCTCCTAGTGAACCTTGTAGTGGGAAGGTAGTTGACACTTCGCGGTTCGACTTCTATGGTAAGCTATACCTCCGACCCTGTTTGGAAGATGAAAGAGTTTGTATCCACTCTTATGACACACACAACCCACTCGATGATTGGCGAACTTGTGAGGGTGACAACAGTTTTACGCGTTCTTTCTATGTCATAGTGTCTGACGATGGCCAGCGTCAATTCTTTCCTCCAAGGGTGCATATTCCAGGTATCAGCTAATTTCAAGCATCTTCATGTTGTTTTTACTCTTCAGTTTTGTTATTCATATTGGTATTGGTTTGTTACAGATTTGGTTGATCCTGGCAAATACCTGGCATTATCTTTCAAAGGCTTGAAGGCTGCTTAGATAGAATTCCATCCTTCATTCATGAGAATCCGCCTATTCTTTTTGATCTTGATGGCAATGGCATGTTTCTTGTTATGTTACCTGGCTTTGCAAACCAAGAAAAAGTGGACCCAGTCCTCTGCATGTTGGTTCTTCAGGTCATCCCAAAGAAGGTTGTCAACTGTCCTTCCCGAGTTCTCCGTAGATCTCCGAGGTTCCCAACGGAGTGTGAGTTCTTGGAATGGATGGTCCTTAGCGTTCACATGTACAGCGTGAATGAGGGCGTCAATCAGTGGTCTGATGCCCTTCATTTCCCCCGCATCCCTTGCGACGAAGCCATTGTGTATGAGGTCCCAAGTAGAGGGAAAAGAAAATACAGCCAAATTTGAGTTTCAAACATGCTTAGCTTGCTTCAAAGGTGATGCTTTAGCTTGCTTCAAAGGTAATGCTTCCCTTTGTAAAGAGGACTACATTGATGGGTTACTGTCCAAACTTGTATATTGATTATAAATTTAGCACGTACAAAACACCAAATTGCATGCTAGATTTTATCATAGGCACATCAATGTCTTTGTAGTATTCAGAATTTTGTTTTTTGGAAACTTTTTCAAGTCTCTGAAAATGTTTAATTGACTGAAACTTGTGACTAATCTAGTGGAGTTAGGAGTGTTAACTTAGTCAAAGTTTCAAACCAAAAGCATAGCTATAATTTGGTCAGAAGTTTAGGTCCTTTCACAATAAATTTGGATAGAATTTATGTACATGGATTATCTTTATAGAATTTAACTTGGAAGGTTTACTAATTGAGTCTTTTCTCTTTCTTTCTTCGCTCCTTCTACATTGATGGATAAAAAGAAGAAACTAATTATATAAAACTCATTGCTAATATCTCTCTGATGTTTAATTGACTGATTTTTTTAATAAAGAATAATATCACTGTTTTTCAATTATACCTTGCAAAAGCAAGCATTTGGTGAGATAATAGATTTACAATATATAGTATATAGTATTAGGTTGTCAATACAATTATGCATCAAATGTCAAGTTTGTTGACTTTGATTATATAATCAGGCAGGCCTCATCATATTTACTTATATGTACAATTAAGCCTAATGGTGGTGCCTTGTGGATCAAACTATGACATACTTATTTCCTACTAGTGTTCCAGTGCATAAAAGAGAACAGAGAACATGAGCAAATATGCTGTAATTAAACCACCATAAGAAGTGATTGTTCATTCTTGTTAACCATTTACATTACTTGCTTCATTTTGATAGAAATACACAATAAATAGAGTTTACTCATGCTGTGTTACAAGAACAACTTAAGTTGAAAATATACATCTTTCCATCTTTTACATCCCACCCCTCAACCAAGGTCTCTCCGACATGGCCATCAAGGCCTTGGTCAAGGACCAGCCTCTATCCCCCTTCGGCATTGCCATCAAGGAATAAGACTGGGGCCTAAAACATCTATTATTGAAATTTGGATACTATGTCCAGTATAACTAAGTTAGCCCTTTCCATCTTACACTTGATCACACATTACTTGCTGACATATGAAGTACTCAAACGAAAGGATAGAGCACAAATTATACACCACAATAAGTGAGTGAAGAACATTTGTAATTCAAACTCGGATCAAATATCTCAGTGACCATAATATCAGGCTTCTTAACCACTTCTTTAGAAGCAGACACAACGAGACTCCTATTCTCCATGAGAGTTTCCATTTTGCATTCTCAAGGACCTTGAACTTCATAAAGAACTTCGCATTATATCCGATCACTCCCTTCTTTGCTTGTCAGCAGCCTTAGTCTACAGTTCTGCCTTTGGATAAGCAAATATTTAGTTGAGATCCCCATATGAGCTGTGTGCCTGTGTCCTTCAAGGGATGCTGTAATGTCCTAAATTTTCTTGAAACATTTTACATTTAATTCCTTTTATTACTATTCAACCCTCCAATTTTATCAAAATGTCTACACTACCCTTATTTCCTTTTCCCAACCCTAACCCTAATTTCAAAATTAACTCAAACACTCTCATCTCTCATCTCACACGCTACACACACATAGGAAAAACAGAGAGGCTGAGGATCGGGAAGAAGAAGAGAGGGGAGGAAAGGACGGCGCTGGCGGGGCTCACAGTCGCCGTCGCCGTCGTTGTCGCGAATCAGGAAGAGAGAGGGAGAAGGAGATCGAAACAGGGAATGGGGGAAGGAGAAAGGAAGAAGCGCAAAAGAGGAGTTGATGTCCCGCGGTCCTCGCGGTCGCCCCTGGAGACCGTCCCTGCCGCAGCCAGAGCTTCTACTGCCATCGTCGAGGACTCCATCGCCACCACAAGAAGCCACCGCATGTGAAAGAGAAAGACCCGACACATAGAACAGAGGAAGGGGACGACATCTCGTCGCTGCCGCACCTTGTCGTTGCCGCTTGACGGGGAGCTTTGTCGTTGCAGTCACGGTTGCGGGTATGGGGGTTTGAAGAGAGAGAGAGAGAGAGAAAGGAGCTCGCAAAGGAGAGAGAAACGCAATGGCCAGAGAGAGGAGAGTCTCACGAGGAGGGGGAGCTGGTACGCCTCCGCCATTGTTGCAAGCTGCGCCACCGCGCCTTTGGTCATCCAAATCATTCTCCAAGTCTTCCCATGATACCATGAGTCCTTTCCTCTTTTCTCTTTTCGGTTTGTCCTCCTTCTTCAGTTTTGGACAATCAAACTTGAAGTGTCCAGTTTCTTTACAGTTGTAGCAGATCACCTTGTTCAGATCCCTCTTTGGTTTTTCTTGAACTTCCACCTTTGTTTTGTTCCTTCAACTTCATCATTTTCCTGAATTTCTTAGCAAACAAAATAAAGTCATTGTCAAATAAATTATTGCTAGATTCATCATCCAGAGATTCAATGACTGATTTGAGAGTAACTCCTTTCTTTTTTGTATTTCTCTTTATATAAGTGTTTTCAAAAGCAAGTAAGTTTTCTCTCAGATCATCATAGGTCATTTCATCAATACCACTACTCTCAGCTATTATTATAGCATTGGTTTCCCACTCTTTAGTGGGACATCTCAATATTCTCCTCACAAGCACAGATTTTGGATGTCTGATTCCCATAGCATCCAAGCCAGTGATGATAATGTTGAATCTTTCAAACATTTCATCCATTGTTTTTCCTTCCTTCATTGAGCATATTTCGTAATCTCTGTTCATCATGTCTATTCTGGATCTTTTGACTTGGGTTGTGCCTTCATGAGTGACTTAAAGTTTGTCCAAGATTTTCTTTGCTGTTGGGCATCTTGATACCTGTCGGTATTCCTCGAAGCTGACTGCACAGTTGAGCAAGTTGACAGCTTTAGCGTTGAGTTCTATTTTCTTTCTGTCATCTTCATTCCAGTCGGCCTCAACCTTAGGAACAACCACTCCATCAGCTCCAGTGGTGGTTGGAAATTGTGGACCTTCCAGGATTATCTTCCAAAGCCTATAATCTACAGACTGAATAAAGATCTTCATTCTTTCTTTCCAGTAGCTGTAGTTTTTCCCATTGAAGAATGGGGGTCTGTTACTTCACTGCCCTTCTGTCAGAGTATAGACTACCAGATTCGGGCCACTGTTAACTGCCATCAGGATCTTTTTTCCAAGTTGCAAAGCTTGATCTCTTTGAGACCAAGTTTTGATACCAATTGATGGTAATCAGTAGCTAAGAGAAGGGGGAGTTGAATCTTAGTCTCCCTTTTTGTTGAAAATTACTTTCTGACCTTTAAAGGAACTTCAGGAGATATTTTCACTTTTTGTCTCATAACAAGTTAAGAGACATTTTTGTTTTATCTCGTAACAAGTTGAGAGACATTTTTCATTTTTGTCTCCTGCGAACCAGAAATAGAGAAGAAGCAGAGAAGAGAGAATCACACCAAGAAGTATCTTGATTCAGCTGCTAAATGCAATGCAGCCTACATCTAGTCTCCACTACAACAATGATGGAATTTCACTATCTTTTACAAGATTACAAACACCAATTCTTTCTCTAGGATCTACCCAAGCTTATCAGGGACAAACCCAGATTTTACACCCAATCTAAATTTGACTAGGACTCAAAACCTAGCTTTCAATCGCAAAGTGCTAACCAACTTGCAAGGGAATCCCCACAGAATCATGAAACACAACATACATATGTACAAAGAAACTCTTAGACATCTATGGCTTTTTCTCTAATATTGATCACTGCCTTTTTCCTTTCATTGACTTTTTCTTATAAATCTCATCATGTTTGTCTTTTACCATGAGATCTAGATAGACAATACTAAGAAAAAGAAAACAAAATGAACAATATTGAAGGAGAAGAACTCATGAAGTTTGGGTAGTTATGAGAACTCTGTGCTTTTCACTTTCTCTCATTGATCTCAACCCTTGGCTGTTCACCCTTATTATAGAAGGGAAAGCTTTCAAGGTTGAAACCGGTTCAATCAAGCAACTTCTTCTCCAACCAAAAATAGCAGCAATTCGGACAGAGAGAAGAGAGAAGGAAAACCAAAAACCAACATGCATGTACCTCTCTCAACCTTTTTCATTAAGCTCCTTCAATCTGAATCCTTGATCTTGTCTTTGGCTCCAAGAAAGAATTTGAACCCTTGATGAACATCTGACCCAGGACAACTCCGTGCTTTCCATTTTTGCTTCTTCCTACGTATAGCTCGGCGCCTACCTTCTTTCTTTGATGAATAAAAATGGAAGTGAGTTTTTGCAACTGAGATCTTCTTCTCTGACAGAGGCGGATTGCTTCTATTTTTGGCTTCGAAAATCTTGAAGCTCTTTTTCAAATCTTGCCTTCAATGGCAAAAATCTTGCCATGCCTTTTTTCTGATCTTCCTTCTTCACAGCCTTTCTTCCATAGGCTTCTCTGTTACTTTACTTTTTCTTCTGATAACTTCTTTCTTCTATCTTCTTTTTGACTAATGATATGACTGAATGCAAAGAGAGATGAGAGAGAAGAGACAAAGCTTTCAATGCACAATAAACTCAATTTAATTTTGAGTTTCTATTACCTATGCATACAATTAACCAAATTGAATTTTTTCTTTTCAGTTACCAAGACATGAACTTAATTGAGTTAAAATTTGAAATCCATTAGTCCATAGGAGTAGGTACCGTAGCATGCTTAAAGTCCTTGGGCCACTTCCTTTTTTTTCTTTTGCTTTGCCAATATTAGTCCATGGGCTTGTGATTTGGACTTGTCTCAATCTAAGAGTTAAGCTACTTTTAATGATTTAATTTTGCACAAGGTTAAATTAATTTATTGATCAAATTGGACTGTTCTAGCTTTTTGGCCCAATAGGAAATTAATTTATTCTTCTTGCACACTAACAAAAACATCAACCAAACAATTGGAAGTAATTTAATTGTTTAAATATTAATAATTTTTTACTTTATATTTTAACAATGTTTGATCATCATTTCAATTAGATTCAAGTTTTCCAAATTCGACATATGTGAATGGGAAAAATATCAGGTCAAAATTAGCACACTTTCAAAAATGTTTAATAACATACTGTTAAGTAGACTTAATTTAAACATTCATGAAATTAGTAAGACCAAAAGAAAACTGTGCTCTAGAAGTTTCACTTCAATTGTATTTCTTTCTTTATTGTCAGTGGAAATTAATAGCACTGATTAGTACAACTGATATACCCTTTGCAATATAATGTAGTGTTAATAGAAACAATTACAGATTAATACAATCTACAAATAGTTGCCAACAAAAAATTCACAAAGTATCATTTACTAAATCTTTCCTATAAAAGAAAAATGATATACATTTTTGACATATTCAAATACTTGTAGAGCACTTAACAAAATCTCTTGTATCTAAATGTATAAAACCATTGACATGATACCCTTAATATTTTATCTTCAATAAAATTTTTCCACTTCATTCTCTTAACTCTTCCTTTTGCTTTTATGTCGTAGTTTTCAGCACTTGTAACTTCATCATGTAAACAAGATCTTTTCTAACCATTCTTTTTAAATTTAGAAACTAAATGGTTTTTTTATGTTAGAATAAGAAAATTTATTATAATCATAACCCAGAGAAGATTTGCAAGTTTTCGCCACGCATTCTTTTTTTTTTTTTTTTGGTGTCTCACCACACATTCAGTTGATCAAGTATAATAATTTTAAGGGAAAGTAGGCAATCTTAATTATTTCCAGTGCATAAAAGAAAACAAAGAACAGTGCCAAATAAACCGCAATTAAGCCACTGGAAGAAGTAATTCTTCATTCTTAACTTCTTGTTAACCATAAACATCTTTCCATCTTACACCTTTTATTCTTTTTTGAAAAATAACCCCCCAACCAAAGACTCTCCGGCATAGCCATCAAGTGCCTGGTTAAGGACCAGCCTCTATCCCCCTTCGGCATTGCCATCAGGGAATCAGACTGGGGCCAAAAACATCTACTATTTATTGAATACTCTCTTCTTCAAGTACAACTAAGTTACAACAAATCACACATTACTTACTAACATAAGAACTATGAAGTACTTAAAGGAAAGGAAAGCATACACCACGAACAGTGAGTGAACAATATTTGTAATTCAAACTCAGATCAAATGGAGATCTCAGTGATCATGATATCAAGTTTCTTTACTGATTCCTAGCCACTTCTTTAGAAGCAGTCGTAGCGCGACTTCTATTCTCCTCGAGAGTGTCCGTTTGGAATTCTCAAGGATCTTGAACCTCATAAAGAACTTCAAATTGTTGCACCAATTGTGATGCTTATATCAGAGCACTCCCTTCTTTGCTTATCAGCAGCCTCAATCTCAGTTCTGCCTTTGGATGAGCGAATATTGAATTGTTTCCCATATGAGCTGTATCCTTCAAGGGTACACTGTACACTTCCCCCACGGTAGATTTCATCATCTTATCAACAGAACAAAAGAAAAAGCAGTCAATGTTGTAATAAACTTCAATGTATAAGTTGTCAGCAGCAAAAGTTGGGGGAAAAAAAAAAGAAATACATGAAAGAAGTAATGCAATGCAGGTGTTTACTAGTTCATAACACCACCGAAAATACCACCCTTACATCTGGCACACAAGAAGTACTCTCTAGCTCCAAACAAAAACTACATGAGAATAGAAACCGTGTATGTAAGGAATGGTGCAATGAATTAACAGCACTAACAGCAATGAGGAGTTAGATTATACCTGCACTTTATCTACATATCAGAGAAACAAAAGCACCATTCATCTTTCAACCATGAACTATGGGAAATTTTGTTTAGATAAATCAATCATCTTGCGTGAACTTTCTTTTGGTAAAAAAGGCTCAAAGAAATAGCACACTTCAATGAAATATAAAAGAATTTAGAGCCAATCATATAAGATTGTCAGTTTTTTCAATTACCACTAACGTCATTCTCTTATTGAGGAATCCATCAACAATAAAACGAAAGAAAAGAGAACAAATATTAAATCAAAATAATATACGATACTTCGCTGCATAGTTGATGGTATGCAACATATGAAGCACTGTAAGATACAGCATTCTTTCTGAGTATTCAAAAGGAATATTAAATCAAGGTTGGAAGAAGAACCTAATTTCATCATGTCCCAACTCCCATGCCTAAGGGTCTGAAGCAAGTATCAAAGCATGTAAGAGTACTGCAATGAGTGAATAGGCTTGATGCAACAAAAGCAAAACTTTAACTGCAGACTTTTATGTTGTTGGCTCCATGGATAAGCTGTGTGAGAGTGTACAAAATGTTAACTGTGTTGGTAAGGAATGATACAAGACATTAACAAGAATGTAGAGTAAGAACAACATTGTGAGAGAGTATAAATGTTAGTGCAGAAAACAAATGTATTTGGGGAAATACAGAATAACGTTGTGAGAGAGAGAAAGAGTTACCTGTTGAAGTTGTTGGATTACCAAATCCATCTATTATCAACTCGAATGGCAGGGATGTGGGAGATTTTGGGCCAAAGCTGTAGGTCCTTCATCTCGCACCGTTTACCCAGCAAAGGGCTACGACTGACGCTGAGTTGTATTAGAGAGGCAGGCAGCTTTTCACCCTCCATATTCTCCAACTTGGGACATTCATAAATAGATAATTCATGGAGGGAGGTGAGGTGGGCAAGTCCCTTGCATTCCAACGTCTCCACACTTTTAATGCCTTCCAGTGTGAGAGACTCAAGGGAGGCAGGCAACCAACCTTCCTTGGGGAGACACTTCACACTCTCACATTCACCTTCAATCCAAAGATCAATAAGCCCTTGAAATTGTGAATTCATGAATGCTGCAGTGCTCACTAGTTTCTCGCAGTAGCTGATTTCAAGAGATCCGAGGCTACGGTGTGGATCCCCATCCCCTGTAGGAGACAAATCAACCTCTGGGCAACCCACTAATGAGAGACGCTGTAGCTGAGGTGCTGCCATCCATATCGTTGACACGGATTTCAAACTCCCACAATGGTTGATCCATAAATAACGGAGACATGAAAGAGAGCGTGACACCACAATAGACTCCATGTTTCTACAGTACATGATCTCAACACGCACGAGATTCGGAAAGGAATCCAACAAGGAGAAGGACGCAAGTGAATCACAGCTGCTACGTATGTATAGTTCCTGAAGTGAGTGGTGTTGGCCATCCATTTCGAATTCTAATTCTCTGCATTCCTGAATCGTCAAGCGGTGTAGTGATGGGGGAATAGCACTCACTGGAAACCATATGTGGGAGGAACAACCTGAGATCCATAAAGAAGTGAGGCAAGTCAGTTGCGTGTTGGTAATGGCCTCCACCACAGACCCCACTAGATGCTTTCCTGAAATTGAAAGAGTGGTAATCGCAGGAGCCCTTGGAACACAACAACTCACCTCAACGCACTTCTCAATCCAAAGTGATTGCAAAGATGGAAGTTGATTTGGCAAATCTCCTCTCAACATCGGACACTCCATTATGGTAAGCTTCCTAAGTCGAGGAAATGCATTCAACTCCATTGAACGCCACTCCTTCCAGCAAGGCATTGATGAAAACGAAAGGCTTTCAAGCTTTGGAAATGGAGTCTCCAAACAAGATTCATCGTTCTGGTAAAAGTAAAACTCAGCACCCACAATTTCCACACTTTCAAAATTTGAAATTCTTAAGCCCTTCAAAGAGGGCAGTTGTCCAAATGAAGGAAGCATACAACAATTCCTGCAACCATCCAGCCTTAGATATGTGATGTTGCGGTAGGAAGAACTTCCCAACCAATCTGAAAATGTTGTACCCCTGTAACCCCGGATTTCTAGTTCTTTCAAATTAGTGTGAGGTTGTAACTTGTCGAGTATATCTCTTTCTATTTGGGAATCAACTTCATTCTCATCTTCATCTGGCGACCAACTCAACTCCAAAGAGCAAATGCCATCCTTATCAAACATTCTTGCCATCGAAGCTTCACTGCTGTTCACCACATTCTCCAAACCGGCAATGGAAATTGATTGGTGTAGATCTGCAAGTGCTCCCAATTCTGTGATCTTGTTCTCTTCACGCTTCCCAACAACATAGTCGCTTAAAAACTGCAAATTTTTCAACTGGCTCATGCCTTTCGGCATCTCATAGCCACTAAAAATTTATTAATTTACTTTATCTATTTTATTGCTAGTATTGTGATTAAGGTTATTTGTTTTGATATTAGTGTTAAAATTTACTGATATTATAGTTAGATGATAGGCTTTGTGAATTAATTATTTTTTATTATGTCAAAATAAGATACTATTGTAGTATTAAAATTTTATGGTTTTATTATATCAGTTATTTTTAGAAGTTGAGACTTGATTCTTCATAAAATTTTAGTGAAGATATGTATTTCAAATTTTAATTTTAAATTTTTAACTATTTTATAATTTATATTTACGTGTGACCGGTTTTATCGGTTCAACTAGTGATTTATCGGTTGAACCAATAAACCAATAAACCAGTAGTTTGGCCCGTTCGATTACTGGTTCGGTTCTAACAACTATGTTTCAATCTAATTTCAAAAATTTCGATTTACTCAATTTAGTCTCCCAACTTAATAGTTATGACTCACATTGGTTCTTAATCTTATTTTGGTCATTGTCTCACAAAAATCGTTAACGACATGCTGAGATGGACTAACGACTGCTACATTATACATTCTAGCGACTATTTGATGTGACAATTAAAATTTTTTATCTTATTTTTTTTCAACTAAACACTTAAAATCCTAATATGAGTCACAGATACCTAAGTTAAAAAATTAAACTAAGTAAATTGAAACTTTAAAAATCATATTAAAGCTCGAATATAACTTCAAAATAGAACTTTAACTTATGTAGTGATTAATTTAAATGAGAATCAAATAAATCAAAATTCAACATAATTTTTATCAATGTTTTCAAATTCGAAATTTCTATACCAAAATTAACTAGAATTTTTCTTTAAATTAAAAATTTAATGAAATAGTGACTTTAATTATCTTAATCAATGTCCTAATTAATTATTTTTATGTCTTAAAAAAACTGTATATGAGAAGAAAATAATTAATTTATCTATTTTAATAAATAGTTATTTTACTAAAATGAAAGAAATTATTTTCTTAGAATTTTTTAAGAACTAATTAATATTATATATAGTTTGTTACACTATATTTAGTTATAAAAATTTTATTTATTTCTAATGCTTATATTAAAAATAAAAAAAAATTAAATTAGTAAATTTTAATCTATAATATAATAATAATATAGTAATTATTTTATATATTGTACGAATATAAATTAATTATTTTTTTATTTATAAAAATTTTAAGAGGTTTGAACTTGTTTTATATATATATATATATATTGATGAGTGTGATATATTTTTTTATGTAAATAATTTTTTAAAAAAAATTAATAGTTAATTTATTACCTTTTTTGTTTTAGTCCAAATTAAATATTTTTTATTATTTTTGGAAAGAAAATCTTTTGAGGAATTTAATAATATGTGATGAGGAACACCGAATAACTTATACAGAAACTAATTAAAATACAACATAAAAACATCTTTAAAAAAAGACGTTTTTAGCATCTTTATTTGAGTAGCCTCCTAATATTTTATCTTCAATAAGATTTTCCCACTTCATTCTCTTAACTCTTCCTTTTGTTTTTATGTCGTGGTTTTCAGCACCCGTAACTTCATCATGTAAACAAGATCTTTTCTAACCATTCTTTTTAAATTTAGAAACTAAATGGTTTTTTTATGTTAGAATAAGAGAATTTATTATAATCATAACCCAAATAAGATTTGCAGGTTTTCACCACACATTCGGTTTTTTTTCTCTTTTTGGTGTCTCACCACACATTCAGTTGATCAAGTATAATAATTTTAAGGAAAAGTAGGCAATCTTACTTATTTCCAGTGCATAAAAGAAAACAAAGAACATGGCCAAATAAACCACAATTAAGCCACTGGAAGAAGTAATTCTTCATTCTTGACTTCTTGTTAACCATAAACATCTTTCCATCTTACACCTTTTATTCTTTTTTGAAAAATAACCCCCAACCAAAGACTCTCCAGCATAGCCATCAAGTGCCTGGTTAAGGACCAGCCTCTATCCCCCTTCGGCATTGCCATCAAGGAATAGGACTGGGGCCAAAAACATCTACTATTTATTGAATACTCTCTTCTTCAAGTACAACTAAGTTATCCCTTTCCATGTTACAACTAATCACACATTACTTACTAACATAAGAACTATGAAGTACTTAAAGGAAAGGAAAGCATACACCACAAACAGTGAGTGAACAATATTTGTAATTCAAACTCAGATCAATGGAGATCTCAGTGACCATGATATCAAGTTTCTTTACTGATTCCTAGCCACTTCTTTAGAAGGAGTCGCAGCGCGACTTCTATTATCCTTGAGAGTGTCCGTTTGGCATTCTCAAGGATCTTGAACCTCATAAAGAACTTCAAATTGTTGCACCAATTGTGATGCCTATATCAGAGCACTCCCTTCTTTGCTTATCAGCAGCCTCAATCTCAGTTCTGCCTTTGGATAAGCGAATATTGAATTGTTTCCCATATGAGCTGGTATACTTCAAGGGTATACTGTACACTTTCCTCGCGGTAGATTTCATCATCTTATCAACAGAACAAAAGAAAAAGCAGTCATTGTTGTAATAAACTTCAATGTATAAGTTGTCAGCAGCAAAAGTTGGGAAAAAAAAAAAAAGAAGATACATGAAAGAAGTAATGCAATGCAGGTGTTTATTAGTTCATAACACCACTGAAAATACCACCCTTACATCTGGCACACAAGAAGTACTCTCTAGCTCCAAACAAAAACTATATGAGAATAGAAACCGTTCATGTAACGAATGGTGCAATGAAGAGTTAGATTATACCCACACTTTATCTACATATCAGAAAAACAAAAGCACAATTCATTTTTCAACCATAAACTATGGTAAATTTTGTTTAGATAAATCAATTATCTTGCATGAACTTTCTTTTGGTAAAAAAGGCTCAAAAAAATAGCACAATTCAACGAAATATAAAAGAATTTAGAGCCAATCATATAGGATTCTAAGTTTTTTCAATTACCACTAACGTCATTCTCTTATTGAGGAATCCATCAACCATCAACAATAAAACGAAAGAAAAGAGAACAAATATTAAATCAAAATAATATACGATACTTTGCGGCATAGTTGATGGTATGCAACATATGAAGCACTGTAAGATACAGCATTCTTTCTGAGTATTCAAAAGGAATATTAAATCAAGGGTGGAAGAAGAACCTAATTTCATCATGTCCCAACTCCAATGCCTAAGGGTCTGAAGAAGTATCAAAGGATGTAAGAGTACTGCAATGAATGAATACTCTTGATGAACAATGTGGAGTAAGAACGTTGTAAAGCAGATGAAGAATGAAAAGCTAGTGAGTCACTTTATATGCAGAGTATAAATGTTAGTGCAGAAAACAATGTTGTGTATGTACCTGTTGAAGTTGTTGGATTACCAAATCCATCTGCCATCAACTTGAATGGCAGGGATGTGGGAGATTTTGGGCCAAAGCTGTGGATCCTTCATCTCACACCGTTTGCCCAGCAAAGGGCTTCCCCAGATGTTGAGTTGTGTTAGAGAGGCAGGCAGCTTTTCACCCTCCATATTCTCCAACTTGGGACATTCATTAATAGTTAAATGTTGGAGGGAGGTGAGGTGGGCAAGTCCCTTGCATTCCAACGTCTCCACACTTTTAATGCGTTTGAGTTCCAGAGACTCAAGTGAGGCAGGCAACCAACCTTCCTTTGGGAGGCACTTCACACTCTCCTTATATTCACCTTCAATCGAAAGATGAATAAGCCCTTGAAATTGTGAATTCATGAAAACTGCAGTGCTCACTAGTTTCTCGCAGTAGCTGATTCCAAGATATCTGAGGCTACGGTGTGGAACCCCTGGAGCAGACAAATCGATCTCTGGGCAACCCACTAATTCGAGATGCTCTAGCTGAGGTGCTGCCATCCATATCGTCGACACGGATTTCATACTCCCACAATGGTTGATCCATAAATAACGGAGACATGAAAGAGAGCGTGACACCACAATAGACTCCATGTTTCCACAGTAATTGATATGAATACGCACGAGATTCGGAAAGGAATCCAACAAGGAGAAGGACGCAAGTGAATCACAGCTGCTACGTATGTATAGTTCCTGAAGTGAGTGGTGTTGGCCATCCATTTCGAATTCTAATTTTCTGCAATCCCGTATCCACAACTCTTGTAGTGATGGGGGAATAGCACTCACTGGAAACCATATGTGGGAGGAACAATCTGAGATGCGTAGAGAAGTGAGGCAAGTGAGTTGCGTGTTGGTAATGGCCTCCACCACGGACCCCACTAGATGCTTTCCTGAAATTGAAAGAGTGGTAATCGCAGGAGCCCTTGGAACACAACAACTCAGCTCATCGCACTTCTCAATCTTAAGTGATTGCAAAGATGATAGATGAATGGGCAAATCTCCTCTCAACGACGGACACTTCCATATGGTAAGCTCCCTAAGTCGAGGAAATGCATTGAACACCAATGAACGCCACTCCTTCCAGCAAGGCATTGACTTAAACAAAAGAGTTTCAAGCTTTTGAAATGGTGGTGTCTCCACACAAGATTCATCGTTCTCGTAAAAGTAAAACTCAGCACCCACAATCCCCAGACTTTCAAAAAATCCAATTTCAAGGTGCTTCAAAGAGGGCAATTGTCCAAGTGAAGGAAGCATACAACAATTCCTGCAACCATCCAGTTTTACTCTGGTGATGTTGTGGTAGGAAGAATGTCCCAACCAATCTGGAAAGGTTGTACCCCTATAACCCTCGATTTCTAGTTTTTTCAAATTACAATGAGGTTGTAACTCGTTCAGTATATCTCTTTCTATTTGGGAATCAACTTCATTCTCATCTTCATCTGGCGACCAACTCAACTCCAAAGAGCAAATGCCATCCTTATCAAACATTCTTGCCATCGAAGCTTCACTGCTGTTCACCACATTCTCCAAACCGGCAATGGAAATTGATTGCTGTAGATCTGCAAGTACTCCCAATTCTGTGATCTTGTTCTCTTCACGCTTCCCAACAACATAGTCGCTTAAAAACTGCAAATTTTTCAACTGGCTCATGCCTTTCGGCATCTCATGCAATGACTGAGTCACTCTAATATCAAGATGGCGCAAATTGACAAGGTCTTTCATGCAAACAGGTAGCATTTTCAGATTTCTACACCTATACAACTTCAAGGTCTGCAAGTTATACAGGTTACCCAATGACTCCGGCAATGTAACAATGTAGGTCTCGGACAGATCCAAGTAACGCAAATGAATCAACTCACCTATTGAATCAGGTACAGACTCTAGAGGAAAGCTATTGAACGACAAGGCTCTCAGGTACTTCAACTGTGACAACAACATGAAAGGTGCGTTTTCCATGTTGAATGGAATCCCCCATTCCAGATTGATTTCAAGAAATGTTCTTGTATGTTTTATTCTGTCACAAACTCCCAACAGTTTTGAGATTGGATAATTGCCTTTAGCATTATGGGACAAATGACGAGTTTTAATATCAACCTCAACTGCATTCTGAAGCTCTTCCGCTCTAAAATAGAATTCTCCACCAAACATCAGTGCCAAATCATGTACGAGATCATGCATCACAAATATATTTGTCAGAGTACTATGAGGTTGCAAAAATGATCGCGCAACTAATTCATTGAAATATTCATCACCAACTTCTTCTAAAGTGTTTCTCCCAGTTGGTTGTAAAAAATTCTGAGCCATCCATAACAAGATGAGCTCATCTTTATCAAATTCATAATCCTTCGGATACAACGAGCAATAAACAAAGCACTCTTTCAGACATGAAGGAAGATAATAATAACTGATTCTTAAAGCCGGAACAACTTTTATCTTGTCATTGGAGAATTTCCATACCTCACTCTTCAATATATGCTTCCAATACTCGACATCAGAATTTCCACGCAATAGGCCTCCGAGGGCTTGAGCTGCCAAGGGCAATCCATCACACTTCTTTACAATATCTTTGCCGACTTTTCTCAGAATTGGATTTTCCATAGAGTCAGTGGAAAGGCGTGCATGTTTTGAAAATACTAGCCAACAATCTTCATCCGACAATAAACTTAGTTCATGTGGTGAAACCGTTTGCGCGGCAGAAGCCACTTTTTTACTTCTAGTGGTTATGAGAATTTTACTCCCCTTAACCCCATTCTGAAAAGGTTTTAGAAGCCTATTCCAATCTTCATAATCCTCATTCCATGCGTCATCAAAGACAACAAAGAATTTCCGCGTTGACAATTTTTCTTTTAATTCCTGTTGAAGTAAATTCAAATCATTCAAGTTACAAGGACTCTTTGTTATTGCCTCAATTATAGTCTTGGTGACCTTAGTGACATCAAACTCTTCGGACACACAAACCCAACCTCGAAAATCAAAATTCCCCTTCATTTTATCGTCATTGTAAAGCAATTGGGCCAAAGTAGTCTTTCCTATTCCGCCCATGCCCACAATGGGAATGACAGATAAATCACCATGAGCATCATCATCATCATCCAACAACAGCTTCAGTATGGCCTCCTTGTCTTCTTTCCTGCCACATATCTCCGATGGTTCAACAAGACATGTGGATGGAATTCTCCATGACATGTCCACCTTTGCGGTCTCCTTCAAACGAAGATAATTTTTGCGTGCTACAGCAGATTCTAGTCTTCGAACTATGTATTCGATGTCACCAGTATCCTCAATATATGAATCAACAAGGCGAGACCAGGAGGAAGAGTTACCTGGATCCATTTGAGTGGCAGCAATAGCGGCTTTAGTGGAGAGTTCGTCGAGTAAGTCATCCGCCATAAAGAGAGCATCTTGAAGATCAACAAGCCACTTCTTCACTTTCTTGTCAGTGAACTGCTTCAGCTCAGCATCATCAAGAACAGGTGCAACATCATACAGACAATTCTGTAACCTTCCAAGCAAGTTGTTGCTTTCGAGGAAAGAGTCGTCTTCTTCAAGTATTGAAGACATGTTGTCCAAAACAGTATCAACAAAGGGAGAGAGGTAAGCTCCACCATAAAGTTTTTCAGCCATGGTTGAATCTCAAGTGAAGCAGATCAGATGGGATAAAAGAAAGGTGATGGGTGAGGAAAGGGTTCGCAATATTGACTTGATGAGGTTTATGGTCTTCGGAGAAAATCACATGGGGTAGGTACTAAATGATGTTTCCTTTTCAATAATTTACTGATTTCAGAGGACAATTATTATCCGTAGCTGAGAATTTTTTATTCTCACTAATCTTATTTCGACATATTATTTCTTTCCGCGAAGTTTGTTTATTTGATTGTTATAAAAAAAAGACAAAAAACAAAAAAATAAATTGCAATTCATCGGCCATCAGATAAGAGTCTAGTCATTGGAGGGAGTTGCATGTCCCTTTTGGCAGTTGGACACTTTTGTAATTCAATTACACCTTAGCTTATAAGAGCATGTTTAACGCAACAATTAAATGATTAATGGACTAAATTTCCTTTCCATTGTGATCTTTATCTCTTCCTTTTCCTTTGGTAATCCATGAACAAGAAAGAAAACGAATATTTGGATATATAGGACAAAGCACTTAGGTCCCATCTTCCTTTTCCATTATTCATTTTGTATCTCAATAATTGACCTCCATTACCTTAAATCAAAGGAAAAAATATATATTACTTCAAAAACATTCATGATCATATATATCAATGTTGTGTATGTGACTGCAATTGGACTACATATTATGTCTCATTCACTCTGTCCAAGAATTTTCAAAACAAGTAATGGAATTTTTAACAACTTCACCCTCCAATAACTGTGGCCATTTATTCATCTCAAACTTAAAAAATAAAAAAATAAATAAATAGTGCAATGCAACTTTGATTGCTTGAAGTTTATTCTTCATACTAAACTAAGTTGAGACAGTTAAATTGTTCGTCGAAATTGATGTTATTTGATCCTATTAATGCATTAAAAGGTTAATCATATTGTCTCATCAGGTGGTCTCTTTCTTTCAACAACTTGTGTTATTATTATCTGCATAAATTTGATTATTACACTGAAATCTGATTGATCTTAGTTAAGTTGGGTTAATCCACTATAGAGGCAAGCTCTTCCAACATTATGTTTTCCTTTTTCTTCTTAGCATTGAACTACCTTGACAAAGCACTTCATATAACCTTTATGAAGAAGACTTTATCAATCATACATTGATCATTTACATTTTACACTTCACAGCAAATCCCTCCATCCCCAATATAATACAACAACAAATATACACTTTTTTATTGTCTTGTTCTTCAGTGAAGCAATCCTATAATGAAAATTGAGCTGATGCAGAAGTTATGATAATCTAAGATGTTAACTATATTATGCCTCATGCAAGTGTTCTTAACCAACCAAGCAACCTAAGCAGCATGGTATCCATAACTGGTGACTTCTTCTCCAACCCTGCTTGAAAAACAGATTCAAGATGAAGGTACGAAAATCCAAGCAACAGAAAAGCCACATTCCAATGTCTATTTCCATTTTCTATTTTTATTTCTAGTGTTTTATGCTTTTATAAAATTTCGTGAGAAAAAAAAGAACAAAATTTAAATTTAAAAAAAAAACTGTTTAGAATATATGAAAATGTTTCATATTATCCCTTTATATATATATATATATATATATATATATATATATATAACAAAGACACGGTATCTTGTCTTCCCATTTTCTTACATTTCAAGAGTTTAACTTCAATGTAAAAGTAGACTGCATATTACTGTTAGCCTTTGTTCCCTAATTTTTCTTCCTTCACACCAAAAAAACACATAATATCAAAATCAGTAAATTATATCCTGATTCTGTTATCTCTTTCTCACGATGTGTACTAAAAGTCTAAAATTAACATGAGCCAAGATGCAACTATAAATTCTATTGGTAGTAATTCGAAAAGCATAGTAGAAAATGTGAAACTCACTGAGTCATTGTATATTCAATTTCAAAGGGAAGTTCTAGCTTACCAATATCTGCAGCAACTCGATGAGCACACATGACTCCTGAGAAAGCAACTGCAATAACACCTTGTCCAGGGAAGCAGCTATCACCCACACAGTAAAGACCATTTACGCCCTGAAGGTTTAATTAACATACAACTTACTTTAATCACTCTGTTCTACGAGTATAATGGATTGTTCTAGAATCGAACCTATTACTAACTTTCAGAAGTAAGTAAAAACTTACTGTGGTATTGAATGGCATTCCCAGTAATCCCTTTGGAGTTTTGCGAGGCATTGGTCCATAAGTTCCATCAACATGAGCTAGGTACCGCCGGTGTGTCTTTGGTGTCCCTACCTACAATGGGGCCTTACAATTTCAAAAAGAACATACACACAATAATATTACATAACTTGGAATCATACACTAAAAAAGAAATGTTATATGCATTATTAAGAGAGTGTTTTCTCCATATAAACAGATAATTCAAACATTAATACATAATAGCACCCATGCTTATGTCAGCAACTAGCTCCAGTATTCAAAACTATTCAGTTTTTACTTTTTTAATGATAGTGCTGTTACCCCTCACATGCATAGAAATAAGGCTAGTGGGATAAAGCTTTCTTGTTTTTATTGTTTACTTACAACGTATGAAGTTGCAGCACAACTATTATGCAATTCGAAGGTCAAATATATAACTCATACAAGTTGATAACAGATAACAGATGGATTTGGTAATCCAAAAACTTCACGCTGCATATAAAGTGACTCACTAGTTTTCCGTTCTTCGTCTGCGTTACAATATTCGTACGCTTCATTCTTATTAATGTCTTGTATCATTCCTCACCAACACAGCTAACGTTTTATGCATTCTCATACAGCTTATCCATGGAGCCAACAAGATAAAAATCTGCAGTTAAAGTTTTGCTTTTGATGCATCAAGACTATTTAATCATTGCATGGAGTTGGGAGATGATGAAATTGGGTGCTTCTTCCAAGCTTGATTCGGAAATTCCTTTTGAATATTCAGCTACAATGCTGTTCAGAGGTATCTTCCAGTGCTTCATATGTTGCAAAATATCATATATTATTTCAATTTAATATTTTGTTCTCTTTTCTTTTGTTTTATTGTTGACGGATTCCTCGAAAAGAAAATGACACTAGTGATAATTGCAAAAGCTTTAAATCTTTTATATTGGTTGAAGTAAGCTATTTCTTTCAGCCTCTAATGATGATTTTCCACCCAGGGAAAGTTCACGCAAGATCATTGATTTATCTAAAACAAAATTTACATGATTTTACAGCTAAGCTCATCCAGTCTCCTCAGTTTGTAGCAGATGAAATCATATGCAGATTAGAGAAAAAATTGTTTCCAGGTCTTAAATCAGCCATTGATTTTATGGAAATGCCAGTCCTTCATCTCACACCGTTTAGCCAACAAAGGTGATGAGTTTGAAAACTCTAAATTAATATTTGTGATGACTAAACATTATTAAGATAATTAATTACAAAATTATTAATTGAATTTTTAACTAACATATATTGATTAATAATTTTGTTGCAGATTTTAATATTGGGCCAAAAATAAAATTCTGGTGCAAGCCCAATTATATTCAGCTTTGGTTTGATGCAAGAATATATAATAAGTGTGGCTGAATTGTTGTGATACTTATTGGGCCAGATTGAATGATTATCATAAGCCCAATTTCATATCTTTGCTAATGAGCCAATGCATGATCCGAAAATAATTCATCAGAAAAGCAAATGTTATCATTTGCTAATGTTATCATTTGCTCTATGCCTTCCATCGGATCACATGGCTGAAATATTTTTGGGCCAGTTTTGATTATCATTGTTACAAGCCCAAACTAGAATTGCTTGAAGGCAAGCATGTTTGGTCCGAAACCTTGAAGCAAAGAAAACAAAGCTTCATTGCTTCCAACGATCCAATAATTTTACCATGTGATGGATTCCAAAATACATTCAATTATTATTTATTGCATGGGAAATATGAGAGAGAAATTTGCAGTTGAGTTGATTGATTGCCATAGTGCTGCACGCTATCAATAGCAAAGAAAGGGAGATAAATTAATTCACTTTAGTTTAATTGTTCAAAAATACTTGATTGCTTCTCTTTCTACACTTTCTATTCTCTCATCTCTCTCTTTCCTTCGGTCAATATCCAGGAAGCCATGGAAGCTACTTCAAGCTACCAAAAGGAAAGAAAATCACGTCTCAAAACCATCATGATGATGGCAAGAAAACATAACAAAATAAAAGTATGCTGTGGCTGAGATTATCACAAAAAATGGTAAGATTTGGTGAGGTAATCTCGAGCTCTTCATACTCAAAAAGAAAGAAAAAGATTCGGCCAGCAAGTAGTAGATCCTTGGAGGCATAGCTTGTCTTTGATTCTGCTCAACCACCACAGGAAGTAGCTAGAGTGGCGAAGTGATGGAAGAGGCAGAGATTGGAGCAGATGAAGCCATCATCATCATGAAGCATCAAGGGCTAGAAATCCATTTTGGAGAGCAAGCCAAGGATGGAGCGCTCGGATTGATGAAGAGTGATGACCAAGGAAGAACCAGAGGTATTTGCATGTTGGGTTTTGCATGAGTTACCTCTTCTTTCTCTGTGGCCGAACCGGTTCTGTTTTGAAGGAAAAGAAGTTAAGCTTTTTTTTTTTTCAACTGTGAAGGTTTCTCTTCTCTATAAAAGATATGAACAGTCACGGTTTGATTCAAGGAGAAAGTTTGAGAGTACAAGGCACAGAAGTCTCATATCTACCTAAGCTTACATATTTTCTTTTCCTTCAAAGTATTCTGTTTAGTATTTTTCTGTTTAATTTTGTCATGTCTTGAGTCTCATGAAAAAAGGCAAACAGTGAGGTTTGTATGAAAAAGCTAAGCCATAGAGCGAAAAAAGGCAGAGAGTGCAAAATTAAAAGAAAAAGCCATAGATGTACTTAGAGTTCCTTTGTTCATCTATGTTGTGTTTTATGATTCTGTGGGAATCCCCTTGTAAGTTGGGTTAGCACTTTACAGTTTGTAATCAGGATGATTATAGTGAAATTCCATCATAGTTGTGATGGAGACTGGATGTTGCACTTAGCAGCTGAACCAGGATATATCTAGGTGTAATCTTCTTTCTCTACCACTTCATTTCTGTTTCTACTGCACAGGAGCTAAAACAAAAAATATCTCGTGCCAAGTGACGAGACAAAAATAAAAAGTCTCGTGGCTAGGGACGAGACAAAAAAAACATAGCTACTGAAACCATCAAAAGGACTTCCACGTATGAGACCACTCATCCCAAAAACTTAAACTGATTTTGGGATTCACCAAGAATCGAACTCATGACCTTTTGAAACTAAAGCTCTAATACCATGTCATGATACCACTCATCCCAAAAGCTTCAACTAATGAAAAAATGTAACACTAATGGTTATATCTTTAATATTCTCTAAACCTCAATTGTTTATATTGTACAAATATTTCATCGGCTCCCTATACTTTCTCTAATAAATAATAATAATAATAATAATAATTATTATAAAAGTTTTCATCAGTTACCAATATTCAAATCCGCTGTTGGGGCTACATTTCTGATTTTTTGGACTGGAATTTTCTGCCAGTTTTTGTCTGATTTATTTTGACAAAGAGATTGTAATTCCAGTTGCGACGTACATTTTGATATCTTGTTTTCTGATTCTGTAGGACCTTGTTAATTGAGTTACAGCTAGGGGTTGTCTCCTTTTCTGGCGCACGTAATTGCATTGCGAGAAGGAAGGGATGGCGGCGGAGAAGAATCAACGATATTTTTTGGTGGTAATGCATAAAAGGATCTGCGGGATCGACCCCATGAAACTGATAACACCCGAGGAGGAGAAGGATGTGGATTGTAAAAATCTACCTCCGATTCCGTTTGATTTCAGTGTGGATCTTCCACTGGCCTGGATGCATGCTGTAGAGTTGGATTCCAAGATTCATCTCGTTGGAGGTCGGCAATATTTAAGCGAATTTCCTGACGGTCGTGGTCCTTTTATGCTGTCCAAAAGAATCTACGAACTAAACCTTGACAAGAAGTTGGAGGAGTTGAAATCAATCGGTGATGCTCCATGGTTTCTTGATTCCATGAGTCATGCTCTTCAGAGAATTGGAAGTGATTATTATTTCATATTGATGGGTGGTTACGTTCCCATGTGGAGTCCTAGTGGTCGTAATTTTTCGGTTCTACGCTCCGGGACCAAGGTTTGGGAATACTTGCCTGCTGCTCCTAGTGAACCTTGTAGTGGGAAGGTAGTTGACACTTCGCGGTTCGACTTCTATGGTAAGCTATACCTCCGACCCTGTTTGGAAGATGAAAGAGTTTGTATCCACTCTTATGACACACACAACCCACTCGATGATTGGCGAACTTGTGAGGGTGACAACAGTTTTACGCGTTCTTTCTATGTCATAGTGTCTGACGATGGCCAGCGTCAATTCTTTCCTCCAAGGGTGCATATTCCAGGTATCAGCTAATTTCAAGCATCTTCATGTTGTTTTTACTCTTCAGTTTTGTTATTCATATTGGTATTGGTTTGTTACAGATTTGGTTGATCCTGGCAAATACCTGGCATTATCTTTCAAAGGCTTGAAGGCTGCTTAGATAGAATTCCATCCTTCATTCATGAGAATCCGCCTATTCTTTTTGATCTTGATGGCAATGGCATGTTTCTTGTTATGTTACCTGGCTTTGCAAACCAAGAAAAAGTGGACCCAGTCCTCTGCATGTTGGTTCTTCAGGTCATCCCAAAGAAGGTTGTCAACTGTCCTTCCCGAGTTCTCCGTAGATCTCCGAGGTTCCCAACGGAGTGTGAGTTCTTGGAATGGATGGTCCTTAGCGTTCACATGTACAGCGTGAATGAGGGCGTCAATCAGTGGTCTGATGCCCTTCATTTCCCCCGCATCCCTTGCGACGAAGCCATTGTGTATGAGGTCCCAAGTAGAGGGAAAAGAAAATACAGCCAAATTTGAGTTTCAAACATGCTTAGCTTGCTTCAAAGGTGATGCTTTAGCTTGCTTCAAAGGTAATGCTTCCCTTTGTAAAGAGGACTACATTGATGGGTTACTGTCCAAACTTGTATATTGATTATAAATTTAGCACGTACAAAACACCAAATTGCATGCTAGATTTTATCATAGGCACATCAATGTCTTTGTAGTATTCAGAATTTTGTTTTTTGGAAACTTTTTCAAGTCTCTGAAAATGTTTAATTGACTGAAACTTGTGACTAATCTAGTGGAGTTAGGAGTGTTAACTTAGTCAAAGTTTCAAACCAAAAGCATAGCTATAATTTGGTCAGAAGTTTAGGTCCTTTCACAATAAATTTGGATAGAATTTATGTACATGGATTATCTTTATAGAATTTAACTTGGAAGGTTTACTAATTGAGTCTTTTCTCTTTCTTTCTTCGCTCCTTCTACATTGATGGATAAAAAGAAGAAACTAATTATATAAAACTCATTGCTAATATCTCTCTGATGTTTAATTGACTGATTTTTTTAATAAAGAATAATATCACTGTTTTTCAATTATACCTTGCAAAAGCAAGCATTTGGTGAGATAATAGATTTACAATATATAGTATATAGTATTAGGTTGTCAATACAATTATGCATCAAATGTCAAGTTTGTTGACTTTGATTATATAATCAGGCAGGCCTCATCATATTTACTTATATGTACAATTAAGCCTAATGGTGGTGCCTTGTGGATCAAACTATGACATACTTATTTCCTACTAGTGTTCCAGTGCATAAAAGAGAACAGAGAACATGAGCAAATATGCTGTAATTAAACCACCATAAGAAGTGATTGTTCATTCTTGTTAACCATTTACATTACTTGCTTCATTTTGATAGAAATACACAATAAATAGAGTTTACTCATGCTGTGTTACAAGAACAACTTAAGTTGAAAATATACATCTTTCCATCTTTTACATCCCACCCTCAACCAAGGTCTCTCCGACATGGCCATCAAGGCCTTGGTCAAGGACCAGCCTCTATCCCCCTTCGGCATTGCCATCAAGGAATAAGACTGGGGCCTAAAACATCTATTATTGAAATTTGGATACTATGTCCAGTATAACTAAGTTAGCCCTTTCCATCTTACACTTGATCACACATTACTTGCTGACATATGAAGTACTCAAACGAAAGGATAGAGCACAAATTATACACCACAATAAGTGAGTGAAGAACATTTGTAATTCAAACTCGGATCAAATATCTCAGTGACCATAATATCAGGCTTCTTAACCACTTCTTTAGAAGCAGACACAACGAGACTCCTATTCTCCATGAGAGTTTCCATTTTGCATTCTCAAGGACCTTGAACTTCATAAAGAACTTCGCATTATATCCGATCACTCCCTTCTTTGCTTGTCAGCAGCCTTAGTCTACAGTTCTGCCTTTGGATAAGCAAATATTTAGTTGAGATCCCCATATGAGCTGTGTGCCTGTGTCCTTCAAGGGATGCTGTAATGTCCTAAATTTTCTTGAAACATTTTACATTTAATTCCTTTTATTACTATTCAACCCTCCAATTTTATCAAAATGTCTACACTACCCTTATTTCCTTTTCCCAACCCTAACCCTAATTTCAAAATTAACTCAAACACTCTCATCTCTCATCTCACACGCTACACACACATAGGAAAAACAGAGAGGCTGAGGATCGGGAAGAAGAAGAGAGGGGAGGAAAGGACGGCGCTGGCGGGGCTCACAGTCGCCGTCGCCGTCGTTGTCGCGAATCAGGAAGAGAGAGGGAGAAGGAGATCGAAACAGGGAATGGGGGAAGGAGAAAGGAAGAAGCGCAAAAGAGGAGTTGATGTCCCGCGGTCCTCGCGGTCGCCCCTGGAGACCGTCCCTGCCGCAGCCAGAGCTTCTACTGCCATCGTCGAGGACTCCATCGCCACCACAAGAAGCCACCGCATGTGAAAGAGAAAGACCCGACACATAGAACAGAGGAAGGGGACGACATCTCGTCGCTGCCGCACCTTGTCGTTGCCGCTTGACGGGGAGCTTTGTCGTTGCAGTCACGGTTGCGGGTATGGGGGTTTGAAGAGAGAGAGAGAGAGAGAAAGGAGCTCGCAAAGGAGAGAGAAACGCAATGGCCAGAGAGAGGAGAGTCTCACGAGGAGGGGGAGCTGGTACGCCTCCGCCATTGTTGCAAGCTGCGCCACCGCGCCTTTGGTCATCCAAATCATTCTCCAAGTCTTCCCATGATACCATGAGTCCTTTCCTCTTTTCTCTTTTCGGTTTGTCCTCCTTCTTCAGTTTTGGACAATCAAACTTGAAGTGTCCAGTTTCTTTACAGTTGTAGCAGATCACCTTGTTCAGATCCCTCTTTGGTTTTTCTTGAACTTCCACCTTTGTTTTGTTCCTTCAACTTCATCATTTTCCTGAATTTCTTAGCAAACAAAATAAAGTCATTGTCAAATAAATTATTGCTAGATTCATCATCCAGAGATTCAATGACTGATTTGAGAGTAACTCCTTTCTTTTTTGTATTTCTCTTTATAAGTGTTTTCAAAAGCAAGTAAGTTTTCTCTCAGATCATCATAGGTCATTTCATCAATACCACTACTCTCAGCTATTATTATAGCATTGGTTTCCCACTCTTTAGTGGGACATCTCAATATTCTCCTCACAAGCACAGATTTTGGATGTCTGATTCCCATAGCATCCAAGCCAGTGATGATAATGTTGAATCTTTCAAACATTTCATCCATTGTTTTTCCTTCCTTCATTGAGCATATTTCGTAATCTCTGTTCATCATGTCTATTCTGGATCTTTTGACTTGGGTTGTGCCTTCATGAGTGACTTAAAGTTTGTCCAAGATTTTCTTTGCTGTTGGGCATCTTGATACCTGTCGGTATTCCTCGAAGCTGACTGCACAGTTGAGCAAGTTGACAGCTTTAGCGTTGAGTTCTATTTTCTTTCTGTCATCTTCATTCCAGTCGGCCTCAACCTTAGGAACAACCACTCCATCAGCTCCAGTGGTGGTTGGAAATTGTGGACCTTCCAGGATTATCTTCCAAAGCCTATAATCTACAGACTGAATAAAGATCTTCATTCTTTCTTTCCAGTAGCTGTAGTTTTTCCCATTGAAGAATGGGGGTCTGTTACTTCACTGCCCTTCTGTCAGAGTATAGACTACCAGATTCGGGCCACTGTTAACTGCCATCAGGATCTTTTTTCCAAGTTGCAAAGCTTGATCTCTTTGAGACCAAGTTTTGATACCAATTGATGGTAATCAGTAGCTAAGAGAAGGGGGAGTTGAATCTTAGTCTCCCTTTTTGTTGAAAATTACTTTCTGACCTTTAAAGGAACTTCAGGAGATATTTTCACTTTTTGTCTCATAACAAGTTAAGAGACATTTTTGTTTTATCTCGTAACAAGTTGAGAGACATTTTTCATTTTTGTCTCCTGCGAACCAGAAATAGAGAAGAAGCAGAGAAGAGAGAATCACACCAAGAAGTATCTTGATTCAGCTGCTAAATGCAATGCAGCCTACATCTAGTCTCCACTACAACAATGATGGAATTTCACTATCTTTTACAAGATTACAAACACCAATTCTTTCTCTAGGATCTACCCAAGCTTATCAGGGACAAACCCAGATTTTACACCCAATCTAAATTTGACTAGGACTCAAAACCTAGCTTTCAATCGCAAAGTGCTAACCAACTTGCAAGGGAATCCCACAGAATCATGAAACACAACATACATATGTACAAAGAAACTCTTAGACATCTATGGCTTTTTCTCTAATATTGATCACTGCCTTTTTCCTTTCATTGACTTTTTCTTATAAATCTCATCATGTTTGTCTTTTACCATGAGATCTAGATAGACAATACTAAGAAAAAGAAAACAAAATGAACAATATTGAAGGAGAAGAACTCATGAAGTTTGGGTAGTTATGAGAACTCTGTGCTTTTCACTTTCTCTCATTGATCTCAACCCTTGGCTGTTCACCCTTATTATAGAAGGGAAAGCTTTCAAGGTTGAAACCGGTTCAATCAAGCAACTTCTTCTCCAACCAAAAATAGCAGCAATTCGGACAGAGAGAAGAGAGAAGGAAAACCAAAAACCAACATGCATGTACCTCTCTCAACCTTTTTCATTAAGCTCCTTCAATCTGAATCCTTGATCTTGTCTTTGGCTCCAAGAAAGAATTTGAACCCTTGATGAACATCTGACCCAGGACAACTCCGTGCTTTCCATTTTTGCTTCTTCCTACGTATAGCTCGGCGCCTACCTTCTTTCTTTGATGAATAAAAATGGAAGTGAGTTTTTGCAACTGAGATCTTCTTCTCTGACAGAGGCGGATTGCTTCTATTTTTGGCTTCGAAAATCTTGAAGCTCTTTTTCAAATCTTGCCTTCAATGGCAAAAATCTTGCCATGCCTTTTTTCTGATCTTCCTTCTTCACAGCCTTTCTTCCATAGGCTTCTCTGTTACTTTACTTTTTCTTCTGATAACTTCTTTCTTCTATCTTCTTTTTTGACTAATGATATGACTGAATGCAAAGAGAGATGAGAGAGAAGAGACAAAGCTTTCAATGCACAATAAACTCAATTTAATTTTGAGTTTCTATTACCTATGCATACAATTAACCAAATTGAATTTTTTCTTTTCAGTTACCAAGACATGAACTTAATTGAGTTAAAATTTGAAATCCATTAGTCCATAGGAGTAGGTACCGTAGCATGCTTAAAGTCCTTGGGCCACTTCCTTTTTTTTCTTTTGCTTTGCCAATATTAGTCCATGGGCTTGTGATTTGGACTTGTCTCAATCTAAGAGTTAAGCTACTTTTAATGATTTAATTTTGCACAAGGTTAAATTAATTTATTGATCAAATTGGACTGTTCTAGCTTTTTGGCCCAATAGGAAATTAATTTATTCTTCTTGCACACTAACAAAAACATCAACCAAACAATTGGAAGTAATTTAATTGTTTAAATATTAATAATTTTTTACTTTATATTTTAACAATGTTTGATCATCATTTCAATTAGATTCAAGTTTTCCAAATTCGACATATGTGAATGGGAAAAATATCAGGTCAAAATTAGCACACTTTCAAAAATGTTTAATAACATACTGTTAAGTAGACTTAATTTAAACATTCATGAAATTAGTAAGACCAAAAGAAAACTGTGCTCTAGAAGTTTCACTTCAATTGTATTTCTTTCTTTATTGTCAGTGGAAATTAATAGCACTGATTAGTACAACTGATATACCCTTTGCAATATAATGTAGTGTTAATAGAAACAATTACAGATTAATACAATCTACAAATAGTTGCCAACAAAAAATTCACAAAGTATCATTTACTAAATCTTTCCTATAAAAGAAAAATGATATACATTTTTGACATATTCAAATACTTGTAGAGCACTTAACAAAATCTCTTGTATCTAAATGTATAAAACCATTGACATGATACCCTTAATATTTTATCTTCAATAAAATTTTTCCACTTCATTCTCTTAACTCTTCCTTTTGCTTTTATGTCGTAGTTTTCAGCACTTGTAACTTCATCATGTAAACAAGATCTTTTCTAACCATTCTTTTTAAATTTAGAAACTAAATGGTTTTTTTATGTTAGAATAAGAAAATTTATTATAATCATAACCCAGAGAAGATTTGCAAGTTTTCGCCACGCATTCTTTTTTTTTTTTTTTGGTGTCTCACCACACATTCAGTTGATCAAGTATAATAATTTTAAGGGAAAGTAGGCAATCTTAATTATTTCCAGTGCATAAAAGAAAACAAAGAACAGTGCCAAATAAACCGCAATTAAGCCACTGGAAGAAGTAATTCTTCATTCTTAACTTCTTGTTAACCATAAACATCTTTCCATCTTACACCTTTTATTCTTTTTTGAAAAATAACCCCCCAACCAAAGACTCTCCGGCATAGCCATCAAGTGCCTGGTTAAGGACCAGCCTCTATCCCCCTTCGGCATTGCCATCAGGGAATCAGACTGGGGCCAAAAACATCTACTATTTATTGAATACTCTCTTCTTCAAGTACAACTAAGTTACAACAAATCACACATTACTTACTAACATAAGAACTATGAAGTACTTAAAGGAAAGGAAAGCATACACCACGAACAGTGAGTGAACAATATTTGTAATTCAAACTCAGATCAAATGGAGATCTCAGTGATCATGATATCAAGTTTCTTTACTGATTCCTAGCCACTTCTTTAGAAGCAGTCGTAGCGCGACTTCTATTCTCCTCGAGAGTGTCCGTTTGGAATTCTCAAGGATCTTGAACCTCATAAAGAACTTCAAATTGTTGCACCAATTGTGATGCTTATATCAGAGCACTCCCTTCTTTGCTTATCAGCAGCCTCAATCTCAGTTCTGCCTTTGGATGAGCGAATATTGAATTGTTTCCCATATGAGCTGTATCCTTCAAGGGTACACTGTACACTTCCCCCACGGTAGATTTCATCATCTTATCAACAGAACAAAAGAAAAAGCAGTCAATGTTGTAATAAACTTCAATGTATAAGTTGTCAGCAGCAAAAGTTGGGGGAAAAAAAAAAAAACATGAAAGAAGTAATGCAATGCAGGTGTTTACTAGTTCATAACACCACCGAAAATACCACCCTTACATCTGGCACACAAGAAGTACTCTCTAGCTCCAAACAAAAACTACATGAGAATAGAAACCGTGTATGTAAGGAATGGTGCAATGAATTAACAGCACTAACAGCAATGAGGAGTTAGATTATACCTGCACTTTATCTACATATCAGAGAAACAAAAGCACCATTCATCTTTCAACCATGAACTATGGGAAATTTTGTTTAGATAAATCAATCATCTTGCGTGAACTTTCTTTTGGTAAAAAAGGCTCAAAGAAATAGCACACTTCAATGAAATATAAAAGAATTTAGAGCCAATCATATAAGATTGTCAGTTTTTTCAATTACCACTAACGTCATTCTCTTATTGAGGAATCCATCAACAATAAAACGAAAGAAAAGAGAACAAATATTAAATCAAAATAATATACGATACTTCGCTGCATAGTTGATGGTATGCAACATATGAAGCACTGTAAGATACAGCATTCTTTCTGAGTATTCAAAAGGAATATTAAATCAAGGTTGGAAGAAGAACCTAATTTCATCATGTCCCAACTCCCATGCCTAAGGGTCTGAAGCAAGTATCAAAGCATGTAAGAGTACTGCAATGAGTGAATAGGCTTGATGCAACAAAAGCAAAACTTTAACTGCAGACTTTTATGTTGTTGGCTCCATGGATAAGCTGTGTGAGAGTGTACAAAATGTTAACTGTGTTGGTAAGGAATGATACAAGACATTAACAAGAATGTAGAGTAAGAACAACATTGTGAGAGAGTATAAATGTTAGTGCAGAAAACAAATGTATTTGGGGAAATACAGAATAACGTTGTGAGAGAGAGAAAGAGTTACCTGTTGAAGTTGTTGGATTACCAAATCCATCTATTATCAACTCGAATGGCAGGGATGTGGGAGATTTTGGGCCAAAGCTGTAGGTCCTTCATCTCGCACCGTTTACCCAGCAAAGGGCTACGACTGACGCTGAGTTGTATTAGAGAGGCAGGCAGCTTTTCACCCTCCATATTCTCCAACTTGGGACATTCATAAATAGATAATTCATGGAGGGAGGTGAGGTGGGCAAGTCCCTTGCATTCCAACGTCTCCACACTTTTAATGCCTTCCAGTGTGAGAGACTCAAGGGAGGCAGGCAACCAACCTTCCTTGGGGAGACACTTCACACTCTCACATTCACCTTCAATCCAAAGATCAATAAGCCCTTGAAATTGTGAATTCATGAATGCTGCAGTGCTCACTAGTTTCTCGCAGTAGCTGATTTCAAGAGATCCGAGGCTACGGTGTGGATCCCCATCCCCTGTAGGAGACAAATCAACCTCTGGGCAACCCACTAATGAGAGACGCTGTAGCTGAGGTGCTGCCATCCATATCGTTGACACGGATTTCAAACTCCCACAATGGTTGATCCATAAATAACGGAGACATGAAAGAGAGCGTGACACCACAATAGACTCCATGTTTCTACAGTACATGATCTCAACACGCACGAGATTCGGAAAGGAATCCAACAAGGAGAAGGACGCAAGTGAATCACAGCTGCTACGTATGTATAGTTCCTGAAGTGAGTGGTGTTGGCCATCCATTTCGAATTCTAATTCTCTGCATTCCTGAATCGTCAAGCGGTGTAGTGATGGGGGAATAGCACTCACTGGAAACCATATGTGGGAGGAACAACCTGAGATCCATAAAGAAGTGAGGCAAGTCAGTTGCGTGTTGGTAATGGCCTCCACCACAGACCCCACTAGATGCTTTCCTGAAATTGAAAGAGTGGTAATCGCAGGAGCCCTTGGAACACAACAACTCACCTCAACGCACTTCTCAATCCAAAGTGATTGCAAAGATGGAAGTTGATTTGGCAAATCTCCTCTCAACATCGGACACTCCATTATGGTAAGCTTCCTAAGTCGAGGAAATGCATTCAACTCCATTGAACGCCACTCCTTCCAGCAAGGCATTGATGAAAACGAAAGGCTTTCAAGCTTTGGAAATGGAGTCTCCAAACAAGATTCATCGTTCTGGTAAAAGTAAAACTCAGCACCCACAATTTCCACACTTTCAAAATTTGAAATTCTTAAGCCCTTCAAAGAGGGCAGTTGTCCAAATGAAGGAAGCATACAACAATTCCTGCAACCATCCAGCCTTAGATATGTGATGTTGCGGTAGGAAGAACTTCCTAACCAATCTGAAAATGTTGTACCCCTGTAACCCCGGATTTCTAGTTCTTTCAAATTAGTGTGAGGTTGTAACTTGTCGAGTATATCTCTTTCTATTTGGGAATCAACTTCATTCTCATCTTCATCTGGCGACCAACTCAACTCCAAAGAGCAAATGCCATCCTTATCAAACATTCTTGCCATCGAAGCTTCACTGCTGTTCACCACATTCTCCAAACCGGCAATGGAAATTGATTGGTGTAGATCTGCAAGTGCTCCCAATTCTGTGATCTTGTTCTCTTCACGCTTCCCAACAACATAGTCGCTTAAAAACTGCAAATTTTTCAACTGGCTCATGCCTTTCGGCATCTCATAGCCACTAAAAATTTATTAATTTACTTTATCTATTTTATTGCTAGTATTGTGATTAAGGTTATTTGTTTTGATATTAGTGTTAAAATTTACTGATATTATAGTTAGATGATAGGCTTTGTGAATTAATTATTTTTTTATTATGTCAAAATAAGATACTATTGTAGTATTAAAATTTTATGGTTTTATTATATCAGTTATTTTTAGAAGTTGAGACTTGATTCTTCATAAAATTTTAGTGAAGATATGTATTTCAAATTTTAATTTTAAATTTTTAACTATTTTATAATTTATATTTACGTGTGACCGGTTTTATCGGTTCAACTAGTGATTTATCGGTTGAACCAATAAACCAATAAACCAGTAGTTTGGCCCGTTCGATTACTGGTTCGGTTCTAACAACTATGTTTCAATCTAATTTCAAAAATTTCGATTTACTCAATTTAGTCTCCCAACTTAATAGTTATGACTCACATTGGTTCTTAATCTTATTTTGGTCATTGTCTCACAAAAATCGTTAACGACATGCTGAGATGGACTAACGACTGCTACATTATACATTCTAGCGACTATTTGATGTGACAATTAAAATTTTTTATCTTATTTTTTTTTCAACTAAACACTTAAAATCCTAATATGAGTCACAGATACCTAAGTTAAAAAATTAAACTAAGTAAATTGAAACTTTAAAAATCATATTAAAGCTCGAATATAACTTCAAAATAGAACTTTAACTTATGTAGTGATTAATTTAAATGAGAATCAAATAAATCAAAATTCAACATAATTTTTATCAATGTTTTCAAATTCGAAATTTCTATACCAAAATTAACTAGAATTTTTCTTTAAATTAAAAATTTAATGAAATAGTGACTTTAATTATCTTAATCAATGTCCTAATTAATTATTTTTATGTCTTAAAAAAACTGTATATGAGAAGAAAATAATTAATTTATCTATTTTAATAAATAGTTATTTTACTAAAATGAAAGAAATTATTTTCTTAGAATTTTTTAAGAACTAATTAATATTATATATAGTTTGTTACACTATATTTAGTTATAAAAATTTTATTTATTTCTAATGCTTATATTAAAAATAAAAAAAAATTAAATTAGTAAATTTTAATCTATAATATAATAATAATATAGTAATTATTTTATATATTGTACGAATATAAATTAATTATTTTTTTATTTATAAAAATTTTAAGAGGTTTGAACTTGTTTTATATATATATATATATATATTGATGAGTGTGATATATTTTTTTATGTAAATAATTTTTTAAAAAAAATTAATAGTTAATTTATTACCTTTTTTGTTTTAGTCCAAATTAAATATTTTTATTATTTTTGGAAAGAAAATCTTTTGAGGAATTTAATAATATGTGATGAGGAACACCGAATAACTTATACAGAAACTAATTAAAATACAACATAAAAACATCTTTAAAAAAAGACGTTTTTAGCATCTTTATTTGAGTAGCCTCCTAATATTTTATCTTCAATAAGATTTTCCCACTTCATTCTCTTAACTCTTCCTTTTGTTTTTATGTCGTGGTTTTCAGCACCCGTAACTTCATCATGTAAACAAGATCTTTTCTAACCATTCTTTTTAAATTTAGAAACTAAATGGTTTTTTTATGTTAGAATAAGAGAATTTATTATAATCATAACCCAAATAAGATTTGCAGGTTTTCACCACACATTCGGTTTTTTTTCTCTTTTTGGTGTCTCACCACACATTCAGTTGATCAAGTATAATAATTTTAAGGAAAAGTAGGCAATCTTACTTATTTCCAGTGCATAAAAGAAAACAAAGAACATGGCCAAATAAACCACAATTAAGCCACTGGAAGAAGTAATTCTTCATTCTTGACTTCTTGTTAACCATAAACATCTTTCCATCTTACACCTTTTATTCTTTTTTGAAAAATAACCCCCCAACCAAAGACTCTCCAGCATAGCCATCAAGTGCCTGGTTAAGGACCAGCCTCTATCCCCTTCGGCATTGCCATCAAGGAATAGGACTGGGGCCAAAAACATCTACTATTTATTGAATACTCTCTTCTTCAAGTACAACTAAGTTATCCCTTTCCATGTTACAACTAATCACACATTACTTACTAACATAAGAACTATGAAGTACTTAAAGGAAAGGAAAGCATACACCACAAACAGTGAGTGAACAATATTTGTAATTCAAACTCAGATCAATGGAGATCTCAGTGACCATGATATCAAGTTTCTTTACTGATTCCTAGCCACTTCTTTAGAAGGAGTCGCAGCGCGACTTCTATTATCCTTGAGAGTGTCCGTTTGGCATTCTCAAGGATCTTGAACCTCATAAAGAACTTCAAATTGTTGCACCAATTGTGATGCCTATATCAGAGCACTCCCTTCTTTGCTTATCAGCAGCCTCAATCTCAGTTCTGCCTTTGGATAAGCGAATATTGAATTGTTTCCCATATGAGCTGGTATACTTCAAGGGTATACTGTACACTTTCCTCGCGGTAGATTTCATCATCTTATCAACAGAACAAAAGAAAAAGCAGTCATTGTTGTAATAAACTTCAATGTATAAGTTGTCAGCAGCAAAAGTTGGGAAAAAAAAAAAAGAAGATACATGAAAGAAGTAATGCAATGCAGGTGTTTATTAGTTCATAACACCACTGAAAATACCACCCTTACATCTGGCACACAAGAAGTACTCTCTAGCTCCAAACAAAAACTATATGAGAATAGAAACCGTTCATGTAACGAATGGTGCAATGAAGAGTTAGATTATACCCACACTTTATCTACATATCAGAAAAACAAAAGCACAATTCATTTTTCAACCATAAACTATGGTAAATTTTGTTTAGATAAATCAATTATCTTGCATGAACTTTCTTTTGGTAAAAAGGCTCAAAAAAATAGCACAATTCAACGAAATATAAAAGAATTTAGAGCCAATCATATAGGATTCTAAGTTTTTTCAATTACCACTAACGTCATTCTCTTATTGAGGAATCCATCAACCATCAACAATAAAACGAAAGAAAAGAGAACAAATATTAAATCAAAATAATATACGATACTTTGCGGCATAGTTGATGGTATGCAACATATGAAGCACTGTAAGATACAGCATTCTTTCTGAGTATTCAAAAGGAATATTAAATCAAGGGTGGAAGAAGAACCTAATTTCATCATGTCCCAACTCCAATGCCTAAGGGTCTGAAGAAGTATCAAAGGATGTAAGAGTACTGCAATGAATGAATACTCTTGATGAACAATGTGGAGTAAGAACGTTGTAAAGCAGATGAAGAATGAAAAGCTAGTGAGTCACTTTATATGCAGAGTATAAATGTTAGTGCAGAAAACAATGTTGTGTATGTACCTGTTGAAGTTGTTGGATTACCAAATCCATCTGCCATCAACTTGAATGGCAGGGATGTGGGAGATTTTGGGCCAAAGCTGTGGATCCTTCATCTCACACCGTTTGCCCAGCAAAGGGCTTCCCCAGATGTTGAGTTGTGTTAGAGAGGCAGGCAGCTTTTCACCCTCCATATTCTCCAACTTGGGACATTCATTAATAGTTAAATGTTGGAGGGAGGTGAGGTGGGCAAGTCCCTTGCATTCCAACGTCTCCACACTTTTAATGCGTTTGAGTTCCAGAGACTCAAGTGAGGCAGGCAACCAACCTTCCTTTGGGAGGCACTTCACACTCTCCTTATATTCACCTTCAATCGAAAGATGAATAAGCCCTTGAAATTGTGAATTCATGAAAACTGCAGTGCTCACTAGTTTCTCGCAGTAGCTGATTCCAAGATATCTGAGGCTACGGTGTGGAACCCCTGGAGCAGACAAATCGATCTCTGGGCAACCCACTAATTCGAGATGCTCTAGCTGAGGTGCTGCCATCCATATCGTCGACACGGATTTCATACTCCCACAATGGTTGATCCATAAATAACGGAGACATGAAAGAGAGCGTGACACCACAATAGACTCCATGTTTCCACAGTAATTGATATGAATACGCACGAGATTCGGAAAGGAATCCAACAAGGAGAAGGACGCAAGTGAATCACAGCTGCTACGTATGTATAGTTCCTGAAGTGAGTGGTGTTGGCCATCCATTTCGAATTCTAATTTTCTGCAATCCCGTATCCACAACTCTTGTAGTGATGGGGGAATAGCACTCACTGGAAACCATATGTGGGAGGAACAATCTGAGATGCGTAGAGAAGTGAGGCAAGTGAGTTGCGTGTTGGTAATGGCCTCCACCACGGACCCCACTAGATGCTTTCCTGAAATTGAAAGAGTGGTAATCGCAGGAGCCCTTGGAACACAACAACTCAGCTCATCGCACTTCTCAATCTTAAGTGATTGCAAAGATGATAGATGAATGGGCAAATCTCCTCTCAACGACGGACACTTCCATATGGTAAGCTCCCTAAGTCGAGGAAATGCATTGAACACCAATGAACGCCACTCCTTCCAGCAAGGCATTGACTTAAACAAAAGAGTTTCAAGCTTTTGAAATGGTGGTGTCTCCACACAAGATTCATCGTTCTCGTAAAAGTAAAACTCAGCACCCACAATCCCCAGACTTTCAAAAAATCCAATTTCAAGGTGCTTCAAAGAGGGCAATTGTCCAAGTGAAGGAAGCATACAACAATTCCTGCAACCATCCAGTTTTACTCTGGTGATGTTGTGGTAGGAAGAATGTCCCAACCAATCTGGAAAGGTTGTACCCCTATAACCCTCGATTTCTAGTTTTTTCAAATTACAATGAGGTTGTAACTCGTTCAGTATATCTCTTTCTATTTGGGAATCAACTTCATTCTCATCTTCATCTGGCGACCAACTCAACTCCAAAGAGCAAATGCCATCCTTATCAAACATTCTTGCCATCGAAGCTTCACTGCTGTTCACCACATTCTCCAAACCGGCAATGGAAATTGATTGCTGTAGATCTGCAAGTACTCCCAATTCTGTGATCTTGTTCTCTTCACGCTTCCCAACAACATAGTCGCTTAAAAACTGCAAATTTTTCAACTGGCTCATGCCTTTCGGCATCTCATGCAATGACTGAGTCACTCTAATATCAAGATGGCGCAAATTGACAAGGTCTTTCATGCAAACAGGTAGCATTTTCAGATTTCTACACCTATACAACTTCAAGGTCTGCAAGTTATACAGGTTACCCAATGACTCCGGCAATGTAACAATGTAGGTCTCGGACAGATCCAAGTAACGCAAATGAATCAACTCACCTATTGAATCAGGTACAGACTCTAGAGGAAAGCTATTGAACGACAAGGCTCTCAGGTACTTCAACTGTGACAACAACATGAAAGGTGCGTTTTCCATGTTGAATGGAATCCCCCATTCCAGATTGATTTCAAGAAATGTTCTTGTATGTTTTATTCTGTCACAAACTCCCAACAGTTTTGAGATTGGATAATTGCCTTTAGCATTATGGGACAAATGACGAGTTTTAATATCAACCTCAACTGCATTCTGAAGCTCTTCCGCTCTAAAATAGAATTCTCCACCAAACATCAGTGCCAAATCATGTACGAGATCATGCATCACAAATATATTTGTCAGAGTACTATGAGGTTGCAAAAATGATCGCGCAACTAATTCATTGAAATATTCATCACCAACTTCTTCTAAAGTGTTTCTCCCAGTTGGTTGTAAAAATTCTGAGCCATCCATAACAAGATGAGCTCATCTTTATCAAATTCATAATCCTTCGGATACAACGAGCAATAAACAAAGCACTCTTTCAGACATGAAGGAAGATAATAATAACTGATTCTTAAAGCCGGAACAACTTTTATCTTGTCATTGGAGAATTTCCATACCTCACTCTTCAATATATGCTTCCAATACTCGACATCAGAATTTCCACGCAATAGGCCTCCGAGGGCTTGAGCTGCCAAGGGCAATCCATCACACTTCTTTACAATATCTTTGCCGACTTTTCTCAGAATTGGATTTTCCATAGAGTCAGTGGAAAGGCGTGCATGTTTTGAAAATACTAGCCAACAATCTTCATCCGACAATAAACTTAGTTCATGTGGTGAAACCGTTTGCGCGGCAGAAGCCACTTTTTACTTCTAGTGGTTATGAGAATTTTACTCCCCTTAACCCCATTCTGAAAAGGTTTTAGAAGCCTATTCCAATCTTCATAATCCTCATTCCATGCGTCATCAAAGACAACAAAGAATTTCCGCGTTGACAATTTTTCTTTTAATTCCTGTTGAAGTAAATTCAAATCATTCAAGTTACAAGGACTCTTTGTTATTGCCTCAATTATAGTCTTGGTGACCTTAGTGACATCAAACTCTTCGGACACACAAACCCAACCTCGAAAATCAAAATTCCCCTTCATTTTATCGTCATTGTAAAGCAATTGGGCCAAAGTAGTCTTTCCTATTCCGCCCATGCCCACAATGGGAATGACAGATAAATCACCATGAGCATCATCATCATCATCCAACAACAGCTTCAGTATGGCCTCCTTGTCTTCTTTCCTGCCACATATCTCCGATGGTTCAACAAGACATGTGGATGGAATTCTCCATGACATGTCCACCTTTGCGGTCTCCTTCAAACGAAGATAAATTTTGCGTGCTACAGCAGATTCTAGTCTTCGAACTATGTATTCGATGTCACCAGTATCCTCAATATATGAATCAACAAGGCGAGACCAGGAGGAAGAGTTACCTGGATCCATTTGAGTGGCAGCAATAGCGGCTTTAGTGGAGAGTTCGTCGAGTAAGTCATCCGCCATAAAGAGAGCATCTTGAAGATCAACAAGCCACTTCTTCACTTTCTTGTCAGTGAACTGCTTCAGCTCAGCATCATCAAGAACAGGTGCAACATCATACAGACAATTCTGTAACCTTCCAAGCAAGTTGTTGCTTTCGAGGAAAGAGTCGTCTTCTTCAAGTATTGAAGACATGTTGTCCAAAACAGTATCAACAAAGGGAGAGAGGTAAGCTCCACCATAAAGTTTTTCAGCCATGGTTGAATCTCAAGTGAAGCAGATCAGATGGGATAAAAGAAAGGTGATGGGTGAGGAAAGGGTTCGCAATATTGACTTGATGAGGTTTATGGTCTTCGGAGAAAATCACATGGGGTAGGTACTAAATGATGTTTCCTTTTCAATAATTTACTGATTTCAGAGGACAATTATTATCCGTAGCTGAGAATTTTTATTCTCACTAATCTTATTTCGACATATTATTTCTTTCCGCGAAGTTTGTTTATTTGATTGTTATAAAAAAAGACAAAAAACAAAAAAATAAATTGCAATTCATCGGCCATCAGATAAGAGTCTAGTCATTGGAGGGAGTTGCATGTCCCTTTTGGCAGTTGGACACTTTTGTAATTCAATTACACCTTAGCTTATAAGAGCATGTTTAACGCAACAATTAAATGATTAATGGACTAAATTTCCTTTCCATTGTGATCTTTATCTCTTCCTTTTCCTTTGGTAATCCATGAACAAGAAAGAAAACGAATATTTGGATATATAGGACAAAGCACTTAGGTCCCATCTTCCTTTTCCATTATTCATTTTGTATCTCAATAATTGACCTCCATTACCTTAAATCAAAGGAAAAAATATATATGATCCTAAAACACATTTGATATTATTTCAAAAACATTCATGATCATATATATCAATGTTGTGTATGTGACTGCAATTGGACTACATATTATATGTCTCATTCACTCTGTCCAAGAATTTTCAAAACAAATAATGGAATTTTTTAACAATATTATCCGCATAAATTTGATTATTACACTGAAATCTGATTGATCTTAGTTAAGTTGGGTTAATCCAACATTAGGTTTTCCTTTTTCTTCTTAGCATTGAACTACCTTGACAAAGCACTTCATATAACCTTTATGAAGAAGACTTTATCAATCATACATTGATCATTTACATTTTACACTTCACAGCAAATCCCTCCATCCCCAATATAAATAATACAACAACAAATATACACTTTTTTATTGTCTTGTTCTTCAGTGAAGGAATCCTATAATGAAAATTGAGCTGATGCAGAAGTTATGATAATCTAAGGTGTTAACTATATTATGCCTCATGCAAGTGTTCTTAACCAACCAAGCAACCTAAGCAGCATGGTATCCATAACTGGTGACTTCTTCTCCAACCCTGCTTGAAAAACAGATTCAAGATGAAGGTACGAAAATCCAAGCAAAAGAAAAGCCACATTTCAATGGTCTATTTCCATTTTCTATTTTTACTTCTAGTGTTTTATGCTTTTCTAAAATTTCATGAGAAAACAAATAGAAAAAAAACCGAAATTTAAAAAAGAAAACTGTTTAGAATATATGAAAATGTTTCATATTATCCCTTTTTTTTATAAATATAACAAAGACACAGTATCTTATCTTCACATTTTCTTACATTTCAAGAGTTTAACTTCAATGTAAAAGTAGACTGCATATTACTGTTAGCCTTTGTTCCCTAATTTTTCTTCTTTCACACCAAAAAAAAACACATAAGATCGAAATCAGTAAATCATATCCTGATTCTGTTATCTCTTTCTCACGATGCGTACTAAAAGTCTAAAATTAACATGAGCAAAGATGCAACTATAAATTTGATTGGTAGTAATTAGAAAAGCATAATAGAAAATGTGAAACTCATTGAGTCATTGTATATTCAATTTCAAAGGGAAGTTCTAGCTTACCAATATCTGCAGCAACTCGATGAGCACACATGACTCCTGAGAAAGCAACTGCAATAACACCTTGTCCAGGGAAGCAGCTATCACCCACACAGTAAAGACCATTTACGCCCTGAAGGTTTAATTAACATACAACTTACTTTAATCACTCTGTTCTACGAGTATAATGGATTGTTCTAGAATCGAACCTATTACTAACTTTCAGAAGTAAGTAAAAACTTACCGTGGTATTGAATGGCATTCCCAGTAATCCCTTTGGAGTTTTGCGAGGCATTGGTCCATAAGTTCCATCAACACGAGCTAGGTACCGCCGGTGTGTCTTTGGTGTCCCTACCTACAATGGGGCCTTACAATTTCAAAAAGAACATACACATAATAATATTACATAACTCAGAATCAAATACTAAAAAAGAAATGTTATATGCATTGTTAAGAGAGTGTTTTCTCCATATAAACAGATAATTCAAACATTTATACATAATAGCACCCCTGCTTATGTTTGCAACTAGCTTCAGTTTCCAAAACTTTTCACTCCCTTAATGATAGTGTTGTTACCCTCACATGCATAGAAATAAGGTTTTTCGGATAATGCTTTCGTGTTTTTATTGTTTACTTACAATGTATGAAGTTGCAGCACAACTATTATGCAATTCAAAGGTCAAATATATAACTCATACCTCCATAAAATCAATGGATGATTTAAGACCTGGAAACAATTTCTTCTCTAATCTGCATATGATTTCATCTGCTACAAACTGCTTCTTTGCCTCATATTCTTCTTTTCCAATTCCCTAAATACAAAATAACACTGATATAGTATGTGTTTTGAGATTTTAAGGATGCACTAATTAGCAAGAGAATAAAATGGGGGCATAAAAGACAATTGGGATGTTTCCAAATTATAAGAAGCACATAAGAAAAGGTTTTCAGCTTTGTCTATAAGTGGTACTCTAGCCACTATTGCATACCTCCCAGTCCTCCATCGAAGAAACTGTGAATATATGAAGGATGTGACGACCTTCTGGAGCCAGTGATGAATCGAGAACAGTTGGTATACTTAAAAACAAACTTCCATAAGACGTCTCCAATTTGGTCCAGTCGTCCTAGAGAAGTGGCAGAAACATTAATGAAACACAGTTGATAATTCATTCAAAGGTTCCAGGAAAATATCAAGTTGAGGAAACTTCTAATCACCTCAAGCACAAAATGGTGGCAATCTGTATCAGGTGGTAAAACCTCGGCTTTAATTCCCATGTGAATTGAGAGAAAAGAAGGAGCTTTAACATAAACATTCTGGAAGTTCTCTTCCTCTTTCGGAATCACTTCTCCCTTTAATAACTTTCCTACAGTGTGTAACATTATGCATGTAAGGGTAAGCATTAATGAAAGGGGAGCAAGAGATAATACAAAATCATTCAAAATTTAATGAAAATTATCTGATTAAGATAATTCTGAGACCAACCAAATGTGTCCCATCTCGTAGCATTGGATATTATGGTTTTGGCAAAGAATTCTCTTCCATCTGAAAGCCTCACTCCTACCTGCAAATAAAGGAGTATAATTCTTGTTAAACAAAATACATATTGTTAACCTTTGTCATCATTTTCATTATGCCAATGTCTTACAGCTTTGCCATTCTCATCAAGTATGATATTAGTGACATTTGCCTTGTATAGTATCTCACTGCCCTTATCGACTAGACCTTTCGCCAGGGACTTTGCAATGCCACCAACACCACCAATGGGGTAGTTAATCCCCTCAAAGTGCCTATCGCATAGAACCTGAAGGCCAAAAAAAATTCAAACACCAAAGCAAGAAATGAAAACATGCAGTCAGCCACTATACTTGATAGCAGATAGCAGAGTGTTAATTTTGTATTTAAATTTTTTGTTTTGTCCACAACTTTCTTTGAAATACACTTTGGAAATTATGATAAGAACATTGCTTAAACTGCAAGTAGGCAGCAAGATAGGTCAACAGATTTACCATGCTTGCATTGATCATTGGGGTCTGCAAAGCATTGACTGTGCTCACTAAAAAACACTGCAATGACAGAGTTTTTATGAAGTAAAATTACTGATCACGGCCAACAGAGTTGAAAAATAATGCAGTGATTAAACTTCAGATTAAGTAAGTTGTTTCATCTACCTCAACATCTATGTAAGACAACAACTGTGGATCTTTAATGTACTTCCTAGCTATGTCCCCAGCATTCTGAGGCAAATAATAAGCTGCCATATTATAATACATCAGAGAAGTCGACAATAGACCGTATCAAAATATTAATGGAATGCTCAAAATTTGGAGGGAGCTCAAAAGGTGCAGATGATTAAGGAAAACTTTTATCAGAAGTAGTACAATAATATCTAGCATGACACACTCACTATTTAAAATATATAGTCTACCAGCACAAACACAAAAAATACACCAAACATAATCTCCACAATAACACCCTTTGCTTTGTTCAAGACATAATGCTCAAATTGGGTGAAATCTTCAATATCAAATCTCTATCATAATTAACTAAGGGAAAATGTAAAAACCGAATCATATGTTAAATTATCTTTGGAACTGATGTTGTATATTTTAGAGTTTGTAGCCTCACATGTTGGAATAAATAAAGTAAATGAAAAGTACCTAGGGTCAAGCATTCAACTGGTTTCTGAAAAAACTGTCCAAAAAGATAGAGTGGCTCCTCCAGCGACTTCAACTCTAACGAATTCAGCGCATTGAAAATCTAGCAAACACAATACGATATAAGCTCTTAAAGGATGAATTACAAGTGTAGGCAAAAATGCCTTAGGGGGTGCTGCAGTCACCTCAATTAAGACAAACCTTCCAGCATTCACCAAAGAATTTGAGGATACCCTCCTTTTCGTGGGGAAAGTAACTCGTCAATTCTTGAATGAACTTTTCATATTCTCTGTGCACGTGAACAGAAAGATTATTTGGTAGATGAAAATGGACCATTGTCGGATCAGGTATCACCTGCATCTTGCAACCAACTGCTTCCAATGCTTGTGTAATCAAATTGAGATTACCCTACACAAGTTTAAGTTCAGTGTTCATGATACTTGAAACTGCACCATTCAACATAAACAATACTTTACAGTTCAGGCATTAAGCCATCAAGCTAAGGTATCATTTCATTCATTAAATTAGCTAAGCATCATTCTAAGCCTAATTGATCAGAACCCAGGGTTAACATGAAGCCTAATTTTTTTACTACCATTCTCATGTTTTAATTTAATATTTGTTAAACATTTTTCAAATTTCGTTATATACAATATCAATCACAATATAACAATAAAACATTCACTACACACATAAACAGATGAACAGATAAATAAAAAACTGACCTTATCACTAAAACCAAACATGACAGATGAACCAACATCAAAAGTATACCCATCTCTCTGATAAAAACCAGAGCTTCCACCAGGAATCACATACTTCTCCAAAACCAAAACTCTTGCACCTTTCACTGCTAACTGGGTCCCTGCAACTAACCCTCCAATCCCAGACCCTATAACAATTGCATCAAACCTTTCACCACTTTCCTCTCTTCTCCCACTTCCCTCGCTTTCCACCACTGGTTCTGATGACACCACAGCCAACACCCTTTTCCCTCTTGAAGCTTTTGCTCTCAAACCGCCATACCCAGATGGAAATTCACTTGCTTTGCAAACCCCAGAAGCTAAAGATTCAAACTTTGAATGAAAGTTTGGATTTTGAACGGTGGGGTGCAAAGGTGTATGATGAGAGATGTAGCTGGAAAAGACATGTTTTTGGGGAGCTGAAAGGAAAGCGAAATTGAGCATGGTTCAGTAGTGGAAGATGGAAAATGGAAAGTGTGTTAGAGTAGTGTGCTGGTACATATATATTCATATATCATATGACATATGTAATAGTGGGTACGATCGGTGAGTGATAATGGCAAATTAATGGCAAGTTTTGTTGGTGAGCCGAATAGTGTGGATTCCACTAACTGAGGAAACTGATTCCTTGTGGGAACAAAGACAAAAATGTTGTAAATCCATTGATAACATCCATAAAACATTGCTTGAATGATATAATATGATAGGGGTAAAATAAGAAAAACAAAGTAGATTGCTTATTTTGTCATTTTTATAAGGTGGATAATGGGCACCATGTGCCATGTTCAAATAGCGATTTCCTTAGAAGTTTAATAATTTAATAAACTCTCGATTATTTTTCAGGATTTAAAAGAATAAGTTTAATTAGTTTCCGAAAATGTGAATTGAAACTTCTAAAACCAACTTTGATTATTGCTATTTGTGCAACAACATGCAGCTAATATTGTAATTTGTGACTTCAAATATTATCAGAATAATTTTTGTGGTTGCAATTGTAATTCTAAAAAATTGGTTTCAAACAGTGCTAGCTAATTTTGACAAAGTTTGACCAACTTAGAAGATTAGAAATTATGCTCTTCAAATCTCTATACTATACCATATAATGAGACAGATTATTTGTACTTATTTTACATTCTTAATTATGACAGCTAAATAAGCTGCATCAGTATCCTCCTCAGCAACAAAGTAAACACTTTAATAGTTGAATCTCTGGTAAGCTTATTGAGTTGCATTACTTTGATGAAAAGCATGCTTTGTTCATGCATTCTGTAACACACTTATTAGTCTCTCTACAAATGCTGGTGTCTACACACTTCAACTGTGGAATATTATAATCCAACTCTAACACCTGTAGTGGGTTTTGGTTATTATTAGTGAGACACATAGGAGGAAACAAGTAATTAGTACTGTTTTCTAATTATTAACTCATCCATAGTGCATAAGCCAAGCTTTAATTTCAGGTTTAGATTCACATTTTTTGGCTCTCTTATATAGAAAATCACAAATGGAAATTAATTAATTGATTGCTAACATGTTATAATATTCCTGAAGAATATGCTGTCTAAACTATTTTCTTAAACTTACTTTGAATTATTTATGCTTTTTGGTTGGTTTGTGCTTGTGTGTTTGAGATGCTATTACCCAATCCAATGTGTTTGGCAAATGGGAATGCATGTGGAACCATGACCCTTCATTTCATTATCTTTGTGCCTACCTCATGTGTGAGTGAGATGCTTTTTATCTTCAGATCTCTTTATATAGAATAAGCTGCTGTCACTTTCTTTATGTCCAAGTAATACAAAATCACTAAATCATTAAATACAACAAAATAGACATCAAATTTGCATATCAAATATAATTAGGCTGAGTTTGGTTTGTATTTTTTATTTTTTGTGATTTTTGTTTTAAAATTGTGTAAAAGAGAAAGTAAACATATAAAATAAAATCAGAAAATATGATTTTTTATATTTTTGTTTTATATTTTTTATTTTATGAAATACTTGCATATAAAATAAGCATTCTTTATCAATTAGTAAAATGATATTTACTACTATTAGTAGTTTCAAATATTTAAATAGAATTGTTTCTAACAAAAAAATCATTTGTTTTCCAAAAAATAATTTTTATACTTCATTGTAAACTTTGAAATGTTATTTACCAATGATCACATAATTCAATAATTAGCAAAGATGGTCACTTTAGAGGATTTTTTCAGATATATTATATTATATTAAAATTTTAGATATTTCTGAAAAAGGAAAAATAAAAATAAAAAAATTGGACGCAAATGCAGAGAGAAAAAGCGGCAAATAAATTGGATCCAATTGTTCCCATTTTCATGTTCATCTGTCACTCCTCTTTCTCTCTTCTTCTTCTTCTTCTTCTTCTTCTTCTGTAACACTTCAAATTCAGACACAGAGACCACACGTTTCACAAGCTCCATCTATTATCATACTCAAAGGTACAAATTCCCCCGATTTTCCGTTTTTCTTTATCTTTTTTTTCAATTTTCGTTTTTTGAGGGGAAAAATGAATGTTTTAGTTGATTAATTTGGAATTATGGGTAAAGTTCCAAATTTTAAGCTTAATCGAGATGGATTCTCTTTATTTATTTGATTGTCTCTCTGAATTTCAATGTTTAATCACCTAAAATATTTGAGTTAGAGGGAGCTTATATACGTAGTTATATACTTGCTTATTAGTTAATCTAATCATTCTTCGGTCTTTGATTGATGTCCACATTTCTGTTTTGTAATGAATGCACTGAATCAAAATGTGAATCACATAACGGTTTTTTTTTTTTTTTTGGTTTTGCAGAAGAATATCATGGATCGCCTAAAATCTTCTGCGCGGCTCATGATTGTTTCGGATCTTGATCACACAATGGTGTGTTTTTTACTTATTTACTTGCTGATTTTTCTCATTAAGAATCCTTTTGTATGTGTGAGGGTGTGTGTGAATTGAATTGTTTATGGTATATTTGTTTTGCAGGTTGATCACCATGACCCTGAGAACACTTCCATTTTAAGGTTCAATGCACTTTGGGAAGCCCATTACCGCCATGATTCCCTGCTAGTTTTCTCGACCGGAAGGTCTCCCACGCTATACAAACAGTTGAGGAAGGAGAAGCCTATGATAACTCCAGATATAACCATAATGTCTGTGGGGACCGAGATAACGTATGGTAAATCGATGGTACCGGATGATGGATGGGTTCAGTTTTTGAATCAGAAATGGGACAAGGACATAGTCATAGAGGAAACAAGCAAGTTTCCTGAACTTAGTCGTCAGGTAAATGATTAAAAGGTGATACGGTTCAGGCGTCCGCATATGATGGTTTATTTGATTCTGTGGTAACTATTTTTGAGTTAACATCTTAGAATGATATGATTCTTATCTGGAATAATTGGTAGTGCAGGCAGAAACGGAACAAAGGCCACACAAAGTTAGCTTTTATGTCAAGAAAGAGAAGGCTGAACAAGTGACAGAGGCCCTTAATAAGGTTCTCAAAGGGCGTGGGGTAAGCCATAGGCCATAACTCCTTTATGTTAATTGCTGCCTTCTTCAGTGCTGTGGAAGCTTGTTCATTGTCAAATGATTTTGTATGTACTTTGTGTGTACAATTCAGAATTTCCTTTTACATCTTTACTCATTTAATATTGTATATGTTTTCATAATGTTACCTCATTTTTTACCAGTTGGATGTTAAAATAATATATAGTGGAGGAATCGATTTGGATATACTACCACAAGGTGCTGGCAAAGGTCAAGCTCTTGCTTATCTGCTCAAAAAATTTGAGAGCGAAGGAAAACAACCTGTTAATACTCTTGTTTGTGGTGACTCTGGAAATGATGCTGAGCTGTTCAGCATTCCAGGAGTCCATGGCGTCATGGTTGGTGTTCCATCCATTTTATCGTCATACCTTATTAGTCAAGATTGATACTGTTTTCTTAGTGCATCTGTTTCTGTTCATTTTATAGGTAAGCAATGCCCAAGAAGAATTGTTGCAGTGGTATGCTGCAAATGCTAAAAATAACCCCAAGATTCTTCATGCCTCAGAGCGATGTGCAGCTGGGATTATACAAGCTATAGGTCATTTCAAGTTAGGCACAAACATTTCGCCTAGAGATGTTTCAGATCTTACAAAAGACATTGAAAATGCGCATCCAGCACACGAAGTAGTGAACTTCAACTTGTTACTGGAAAAGTGGAGGCGTGCAGAAGTTGAGGACACTGAGCTGTTTCTTGCTGGACTAAAGGCTGTTGCTGTATGTTTGACATCCTTTACTTTTGCAGACTTATCATGTGTTTTGTTTGTGTTAAAACTTAAAAGATTGCTGATTATTTTGAGAAATTTTTTTCTAAATTTTTCTTTTGGAGAACTTTCCTTCTCTTGTAATATTTTCAACAATTTCAACTACTTGAAATGGAGATTAATCTGAGTGCCTTTTTATTTCATGGATGCATCTGAAAATCACTTATCTCGCCTTTTTAAGTTTCTAAGTTGTTCTTTCATTTAATATGCAGCATCCAACTGGTATTTTTATCCATCCTTCTGGTACTGAGCATCATATCAAGGACCATCTAAATATTTTGAGGAAGGTGTACGGTGACAGCCAAGGAAAAACATTGAAGATTTGGGTGGATGATGTGTCAGCTTCACAGATTGGTTCGGATACATGGCTATTGAAGTTTGACAAGTGGGAACTATATGGTATAAGTTTCCCTTAATTTTCCATTGTTTTTTTTTTTTTTTCCTTTTTCTCCATTTCCCTCCCCTTTACATCTCTCAAAATAACCAAGTGTTTAGTATTATCCCTATCCTTAAATTTAGAATGTGTTTACTTAATAACTTATTTGCTAGGAGTTGTAGCTGGCATCCATAATCCGATTAGAAAACTTTGTACATTTTACTTCTACCTAATATTTGTCAACATTGTAGGTGAAGAACGACAAGGTTGTGTTGTCACTGCCATTATGAGTACAAAGGTGTGTGGTAAACTTGTCATTGTAATGCATTAATAGCATGTTTAGTTTTGCGTTTGGAAAGCTTTGCCTGAAAGCATGGTTCGAGGTTTCCTTCAAACACAGAATCAAATGTATGCTATAATCTTGTAATATGTTCTCTAATGTTTGCTGAGAAGAATGTATTTTGCATTTCAGGAGTCCAATTGGTTCACTTGGGTGCATATCCATCAGACTTTTTTGGAACAATCAGGGAAGCAAGAATGGATGTTTTAAACAGTTCCTATGACTTGTCGAAGTTGCCGAGCGCCTTGTAATTCCTTTTGAAATAAAATGTGATGTACAAAACCAATTTCTGCATATGAATTCTTCAAAGATCACCTCTGTTGTGAAGGTGTCTTATACTGACATTTCATATGTATTTCAAGTTCACTGTAAAATCTCCTGCTTGCAGAGCCTTCATGAGAAATCAAACTCTTTTAACATCTAAACTTGAGTATTATTCATTTCTATGCTATGTCACGTTTGGCTTTTATCTTTTCTTCTCTACTTGGTGAAATTAATCATTTGCACAATATATGAAAGGTAAACAATTTTTCATGTAAAGTGTTTTGTAAATTTTGCAATCAAACTCAAGTTTGGGAAATGAGCAAAGTTCATAACAGCACAGTATGCAAAGTAGAAGTAAAATTAGACAAATCAAAAACCACATTTACACCAGTATAAACTCTCATATTCATACATAAAATATACTCTGTCACTCTTGTGAAGCTAAATCATCAATTTGGCTGATAAATCCAATTAATCAGCCTTCTAAATTATCTTAAGTGTTAATAAAAGATAACAGATGCAGTAGAACTATGCGTGCTGACTAACTTATTATCATGTATGAATATTAACAAAAAGACTGAAAAAGGGCCCAACCGGATTCGAACCAGTGACCTCTTGATCTGCAGTCAAATGCTCTACCACTGAGCTATGGACCCATGAATGTTTATTTGTCCATATCTAAGTTTTATTAACATTAATTCTTTCTAACATTCATGTTTAAAGTAATAATAATTATAAATTATTTGACAGATAAAACTAACAACTTGTATTTAAGCAGATTCAAAAATATATATATATACACTAACTTTATTTTACCAACTTTCATTTTTTAACATATGCGCTGATACTGCATTTTATCAAAGTTACCATTGTTAAATGAGAAATGAACCTTATTCATTTTCAAGCAATATTATAAATGGTAAAATTTTTAGCACTTATCTATGAGCTCCATTGATAAGTGAATAAGTGATAACTGATGTGAATATCGAAAAATAAAATTGTAATAATAATTAAAAAAAAAAAAACAAAAAGAACATGATATATGTATGTATGCTAAGCTTTCCACGTGTAGATAGATACAAGGTGACACGTGTCCGTGGTGGGTTGAGTATTTGGAAGCTCACATAGTTTGGGAGATTGAAACAGAGAAACAGAGCCTTATCCACTTTTTCACACATTTATTGGATCTCAATTCTCAAATCAAATCTAAACGCTCTTCTGTCTTCTCCTACTCTTCTCTTGTGTTCATGTTCTCCTCTCTCTGTTTCTTCTTTTCAGCCATCAAATAACATAAGGAGAAAATAAAACCATGGGAGTTAGGATCGTGTACGGGCTGTTGTTCTTGTCGGTATCGTGCGCCTGCATCATGTTTCTTGATCTCATGCTTCGCCCTGTCTTTATCTTGGCCTCTTGATTCATTAATCATTTATATTCTTCTTATCATGGGTTAGTTTTTTTTTTCTTTTTCTTTTTTCATGTTAATTGAATACTAGGGGTGTGTGTCTGATAGATACAGAATATAATGAAATTATGTACCTATTACAAATTTGTAATTTTGTAATACCATATATGGAACCAAATTGTGTGATGTGTTGAAGAACTGAACTTATATATATCAGGATTGGTGGTTGATTTCATCATTCATCATGGTTATTACTTGTTTTCTGCTTATGATCCAACATTGTTTCTAGTTCTAGATCCAAAGGAAAAAAAAAATCATGTGATTAGATTAATCATGTTATGTTAACTTAGGATTAGAAAATGAAAAAGACGCCGTCTGTGGGGATCGAACCCACGACCACGTGGTTAAAAGCCACGCGCTCTACCGCTGAGCTAAGACGGCTTTGATGTTTGATGATTTTTAGTTTTTAAATTTTGAAGAGTGATTTGTAACATGATTATCTCGGCTCTAATCATTTTCATTAGAATTCTCTTTCTTTTATATAAATTATGCATAGATAATAGGTAACTTTTGAGTTAAATTTATATCTAGTTGATTAACCATGTAAGGAATTTGCAACAAAATAGTATGAAGATAGTTACATCTATCTGTCTCATCACTTATATAATTAAGTGTAATCATGGTATACTGTATCTATAAAACGAGGACAAGAAACTAACATAAAATTTCAAATTCAAAAGAGACAGGTAAAAGATTAGTTGCTAAGAGATTGGTTAATACTTGATAAGGTAAACCAATTATATAAATTTAACAATTTTATATCGATAATTTATATTAAAGTTAGACTATTATTGAATTAGAATATAATACTTTTTTATATTTTATTAATATTAAAGTACAATTTAATTTTCTTAAAAAAGTTTATGTCCTTTTTAGTTTTATATAAAGTATTTTATATAAAATTTTTGTATTAATAATTAACAAAACGTAATATTTTTCAATTCATTTCAACATATCGATCAAGAATAAAGTTGAAAATGATATATATTGTATTTGGATGTATTTAATTATATGTAAAAAAAATATTTAACTTTTATTTAGATATTATTAAACATAAAATGATATATATATATAATAAATTTCAAATAAATATTAAATTCAAAATATATCTAATATGAAAATATTGCAACTCAATAATAAAATGTCTCTTTTTACATATTTTTTTTAAAGATATATATTATTTATTAGAACTAAAAAAATAATAGAGAACCCAAAATTAGAAACAATAAAAGAAGTGGGCCCTCCCAAATAACACTAACACATGTGCCAAAACAAAAAGAAACAAAGAGAAAGAGTAACGAAAGAGTAAAGTAATGTAGTGAAGCATTCAAATACGATAAACCAAAAATTCAAGCAAGTCTTGCTTTCTGGATCTCGTTTGTTAGTTTGTGGGAGTCTTGAGCCAATTGATTTGCATAATTCATTTCCTTGTAAAAGACGTACCAATTTTTTGTCTTTCAGCAATTCTAATAGAGCACTAATAGAAATGTGTTTAGTCAGTATCTATCAAGATTTTCAGCTCTGCGCATGCAAGCTTTCTGCCACCAATGGAAGAAGGATTCTGGACGATCACTCCACACATTTTCATTAATCAACGCTAATCTCTAAATTGTTGTAGAAAGGGGTATGGTGTAAATCTCGTTAAATTAATAAATAATTAGTCAATAAATTAGTTTTTAATAAAAAAAAATTAGAAATGTAAATATTATATTAAATTAGGATAGAGTTCATCGAAACGAGAATTTTGACACCAATTTTAAAGAAATCGGTCCAAATTAGAGTGAACTGATTGAACCGAGTCTAAATTGGACCCGTAAACCCAACCGGTTCAGCATTTAAATGAGCCTAAAGCTCGTTTCCTTCAAATAAACACAACAGAAGCAGCAACACAGCACGGAGAAGAAAAAGGGTCCGAACCCTCGTTCCAAGTTCAGAGCGACGTAACTTTTCGATCTGAGCTTCGATCGTCGCATGGTTTGCGGCCACGCGTCCACCGCGTCGAGCTCTACGTCTCTATCAGAAAATTTTATAGGTAAGCCATTAATTACTCTCAGCCACTTTTTTTCCCAATTTTTGAAAAATTGGAAGAGATGTTGAATTTCTTTAATTTCTATGTTTTAGGATCCAATTAGCTTGAGGAAAACGTTCATTCTTCCTTATATGAAGCTTGGGTAAGGTGAGGAAACCATAATTCTATTTTAATTTCACTAAATTTGAGCTTTGAGTATTGAATTGGGTATATATGTGTTATAAATGTGTATTAGGTTGTGAATAAATAATTGGAGCTTGGAATTGTGAATATTGAAACTTTGTGGAAGCTGAGCCTAGTTTTTACTGAATTTTGGAAGGGCTATGTTTGTTTTAAATAAGTTGCCTTGATCACTACGAGAAAATTGACCAAGGTATGATTTAGGTTTCTTGCATTTAATATGTAAGGTTCTATGAAAACTTAGGTTAGATAACCATAGGATAGGCTGGAAAGAATGTGTATATAATTATTAATTAGCATCTTGTTAATTAGTTCATTTGGTTGGATGTTTGTGTGAGTTGAGTAGCTTGATGATTATAGATTTGAGAATGTAAATTTATAGTTGATAATGCTTGATGAATTAGTGGTGATTTGGTGAATTAGTTGATAATTTGAAATATGATTATGGTGGTGATTGTTATGGTGATAAAGAGGGTTATGTAGTGTTGATTTGGTAGGTTTGAAAGTGTATAAAATGAAACTTTGAATTGAAAAGGAGGTTTGGATTTGTTTGTAAAACTTTGCTTTTGGAGTGAACTTCTGCGGGCTATAACTCGGCTTCCAAAACTCCAAATTGATTTCAAGTTGTTTTAAATGAAAAGTGGGTTCATAAAGTTTATGTCGTTTGAAAAATGGAAGAAAAACTATTTAAAACAACTGAGTTATGCACGTCGAAAATTTTGGTGTGGAATATGTTAATGTCCAGGTGGTATTTACCTGGTTTTGCAACTTTCTGATTGATCCCCCCCTTTTTTTAAGAACGTACATCCACGCGTACGCGTGGCATGAAATTTTGGTGATGCGTATGCGATTGATCCCATGCGCACGCGTAAGCGGTTAGCAAGCATATCCACGCGTACGTGTGACCCACGCGCACGCGTGACATGAAGTTTTCACCCACGCCTATGCATGACAAAGGGATGCACGCGCGAGCTGCAGTTTCACACTCCCACGTGCACGCGTGGCCCCTATTTTAGCAAACATAATTTTCAACGTTTTAAATTGTATTTCAAACCTCTAAACCTATATTTTCATTCCTTTAATCATTAATAATATTGTTAAACTTGATATTCAGATGAAGTTAGAAAATGGGGATAACTTGGAGATGAAGTAAAGCTGAAAAGTTATTAATTGACTATGAAATGTTACAAATGATCATGTATGATACTTGGCTTGAATGATTAAATGATCTGAGATACGAGATTCCCTGGGTAAAGTACCGTAGCTTGCCACCATGTGTACCAGGTTGAAAACTCGATACTCTGTTGACCCTACGACGTAAGGGTGACCAAGCACTTATAAATTCCCAGGAATGTTAACCCCCATTGAGCAATATTGATTATTTGAGAAAAAGCTATGCATAGACTATTGGGGATGCATGTCGAGGGACAGTCTAAGGTTTTTGGACTTGTCGGGTTGGCTGGATAACCGACAAATGAGCCTCATCAGCCATAGGACAGGCATCATATGCATACTACTTGAATTACTTGTTTGTTCTTTAACTGGGTGTGCCTAAGTGTACTTGCCATGCTAAATGTATATTTGTTACCTGCAGTACTTGTAACCTTCCTGTGCTTGCTTTTATTTGTTTATTTGTCTGTGAAATGCTGACGGAGTTGGAGGTATGGAGGAATGACAGTATGTGACTTAGATTTAAGGTTAAGTTAAATTAGGTTTAGATACTTTTAGAAAACCACCTTTTATGACTTCTGTTTAATACTTTAAGCTCTATAATCCGAGTGTCGGCGTTCTAGGATTGTCTTTGGCATTCCCAGGACCTTATCTATTATGTGTGTGGCATATTTACCATATTGAGAACCTCCGATTCTCATTCCATACTATGTTGTTTTTCAAATGCAAGTCGAGAGGCGTCTCGTTAGGCGTCTGGGTTCCTGAAGCGAAGTGGTTACTGGATATATATGTACTTAACTTTCTCTCCGCATAACTTGTTTGTGTGTGTGTGTGTGTGTTACTTTGTATCTTTGACCCTCTGTTCTTGTTTTTTGTTACTTTATACTTAACAGCTATATCTTTCTTAGTATGCAAGATATCTCGTTTCTTGGGCATCACGCTTTTATTTCGCGATTTTTATTTCCTCTTTTCTTCAAGACTCCTAGTATATTATAATCTTTCTGCTAATATATGTACACATTTTATTTTAGAGGTCGTAATACCACATCACCTCTGTTTTACGGCTTAAGGGTAAAGTTCAGTGTGGTAGGATGTTACACATTAAAAGAGACGATGGCAGATGGTTTCTTCTTAGATTAGGTAGCGAGAGCAAGTGCCAGGAGTGCCTGAAAATCTGCTATGCAATAAACTCGTCACCAGGAGTATTTCATGTAAACATTTTCACAAAAAAAAAATCTTTATCTTGTGAGGTAACTTTATTTTTCATAGACTTTCTCAATTTTTGTGGTTTTAGTAAGATTGGGGGCATTAAAAAAATGGTGGATGGTGGAAAGAATAGGTAATTTTATAACCTGAATTTATCTCGTATGTTCCTAATTTGGATCAAATCCAACTAATTTTATCTTCCCTTTCTGCTGGTGTTATTGACAGGATTTTCGAGCTAATGGCCGCAGTGAAGGTAGACTCTATTACCGTTTAGTTCTATTTTCGTTCAAGAGTCATTAGATCGCTGACTAGAACAGATTCAATAGAGTGTGGGTTAGTTGCTGTTGGAAGCCTGATAAGGGAACAGTGAACGACATCGGGGGAGGCAGCCAAGAATCTTAGGTAATTATGACCGACGATCCAGAGCCTATTCTTCGTGATAAGCCTTTTTCAATTACTTTTCGACCCTCCAAGATGCTGTACTAGTCTCAAGAAGGTACATTATTACCTAACTCAGCTCTCAATATATCACTATATTTGAAGTATTTGTCCTTTAATAATCTGGAAATAGTTGAATTAGGATATTTAGTAATTCGTTAGCACTGTTTTTCGAATAAAGCTAGATTCTGCGTCCATAAATCTTTTATTTTGAACCTACCTTTTTTTTGGATTTTATCATAGTATCCTATTTAATCCATACAATTCTCTTTTTCGAACCTCATTAGTCCCACCAAAATTGAGACACCATTCTATGAATCTCATTGAATAAAGTATTTGAAAGTCTAAAACAAGACAATGAGTTAAACGTCAAATTTAACTTGTTTTCATATTATAAAGTTGGATATAATAAATATTAAAGATATAATTATTAATTTATTTTTTTTGTCAGTTTAAATTTTTGAGACGAGTAATTTTATGATATAATATCAGAATTTTATATTCGAAAAATTTTGAGTTCAATTTTGAATGAATAAAATATATATATATATATATATATATATATATATATATATATATATATATATATATATATATATATAACCTATGCAAATATCAAACATACAGCATGAGCATGCGTGGTAAGTTCAGTTCTTGGTATACCCTCTTCATGTGAAAGCTAGGTTTATTTTTCAAATGGTTATTAGTATTAAATTTGAGATTTTTAATTTTGCTATAAATAAAGGGTTAATTTATATCGTTATAGAATTAAATAAATAATGGTTAAATATGTATTTATTAACCTTTTATTGATGATTTAGATAAACTGAAATTTATATCTAGCTTTTATAAATAGTATTTAAATATAGTTTCTTAAAACCAAGTTTTTTATGAATAAGTATTTAAACATTTCCCTAACTCCATTCAAATTTATTCAATTGGATCATTTTATTGGGATAATCCTATTCTAATAATATTAGATGGGATAATTAAGAAATCTATTTATATAAAATATATATTAAAATATAAAATATATATTAAAAATAAATTAAATAATATATATTTATACATAAATATAAAATTACTGATTTACCATCTAATTTTTTTTTTCTGTGTAGATATAAGATTTGTGTTAAGAGACTTAGATATACATGTACATGTTATTACCTACCTATCCATACTATTTTTATTTTAACTTAATCTCCATAAAATATTATTGTGGTTTTCCTTGTAGACAGATACATATATAGCATAGGTTAACAAATAGAATATTCTATATTCAATCATTTTCATAGAATGATTGAAGCAAAAATTTGGTAAATTCATTTACTCAAAAGTCAAAAGTAAAAAAAGAATACCAACAAATTCTTCAAGAAAACCAGCTATAATAATAAATGAATCTATACTCCTTGCTACTATTTTAAGGATATTTAATTTGTTTCTTACTTGAGGTAAAAGAAGTTAAATTAACAATTTAAAAATCTTGTTGGATCCTAGCTTTTCATGATTAAAAATAGATTACTAAAAAATTCAACTAATTGACTATTAGTTTGGACATATAATTATATATATTACCATGAGACATATCATAGTTATCATCATCATCATCATCATTATTCCTTCAATCCCTCACATTGTTCTTCATCACCATCATTTGGTTTTAAAGAAGAAAAAAAAATGGCTCTAACTATTCTTCCCACATTTCCTTTCATTGAGTACTATGCAATATGCACATCATCATTTTTCTTAGATGAATATTGTGCCTGTATATGTTAGCTATATTTTTTATCTACGTGTAACTAAAATTCTTCACATGATCCCAACCAAATTTAATTTTAATTTTTCAATTAGAACAAATAGCTAGAAAGAGGGAAAAAATGGAGAATAGTTCAATGAAAATTGGAGTCATGACTGTTTTTGCTGTTTCTGGAAGCATGGTTCTTTTGATTCATCAAGTTCATAAGCATATGCTCAAGAATTTCATGGAGAAATTTGAAGTCGAAATTTGTGGTTACACACCACATGATGAGCATAAAAGCTTGGATGGTATGTATATTATCATTTGTTAATTAATTTTGGTTTAATTATTCTGTTTGGTATTTATAATTTTATCAAATTTATAATTAGATTTTTATATTTTTTTAATTGAATCTTTATATAATTTTTTATTTTATAATTAGATTATTTTTAATATAAAAAATATTATAGTTAATTGATTATTTTTTTATAAATTAAAGATATTTACAATTAAAAATCTAATTAGTCTTTGACTGTATGTTTTTTTGAAAAAAATATTTAATTAATTTTAATATTTTTAACATAAAAATGTCTAGTTACAAAATTAAAAGCAGGGTATAAATTTAATTGAAAATAAAATATAAAAATTTAATTATAAATTTGATAAAATTATAGAAATCAATAGAATAATAATTAAACCATTAATTTTTTATCAATAATTCTCTTATAGCCTTTTTTTTCTTAATTGATATCTTATATAGTTGAAAAGAATGAATTAATGAAATTAAATGATTTCTGTTATTTTAATTTATGTGTAGAATCTCCGAAGAAACATCAAATAAAGAAGAAGGTGCGGTTCGCTGAGTATGTGTTGGTATTTCCAATAGAAAAGACACAACATATTATGAAGGATGACAAGGTTTTAGTTGGAGAAAGGGTTCAAAAATGTGGGTGTCAGGAATTGAAAGATATCATGCCATATACTAATAATATGTATAGGGGAATTTTGAAACATAGAAATTGATTATGGTTGCGGTTGTTAATATATTATTAATTCTTTTATTCTTTTATGAGTGATTTTTGTTATATTCAATAATTGTTCTTTAACTTTTTTTTATATATAAAAAATTGTCATTAGTTTTTTTTTTAACGTATAAATTCCTTTTTTTCCAATAAGTAACAAAGTCAAGCTCAAGAGAGTGGAATAAGACGAAATAAATAAATAAATATATATATGTATATATATAGAAAAAGAAAGTATAGAGTCATTCTATTAAATGTTTACTCACCTTATTATAATATTTTTATAGAGAATCAATTTAATTTCACAACGAATTATAACTCAAATAGCACAATCTCCCTTCCTCACTTAGAGATTTTGAATTCGAGTCTCACTTCTAACTTTAAAAAGAATATTTTTTTTTTGTTTACCCAAACAGTATCCTCCAACTCGACAGGTTAAGAACTAATCCGTCGCAGATTTGAGCTTCATTTAAGGGTCTGTCGCTGGCCAACGAGTTGCTGCATGCACAAGGCGGAGTTCGAACTCCCGACACTTACTTAAGTAGACGAGTGAACTGACTACTCGACCAACCCAAATTTAAAAAGAATATTTGTTTAAACGAATGAGTGAGTTAACTACCAGACTACTTATCAGACTAACCCAACTTGATTTACCTTATTTTGTTTTCTTTTGGACCTTAGTTCTCCAATAATACTACACAGGCCTAAGCCCACAAAAATATTATAAAAACAACCCAGAAAAATAGAGAAGCACATGATCAAGGTCAAACTTGAAAACAATCGAGACCAACAAAAAAAATCAATAATCAATCATAATGTTTTTTATTTGACCTATTAATCTAAAGTCAATGATCATCCTGTATTTTTCTAATAATTTAAATCATGAAAATTTCAAATGGAACTCCAAATCCATTTTCGTTTTGCTATAAATGCAAGTTGGAAAATAAATGGAGTGAGTGATGAGAGCAGACTCATAGGACAGTTGAAGTTAGACGGAAAAAAAAGGATGGACACAAATTAAACAAGAACATAGTCAACAACCATATTAGATAAAATTTCAGTTTAACTTTTAAAATTTTAAAATCTTTTAATATTATAATTTTAAATGAATTAATTAATTTTATAAAATTTATACTAAATATAACAAAAAAAATCCAACTCGATTCTTAAAATTTATTTTTATGGAATTGACTAATTATTGTATAAAAAAAAATTAATATTATTTTTTTGCATAAAAACTAATTAATCCAAAAAAAAATCAGAAGTCGAATTGGTATTTTTTTTTTTATCAAAAAGTAACTCTTTTGAAGTATTTGTTAGGCGGAACTGAGTATTCACTCTTTATGTTTTTAATTTCACGTAAAATCTTAAATTTTTTTTATATTGGTCAACTCTTCTTATCTAATACAAATTATAATGCTGTTTTATTTAGTGCCCAATTATGCTTCCTATGTGCTCGTCATTGATATATAGAAAACTAGAAGTCTAGAAGTAATAACTGTTAGGCCTAATTAATATCTCCTAATAAATGTGGTTTATTTTGTCCTTCCAAACACTATCAACTAATCATCTATCTACATATACATTAAACTTTAAATTTGATTGATTAACAATATATATAAATCAATATTTTATACACTTTTAAGAAGTATTAGAAAATTTATGGCCTAGAATAAATTCTATATATATAACATCTGGTAGTAAAAGTTTGTTGAAAATTTTTTTGAGACAATTTTTTTCATCAAAAAGAATGTATAAAATATCTCACTAATTATTTAGCATAACTTCCAAATTTTAATAAATTAAAAAAACCTTTTATGAAATATTATTCTCTCCAAAAAAAATAAATAAATAAAACAACATATCCAAGTTGGGCATGCCTTATTTATTAAAAAAAAAAAAACGTTGGGGTGCCTTGTCAAATATTCTACTATTTGAAGAATATTGAAAAGTTAGACACCACTGAACTTATGCACATATATGAATTACGTAACTCAAATAAGAATAATTTTCAACTGCAAAATTCATTAATCGGCACTGATACTTTAGTTCGAAAGTATTTTTACGAATCTTATACATATATAGAGGTAGCAAAAAGTTTCAATTAGAATTAAGGAAAAAGTGTCTCAATCATATCTTTTACGAATCTTATACTAATATTGAATTTCATATATTATTATTATTATTATTATTATTATTATTATTATTATTATTTGAGAAAAAGATTGTTGTATTTCGTTGCTATTTCTAATTTTGTAAAATCTTTTAAATAATCAAATCATATATTTCTATGAACATAGTAATATATAAACATAAATATTTATATAGTATTATAGAAATAATTTTAAACTAATAATAATGAACTAGAAATCTAGAATTAATTTATAAAAAAATTCGCTAATGAGTTATAATTCAAATGACATAATCTCTCTATACTTATCTAAAAAATTGCAGATTTAAATCTTCCTAATTTTAATAAAAAAAAGTTATAAAACAATCCCAATAACAACTTTTTATGTAATACAATTTCTAACCATGCATATATTTCTCAATTACAACTTCAAATCTGAAGTTTATGTACTTTGTAGGATTATAAACAAATAAAAAAGATTTGTATCTACTAAAAATCAATTATTAAATTAATTTTTATGTATTTATATATGTTAATTTATATATTTTTTATTAAATAATCAACAATTAGAATAATTAAATTTATTATAATAGAATTAGAAATTTAATTATTTTATTATAATAAATTTAATTATTCTAATTGTTGATTAATGATTTTTTTATAATAAATAAATAAATAAATAAAAGGCAGTCCTAGCTTTGAGGTATTGGATAGGAACAAATAAAAGAGAAAAGCCAAACTAAATTAAGGGACACGTAACCTTTGATCTCATCTTTAAGGGCTTCAAGGCCCTACATGGCTACATGGAACACCACTTATTCTCAAACTTAAAACTCCATTACTTAATTTAATTAATTAGTAGTTCTTATCAACCACATGCGTTTTTTGCAAATATGGAAGTTGTGCAGTTTGAATTCTCCTAATCTTTTGATTAATTAGCATAAGTAATAGTATCTATGAAAAAAATCAATTTCGCTTGGTCGAGTGATCAATCTACTCGTCTGCTTAAATAAATATGAGGAGTTCGAAATTTATTTTATGTATATAGTAATTTATTGGCTAACGACAAATTTTTAAATGGAATTTCGATCTGCGACAAATTAATTTTTAACCTATCTGATTAGGAGATACCGTGGACATCAAAATAGCATCTATGAAAAATTTGATACCATATGGAATTCGAATTTGGTCTTTTCTCCATACACGGAATAATATATATATGATGATAATGATGTTGACACCCATTATTATTTTATATTTCTCCATGTTAAATTTATTATTTTAATTTTTTGTGTGTGATTAATTGCTATGTACTCTGCGTGTAAAGTGATGATTACACAAGTTGTCGACATTATTGGATATCAAATATAAAAATATAAATTGAAAAACTCTCACACCCAACTACCCAAGTTGATTTTTCTGTGTGTCACACTTATTAGTTGATTACTGTATTTTATTTAATTAATCATTTTGTAAAGAATCGATAGTGGAATATCTTTTGTCATTTAACCACAAGGCCTATATAATATAATGTAGTCTTTAGTATGAAAAAAAAAATCCAAAAATTGATAGTAAAACTGGAAAAAAAATATTGAATAGTAATATTGTAATACACGTTAAAATAATTAATAAAACTGAAAAAATTATTGTGTAAGGTTAATAAGAAGAATATAATTGTAATTAAATTAAACTACAAAAACAAAAAACAAAAAAACTAATGTCATGTATGTGTGGCTAAAGTCCAAATATGTGTTCTGTAATATCCGTCACTAAAAATCCGTCACTATCTGCAATCTAGAAACTTAAATACAGAACCCTCTTAGCTGCCATTACGTGTGCTTGGTTTAAGGCCATGTCCTAATCCAAGATTAATTACACCTAATTAAATAACTTATAATTAAACAAACCCAACAAAAAAAATCAATTTCATAAAAATAATTAATAACTCTACTATTACTATTATTGAATAATCAAATTTCTTACATTAATATAATTAGAACTTTTTATAAACAACAAATAAGTATTTATATATGATGATTTATTTTTAGTATATATAAAAAAAACTCAACTAAGAAACACCATAATAGAAATTACCTTAACTGTCAAGAGATTAAAAAAAATAAAAAATATTTTTTTTTTCTAAAAAAGGGTCATTAACTCCTTATTAGCTGCCTCATCAAGATCCTAAATACCGATCAAATTAGTGGTTATGTTTTTTTTCAACTATATATAAACACTTCTCAAATATTAATTTTTCTAAATCCATTTCCTCTTTTCCAATCCTCAAAGAGACAAACACCTTTTGTCTCCCTCTACAATTAAATAATTCTCCTCCTCTCTTGCTCCATAGCCATGGATGAAGCTTAGGTCAATGATCGATCTCTAACATAGAGAGAGATCGATTTCAATTTTCTTCAACCAAATTTACAATATTTTTCACACCCCATTATTTTTATTCTTCCAATTCAGCAAAAAGTTTCAATCTTTTTTGTTGGGTGTGTCAAAATTTGATCAATCATATAAAGGGTTGAAGAAGCCATTGAAAGAAGAAAAAAAAGTACCAAAATCCAAAACCCCATCATTTCCTTCCCCCAAGAAGCTTCTCTCTCCTTGTTTTCCGTTACATAACGGTTATACGAGGTAGTTAAAGTTAGTTACAAGTTAGTTACAATCATATTTATCTTTTGTTATGTCCAATATGATTGTTCTCAGGCAAACATCCTTTAATAATCATCGGCACCGGCGACAGCAGCAGCTCATCCATGGCGGCCAAGGCGGTTCCAAGAAGTCCGCCGGGACAAAGATCGGAGAGGTGATCGGCGGCGCAACTGCCGTGTGTTGCTGTTTTCCCATTGGTTTGGCCAACGTTGTGTTCCTTGCTATTTACAAGGTCCCGGCTGGTCTCTGCAGACAGGCGCTACAGAGAAGAAAGCAGCGCCGTCGACTGAGACAAGCCAGGAAAGAAGGGTTGTACCCTCCAAATCATTGTTATAGCTATGCCTTAGACGAAGAATTTGGAGGTAAATTTTTCGGCCGCGGCGGCGGCGACGAGGAGGATGTAGCTAAGAAATTGAAAGATGAGAAGTTGGAAGAGGAAATGATAGACAAAGAGGTTATGGAGCTTGAGAAGGAGATGTGGGAAACATTTTATGGCACTGGGTTTTGGAGAAGTTGTTCTAAAAGAGATAATTCATCATCACAAGGTTTTATTAGCATTGTTTCTGGTCCTAATGCTCAAGTTCATGATGCTAAATATTGTACAGAATTTATCTAGTGGTGAGATTTATATATATCAATTTTCTCTAGCTAATTTATATTTATTATTTTCTGATCTTTATTCTATAATAAAATATTATCTTAAAATAGCAATTTTTTTGTTTTTTAATATTACTGTTATCTTAACGAGTAAAATCAGTAAAATTAATGTATTTGATAAGCGAGATATTCATAGAGAGAGAGAGAGCAATTTAGAGATTATGACTAGCATAATTTTTGTAGATACATTAATTCTTTTGATGAACTCAGGTTGAGCACTCTATTAAAGTATAAACCTTAATTTAGAATGAAAAATTTATAATCCAAAATTCAAATTAAACATGATTGTTGTCATCAAGTAGATATATGATTTTTCTAAAGCAAGGTTGCATGGAGAATTTAAATTTGTGTATAGGTTTGGTTTATTAATATAATTTCTCAATTAATATACTATATAAGTGTGGTTTCTAGGCATTGATAATGGTGATTTTGCTTGTTTTGGGGGTTCTCCATTGTTATTCACTCTATTAATTATTAATGTACTCTGTAGTGGAAGATCCTAATGCAATAATTATATATACTTCTCAGATAAGCTATTAGATTTAAGGGTCATCAATTACTTAGCTTTTTCCATTAAACTTTAATTTGTACCTTCATAATTGACAATTGAATAATAATAGAGGGAACTTTATCACATTAAGAAAGCATTTTTGACTACTAATGCTAAATTTAATGCTATATTCTAAACAAAATAAAAATTGTTAAATAATTTAATAAGTTTGACCAAATTGTTATTTAACGATTTTTAATTATTAACTTTAAATGAAAATAATTTTACGTAAATTTTTAGGTAAACAAAATATGAAAAAAATTAAATGGAAAAATAGATAATAAGATTCTCTTCTGTGCTCTATGTGGATCAAGAAGATTTCATGTGTTGACTTTGTTTACCAACTTGCATATGCAATTTTTTTTCCTTCTAATTAAGATATGTTAAAGCTAATTATAAGGGAAGAGATGAAATATTAAGTATTAACACTATTATATTGTCCATGGCTTGTTGGATTGTCTATAATAGGAATTGTCCGTACAGATTTATCTTTTCCATATTGGAATTTATGCCACTTCTTATTCATTGCTTTTGTAGAGAGAATCATCAAGATAATATGCAAATTCTTCTTGATTAAACATTTATACTCTTTTCTTATATGCCACTTGATGGCTCCTACCATTGATATTATTTTATTTTTCTTTTGGTTAAGAACCACAATAAAGCAAAACAAATAGTTTAATTTACGATTATGACCTCATTCTTAATCAGTTTTTATATTAAGTAAGGAGCACTGTATATTTTTTTTTGTTAATTAAGTAAATCTTAGTCTTTTATTTATTATATTTCATATCAATTGTTTAGATTTATATATAGTTCAAAATTTAAGATAATTTACTTTTTATTTTTCTTTTTTAACCTTTAAGAGCAAGTTAATTGTTTCAAAAAATGATACCATTCTTATTTTTTTCAAAGGGGATTAGCATTTATCTATATGATGAAGAATAAAGTTCTACATTCAAACAAAATGTTTATCCAAAACTATCTAAGTTATGTTGTTGTCACAACTTTTTATCACGCGTTTCTTCTCATTCTCCGTTTCTTTTTTCTTCTCCTTCTCCTTTTCCTCCTCCTCGTATTTCGTCTTTTTCTTTTTCCAAATTTGGACACGTAGATTTTTTTTCTTTCCTTCTTCTTCTCCTTCTTTCTTCTCCTCCTCCTAGAGATTATCAATTCAAATTCATAATGAACCGAACATGTTATTAAGGTAAAACAATGGTATAGTACTAAATGAACAGAACATTATCCATTATATAAAATCAAATTTAAAATAGCTTTCTGCATAATGAATCGAACACGTTATTAAGGTGAAACAATTGTATAGTACTAAATGAATAGAACATTATCCATTATATAAAATTAAATTCAAAACACCTGTATCTACAATTTAGAGATTATCAATTCAATTCAATTCAGAACACCTACGTCTATTGTATTCAATTCAATTCAATTTAGCAATTGCATTTCATTCAATTCGATTGAGAAAATAATCCATTAGCAAAATATGGGTGTTGTTAGTGATGATGATAACGAAAGAGGAGGAGGAGGAGGTATGCGTGAATTTGAAAGAATGAGAAGAGGATGTATGCGTGTATTTGAAAGAAGAAGAAGCGCGAATGAGAAGAAGAAAAAAAAAACAGCGCGTGTAATGACGCGATCTTTTAATGAGAGTGGTTTTGTTGGTGTTGGAACTATTTGGATAAACTTAGATAAAAAAATACTTAAATGTGTAGCAATCCAAATAATTTTTTAAAAAAATGGTTGTGAAGTGAGGTTAGGTTAATAGTTTTAATACATTTTTTTTACCTAACAATTTATGTGGAACTTAAAACGTGTGAACAATACATTAATCGTCCATATGTATATTGAAAATTTACATTTTATGTGGAAAAAGACTCTAATATCATATCACAAATCATGTTTTCAAAAATTTTCAATGATTAAATAGAAAACATAAATGTTTTTACATCTAATAATACGTGCACGCAATTAGTCAACTAATAAGTAACATTTTCCTTTTCTCTTAATATCAAGTTTAATTTGAGTTATTCTTATGATTAAAATAAGCAACCACAATTTTTTAAAGCAAAATAGTAAGATATTATCTAGTTGACAAAAAAAGGCAATTTTAGAGTTGTTTTAGAGTGTTAAAAAAAATGGAAGTGTGCTTTAAAGGATAGCAAAATAAATACAAGAAAAATCATATTATTTACACACAAAAAATTATTTATTAATTAGGTATACTGTGTATTGAAATATATATTTGGTGCCTCATAAAAATTTTTATTATACTACGAGAAATAAATATTTATTTATTATAAATTTAATTTTATTATAAAAAATTTAATTATTCTAATAACTAATTATTTAATTAAAAATATATGTAAATAAATATGTATAAATAATATAAACAATTATCCCCCTTATATATGTAAATAAAAATGTATAAATATAAAAAATAATTAAAATTTACTTTATTTAACATTAATTAATTATCATTAAAATTAATAAATATTAAATAAAATAAATTCTAATTAATTTTTGCTAATTTTATTTGTTATAAAATATTTTCGATTTTGCAATGCCCTCCTCAATAGAGAGTAACACGTGATATCAAACTCCCAACATTATTATCATATGATATCAATATCTACTTTGGTTTAAAAGATATTTGTCTTAATAATAATGTGGTGTACATAAGACACACACATGATGAAAAAGACCTTAAAAGAGATATTCTAACTTGTGAACACACCTTGTCCCTTCGTTTCTGGTTTTAGACACACAATTTTGTTTAGACATCCATCACAACCATCATCATATCTTAGGTTTCATTCTAACAATGACATTGTTACTTTTAGTTTTTTTTTTTTTTCCCCTTCACAAATATTGAATAATGTTACCTACACATGAATAGCAATGAGTCAAACCAATTTAGATTCATCCAACACTCAATTTATTTATTTATTTATTTAAACAAATATTAAAAATTCAAATACCATCTTTAATTTTATATATATTAATTTATTAGTTAATAATAAATTTTTAAATAAAATTAAAATTCACAATAAATTAGTTTACGACTTACAAGATTTGAGTATATTTTAGAAAAAAATAAAAATAATAAATAAATCTTTGACTCTTATTTCAAAAATATATAAATTCTTTAATAGAAAAATCTATGTATATATTTTCTGTTTATAAAAATTAATGACTTGTATTTTAATTTAATAAAGAATTTATTTGTCCTCATGATTATGTGTAAAAAAAAAAAAAAAAGAGTATAGTGTCTCACTTAGGAAATGGAAACCAAAGTTACCCTTTGCTTAGTAGTAATAGCTAGGCACATGAAAGGGTCAGGTGCAAACTTTTTATTTTTAATATTGGAGTGGCAAACTTTTTATTTTTAATATTGGAGTGGCAGTGTTTTTTATTTTTAAATGTAAATTATTGAGATGTTATATTTAAATGTGAAATCGTTTGATTAGAAAAGTATAAATTAGACTGTTTAATTTATTAGAAATACAAAAATTGAATCATCCGATTTCTAAAAGTATATAAATCAGACCGTCCGATTTATGTTAAAAAAAATTAAAATACAGAAATTAAACTTTTCAATTTATATATTTTTCACTATTTTAAAAATATCAAAAATTATAATATTAAAATATACCACCACTTCTACGCGTCAGGTGCTTCAGTAGTTGAACTCAGATATTTCAATTGCATCAAATTTTATTTTATTTGGTGGCATAACGAATGTGACATTTCAACTTGTCTTACCAACATGTCTGCTTATACTTCCATGCATACATCATCATAATATATCTTCTCTAGTTCTCTTACCCCTCTTTTCTCTCTAACTATTTCGAAAAATAATCAACTAATTCAAAAATGTCAATTTTATTTATAAGAAAGGGGGAATAATAATATGTATAATATTTTTTTCCCCCTAGTATCATGCTAATTTGTCTTTAGCTGGTGTACCTTATTATTATTATTAATGGTCCCCTCCGTGGGTAAATAATCCATCAATTTATCTTTTGACAACTCTACTATTTGTGATAAAACTTGCATTAGGTAAAAGGGTAGTTCTAACACGTTTTTAGGATTAATTAATTAATTAATAATTAATTAAGGATTTCGTATTTGTTTTTGGTGGAGAAAAGATAGAGATAATGTTACCCTACCTTGATAGTAAGTTAAAAATCAGTTGTTAAGTATTTGTATATTTGTTTTTTATATTTTTTATTGAAATAATTAATTATTATTAAGATAATGAAAACTAAAAAAAAAATTTATATTAGAATAAATTTGTTTTTTATAAATATAAAAGATTAACTACTATTATATTTTGTACTTTTATTTTTATTTTAATTATAACTTTGAATTTAACTTAATTGTATTATTTATAGAATTTCTTCAAGTTTAATTATAAATGTGAATGTGAAGGCATGCCATATTCTTATATGAATGACTAATTTTTCTAATATCTGTGTAGATAATTAAACTCAAATATAATTATGATAGTGTTAGAGATATAATTATTAATATTGTCTTCTTCTATTGGTTTAAACTTTTGAGATGAATAATTTCATAATTTAGTTTTAGAGTTCTATATCCAAAATGTTAAGAGTTTGAGTGTTAAAAATATAACTATAATTTAAATTTTTAGAATGAATGATTTCACGATAGATAGATTGTAAATTAAAAAAAGTCTATTATATATATAGAAAAATTATAATTCTTAAATACTTATCTCAATATTTAAAATTTGGTTTAAGCAGATTATTGCTCACACTTCACAAAATCTTTATTACTATATATACTATAAAGTTATCATAAAAATAACACTTACTAGGAATTAATGAGGGCATAATATATACAAATGTAAATGGCAAAAAATCAAACAACATATGGATGTAAAATCTTAACATGTGAAAGGGTCATATTCAAGGGGTAGATAGATATTTGATGGATTCATCTTCATAAATGGAATTGTGGTCCAAAAAGTAGCAATTGTCAATTCTACTAACCAAAGAGTATAGACATTCATAGTGATAACTACTGGCCCCTGTTTCAGTGAGTTTTCAAGCACAAAATCCAACCCTAATTAATGAATAAAATTAAAAGGAAAATAATAAAAACAGTGTGTATTGTGTCCAACTGTCCATACATTTTGAGGGATCATCAACAGTTTTGTGGCAGTTTGTAAGAGTCATAACTTAATTCACTTTGTGTAACTCTATTACTATTAGACATTTGGCATAAATTCAATGATGATGGTGATAGTAGTCTTCATCATTATTTCAAAGTTGTCATTTCTTATTAACAAGGAGACAAATTTCCTAAATATCTTACTTGATCTAGTGGTAAATTTATTTATTCGTTTAAATAAGTGTCAAAAGTTTGAATCTATTCCTTTATTGATGACAAATATTTTTATCAGTTTTTTTCTCTTTTTATAATCTATAATTTATTTTGTTTCTGTCTTTTCATGTTTCTCTTAATAATAAATCTCACAAAAGATGAAATTATAATTTTAAAATTTAAAATAAAATAATTATTACTTCTATTTTGTCTCTAAAAAAAAGAAAACATATGATAGATAAAAAATAATAAATTAATTTTAAAATTGTATAAATAGCCAATGGATTTTGTTAAGGTTCTTATTGAAAATACAAAAGTAAAAATTTTATTGAAAAGATATAATTTTGGAACTACTTCTATTTTATATATTTACTATTAACAAGTGTTTTTATGACACTTATTAACGAAATTCATAGCCAAAATTATCCTTACATGAAGCCAGTTTATTTTAGGTCTGAGCTAAAGTCTTCATTTTGACTTTTTTTTTTTAAGTTTTCAGTCATCGTTATGACTTACGTGAGAGAATAGGGCTTCTTCAGTTAGCCCAACCCAACACAATTTTTTGAGGTGATAAATGTTGGGCTTTCCTTTTGATCTATTAGGCAAGATAAACTTCAATTTTCATTGTTAAAATCCATATCAAGCCCAAAATAAAAGTAGCAAAGCAAGATTAAAGAAAAAATGTGAAACTAACCAATTTGGGTTGATTGGTGCTTTGCTCACTCGCTTAAACAAGTATGGAGAGTTCGAATCTCGTCTTGTGTATGCAAGTGATAAACCCTTAAATGAAACTCAAATCCATAACAATTTAGTCCTTATTCTATCAGACTGAGAGATACCATAAAAAAAGTGACTTCTATTTGCCTTGGAAAATTTTAGTTGGAGCTAATAAGCTAAACCACTTTAATCTTCTATTTTATCTATCTAATAGTATTTAATTAAGTGTCAATATAAAGTATTCTTATTATAAGAGACTAGAGTTCACTTTATCCTATTGATATACTACAAATTTCAATATATATTTCAAAAACATACCTTTTAATGTTCATAGAGCAACTCTTTTTTCTCAATTAAGTGTCTAATATATTATAATAATCTATTAAGTATTTGTTTTGATACTATTAAGTTGATAAAAAAATATTTTTTTAATAAAAACTTTTTTTAGCATATTTAATAAATTTCTAATAGTAAAAGTAAAAATACTAGAAAAATAAAAAAAATATCTTTTTTAAAAAGTTATAATTTACATCATTTTTTAAAAATATGTTTTTTTTTAAAAAAAAATATTTTTTATATAATAAATAAATAAATACTTTTATATACTATACCTAAATATAATTGATAAATAAATTTTTTTTCTTTTATATAAGATATTCAAATATAAAATTATTTTTATTTTCTTATAAAATCTTTTAAAAAAATAACTTAAATTTTTTTTTTTAAAAAATTTTCAAACAAGACCTAAATTATTTTTAGTAATTGTCTTTTTTTTTCATATACCTGTATATTTATTGTTTATTCTCAATTAAAAAAATGATAATACAATCTAACCTTTTCTAAACAATTATTTATATTGATCCCAAATAACAAATTTAAAGTATTAGAAATAAACAATAAATTACTAGTTAGGTGGTGATTGGATATTCATCATCATCATGATCTAAAGTTCTTAATTAAATATCTTATCATTTTTTTCTGTATTATCATCATTGATTCTTTAATTAATTAAGATTTATTATCATTAATTGATAATAATAATAATAAGGCGTAGAAAGCTATAAAGTTGAGTATACTTTATTCTTCTTTGTGTCCTTTCTGTGATGCTTGTGGGGTTAGTGGGGGTTTCTTGTCAAAAATCAAAATTCTTCATTTCACACAAACACAAATTTGGTAAAGAAACCCATCAATCAAATCAAATCAATAATCAATAATAATCATAAAATCCAGCAAGGTAAACTGCAACACTCTTCTCTTTGTTCTTTTTGTTTTTTTCTTTTCTTTATGATAATCATAATTTCTATTATTGAATTGTTGTTGTTTTCTGCACTGCATCTATAGCTGCTTCCTTGGAGGTTTTGAATTCTCAAGGCTTTGTTTGGTGGGTTCACAAATAATCACTACAAATTTCTTGAGACCCCTTTTTTCTCTTTTTGTGGAGCTTTACCAATTCTCAATGGAGGTAAATCCTGTAACTATTAGTTTGTTTGTTGAATTTTTATCAAAATTTGTGTTTTTTTCTTTTTTAATTTTTTGTCAAATACCCATTTCAATTTATGTTTCAAAGATTAAACCTTTATTATACAGGAGTTCATTCCAATTACATCCTTACATGATCCCTTTACTCTGAGCTGTTGTTTTTTATTCCATTTAACTTTTCACTTATTGGCATATATTTGGTACATGTATAGAAGGATTAGAAGATGTTTCAGGCATAAATCTGATTATATTTCTTTGGGAGAAAAATGATCAAATTTAAATTCCAATGGCTAGGCTTAGGTAAATTGTTAGAGTTGAAAGTCTGAAACAAAGATCATTGTTCTGAGTTTATTTGCTGAAGCCATGGAAGCCTTACTTGAAGAGTGTATAAAGCTTATTTTGGCTTCATTGTTTCATTATGCTTATGATGATGATGATGATGATTAATTGAGTTATTGTTGTTTAATTGAGCTAATGATGTTTAATGTTATTGGGTTGTTTCGTTCTCTGCTGTCGTATAGTACATGAGGTAACTCCGGGTTGAATCCGTATTTTTAATGTTCTTATCGAAACCATATGTGGTCCGTATTCTGTTTGATAAAAATATTATGCACTCTAAGAACTTGGGAAATATTTTCTGAAGTTGTTGGCTGGTATTTAAAAGGTTCCAGAGATGGAAGGAAAGATTGAAAGCCATACAACATCAGCAGAAGCTTTTGTTGAAGGGGGGATTCAAGAAGCCTGTCATGATGCTTGCAGTATATGCCTTGAGGATTTTTGCGACAGTGATCCTGCGTCGGTAATGTTTTCTGCTTTTGATTCATGTGTCTTTTGATTCCCGGATTAGTACTATAATAAGTAACTATTTGAGTTCAATTGAAAGACATTTCTTCAATTTCTCCACCTCTTTTATTCCAGGTGACTAATTGCAAGCACGAGTTCCACCTACACTGCATTCTTGAATGGTACAATACATGTTTTGCAAGTTGTGTATCTCTCGGAACTTATTACGTTTTAGTTACTGGTGCTTTACGTTCCTTTACAGTTCTCATAGGGATATGCATTATGTCATCTAGTTTGGTTTCTATTTATTAAAACGCCTTATAGTGTTTCACCAATAACAAATTCTCATTGACAAAATAGAACCAGAAGTAAGAAAGCAATGATGTACTTATATGCCATTTCCGACTTTCATGTTTTGTTTTCTTTTGATCTTCGGGTTGGGCAAAGTGGAAGGGACCAAAATTTCGACATGATAAAGGGGGTTACTAGCCGTACCGATGTAAATGGAACTATATAACTTTAGCAATTTTACAAGTGATTGTTCACAGGTGTCAAAGAAGCTCCCAATGTCCCATGTGTTGGCAATCTGTTAGCTTGAAGGATGCTACCAGGTTGTTTGTTTATGATTTTTCTTTTCAAATATGATATCTATTTTATAATTCTTTTTTGGAATTATATTATTAAACTCGTATATGCATTTATGACAGTCAAGAATTGCTTGAAGCAGTAGAGCAGGAGAGGAGCATAAGGGTTACCCCATCAAGAAATGTTGATATCTTTCATCATCCATCCCTTGATGATCCAGAATTGCAGCAGGTTGGTTATCTGTCATCAGTTTCGAAGTTTTGGTTTGATTCACTTAGTTAAGCGCATCATAATATGTTTTCACATTATGCAGTTTGAAGAGCGAATAATTCAACATATAGCTGCTGCGGCAGCAATGAGGAGAGCACGGCACCTTGGTCACAGGGAAGGTCCTAGTACTCGGTCATCTGCTCATGGCCATCCACATTTCTTACTATTCTCGGCACAGTCGAGTGCACATCCATCTAGTCCTGAATCTGTTGCCGGAGATGGAAATGAACTGGCTGAAATCCCTGTAGGAAGTCCATCTACGCCACTTGCATCTGATGGAGACGAACCATCAACGTCTCAGCTGATCGCACATATTCAAACTCGTAGCCCTTCTTTAGCTCACAGGTCTACTGTCTCGGCTCCAAACCGTGAAGGGATTCAGCCTAATGAAAGGTACTTAGTTAGGTCTTAATGATTATTATCTTAGGGATCATCATTAGTTGTTTGGATAAGTGGAGTTATGTATTCTTTCTTCCCTTGCATGCCGAAGTTCTACCACACATTCTTCGACTTTGGACGGAGACAGAGCAGGGCCATCCGATCTCCAGTCATTTTCTGATTCTTTGAGGTCCAAATTTAATGCCATGTCCCTGAGGTACAATTTCTTAGAAAGCAATGGCATGTGTCCTTACTCCTTAGAAGTATGTATTTTCTCAAATTGACTTGTATGGTATTGAATTGTTTTATGACTAGATACAAAGAATCGCTTTCGAAGGGCACAAGGGGATGGAAAGAGAGGCTGTTCTCTCGAAATTCTTCTGTGTCAGAACTCGGTTCAGAAGTCAAGAGAGAGTTGAATGCTGGAATTGCGAGTGTATCCCGATTGATGGAGCGCCTCGAATCTAGAGAAAATAATAGAGTTGGGGATGCATCTTTGTCGAATCATTTGGCGGATTCCTCCATCCCTGAGACTAGCAACCAGCACAATGTGGAAGCTCTCCGAAGGAACTCTTCGCGCGGCAATAATTCTCAGGCCACTTTTTCTGCTGGCTCAGATTCAAACTAAGCTTTGTTTTTGTTTCTGTGAATGCATACTCCTCAGCATCTCATATTTGAAGGTGAGCTTTGATCTTTGTTGTTTGTTGGTGGAACCTATTAGTCAGAACAAAATCAGCAAATCTTTCATCAAATTTAAAACCAAAATATAGCTCTAAAATGGTTCTAATGATAACACATTAAAACTCTTCCATTCACCTCAATATTTACCTAGAGATGGAGGATAATACAGAGAAATAATTTACATGATTTTTAATCCCATATTCATCCATACAGATTCTAACATAACTATTTTCTTTTTTCAGGCTTAATTGTTTGCCCAGAAATGACATGCTGAGGAGATTATGCCTTTGTTATGTTCTGGTTTTCAATTTTTTCTTTTTTAAAAAAAAAAAGGGGTCTAAAAGGATATTTGTGTCAAAAGCTGAGAACTCTTAGTCTTTTCTTGTGTATATTAAATGATGGGAACATGGAGGAGTTTGTATTTAATCTGAGGGAGAAATTGGTTTGAAATTGAATTATCAGAAACTGGTGTCCTTATATAAAGTACTTTTGGTACAATGGAACCCAATGGAAATAGATGTGGATCAAGGTGTGCCAATTTTAAAGGTTCATTAAATAATTCAGAAATTTTAATTATGCACAAAAAATGGCCATGTATAGTTTTCATTTTTTTTTTGTCTAAAGTACCAAATAATTAGAAAATTATTATTGGTCTCATGGTTATTTCATATTTTTTATTTTTTAATTAATTATTCATTTTTTAAATTTTAATTTTTCCCAAATAATTGTTATATTACGTTATTAGATATGTCCAAAATTTAAGGAATGAATTTTTCCAATTTTTTTTAATTGTTTGGTAAAATGTGATTCTTATCTTATGAGACCAAGAGAAAATATAAAAAAGAGAAGATATTGAATGGTAAAAGATTACATTTTACCAAATAACTCTCATATGCTTGTACGGCCCACGATCGAATCAGATTTGATCTGCATTCTAGTCAGATTCGTGTATCTAATATGCATATATGTGAATTCACACCAAATAATAAATAAATAAATAAATAAATAAATAAATAATATATATGTTGTATTTATGTTTTACTTTAATTAATAATTATTATTCATATATATATTGTATTATTTTATTTTTATTTAAAAAAATGAAAAAAAGAGTTTTATTAAAATAAAAAAAGATTTTATTGAATTTTTTTTATAAAAATAAACTTTTTCATATATTTTTTATTTTGCGGATCGAATTGGATTAGCCATATCCAATTCGAGTAATCCAATTCGATCCGCGAACACCCTTAATAAATGAAAGAAAATAAGCAAACAAAATAATTAAATAGAGTAATCATTAATATTTAAAATATTTTTATAAATTGTTTTATAATTTCAATAAAGTTTAGTTATTTTATTAATTCAAATGATTATTTTAAAATAGAGAGTTAATTAAAATTATAAATATAAAATTTCAGTTCAAATCACATGAATACTTATTTTAAGTTTATGTGTATGATGGATTGATGATGGCCCTTGCTCATATATGTTTTTTTTATTAAATAAAAAAAATTAGAAAAACCACAATAGGAAATCACTATATTGCTTAGAGTCTTAGAGATAAGAGTTTTTTTTTGGTGACTTAGAGATAGTAGTATTTATTATTTAACCAAAAATATAAATTTTATTATTAAAATATTTAAATTAGATAAAGTGTATAAATACATAACCACCACCTTGTCTCCAACATACATTCCCCAATTCAGTTGAATCCCTAAAATCTTCTCTTTCCTTATTTTCGCTCTCCTTCGCGCCCATCACAGGTTCCACTGATCCACCCACAGCCACTCGCCACCGTCCACCGTCAAGTCTCTGCCGGAGTACCTTCCCTCCCTCTGCTTCTTCTTCTATCTATAAACCCTAGGGCTTTGCAACCTTCTCAAATTTTTATCTATGACAATTAACTCTATTTTAAGTCACTTCTCTTGTTCTCCTTAAAATCGAAATCAATTTTATCACTCGGACCAATAGGTTTAAAATAAATTTTTATTCTTTGACCGTATTCGAAAATTCCCAACCTTTTTGAGCTACTTAGTGACTTGGATTTTGCAAATGTGGTCACTTTTTAAATCAATTTTCTTTTGTTTTTTAAATATTTTAGCAATGTATTTAATGCAGCTAAATCTTTTTAAAAAAAATTAGTGTAATCCAATTCCATATTATGCCAGCTTTGGTTGTTTTGTTGAAGCATGAAAGAGTTTGAAATACTTACATTGGAATGAAGTAATAAGGTTTATATGAATGTACAAATAACAACTAAAAAATAATAAGGGAAGTCACAATATTTATATCTGCATTGCTTCTTTGTAACCAAGTAATGTACAGTCAGAGGTACAACTTGTAGTAGCTATTTGACACTGCGTAGTATAATCTATGTTTATATGTTGAGTAAGCTGAGGAGAGTAGTTGAGTTAATTCTAGGAGCATGAGGATGATTTGAATATTATAATGAATTTTGAAATCTGAATACTTGATTATGTTTGTGTTTGAAGTTAATTCTAGGAGCATGAGGATGATTTAATTATTATAATGAATTTTGAAATCTGAATACTTGATTATGTTTGTGTTTGAGGGAATAGAATCAATCTTAGAAAGCTTTGCTTTCAGTATTTAATTATCACGTGCAATTATTTGTCTTCCTGTTTTTCTGATCAGTTATTGCCCAAGTGCTTTCGAATTAGCAAGATTTATTTTTTCTGTCTGGTGGTGGCTTAATGCGAGTTTTTTTTGCATGACATTATTCCAGATACTACCTTTTAAGGATTTTGTTCAATGGGAAAGGACCAACATGTATTTGTCAAAGATGCTGTTTTCAAACTGCAAATGTCCCTTCTTGAGGGCATCCAAAATGAAGACCAGCTGTTTGCAGCTGGATCTGTGATATCAAAGAGTGATTATGAAGATGTTGTGACCGAACGATCCATCACAAATGTGTGTGGTTATCCACTCTGCCACAATTCTTTGCCATCTGATCGGACCCGGAAGGGTAGATATCGGATTTCACTAAAGGAGCACAAGGTCTATGACCTGCATGAGACATACATGTTTTGTTCATCGAGTTGTGTTGTTAACAGCAAAACTTTCGCTGGGAGCTTGCAAGATGAGAGATGCTCAGTTTTAGACTCAGAGAAACTAAACAATGTTCTTAGACATTTTGCGGATATGAATCTAGAACCATTGGAGAAGTTGGAAAAGAGTGGTGATTTGGGTTTGTCTAACTTGAAAATTCAGGAGAAAGAAGAAACCGGCACTGGAGAGGTGTCTTTGAAGGAGTGGGCTGGACCTTCAAATGCAATTGAAGGTTATGTACCAAAACCAAGAGACAGTGATTCCAAGGGTTCTTCTCGGAAAAATATTAAGAAAGGTGAGAATTTATGGAGTCCTGATATGTTTAGGAGCCTAAATTATAAAATAGCCATATGCTAGTTCTTGTTTAGGGGTGATATTTTATTTATTCTATTATGTTCAATCAGTGGCATGTGAGTAAATATGATTGAACTGAAGCTGGCGACCTGATTTCTGAGAAATGGAATAGTTTAACTTTTAGTTCTTATCCTTCTTCACTTTCCGACAAAGTGGGCTTTGATTGTGCGTTGCAGGGGCCAAAGGTGCTCGTGGCAAGTTGAACAGTGACAAAAATTTAATTATTAATGACATGGACTTCGCGAGTACTATAATTATGACCGATGAGTATAGTGTTTCGAAAGCACCACCAGGTCAAACAGACACCAAAGTTGATCATCAAATTAAACCAACTGCATCAGTTGAGAAGCCGAAACCGGTTGGCAGTAAAAAGGTAGTTGCAAAAGATGGTAAGAGTATTGAAGAACTGTCTTCCTCTTTTAAGAGTGGTCTAAATTTGAGTGTCTCAGAAAAAGAGGAGGAGCCAAGAATCGAGGAAGTAGCTGAATCTTGCGACGCTGTGCTCAAAACCCCTCTTGACCCTTTTGATAAGAAAACAAATGTTCATTTCGTCTCCATATCTGAAAGACAATGTGATGTTGAAAAGAACAATTCTGAAGTGGCACCAATAAAAGATGGGGAATGTAGAGTTGCTGTTAATGATGGTGCTTCCACTTCCAATGTAGATGCAGCCAATGATGAAGATAAAGTCCAAATGGAAAAAACAACCGGATCATCCAAGAATAAACCCAAGTCTTCTCTTAAAGCTGCTGGTGGAAAGAAACTTAGTCGCTCTGTTACTTGGGCGGATGAGAAAAACAACAGTTCCGGGAGTAAAGATCTTTGTGAGGTTAAAGAATTTGGAGACGCCAAACATAAATCTGACTTGGTAGATGATACAGAAGTTGATGATGATGAAGATATGATTCGTCGCACATCTGCTGAAGCTTGTGCAATGGCATTGAACCAAGCATCAGAAGCAGTTGCATCTGGAGGATCCGATGTTGCTGATGCTGGTAACTTTTGTTTCTTTCATATGTTTTCTATTTATATATTAGATGAATTTTCACCTTCTTTTGGTGTCCATCATTTGTCTCATGCAGTTTTGGAAGCTGGGCTCATTATTTTGCCACCCCCACAAGACGGCATTGAGAAAGAGATTAAGGAGAATGTCGATATGGAAGAAACTGAATCGTTTACTGTGAAATGGCCACAAAAGCCTGGATTTCCCGATGTTGATTTGTTTGACAATGAAGACTCATGGTTTGATTCTCCACCTGAAGGTTTCAGTTTGACAGTGAGTCTCTAATCTCTACTGAGTTCTTTAACAAATATCCAATATCCTAAACTGTGCATGCTTTCTTGATTTAATCCATGCCATACCTTGATCCCTTTATAATTTTGTTTCAGTTATCACCTTTTGCAACCATGTGGAATGCACTCTTTACATGGATATCATCTTCTTCTTTGGCATATATATACGGGAGTGACGAAAGTTCTCATGAGGAATATCTATCAGTTAATGGGAGAGAATATCCATGCAAAATCGTCTTGTCAGATGGTAGATCATCTGAAATAAAGCAAACTTTAGCCAGTTGTCTTTCTCGAGCTTTACCTGCAGTTGTTGCCGAGCTCAGGTTACCAGTACCGATATCAACCTTGGAGCAAGGGGTGGTAAGATTTTGGCTTTCCCTTGTTCTATATACTAAGTAATGATGTATTACAGTTGTCAGACATCTGGTTCCATCTTGTGTTTACTAAGTAATCATGTGCAGTTACCAAGTAATGATGCTTCCTGTCGTAGGACAAAGGAAATTGTTTAGCTGGGCACTGTGGAGAGTTCTTTGCACCTTAGAATTATGCCTTAAATTTTAATAGTATGAGTTGCATGTAGTTTTAAGTTATAATCTTCATAACTGTACAGAGAAATATCTTGTAATAATCCACATACTATTTTTATATGGATATTATGTGAGTTACTTCACTTGATTTTCTTATAGGCATGCTTGCTGGATACAATGTCATTTGTGGATCCTCTTCCGGCTTTCAGAACAAGGCAATGGCAAGTGGTTGCTCTTCTGTTCATCGATTCATTGTCCGTTTGTAGAATACCTTCTCTGACCTCATACCTGACAGATAGGAGGCCCTTGTTTCGCAAGGTGAGAGATGGTGATATCAGTATCTTTACCCTGGCAGGAATCTTATTGATACTAAGAAAAAAAAAAAAAAAACAATATAGTCATATTACTTAGATATCATGGCCTAAAATCTTAATCCTTTTCATATATGAGCTTTTTGTTGAGGTAGTTCAATTAACATTCAAGTATCTACATAACAATCTGCAAGAGAGATTGCTTAATTTTCATCTGTGTTTCCTGTATAGATGTTTTGCCACCTCTTTTTATTGGTTTTGGTGCAAACTTAACAATATAAGCCCTTCATGGTTTAGCAGATCATGCTTGATTTTCTTCACCTTCTTCTACTAAGATTTAATAGCCACATTTTACAATTCTATAATCAAGTTTATTGAAATGAATTCTTATATCTCTTAGGTGCTGCTTCTTATTCTGTGTTACTTCTGATTTTGTTGCATAATCCTTTAGTTTTCATTAATAATTTGTTAACTATTGGTTTGATGAAACAGGTTTTGCATGGTATCCAACTGGATATGGAAGAGTATGAGGTGCTGAAGGATCTCATGGTACCACTTGGCCGCGCGCCTCAATTTTCTTCCCAAAGTGGAGCCTGATCACATGATGCAACTTCAACTAGAATTGATCATCTTCAACAACTGAATTCTGAAGAACTTACAATGATTTGAGTGCAATCTTTTTATTGTTTCTTTTTCTGGGAAAAAAATTGCATTTCAAGCATTGCAGTGATTGGAAAATTCTGTTTATATAGACTTGAAACCAAGATACTTATATGTTGGCACTTATAAGAAACCCAAGCAAGATTGGAATCAGATTTTAGTATGACTCAATTCTATTGAGAGTGATGAATGAAAGATTGATTTTTTCAATTTTGACAAATTTCTGATATGAATTAACACAAGAATAACTTGCTAAACAATGAATAAACATGGCTTTTTTACTATAGGTTATAAAGGTATGAGTTCAATACAAGAAGCAAATATAATTTAATACATGCTTTTGATGAACAAAGAAACAACCTCATTATACATGATATAGTATAATGAAATGAACATGGGAACAATAAAAACAACTTCAACAAGGAATCCTAAGTTTATATAATCAATATATTCGGTCTGGATTTAAATTCTACCCTCCAACAGTAACCTCATATGATACAACCAGTGCATTATTGTTCTGACCATGAGCATTGTCAGATCCAAGGTCCATGCCACCTCTTTGGTATTCAGAATTGTTAACTTGTGCTTCTTGGCATTCTTCATTGCTTCCTATACCCGAGACCTTGATTATAGACTTTCTAGATTCATTTTCAGTTTTCTTTGAAATTTCCTTAGCTTGTGGCTTGGTTTGAGTTTTGTTCATTGGTTTCTTTGAAGTAACATCTTTGTGAGCTTTTACCTTTGATTTGGTGACTGAATCATTCTGAGAACAAGATTTATCTTCTGAATTGTTGCTCACGACAGACCCTTTATTCCTTCCAAGCTTTGGGGATATTGGGCGAGTTGTAGGTATCTGATTGGTAGATAAAAATGCATTAGAATCGGCTCGCTAGAAAAGAAATATGCAAATCCGAAGAGTATAGAAGAATAGATGTGAGTTATGAGAGAAGGGGATAGTGAATCAAATAGCGCAATTCTTCAAGGCGTGTGTTACACACACTTTCCTTTAGACTTAATTCGCTCTCACCAATGTACAATGGTGTGCAAAATGAGTTACTGGCGAATTTCATATAGGATACAATGAAGAACCCTTGACTTGTTTATGCACTCACACAGTCAAGCCTTACACTAAATGATAATTTACAGAATAATATTCTCTATTCTTTCTTTTGCGCATAAAGAACGTGTTGAGATGGATCATTCAGTAATAATGAAATGAGGGAAATTTATAAATATGGAGTACATGCAACATGTAGCTACGTATTCGACAGACACAACTTTTTAAATAGTTAAAACCTTTCAACAGACATAACTTTTCAAATAGTTGCAACCTTTTAACAGGTATAACTTTTGAATGAGTTACAACTCTATGAAGAGATGTAACTTTCACATATTTTGAAAATATATCTCACAATAGAGTACTTAAAACATTTGAGCAAGTCAGCATTACAGAAAAGAAGAATAGATTCACTAGCTAAAAAACACACATTAGCAATATGAACTTGCTTTTTTATTTGCCATGAAAACAAGCTTGGATAAATGGAAAAAGAAAAAACCACTTAGTTCTGACTTCTGAGAATGGAGAACTTCTTTAGAAGGCATTGTGAGATATAAGTTACCTTCTTGAGTTCAACCTTTGGAGGAGGTTCCTTATAGAAACTTGGCATTGGAGTGGCCTTGAATGTCATGGCTTTCCTCAATTGCTTGATCTCTGCCTCCTGGTTTTCCTGCACAAAATCCACAAGACAAAATGAAGAAAATAATTTAGAAAACTAAGATCACAACAAGGCATAGAATCCATTTTGTTCGCGCTAGGGAGAATGCTATGATGCATCACTTTAAACTCGGTACATCATGCACTAAGGTAATCCCAACGGCTCAAATCCGGTGCATAATAGATTGACTTAAATCTACTCTGTTGGATTACCATAGTGCATGATGCATCAAATTTAACTTGGTGCATCTAAGCCATAAACCCATGCCATATATACCTTTGATTTCTCTTGGAGATTAGTCTTTTCAGCTTCCTTTTCCTGAATTTTCTCTTCCAACTTTGAGAAGAACTGAGGGAAACAAAGGATCAATATATCACAATGACTATAACATAATCAATAAGATAAGATGCAAGGTTGCAGCAATAACCTCCTTCCTTTTTTCAGCTCTCTCTTCCAATCTGAAGGAGAATCCAGAACCACTGCTCCTCCGGCGAGGAGTGGTGCTTCTGATAGCATGTAAACAAAGTTTGGTGAATATTTTAGTAACACAAAAAGAATGAACTAATAAGTGTGAGGGATAGTGTATGAATCATACGAAGTTGTGGATTGACCATCCTCATCTTCCTTGTTTGTTTTTTCAGATTTTTTTGAGTCTGAATTTTGATCAACAACAGATCTGCAATAAGGCCAAAAAGGCATAATTAAGGATAGATTTAATTACTCTGTAGTATCTTATAGTTTCACTTAATTATCAATTTGATACTGTAGTTTAAAACTTTATAATTAAATCCTTATACTGAATGAAATTATAGGGAGGCTAGGACTTACATGGATGGTTGAGATGGCTGAGATGGTTGACTCTTGGCAACATCATTCGCCAGAGCGGCCGGAGTTGACCTTCCAAGCTGGTAGAACAATGAAAAGAAGCTATCATGAACATGGACATGGATACCAATGAGGAAGAATTTACAAGTTACACATAGAGAAAATGCAATGTAGAAAAAAAAAGAATCTAACCATAGGGCGTTTAAAGCTAGAAGTTGATGTCAAATTCTTTTGGTTTGTTTTTACTTCCTTTGAGCTAATTTGAGAGTTTGTCAACTTGCTTCCATGGCGAATCGAAGACTCGGGTTTAACACTATTGCCTTGAACATGCTGCTTAGCTTCTGTTTTCACCTGAACTCCATCAATGCTTTTCTTTATACCATCTCTACTAGTTGCTGATTTTGATGGGAATGAAAGGCTCTTAGAAAGATTTTGCCTTTGCTTTTTAGAAGATGAAGTTGAAGCCTTCAAATCTGGTTTGTCTTTGATGACAAGTTTGTTGTTCTTCACAGCAACACCACCTTTTCCACCAGGTTCCTAACAACATCAACTTGTTTATATATTTCTATCTTGAAACAGTTACCAAATACGCCACACTCGCTAAGTGGCATTAACATTCACAATGTGATAACTGATAAATAACCATTAATGTGGTACCTTAGCATGTTTTGAGCTTTTACTTGCTGCTGAAGATTTTGTTTTGGCTTCAACTTCAACTTCAACTCCAACTTCACTAGCAGAATTTGAGGCTTCACCTTCTACTTTGGGTTTAGATCCTTCATTCTTTCCATGATTCTCTTCATTGTTGCAATTGTTTTCAACTTCTTTATCCATGTTCTCATTAGTACTCACCCCAATCACATGTTTCTCTTCCTCCACAGCAACTCCATTTTCAGATTCCATATTGCTATGAAAATGAAAGACAAAACCAAAAAACAAAGGAAAGAAGACGAGGTTAGCCGAAATATGGTTATCGATTCAAGAACTCAAAGGTCACCTGCTTCTAAATTCTATGTGATTTCTATAGAAATGTGCATGGACTATTAAACATGCCATTGGAAATTCTTGAAAAGATTTGATACATCAAGATTAACTATCAGATTCCAATGCTACATTTTCTCAGTAACATTGAAAAATAAAGAATAGATAACATAACATTGGATCTTTATCACAAACTTAACATTGACCCAGATAAGATGAACATCAATTATATCAAAACCACACAAAAGAATCCATGCAGAATCAAAATCAGAACAAAACCAAAAGAAAGAATCTGAAAACAGAAATTCAGAGCAACTGAGAAAATACCTCTAGAACTATGAGAATAATAAGCAGTTGCTTATCAAATTCAAAGGCTGAATTATGCACAAGATTGGTGTCTATAGTGTAAAAAACAGAACAGAATAATAGAATATGAAAATTTTGATTATGGCTTGGATTAAAACCACTAGAAGAAGTGGATTTTTAAGCACTTAAGGTATGTATTGTAATAGTTGAAACTGAAAGCTATGGAGTTGGTGACACAATACTTTTCCTTTGAGAAAAGAGAGAGATGAAATTAAATTTTTGGAGATTTTTGGAAAAGAAATCTCAAGTGGAACTAGCTTTCAATGAACTGGAATACATAGATAGATTAATAGGAACTGTCACAATAACTTTTCTATTATTCTTTTTAACATGTAAGTTTTTTGGGTACAATTTTAACAGTCAGAGAGATAAAATTAGAATATTAACAAAATTAATGTAACTAACATTAAAGTTATGTTTGGTAAAATGTATAAAAATATCTTGTCTGTTTCTATATATATTATTATTGGATGAAAAAAAAAATAACTATAGCCGGAATCACTTGTTTTTTACTTTTTTTTTGGTGGAACTAACAATGGAAAAAACAAAACCAATTAAGGTTGTTTTGTCTTTTGATAATAATCTATGTGCTAAATAAACTTTGATTAAGGTTGATTAGGATAGAGGTTAACTCCTTAACAAAAAAAAGTTTATATGCTTATGTACCTGCATAACAGTTAATTTAATTTAAATTAATTAGTCAATTATTTATTTGATTAAAAAATTTAATGAAATAAACCAATCATTACATTCGTATGAATTAATTAAGATAATTCATAATTTGTCTCAATTCTTCCAACGAACTTCATGGAAGAGGGTGCCACTGCCAGCAATAAAATGTTATTTAAAAATAAAAAGGTGATTATTGCCACAGTGTAAAAGATTCATTTATTTATTTATTTATTATATTATATATTTTTTGGAGATTTTGGTTACAGACAAGATTATTGACTAAATAAATTAAGAATTCCTAATAAGGATAGTTCTAGTTTCTTAGGAGTAATCAAGAGATATTTGTCCATCTCTAAAGAATATATATATATATATCAACATCACATATCTTATAAATCTTATACTTATTAGGATTATTAAGATCAAGATATGCTTTTGGCTCCATGAATATATATAAACGACCCTCAACACCCCAAAAGAAAAATTACATACTTATAAAATTTGTTCTATTTTTTTTGGTTAATTATTCGGTTAGTTTTTCTAATTTTATCAAATTTATAATTAAATTTTTATATAATTTCTTAATTAAGTGTCTACATTATTTTTAATTTTATAATTAAATTATTTACATGTAAAAAATATTAAAATTAATAGAATATTTTTCTCAAAAAATATATAATTAAAGATTTAATTAAATTTTTTTAATTATAAATATTTTTAATTTACGAATAAATATTTAATTAATTTTAATATTTTTATAATAAAAATTATATAATTATAAAATTAAAAGTAGTATAAGAATTTAATTTAAAAAAATTATAAAAATTTAATTAAAAATTTAATAAAATTATAAAAACTAACAATATAATTAAATATTTTTTTCACCTGTACTAAGTACTAACCTTCATATATTATAAATCTAATATGTGAGAAGTCTTTGTCGTCAATTTTAATTAATTTGAGTGATGTGGTTATAATGACTATTTAAACACTTTCGTGCATATCCATTTTCTTCTAAATTGAATCATATATGGCTTTCTTTATTATTTATATCATAATCTAAGTTTGTGATAGAAACCAATCATTACCTATAATTTTGCATATAAATGGTTACGGTATACTTCCAATACATTTCACTATTCCATTCAATGTATACAAAAATACTACTGTAGAATTCTTGATGAGGACAAATATATTTATTTATTCATTTATTTTTTGTGTTAAAATAAATGAAGGCAAATAAAAATTTGTTACTTATAAGTGAAGTAAGACAAGATAATATTCTACCTTTCAAGTTGCAAAGTATTTAAGGAATTAAAAAAGATTGCTATTCAATTAGTTGAATTATGCATGTATGTGTGATTTCATAAATATATGTTATAGTAAAAATAAAAAAATAACAATAATATGAGGAGAAGAAAGTGAAATAAGACAGAAGACAATGAATGAAGGAGGCAACAAAACATATGATACTGTATCAGAACATGGAAATGTAAGGAGTGAAGAGGGGGCCAGGTTGTGGTATTTTTCTATTATAAGCCATAACATTTATTACAATTTTCTAAAAAATAAAAGTAGAAAATAAAAATAAATAAAAAAATAATATTTATGAGTAGTGGTTTTATTATTTACTGGAATATTGAGCTAGAATTTTTGTAACATACAGTTATCATTGTTACAACATTTTGTTTTAATGTATTATAAGCATAAACAATCATCCATTTATTATTTGGAGTATCAATATATTTTGTTTTCCATTTAAAACTTCCTAGAACCTATTGTTAAAAAAATAATAGTTTTTTTTTTATTTATATAATAGCTTTTAAGATTACACAAGTATTTTTTAAGTTTTATAATTTTATGAGAATAGAAATTACATGATAAATTAATTATCTAGAATTTAATTCAAATATGATATTTTATATTCAAATAAAATATAAAAAGATAATAATATGTATATAATTAAATTTATTATGTAATAATATATGTAGAAAAGTAATTTATCCATTTAATTTTCAAAAACACTAAAATAATTGTCTTGAGAGAATATGATCGGTTTTGTTTAATATATATTACTCTTCTCTAATAAAACAGAGAAGACTAGTTTTTGTTAGAAAGCCAAAATAACTTGTAAAATTTTAAATGGAAGTATTATCACTAATCGAATGATAATATGTGCTTGAGAAAGTAACTAAGGAGTGCCATATTTTCAGAAAATTAACTTGTTATTAAATATTAAAAAAATAAAAAATAAAATATTTAGATTTGTAAATTTTAAATTTTAAATTTTAAATCTAAAATATTAGTCTAAAATAACATAAATAAAAAATTAAAACTTTTTTAATTAAAAAATAAATATTTAAAAACAGTTATTTTTATATAAAACTAATAATTAAAAATTATTAAAAAAATTAATTAAATAAATTAAATTATTTAAGTATTTTTAAATAATATATCAAATAAAAATAATTATATATAAATTTTTACTATTATAAAAACAACATTCCTTATATTTAATAAAGAACAGTTAAAAAGTAAATGTTAAAAATGAATGAGTGACGTGGCAGGAGCATGAAACGTGATTGGTCGCACGTTAAGCCAAAATAGACACCCCACCATTTGGCGCCAACCTCACGTGAGTTGTCAGAATCTGCATTCATCGGACGGCTGTCTAAGATCCTTAGCCACAATCTGCGCGGTTCATATCCGTCCAAAATCTAAATCATTCTCCACATTTTTGTGGACCCCACCCATTTCCCCTTAGACCCTGAAACATTTCTTTCTGCAGAGGCTTTGCCGCATTACTTGTATTTTCTCGTAATGAAAATAACGATATGTTAGTTTAGTGTATAAAATAACAATATAAATACTGGACAAAAATTAGAAATATTAGTGTATGTGTGCATCACATTGTGAATTTTTTTTGTTTTATTTTCTCTATAATATTTACTACAAAAAGGAGAAATTATATATTTTCTTTTATTATACTTAATATAATTTATTATGTATTATTCTCATATTCTGTGTAACTTATATACACTGGAGTACGAAAATAGTACATAATAAATTACATTAGGTATAATACCTTTCAACATCACATTATGTTACGAATATTCTTTTATTCTTTATGTATATATAATAATACTCTAAGAATAATTTGAATATTATTTATCACTTATTTATACAAAAGAATGATTCACTAATTAACCTTCTATATTTATATTAACAACTAATAAATTTGATCTAAATTATTCAAATTAGATAATTTACACAATATAATATGCATTATTTTAATTTCCACTAATATTTATGTGTAATATTGTTAATTAGTGTCACAAAAATGACACATTATATTGCATGATAAAAAAAATCAATTAATGTCTTTAGCTTATTATTGTTATTATTATTATTATTATTATTATTATGTTTGGATTTGTGTGAGATATTATATATGATGATTTAGGATTTTGTGGGTGATACGTTGCATTTAAAAGGCAAGGCTGGGTGGATGGGATAGCAGCTGTCTCTATATTATGAAACCTTGCAACCGATTATTTCTCTCTGCAATCACCATCAAATATATATATAGTCATAGATAGATGTGTATTATACATTTGGTTTATTTTTTTCAATGGTTTTTAAAACCGTTTCAGAGATATGTCTTGTAGTCTGTCTTTATTATTAGCCATTAGTAAGTGTACATGCAAGAAGAGGAGAAGTTATTGTTTCCGTCTATATTTTTAATTATTTTAGTTTTTAGTTGAAAAAATAATTGAAAAAATTTTATTTCAAAATAATTAAGAACATTTTGTTTGTTTTTATTTATGTCTGAATATAATTTTATTAATAACTTTGATAAAGTTCCAAGCCGAGTGATCACTCTTCATGCATACACACATCATAACTAGTAATTAACTAATGAGTTAGGGTTATTAATTAATTTAAAAAGTAGTTATAATAAATACATAAAATTTAATAAGTTTTTAAAATATTTATTATTATTTATTAAAATAAAATATTTCAACGTTTCTAATGATAGTAATGCGTTCTTAGAGCACATTATAATTAAACTCTTATTGAATTAATTAATTATTAATTAATATACAAAACAACAAGTCGCATCTATAAAGTTAAATATAGTTACAATGATACACACTACCTGCTAAGACAAGAAACCGATATAGATGATATATATGAAAATATTATTATCCAAGGTAGCTAGTAATAAAAGTAAAATAATAGAGCATATTACAATATGGGAATTATTAAGATAAAAACGTTTAAAATATTTTTTTTAAATATTTTTTAATAATTAAAGTTTAACATATATAATCATTAAATTATGTTTTTTTTTCTTAAATTAAACCAAAAAAATTAATTTGACTGAAAAAAATAGTGAATCAAATTTTAAATCGGTCTAAATTAATATTATTTTTTATAAAAAATAACTAAAATACTCATATTATATATACATATATATATATATATATATATATATATATATAGAATAATACTACATATAGCATTATTTTAAATTTTATTGTTTAGTTTAATTGGACTTGGTTCATAAAAAAATTTGGATATATAACATTATATATATATATATATATATATATAATAGGAGTATTTTAGTTATTTTCTATAATAAAAATATTGTAGTTATTTTTAATAAAAAAATAATATTAATTTAGTGAGTTTAAGATTGATTTACTATTTTTTCGGTCAAATTAATTTGTCTAACTTAATTTTAATAAAAATAACATAGTTTAATCGATTATACGTGTTAAATTTTAATTAATACAAAATATCTTTAAAAAAAGACGTCTTTTTTATCTCAGCGGCTCCCTAACAATATTATTATTTATATTATTGTCATTAATTAGTTGTTATTACTTACTACACTATGAAGTTGGAAGTTGACCATGTTGATGGATGAATACTCACCAATCAAGCAAATCTTATGGTGACAAATTAAGCCCTGATTTGTATATCAACTAATCAAAATTAAAGATTACTCCTAATCACTTGATTAGCATGATACCCCACTTAATCAAATAGTTCCTTAATTAATTGGCAAACCTCATCTCACTTATTTGGGTGCCATAACTCATGACCCCATTCATGACAAATACACCCAACCTCTGAATAGATAATATAATATAATATATAAACTAAATGGATGTTGCTGTTATGCTATGCATTATCAATGAACTTTCCTATAATTTGGCATCATAGTTTTGATTAAAAAAAAGAAGGATATATATGCCTATAGGCTTTCTTTATGTCTATTAGTTTTATGATTATAACTTTTTTCTTATTGTAAATAGGTTTACATTAAGTAAAACATAATTAAGTTGTTATTAATAAGAAGGTGCATTATAGTATTAGTTATCTTGCACTTAGACTATGTTTGTTTGAAGAGAAAAAAAAAAAAGAAAAAAGAAGAAAGAAAATTAAAAAAAATAATTATTTTTTATTGTTTGATTGAAAAAGGAAATTAAAGAAAAAAAAAGAGATAAAAAAAACTAATGAGATCCACTATTTTTTTTTAATATTAGAAAGAAAAAAAAAGAGAAAATTTATTTTTTCTTTAAACTTTTAATATTATCTCTTTATTTTTTTAATATATTTTATAATACAAGAATAAAATTATCTTTTTATAACATTTTTTTCCTTCTTATTTTTTTTTTCATCCAAACATATCTAAACATTTAAAAAAAATAAAAATTTATTTAATTTTTTTTATTTCCTTTCTCTTTATTTTTTTCCTTCCAATCAAACATAATCCTAATATAACACCATCATGTTACTAAAGAAAAAGTGGTAATAACAAATCAATAGAAACAATGATAAATTGGATTGCAACATATAACAATATCTAACCCACAAATTGAACATCCAAATGGATGACATTGACCTTGGTTTTATTTTGTTGTATTATTGTCTACTTCACAATCTCATTTGATGAGCTTAATTTGCGTCATTGTGTCTCTGTGAGTTCAGAATATTTCCATCATACAACTAATAATTAAAATTGGATCCATATATTAGGAATGAAGCATTTTTCTTGCTTTTATATTTTCCCCCTCTTTTATGACAATGAAATCATGATTTTAAATTTTAGTTCACCAATAATTGATCATATGCAATAATAACATTTGCTAAGTCAGATTTAAGTCTTGTTCAAACAATAGTTAGATTTGGAAAGAGAACACGTTTTTCTTATGAGTTATGATCATGCTTTTGGGTTAAAAAATATTAGTTTAATTATTCTATTGGTCCTTATAGTTTTATCAAATTTATAATTAAGTCTCTATACTTCTTTTTTTTTTAATTAAATCTTTTTCGATCTGTGTCAAAAACGTTAAAATAATAGAATATTCTATATTATAAATCTTAAATTCTTAGTTAATTTTTATTTCGAGCCTAACTTTTGTTTGTGGATTCAGTTTATCAATTATATGGTAAAGTAACTTGTCAAAATGACTATGAAGTTCAGCTTGGTATATGACATTAACTCTATCTATCTACAATTACTGGCTAGCTCTATCCAAAAATAAATACAATAGTGATGTTTTTGACCTTAGGTGATGACATTATAACCCTTTGATATGAATCCTAAGTATGAAGCATTACAATTTACAAGTGCCATTTTGAGAGCTACTCTTTCCCAAAATTAATGTTAAAATTTGAATTGAATTCTTTTACACACTTAGAAAGCTGCATGCTCTATTCAAATAAATGTTGATCCTGATAAATAATGTTATGAGAACTTAACTCTTAAAAGATCAGTCAATTGATTAATTGGTTCCTAAAAGTTTTCTTTTTCTTAAGAATTATATATATAAACAAGATTTATCATAGGAGTAAATAATCGTATTGATAATTTTGAAGTTATACTCACGTTTTAATCTAATTATCTCTAAAGTTTTAATTTACTCAATTTCGTTTCCTAATTTGACATACGTGACTCACGTTAGTCTCTAATATTATTTTCGTCGTAGAACCGTTAAGTGCATGTTGAAATAGATTAACGTCTGTCACGTTAAAATTCATAACGACTATTTGATGTGTCAATTGAAACATTTTACTTCAATTGCTTTCTAAGAAACTTTTAAAACCCTTAACTAAAATTAGGATTTAGATTTTAAAATTTTCATAAGAAAAATCGAGGTAAAAAAATTCTAATTTTCACATTAAACAACCGTTAAAAAGTTTAATATAATAACTGTCAGTTTATCTTAGCACGTTGTTAATAATTCTTTGACAAAAATAAGGTCAGAGGCCAGTACAAGTCACAAACACTAAGTTGAAGGACCAAATTGAGATTAAAAGTGCAAGTATAATTTCAGAGATTAATTTAAATGTTAACTTTTGAGATACAGTTAATTAGTAAAATATTTATTAAGATGATTTTTAGTTCTAAAGACATACCGTCGTGTCACTTTTTTTTGAGAAATTCTCCACATACAAGCGTTTTTTCATACAAGTCATTTATTTCTTCTTTTTTTTCTTTCTCCATGCCTCCTCTTTTTCTTCTCCTTCTTCTTCTTCTTCGTTTTTGAAGTGTTTCATTTTCATCGTCGTATTTCTCCTTGTTCTTCTTGACTGCAGGTTTTTCATCTTCTTCCTCCTCATCTTCTGCACCTTCTTCTTTTTCTTGCTGCAGGTTCTTCTTCCACTTCCTCTTCTTCTTCTTTTCTTTTGTTTCTTGCCTTTTCTTTCTCCCTCTTCATTTACGTGCTTTTCTCTCTGTTTTCTTTCTTCGTTATTCTTGATTTCCATTGTTTTTTGATATCAAGCTCTGAAATCGTTTTTGAAAAAGAAGAAGCAGCAGAAGATGAGAAGGAGAAAGAGAAAGAGTTCTGAATTATGCATAAGGTGTACTTCAACGAATTTTGGATGTATTTTTTAAATCCTTTGGATGTATTTCTATAATCGTTTGGGTGAATTCTTGTAACCGTTTGGGTGTATTTTTGTAATTGTTTGGGAGTATTTCTGTAATTGTTCGGGTGTATTTCTGAAGTTCCATTATCTTAAAAACGATTTTAGAAACCATGAAAATCGAAAAAAAATGAAGCAAGAATACCAATGATAAACGCAGATAAAATAGCGAATGAAAAGGCAAAGAGAGAACGCATGAAGGAGATCAAATTTGGCAAGAAACTTGTTTTCATGGAGGAAGAAGAAGAAGAGTAGGAGAAGAAGAAGGAGAAGAAGAAGGAAGAGGAGGAGAAGAAGGAGAAGGAAGAACGCGAAACACGTCATGGAAATCGTATATGGGTCAGAGTCAGCGTGTTTTTTGTTAAGTTTCTCCCAATTTGTATAACTTGTAAACCAAATGACTTATATGTGTAGCACTCCTCCTTCTTTTTATCTTTTTATACATATAAAACTTAGCATAAAAAATTTTCTTAATATCGATACATATTTTTTTGTACTTTATTCTATTTTGAAAAATCAATCTTCTTAAATATTATTTCGAGACAAAAATAATTTTAAACTTCTGTCTTTGTCTCATATTTTCAAATAGATTTTGTTCCATACATTTCTGTGTCTCTTCTATTTCACAACAGAAACCAAACGCTACTTTTAAAATATATATATATATATATTATATGTCAGCACTTAGCATTTTAATAATCTTTTAAAGATCAAATTGTTGGTTCATCCAAAACAAAAACGAACAAACCCTTTGTAATGTTTCTTCATCCAAAATTTACATGAACTAGGGTCAGTTCAGTTCAATACACACCTTGGAGAAAATTTTCTGTGTTACCAAAAAAGAAACTCAATACACTATTTTCTTAACACACAGGTAGTGGTTCCCTAAATCCAATACTAAAACTACTGCTACCTTTTCTTCCCCTTCTACCCATATCAGCATTGCCTTTTTGCATCATTGCCACAAATTCATTGTAGTCTATTCTTCCATCCTGATAGAGGTAAAAAAAAATAAACATGACAAAGATATCAATACATGAATGGAATTTGAAATTTCACCATAGCTTACATTACCTTAAAATCTACAAAATATTTTAAGCCATATGTTCAAAAGTTGATTTCCTTCTCATTCTATTAGTAGTATTCAGAATTTAGAGATCAATTTAGAAAATATTGTGTATGGTTTTTGTAAAGAAACAGAGGAAGCAGTAAAACAATAAAATCATGTCTTCTGTTCTCTCTTTTTTCTTTGCAAAATCCTAAAAACACAAACCAAGCACACAGTATTATATGATTTCATTTGATTTAATTTTTCATTTTTTCTGTATGTATGTAGAATATATATGTATGTATACTCACATTATCCTGGTCAACTTCTCCGATCAAATCCTCCAAGCGAACATCCTCTATTCCAAATTCTTCACAAGCTTGTTGAAGCTCATCTTGAGTGATGTAGCCACTACCATCTTTATCAAAAAATGAGAAAGCTGCAGCTAAATGATCTTCCTTCTCAATTTTGTTTAAGTGCAATGTTGCTGCTAAGAATTCTCCATAGTCAATTGTGCCACTGTTATCAACATCTGCCTGTTATTTTTCAGAACAAAAAGAAGGGGTTAGATTGATTAAGACAATGTACTACTTAAAATGAAGAAAATTATATTTCCTATTTTAATATAATTTAAGTTTAATTACTCTAGCGATTACTCTAGCGATTCTTATAGTTTCTCTTAATTTTTAACCAGGTCTTTCTTTGTTTATAGATTTTGTTATCAAGTCTCCATACTGTTGAACGGATATTTTAGAGAAAAAAGTTTTTTTGAGTATAGGGATTTGATTACAAAAGTTTTAATTATAAGGACTTGACTGCAAGCTTTTATATTATCCTAATTGAAAATTGAGTGAAATTATAAAAACCTCGATGGTAATTTAACCATATTAATCAATCTATTATTATATTTTTCCTAAAATTATGATTCATGAAAGTTTAGGTTCAGTTGAGGTAAGAAATAAGATGATTCAGAATTAGTACTTACAGCTTGCATTAGGTCATAAATTTCAGACTCATTGAGATTATGACCATATCTTTTCAGTCCAATTTTTAGTTCTTCAAAAGTAATGTGGCCACTGTTGTCTGTGTCTATATTCTTAAACATTTCTTTCAATCCAGCAATCTCATCTTCATTGAGATTCTCTGCAATTACCTGCATAGAACAATATAGATAAATTCATTAAGGGTAAAATTTCCAGAATGAAGTCAATATATTTACATAGATATCTTGTTATTAACCTCTAATGCAAACCACTTTTCATAAAGATGAAAATAATACTCACTCTAAGAGCCATTTTCTTGAGCTTGTTCATTGCAGTAAACTGCTTCAGCCGAGTCAAAACTGCAGCATCAAGAGGCTTGTCTGGAGCTGCTCCATCAACCTGAATCCAGGGGTGTCCTGCATTGAATAAAAGAATGATCATTAAACGATATGGTGACAAAATTTCGATAATCACAAGCCAGAATTTTGATTATTCAGGGCCTAATTAAGATACATGACACCAGAAATGTGTTGGATAAACAAAAATAACTCATGTTTCAGAGTTATGTCAACATGTTAACAGTAAGGAAACTTACGAAGAACTTCAAAAGCGGATATTCGTTTGCTAGGATCTCTGTCAAGCATCTTCTTAACCAAGTCTTTTGCACCATCAGAGATACTAGGCCATGGTGCTGATGAGAAATCCAGTTTACTCTTCAAAATTGAGTCGAAAATCTCTTGCTCCGTTTCTATTTACCAAGGAACAAAATGAAGATTACCAATTTTAGAAACAGCTTCTATATCTTGGGGAAATAGAAAGTAAACACAATGATTAGAATTTGGATCATTGTGTGTTAAACCTTAGAAATCTTAGTTTCCTACCTCCCCAAAATGGAGGTACACCACATAAGAGAATGTATATGATGACACCAGCACTCCACACATCAGCTTCTTGGCCGTAACGCTTTCGGAGAACTTCAGGTGCAACATAATAAGGGCTTCCTACCACATCATCAAAAATGTCTCCTGCAAAAAAAAATGTTAGTGACAAAAGTTCGTGGCACTCTAAAAAGTTGAAGGATGCAGAGACATTTTGTTATGTTATCACACTAATTTCGTTTAGTTAAGCATCAAGATAGCATGATGCACAATAAAAACAAAGTCTCTAAATACATAAACAATTATTTTTGTTTCAAAAACAAGTAACTTGTTTCACAAAATCAACAATGCTCTTTGCATTGTTTTGCAAAAATCAACTTAAACTTCACTTAGCATCAAATGAAAAGCTATACTTTACTGCATATTAGAAAAATGGCCTCAAAAGGATCTCAAAACAAAAAGAACAAAATATGGATAAAATTCTAAGATAACTCCTACTCAAACAAGGGAAGGAAAAATGGAAACGTTTTTCTTTATTATTTTAGTATTATTATTTTTTGTCAAACCTGGTTTGAAGAAAGTAGAGAGGCCAAAATCTATTGCTTTAAGGACTGAATCTTCCTGCTTATCGACAAAAAGAAAGTTCTCTGGCTTAAGGTCGCGATGCATTACTCCAAGTGCGTGGCAAGATTCAATAACACCAACTATAATCCTTGCTAGTTTTGCTGCTTTTCTCTCTGTGTAATGCCCTCTTTCCACAATCCTATCAAAGAGTTCACCCCCTGCACACAACTCCATCACAACATGAACCGCGACAGCGTCCTCATAGGATTCCTTAATGGAGATCACATTGGGGCAACCTGCCAAGTGATGCATTATCTGAATCTCCCTCCTCACATCTTCAACATCTTCATCAGTCACCAATTTCCTCTTCAAAATGGACTTGCATGCATACTCGGTTCCAGTAACTTTCTCCACACAAAGGTAGGTTGTTCCAAATTGCCCTTGTCCGAGCTTCTGTCCCAAAGTATAGAACTCCTTAAGGACACCAGTTTTCCTTTGCAAGATAGAACCTTGTTTTAGGCCTGCACTTATTTGCCTCTTCACAATCTGAGTCTTCTTTTCTTTTGCAGGCTCTCCTACTTTAACCTTTTCTTCCCATTGGTTACTTTTTGTTGTTGGAGCTGGAGCCGGAGCTGGAGCTGGAGCTGGAGCAGGAGCAGGAGCAGGAGCAGGAGCAGGATCAGGATCAGGAGCAGGAGCCGGAGCAGGAGCCGGAGCTGGAGCCGGAGCCGGATCAGGAGCCGGAGCCGGAGCAGGATCAGGATCAGGAGCTGGAGCTGGAGCTGCCGGAGCAGGAGCTGGAGTTGGTGCTGGCAATTTAGTCTTCTCAACTTGTTTTATAGATTCCAGATGCTTAGTTTCATTATTAACCTTTATGGATTGAGTTGGCTTCTCCACCTCCTTCTCAATTTTAACAACCTCTGGTGCCTTTTGTTGAACAGGTTCTGTCTCCTTTTCAGTTTTGCTCACATCTTCATCTTTATCCGCGCATGCAGTTGCTTTCTTCGGCCGGCACCACGAGATGAAACTTGTATATGTGCCATCTTTGGAAGACTTTCTTGGTGCAACACAGTTGTTTCCCATCTAACATCAATACTCATTCCTTTTTCCAAGCATCTAACAAACAATAACAATCCAAATATAAACAAATATATAATTTAGAAAAATTATGATCCCAATTCAGTTTTCTCCTCAAACGTCAAAAGGCTAACATGATTAACATTTAGCTTAACATGAATTTCTCCAATTTGGCACCCTCTAATCCCTAACATTTCAAATTAAGAGAGAGAATGCGGGAAAAAGAAAATGAGGGTTTTTGATACATACTTTGAAGCATGAAGATGCAAGCGCTCATTCCTTCTTCTGATTCAGGATTCGAAGGAAATGCCGAAATAGCTCTCATTAATGAGAGGTCCCCACACTCATTACCATTATCATTATCATACGAACTTCAACAAACCCTATTCTTGCAATTAAGGAATAATAAAGGAGAAAATTCGCTGAATTGAAAGGGGGTTTTAATTTTGAAGGGTATAAAGGAGGAAACTTTGTGTGGAGACGGAAAAAAAAATTAAATGAGGGTTGTTTTAAGGTGAGAAGAGAGAGTCAAAACTCAAAAACATGAGTTGTGTTAAGCTGCCAACTTTAATTTTGGATTCTCTAATGATGTTTGGTTCCAGGGAAAGAGGCACCAAAATGGAAAATGAAAATTTCTCAGAGAGGAAAATAAAGTTGGCGAGAGAAAGAAGAAGGAGGGAACGAGGGAGTTACCGCCTTACCGGTAATTCTGTTATGAAAGGTTTAAAAATTGGAGAAAACGCGTTTGACTCTATGAGGATCCAACGGACCAGATTCTAAGATATGCAAAGTCTTAAAATCAAATACTTTTTTTAATAGGGTGGAAAACATATTTTATATAAATTTCATACTATTAAAATAAAACTTCATTTTTTTTATGGTAAAAAATTACACATAATTTTTTCATATTCACCACCTAAAAATTTCCGAGTTTAAATTTTTTTATCTTAATAAAAAAAATTGAGCAATATTATATAATTAATAAATATTATTATTTATTATTAATATTTAATTAATAATAATTTATACTTATATTTATATATATTTTATACGCAAAAATTATATAATTTATATTTATATTTATTAAAATTTTATATACATCAATTAATATAATTTATATTTATATTTTTTAAAATTTATATATATAAATTAATAAAATTTATTTATTAAAAATAATTTAATATTTATATTAATCAAATAATTAATAAAAATTATTAAAGAGTTTTTTAAAAAAAATTTAATACACAATTAATATGCATTTCATATATCATTTTAATTAGATTAAACACTTAAATTAATTTTTTTATCGCCAGATAAATATTTGCAGCTCCTGTTTTTATTTCTCGCTAGGGACTTCTCCCTTTCATGGTGCTGTCTGCTGTGTGCGATTTGCACGGAGCCATGAGATCAATAAGCAAGCTCCGAACTCTGAATCAACCTTTGAGCATTCTCCTCTCACTGCCGCAAGTTCTTCATTTTTCTTCCAGCTCTTCCAATTCGTCAAAGCACTCACCTTTATTGTCTCGCGCAGCAACCCAACAATCTGATCCCGGCATCTACCGTGCACTTTTTGATGAAATCACTGACATTTTAGGGGCTGGCCCTGTGGTCCAGGACAATTCCTCATCTGGGTTTTTGTTTTTGGAGGAAGCTGATAAGGGGAAGTCGGATTCTGAAGTGGAACATGATTGCACCAAAGATGTTTGTGGAAATGCCACAGCGAGTGTATTGCTTGATAAAGGCAAGAGCTTTGGTGTTTTTGGAGATTCCAAGTTGGGGAACATGAGTGAAGACGATGTGAGCCGAGTTGTTGGTGAGATTACTAGGATTTTTAGAGGTGAAAAGGATTGGAGTCCTGTGGAGGAGAAGTTGGAGAATTTGAATTTTGAGTTGAGAGCTGAGGTTTTTGATATGGTATTGAAAAGGTGCTTCAAAGTGCCACACTTGGCTTTAAGAGCTTTTGATTGGGTGAAGAACAAGGAAGGTTTTAGTCACACAATGAAGACTTATAATACTATGTTGTGGATTGCAGGGGAAGCTAAGGAGTTTGAAGTGGTGAATAAGTTGGTGGAAGAAATGGATAACTGTGGAATTGAAAAGGATGTTAGGACGTGGACTATTCTCATATCCCATTATGGGAAAGTGAAGCAAATCAGCAAATTGTTGTTGGCCTTTGAAAGCATGAAGAAATTTGGTTGTGAACCTGATGAGGTTGCATATAGGGCAATGATACGTTCGCTTTGCAGTTGTGGGAAAGGTGATATTGCTATGGAGTTCTACAAGGATATGGTACAGAAAGATATGGTGCTTGATCTAAGATTATATAAGTTGCTCATGAACTCCATGGCAAGGGTAGGTGATGTTGCGGCTGTTCGTTTCCTTGGAAATGACATGACACGGTTGTCTCTGATGCCGGAAAACAGTGTTCAGAGTTGTATGCTGAAGAGTTTCTGTATTTCTGGAAGGATTAAAGAAGCTTTGGAACTGATCCGTGACCTCAAAAGTAAAGACTTAGCTATTGAACCTGAGTTTTTCGAGACCTTGGTGAGAGGGCTGTGTAAGGCTGGCATGATTACAGACGCTTTAGAGATTGTTGAAATTATGAAGAGAAGGGATATTGTTGATGGAAGGATTCATGGAATTATAATAAATGGATATTTGGTAAGAAATGAAGTTCACAAGGCACTTGATATGTTCCAAAGCATGAAAGAATCCGGTTGTGTGCCCACAATTTCCACATATACAGAACTGATACAGCATTTGTTTAAGTTGAATAGGTATGAAGATGCTTGCTTGTTGTACGAAGAGATGCTAGGAAAAGGTATTAAGCCCGATGGAGTGGTAATAATGACCATGGTTGCAGGTCATGTTTCTCAAAACCGTATATTCGAAGCATGGAAGTTATTCAAGAGTATGGAGTGCCAAGGCATCAAGCTCAATTGGAAACCATATGCACTGTTTATTAAGGAGCTTTGCAAAGCTTCAAGGACAGATGATATTATCAAAGTATTGTATGACATGCAGGCTTCGGAGATTGTAATTTTAGATGAAGTATTCCACTGTGTTGTAACATACTTGAAGAACAAAGGGGAGCTAGACATGAAAGCGAAAGTTGAGAAGATTTATACAGCATTTAAACTTGATCTACAAAAATGCAGTAAGTCCGAAGAACAAGTATCTTTGAGAATTAAGGTGGAGAAGGATGTGGTAATTGATCAATCAGAATCACAAAAAGTAAATTACTCCTCAGTTCACCCACACGATAAGACTTACAACGAGCAGGATGTTCATGAAATTTGTAGGATTCTTTCATCTTCCATGGATTGGTCTTTAATTCAAGAAAATTTGGAGAGAAGCACGATATGGTTTACCCCAGAATTTGTTTTGGAGATATTGCAACATTGCAGTATGCATGGCAACACTATGCTAAAGTTCTTTTCATGGGTTGGAAAGCAGCCTGGATATAGGCACACTGTAGAGACATACAACATGGCAATCAAGATTGCAGGTCGCGGGAAAGATTTTAAGCACATGCGCAGCCTGTTCTTTGAGATGAGAAGAAACAATTATCCAATAATGCCAGAGACATGGACAATCATGATAATGCTTTACGGCCGAATTGGTCTAACAGATCTGGCCATGAATTGTTTTAGAGATATGAAAGCTGAGGGTTATAAACCAAGTAGAAGCACATACAAGTACTTGATCATTGCTCTTTGTGGAAGGAAAGGAAGGAAGGTTGATGAAGCTATCAAAATATATGGTGAGATGATTCGTGCCAGACACATCCCCGACAAAGAATTGGTTGAAACTTTCCTTGGTTGTTTATGTGAAGTTGGTAGGCTTTCAGAAGCTAGGAGATGCACAGATTCTCTCAAAATATTCGGATATTCAGTTCCTCTTAGCTATTCCTTGCTTATCAGGGCTCTTTGCAGGGTTGGAAAAATGGAAGAAGCATTGGCATTAGTTGGAGAAAGTGGGGCAGAGAAACCAACTTTAGATCAGTTTACATGTGGAAGCATTGTCCATGGCCTACTGCGAAAGGGTCAATTTGAAGACGCCTTAGCCAAAGTGGAATCTATGAAACAAAAGGGTATTAAACCTACCATTCATGTTTATACATCTTTGATTGTTCATTACTTTAAGGAGAAACAGATAGGAAAAGCCATTGAAGTATTCAAGGAAATGCAAGAATCAGGTTATGAACCAAACATCGTCACATATTCTGCCCTTATAAGTGGATACATGAACATGGAGAGACCAACTGATGCATGGAACATCTTCTACCGCATGAAATTGAAAGGACCCTCTCCTGATTTCAAGACTTATTCCATGTTCCTTAGTTGTCTTTGCAAGTCTGGTAGATCAGAAGAAGCCATGAAGCTTATTTCTGAAATGTTAGATAGTGGTATTGTTCCTAGTACTATTAATTTTAGAACAGTGTTTTTTGGGCTAAACAGAGAAGGTAAACATGATTTAGCCAAGCTTGTATTGCAACAAAAATCAGAATTAATAAGAAAGCGCAAGCTCATAACTTGAATTTTTCTTTCAAAGAAAATCATTATTGAATGGTATGAATGAACTTGTGAAAATCCCTTTTAACTGCTCTTTTATTTCATATACAAAGGACTTTACATAGTTATGAAGTTTTATGCATGAATCAAGAAAAGCTCTTTAAATATCTAATGTAAAGAGAGAATTCAGCAGCTCATTTTTATAGATCAATTGCTTAACTAGCCACTAGGTGCGAATCCATTAGTATAAGAACATGAAACACTTTTTTTTTTTTTGTCAAAATTCTCAAACTCATCCACTCTTTATAATAATTATTATATTATTAATAAGAAATACAAAGTGTTGGTTACTGATTAGCATGGATCCGTGAAAAGGGTGCTCTGCATAGTATGTGTCTCATGATCTTGTAACAAAAATGTAATCTTCTATCATTTTCGTAAGGGCATGACATCCTTTGGGACGTTCGATTAAATCAATTGGTCATTTACTAACAGACCACTTCTTTGGGAAGAGAGTATGACTTATTAAAATTCTTCACATACAAATGATTATGATTCTGCTCCCCAAAAAAGAATAGCATCATGTTTGAAGCCTACACTTCATTGATATGGCTACCCCTGAAAAAGAAAATAAACAAAATAAAATCAGAGGCAAAACCCACAATTACACAGCTTAATCAATATATCACATTTGTAGAATATAGATATAATGATATATGATGGAACCACAAGTTGTAGAAAGAAATATACATTTTATTGTGAAAGGATGGAAGAACAAACAGCAGAAGGTGGCTACCACGGCAACAATATCCTGCAAAAATAATTGATACAAGATAGTAAACCAAGTATCACTATTTTTTTTGCTTCTAACAATTTCAGTAAGCATTAATCTCGCTGTTCATCCGAAGCTTCAATTCTTGTTTTCAAATTTCTTACTTTCATCTTTACTAAGTGTAGCCTAAGGGATCAAGCAAAAGCAATGACCATGTTACCTTCCCTAAAGTTTCTTTACAACTTCATCAATCACACGACTATAATAAGTCATTCTACGAATCGAATCTTTTGCTTCCTCGAAGTTCCGACTTTGAAATGCGGTAGCAAAGGTGTTCGACCAACTTTTCAGGTTCTCCTCCATCTGAATAAAATGACACGACATGACGATATGAGAAGAACATCAAGGTAATCATAATTCAAAATCAATAATTGATTATGCAATATCTTTGGAGCAAGCCTTGAAAATTTGAGTATCCAGACATACCCGAGAGAGAATTTGCTTCAAAGACTCTGACTCAGTTGCTTCTTCAACCGCTTCTCTGATTTCCATAATCTGCAGTATAAGTTAACAACACAAAGGGGATATAGAAGCTAAATTCATGAATCCAGGTCTCTTTGCACATTAATTAAAAACAAATTAGGCAAATATTCATTCACCTCAGCTAGTAATTCTGGATCGGAAATTGTTTGTTCCTCATCAACTTCTAATCCGTCAAGCTTCATCTGGAGGATAAAAATGACATGACATTTCTTAGCAAACACGGCGGAAGAAACATTTGACAATAAATGATTGAAGGAAAGTCTAACGAGGACAAGTTTGATTTAATTGTTCTGATGTAAAACAAAAGATTTCCTCATCACAAATATATTATCATCATTGAACCTTCAAGAGCTTCAGATTATGCAGAGACTTCTACAGATGTAATAAAGCATCAAGAATTTTGGAATCTTCACAGCTGAGTATGCTTACCATGTAAATCGCTCTAGATAAAGGCTTGCTAAGTGTACGGTATGCATCAATCACCCTTGCAGATTGCTCAGCAGCAAAATCTCGTTCTTTCTAAACAAACAAATGACAGGATTAAACAAAAATGTTAGTTTCTCCTAGAAGTCATTCAAATTCACTAACCTCCGACGGATTCACCAAAGAGTAAAGAGGCAAAGCAAAAAAGTACAGGGGAAAAAAAATCAAAGAAGAAAGGTTATCCCAACAGACCGACCTGAGATTTTGAATGTACTAAATCAGGATGCAATTTCTTTTGCCAGTCTTTATATTTGCCTTCCAAATTCACACCCTCTATATCATACTTCTTCTCCCTGTTTTAGAATTTTTGAGCGTGAAAAAGAAAACAATTCTTAATTTCTAAACCAACCTATCAAATTTCTCAGACTATGGATCAATACATCCCTCTTTTCTTCCCTAAAGAAACCGAAAAACACTAATTTAACATGCCAGCAGAGAAACTTTTCTCTTTGCTTGATGAGAGATGATATACTAGCAGACATCAAAACCTTCAACATGAAGGAAACCACCAGATTGAATAACAGTATAACTACAATTGAAACGATATCATTTTGTTCTATCATAAACCATGTCTTAGGCAAAATTTAAGTATAATTTGAGTCGTAATCCGGAACAGAAAAACAAAAACAAAAACAAAAGCAAATACATAAACAGCACCAATTTCCTAAGAATTATAAGTTCACCATCTCAGTAAAATTTTCATATGCCTGAAAACATAGTGAATCAACAGCAAGCATAACTTACACTCCCATACTCCTTCCTTTTCCATTTCTCAACAATACTTAAGAATCCAATCAAGGTGAAAAACGCATGAATCGTATAAAGATCAAAACTTTGCGATAAAATTCAACCCCCCCTCCCCCCCAAAAAAAAAACAACAAAATTCCACAGCTATCTCAGAAACCAATCAAGTTTAAATCACATGAATTATCACAAAGAGCACAACTTTGCAATAAGCTCAATCACCCAAACAATTAAAAAACCAAAATCATATCGAAACTTACAATCCAAAAATCTCGAAATAGTCAATAGAATCATCCACGGGTTGAATGCACCTGCAGGAATCACAAACCAAGAACGGTGCTGCTGCTGCTGTTGATTCATGGCAGTTCCAGCACCTACTACTTCTTTCTTTCACAGTCTCCGCAGATTTTGAGCACAACCTTCTCCCATCAAGAGTGAGATACCCAAAAGAATAGAACCAAGTTGGGTTGTGAAAAGAATGGCCTTTGGGTGAAAAAGGTGGAGGTGGCGATGATGTATGAAGAAAAGGATTATTAGAATGAGAAGAAAAGGTTAAAGGTGAGTGTTTTTTAGGAACAGAAGGTGTAGTATGTCTTAAAATGGTGAAGAGCGTGCTGCTCTTCTTCTTCAACATTGTGTTATTGAAGGTGAGGTTCTAGAAATTAGAAGAAGAATAAGAAGCAGCAGCGGAAAAGGGAAAGGTGCCAATTCCTGTTTTTTTGGGGAAGCTGAAGAACTGGAGATGCTGCACCAGCTACAATAAGCTACAGTGTTGTAGGGACTAATCGGTAATTTTCTATTAATTGTTATTTTTCAAGGAAAATATAATCTTAAAATATTTATTTTAAAGTAGTTTATAATTAGTCACAAAAAGAAAAGTAGTTTATAATTCATCTAACATCTACAAAGATGAATATTTCAAAAAAATTAATATTTAAAAAAAGGATAAAGTATTGTTTTTATTCTAATATTTAGGCATTTTACAAACATTTTATGACTCTTAAAAATCTTTAAGAGTAAAATTATAAAAAAAATAAATTTATTTAGAATCAAAGTAATGTGATTAAGTGTAATTTACGTAGATGTAATTAAAAAATAATTGAATAACTATGTATTGTAAAAGATTGATATTATCAAAGGATAAAATTAAAATTTATTTCTATATATCGTTTTTGTCCCCAACGTTTTCGTTTTATTTAAGTCTCCTAACATTTTAAAATCGTCTCAATTTTGTCTCGCCGTCAATTCGGTTAACAGATCCCTAACGGCAGGACAACATTGAGACGATTTAAACATTAAAGACAACTTTAGAACTTATCCCCAAACGTTGAGGACAAAAATGATACTTTACTCTTAAAAAAATAAAAAAGAACTTAATTAAAAGTTTTAATGTAATATAAAAAATTAATTAAAAATTTAATAAAACTATATGAATAGAGAGAATAATTAAACAGAATTAGTAATCAAGAAAAGTTGAATAATTTGCAAAAATTTTAATGTCAAAGTAGTTAAAGATGTACAAAAATGCTCCATGCAGAAATTTGTGGCAACAAAATATCAAGTTTCACATTCTCATTTCTAAGTTCTAACTTTCAGAAGCATCCAAATATAACTTTGAAGATAGATAGATTGAAAAGCTAAAGAATAATATAAGTTACACATTACAATATTGCAGCTAGAAAAGTAAAAGAGAAAACACAATTTAAACAAAAACTGAAGGGAACAACCCTTTTGGCTCAGAACATTTTTGTTTTGTGGTTTGCACTTTGCACTTTGCACACTATTTGAGGCTTTGCAAACTGCCATATAAATGTGCCTTAAATGGCTCATTTCAATGAGGAAAATTTAAACCAAAGAAGCTTTTTATATTACAAGTAACATACAAGTTCACAAGAAGAAACTGAAAAGCCTTTTTTCTTTTTCTTTCTAAGCTTCTGCCATTTGGTATTTACCTAGAAACTTAGCTAAAGCAGAAAACACAAGTATGCAAGCTTTCTTCGCCGCCTGCTCGGCTCCTTCGACACATTTGAAGGCATGTCTTGGGGTACAATGGTGTTTATTTTTTTCTTATCACTTGACTTATTAGGGTCATCTAGAGACATATCTTGAACCGAATCAAATTTTAGTTGCTTGTTACTGCATATTGTTTGGTCCAAAGTTACCATATCTTTCGATAAGGCCGGCGTTGTTGCTCTCTTCTCCGGTGATGTTGGTATGTTAGAATCTACTTCATTCAAGTTAGAATTTGTTCCTGTGTACCTGAGGGAACCAAAACAAAACAATAATTCAATATAAAAGCAAGAACTATATAAAGAGTAAATACTCATTTTGGTTTCTGACAATTTTCACATTGGATAGTTTCATTCCTTACCAGTTACCAATGACTATTACCCTTAACTTGGTCCCTAACAATTTTCGTTAATGACGAAGACAACACAAAAGTTGGTGAGAGATGATATCAAAAATTGTCAGGTACCAAACTAGGATTCAATCTTGTGTAGTATAATTCCACAACCACAATTAACCAGATGATAGTTGTGTACTAGTAGAAGTTAACTCTCAAATCCCAAACAAACCATGTAGAGGAACACAAAATCATATACATGCATAAACTTTTATTCCTTTAAACAAACATAGATAGTAACATCACCTGAAGTCAGAGTTAATGCTAGTTGCTTCTTGCAAAGTTCCCTCCGGTATATCCCTATTTGTTACTTCAACAGCAACCTCATTTCTTGAACTTGGGCTAGGAAACTCTGCTGAATGCAGATCAACCCTGCCATCATTGTTCATCGAAGGAGGCTTCTCGGTTGGAAAGCTAAAAGAGGATGTACGCGAATGAAGCTTGTATTGCCGAACCACTGAAATAGCCTTGTCTAGTGTTTCTAGAGCTTGTGCTACCTCTGAGCTGATATATACACTCTGTGTGCTCTTCAACACACTCATGTCAACTTCCTCTTTTGGAATGTCATTTACTTCCTTATCCTCCTCCTCAATTTGTATAATTTCTTCACTATCTACTTCAATGATCTCACTGAATGTTTTGCTGCTATCTGCTACTACTCCATTCACCACCATCGACGTGGTACTATTTGCATATTGATTGCTCTTATCCTCTTCAGCTGCAACCTTTGCATCATCTTGCTTACTTTCAATAAGGTCCTCTTCAGCAGGGAGAATATCCGCATCTTGTTTAAGCTCAAGCTCTTCATTGACCTTAGCCTTTGATCTGTTACTGTTATATAGAGATTCACGAATTCTGACATATAATGGATCCCCCAATGCCTTGCTCAATTCTTCTTCACCATGGCTCATCATAGAAGCCACAGTCTGCATCAAAATGAGGGTAATGATGACTTGATGAGGATAATTAAAGAATCCACAGGGTAGATGATTTGGTCACAGAATATATTAGATGATGAACATTTTATTAACTTATGCTTCTTTGTTATGAATGAACTACTATGGATAACATAAAGTAGTAACAAAGTAAATATCAGTCGAATCCGAAATAAAAGAAATTGATATCTGGAGAAACTCTGCGACCTTCTTGTAAAGCCTGAAACCATTGCCAATCAACTGCCTCGAAATGAAGTTTATGAGAGATGGAGGCACAAAATCCAGCTTTATGTCCATATTTGCTATTGTCCTACAAAATTTGAAGCCTTTCAATCAGGTTTGCTTAATTAAAAATACATTTTCATTTCGGTAGCTTCCTTAAACCAATTAGATAACAAGGCAAGTTTAACATTCAAATTTCTACTATAAACTACCAAAGTTGGAAACAAAAGCAAGCTACGAACAGGAACCGGTGACATCACTTAAATTAAGTAATTTCTTATGTTTGAGCAGATTTAAAACTGACCGAAAGTAACTTCTTTCTGATGTCACCTTCTGCAATGCAAATCCCCCTACCAAATCAACTCTCACAACATCCTTTGCTTCAGGAATCACCTCATTCAAACCATTGATGGTCGAATTGTCACCATTTGACTCAGGAACCTGAAACCAAATTAAGTACAAATTCCTTGAAGCTTAGAACTAGTTTAGAATTAACATTTTTCAAAAGAAGTGAAAAAAAGAAGAGTTAGTCAGTTGCCTACCGAATTTGTAAGAACGACTATTAAGTCATCTTGAAAGTACTCAAACAGATAGTAGTACACTATAGCCTCCCTCATAGACAGTGGCCATGAAACCTTCATCCTTTCTTCCAAAATTCACAGTAAAATCAGCATTCAAAAGTGAAGACTTTTGTCACAGTAAAGGGCATTAAGAGGCTAATCGTGACAAACCTCACTAGTGATATTTGTTCCCCAATCCGGACCTTGTGCAAACACTCACATGCTAGGATTTTGAAAGTTGGAACAGTAGATTGAGGCCACCTGATGAATGAAATTTGTGAAAAAAAAACAAAACAGTTAGATTTGTATACTTATTACATTACTCGGATTCGAGATAAAGCATTCTGGAGTATAATGCTGACTGTTGCATTGAGACTAACACAGAGAAAACTAGAGGCACATATTACAATAATGAACATGGTTCTCACCATTTTTTGTAGAGAGAGGCCTCCCATGAGATGCATAAACCTGTAATCACAAAAAGAACTTGTTAAGGGATGCATATATTGAAATCAATAGAACAGCATTTTTTAACACAAGAGTGGTGCTACTAATCCATTATGACTCACAAACATCAAGAGGTGCATCTACATAGCCTTCAACTAGCAATGTATGAAATGGAGTTCCCTCTGGTCCTTCCCGATACATGACACGGAACTCATCAGTATCTTGTTTTAACTGTTGAAAGAAGTGAATTATGAATATTGACAGAATAACTTGATTGAACATGGCAAGTATCTTATTCATCCAAAAGCGTGAAAGGAGTTAGGATTGAAAGATAACATGAGATTGTATTAGTCCATTGAATTGTAAATATATATCAATGGTATATGGCATACTTTCCAATCAGCGTGCGATGTATTAGACCTTCCGCTATCATCTGAAGAAGCACTCCTTAACATATCAAGAAAATTAGATACCTCTGCAGTCTTCATTTCTACCAACTTCTGCTTGTATCCTAATTAACCAAACAAAGCATCTTCAGAAAATATACAAAGAATAATTTAACTAAAAATAATGGCTCCACCAAGCTAGTACCATTTCTACCTAAATGAATTCAAAGGAAACAAGGGAATGTTATGACCTTCAACTTCTTGTTCTGAAGAACATACAAGTTGGCTTTCGACGAGTTTTTTGAGCATCTCATCATTTGTAAGATCAGGTGAGGCAAGGGTCCTATCAAGTCTTTCTCTATACTGCACAATCTTTTGTTTCTTCTCCATCTTTGCATCTCCCGGAAAATTGGAACAAGCCTTCTCTTAGGAATTCATCTCAAGCACCATGTGATCAATACAAGTTCCTACTTTGCTCCTAAATCAACAACAGATGAAATTCACCATAGTTATAAACAAAGACTAGCCATTCATGACTAATTCAACATCTCATCATAGTGAATTGGTGCTTAATAATGATGGACTAAGACAAGCATGAACTAAAAGAGCTCAATGAACTTTAATTCAGAAAAAGCTACAAGGAAATCATATCAAACTACCCCAGAAGAAGCTTCTTCTTAAAAAGATATAAACTTCATTGAAACTCCAATAGGAATATATAAACATACATGAAACCTCACTTTCTGGGGTTGTGATTTTCAATATCCTTCTTAAGGTGAGAACCCAGAATCAGAAAAACAAGAAAGTAGCAGATCTCAAAGAGAAAAAACAGCAACCAATGATTCAATCCACAATCAGAGAGACAAAATCAGCTGAATTGAGAGCACCAAGACGGGTACATAACATGGGTTGTTTCTTCCACTTTGACACACAAAAAATAGCAAATCCACCACAAGATCAAATATGGGAACAAATAAATAAAAAAGGTTAAAAACTAAGCCAACCCAATATTATATTCCAAATACATAACAAGAAAATATTAAAAAAGTATGGTCTTTTAAGACAAAGGAATGGGCTTTGAAGAGAGGCAGAGAGAATAGAGATAGGAAAATAAAAACAAAGGAAAATTCTTACATAACAATGTTGATTTGTGCTGAATTTGATGACAACTAAGTTTGAAGGGTCAAAGCTTATTAGGGGCCACACGTGAGGACAAAAATGTGAAAGACACAGCATGGATAAAACACAAGTGAAGTGAAGCTGCTACTTAGGTAATAATAAGGTTTTTTCTGTAACAGAAAGAGTGAAAGCTAAAAATGGTGTTGTAAGGTGAAGTACGAAGAAAATTTTTGTGACATGTGTTAAGGAGTTGTTGGAGATAAAGTGGCAGAGAATCTGTTGGGAAAAAATGGAAAATTGTGGAATAGATGCGTTATGCTTTTCTTTGTTGATTGCCTTGGTGAAAGAGTAAATAATGGCTTTGGTATTAAGCAAAGTGAGAGTGTGATGAAGCATATCAACCAGATTCTGCTGCTTTATTACAATAATTAATAAATGGATTAGATCCTCTAAAGTTTGAATTTTATTTTAAAGAGTAAAGTATGATCTTCTATCCTTAAATAGTTTTTCTTTCATATTTATTCTTGATCCCACCTATAAAATCAATAGTGAGATATCACACTTTATTCTCTAAAATGAAATTCAAACTTTAGAGGATTCAAATCCTAAATAAATATTAAATTTTTTACTAATTTATTTTTGTTATTAAATATTTTTAATTAAATAAAATCAAAAATAGTTAATTTTGACTGCTTTTAAATAATATTTTTTGTTATAAAATATTTTTATTTAGCTTATAAAACATAAAAATTTTTGCTATGTATTAAATGTTGGATTTAATTAACATATTTTAAAAATATAATTATAGAAACTTTTTAATATTTTTTATATATTCAATGCATTAAAAACGGTAAAATAAAATTAATTTTTATAAAATATTTCCTTTTATGATATGTTTAACAGATATTTTTAGGGCATAAATTAGCAAAATCCTTAAATATTTAACAAATTGAATGCTTTGATAATTAATAAAAGAAATTAGAATTCTTATTCCATCCTGTTTAGAACATTGATTAGCAAAATCAAAATATAATAATTACTGGGATATACCCTATTTATGTTGTAATATGTGTATTGTAGATCAAGGTTAATATTTAATAGACCAATATTAGGAATTCATTACAATTATATTTCACCACCTTATAATGGGGGTAACTCATGTCACATTCCGCCGCTAATTTATTAAGCGGCGGTAGGATAAATGAATCCTACCAAAGGAAATTTAATTGTATGGCATCATCTTCTTAACCTTATTATATGTTTTGTTTTCTTTAGAAGAAAAAAGAGAAAAAGGTGATCTTGCATGTTAATATTGTGTGTTCATTATATGTTTTGAGACCCACAGCATATAGTCTCATATTTTATCCAATAGTGGAATATAAAACTATATAAAAAAGAGGAAATTAGCTTGGTCTAAATAAAAATTAGAGTACAAGTATAACTTTTCTTGCTTAAAATTAACAACATGTTAGGTAATAACTAATAACTAATAAGGTCAACATTTGTGGGTGATACTAATTAGACTTTTTTTGTGCACATAATTCAATCATTGGCTGCACAATTTGGTGTAAGCAAGGAGGTGGGATTTTTTTTTATATATAATGAAAATAATACTAAATTAAAACAAGTTACTAAAATCACCTATTAATAAGTAGTACAGATCTTATTATGAAAACTATTAATCAAAAAAGTATATTGGCATAAAATATCTTTTTTTTTTGCTAATTTATCAGTCACTATATTTATCGTTTATATACAAACTAAACATTCTAAAAACGTCGCAATAAAATTAAGGGTAAAATACTTAAATAAACTAAAGAGAGATTAGAATTAGGTAAAAATCTTAAAATAAAAAATGCTACATTCCAATACTAAATCGAATTAACAAAGTGGAAATACTTTGAGATTTTTACGTAATTTTGATCGCTTTTTAATTTATTTAAGTATTTTACCTTAGAATTAAAATTTTTAAAGTAATTTCATTAACTTGCTATAAATTTTTTTAAAAAAATAACTTAATAGGTCTGAATTCAATGAATCTCAATAATAATTAATCTAAATTGCAGTAGTGACGAAACTTGAAACAAAATTTTAGAGGGACTAAAAATTTAATAATGATATTTATATTAAAATTAAATTTATAAATATAATTATTCTTTATATGTGTTACCAATAAGATAATAAATAAATAATTCTACAGATAAAAAATACAAAATAATTTATAATGGTATTTTTTGAGTATTTAGTGACTTGAAATTTTCAATAATTGAATCAGAACTAAACTTTTCAACAATTTATAATATTTATTGAATTTTTTTTATCAATTTATACAAATACAATAATATCAATACTTATTAGATATTCTAATATTTTTTATCATATAAAAAATTAAATTAAATAAACAATAAAATATAAAATAATATTAAATTAAATAAATAAAAAATACCTAATTTTTTATATTTGAATTCAAAAGTAGAGGGAGTGTTGCTTGTTGAATAAAGAACTGCAAAATGCGAATAGAGAAGCTGATAGCAAAGCAGCGTGTTTTTATAATGATGATTTTTTATCTTTTATTTTATTAGATGTTTTTTTTATTCTTATCTTTTTTTGTTAGATAACTCTTTTTTATTTGATTTGATTGTTAGATGATTTTTTTTTGTTAGATAATTTTTTTATTTGATTTGATTTTATCTTTTAATTTTGATGTGTTGTGAAAGTCAACAAAAGCCTATCCAGTTCAGTCTAAATTCAACGTGTTTTTAATGTTTTAAATTAAAAACTATTGTGCAATAAAAACAAAAAATAAGAATTAAACTTGAGTATTTAAGTCATAATAAGGTATTTGAGTCAACTGAACTATTTTTTTATTTTTTAAAGAAGTACTACTAATTTTTTTATAAAAAATTTGATGGGAAGGCCGTGGTCCCCCATTGTCTCAACTAAGTTCCGTCCCTGAATTGCAGAATTTTTTAAATAACAATCAAAATAATTCTAAATATGAATTGATATTTATTATAAAAAATATATATGACAAATTCAAATTGTATTATATTTTTTATTTTATATTTTATAAATTACAAAGTTCTATAACTATTATATAAATTAAATCTCATTGGAAATTCTTTCATATATATAAAGCTCAAAGAGAGTTAAGCCAAACAGCATCTTTCTCTTGTTTTGGGAATAACTCTATTCCCGTTTGGTTAACAAAAGATCGAAACTTGAAAGCTCCCTCGCAACTCACATCGTTTTTCTTTGCTTGGCTCGCTGCTATTCCTCGCCGTTGTTTGTTTTGTAAGTCCCATCTACTAAATTTTCCCTCACTTTCTCTGCCGCCAAACAGAGATTTAGGGTTTTGATTAATATCCCAGCTGTCAAAAATTGTTGAAATTGATTGATTGCTGAATGACCCTTTGATCTGTGTTCCTGGTTTGGTAGATAAAGCTTCAAAATTTTAATGTGAATAAGAGAAAGATTCCAACTTGGAGTTATTGAGACCTATTTTGAAATTGCAAGCCTGTATAATAGTTTTAATGGATAGTAAGTGCTGTAAGATTCAGTGAGATCAAAATAACTCATAATAATTAATAAGAGATCAATCCATTTAACTTTTATGTTATTATCTCATTGAGCTGAAAATTGATGGGTTGGGTGCACAGATAAATGATTAACTGAATTAACTGGCAATTTGACTCTATTTCTTCCTGAATGTTCTGTTTGTGTTTCATGTCATGCCCTTGGAATTTGATTATTGAGAATGAGTTCTACCAACCAATTTGGTCCTAGAGAGCGTTTCAAATTTACACTTCTCACTAGAATGGTTCAGTTCTTGAGAAGTCTTTTGGTTTGTTTCCCATTTCTAGCATCATGCCATCAAAATTTATCCAGAATTGTTACTTTACGTAAAAATAGTAAAAGAGATTTGATTGTAAATCTTTTGAACTTTAAACACATATCTTATGATAAAGGATAGTTGTTATTACATTGTTGCTGTTATGAAAAGCATAGTGAAAAATGTGCTGTGGTTGATGATAGTGTTGCCAATAGATTCAAGTGTGCTAAGATGAGAGGAGATTTCGATATATAAGTTGTCATGACTGATGCATTGTAGTACACTTTTTCAGCTGATTTATCTTTTTAAGTTGGCAAAGAATTAGGGAAATGCTATTAATGTTTCTAAGATAGTAATCCATTTGAATTGCAGGTGATGAAATGGGGGATGAAAATGGTTCTTCTGTTAATTTGGATAGCTTGAGGGCTAATTGGAATCCATCTCAAGACAAATATTTTCTTGAGCTTTTGCTATCTCAACTGCAGCTAGGGAACAGAATCAGCAAAGTCATTAGCAAACAAGCATGGCTGGTTATGGTTGAACAATTTAACACCAAATTCGGATTGAAGTATGATATAGATGCATTGAAAAACCGTCACAAACGATTCAGGAAGCAATATAATGATGTCAAAATGATTATTGGTCAAAATAGATTTCGGTGGGATCATGAACTAAACATGATAATAGCTGATGATAAAACATGGGATGAATATCTTAAGGTATATATATTGTCCATCAATCACATATTCCACATTGTCCATCAATCACATATTCCACAAGCACTAATGTATAGTTAGTATTTATGTTGCAACTAAGAGTATTTTTCTATTTGCAGGTTCACCCTGATTTTCAAGGTTTCAGAAAAAGAGTTGTTCCTTATTATGATGATCTGTGCAAAATTTTTGGCCATTCAGTTGCTGATGGGAGATACAGCCTTTCATGTTTTGATGTAGGCTTTGAAAATGAAGGTAGAAGCATTGATCAGTAAATATTGTTGTATGGTTGAAAGAAAATTTCTTTTAACTTTATTCACCGAATTGAATAATTTATGAAGAGTAGCTCATATTTTGTCTCAGAAATTGCCTCAAAAGAATTGGATTATCAAGCCACTGCTGGCAAAGGAGACGACGATGAGACTGTCCCTATCATTTCTAGTCAAAGTAAAATTGACTGGTCACCAATGATGGACCAATTCTTTGTTGAACTTATGCTGAACCAGATGCATAAAGGGAACAAGGTTGGCCGTTCGTTCAAGAAGAAAGCCTGGGTGGACATGACAGATTCATTCAATGAAAGATTCGGATGTCATTGTGGTAAGGCAGTCTTGAAGAACCGTTTGATTGTCCTAAGGAGGCATTACTGCTCCATAAATGTTCTACTTAGCAAAGAAGGCTTCAGCTGGGATAATGCGCACCAGAAGGTCGTGGCTGATGACCAAGTTTGGGAAAATTGCATCAGGGTATGAAGTTGAAAGTGTTTTTCCTCATTTTGTTTTTTTTCATTTTGAGTGTTTTCATTTTATACTGTCGTCCAATCAATTATATTTGCAGATACATCACAACTACCGGATATATAGAACTAAAAGCATGCCTTTCTATTCTAGTATGTGCATATTATGTCACAATGAAGATACTCCGCATTGCAAACTGAATTCTGGAGAGGGATCTTGTGGCAGCAAGAAATCGATGCCAGATACCAAACTACTCCCTAATGCAGATGACACAGCATTGCATATTGGTGGAGAAAATAATTCTACCAGAAAATCTCAGCCTCTGCCTGATGCAGATAAAGAACCTTTGCATTTAGGCAAAAGAAGAAAGATTTCCGGTCACCAAAAGAGGCCCCAACCTAGTATGTCCTCAAATGAATATAAGAAGGCGAGACACGATGGCGAGGGTATGGTGGCAGCTCTGAAACACATGGCAGTTGCGGTTACCTCCCTAACAAAGCAAACAAAGATAGAAGATACCTTCTCTATAGATAAGGCTATAAAGGTGCTTCAGGCTATACCAGGCATGGATGAAGATCTAATACTAGATGCATGTGAATTTTTGGAAGATGAAAGAACAGCAAGGATGTTTATGGCATTGGATGATAATCTGAGAAAGAAATGGTTACTGAGAAAGCTTCGTTCATAAACTTAAGTTAGTTTCATGCAAAGCATGCCATAGCTTTGAAGGTTCACATTAACCCCCAACAATGTTTGTAATTAAAGGAATTATCTTTTGGTTATCTTTGTATATTAATTCAAGTAGAGATTAAATTTAATACCATAGCTGTCTTTGTGTTTGAAACAATAACAATCAAGTCTTATCTAACCAAGCATTCTTGGAGGTTCAGTGTAATGAAAACACAAAGTTAGAGTTACAAAACATTCAGCACTGAAAATCAAACTAACTCTAGTTTTGCTACATCACTTCTGAACCTATGAATCTCAACTCCTAAGTAATCAACTGGACCCGTAACTGCAACATGGGGTTTTCCAACTAGAACCCTAACACCAGATATCTGATGGTGATTGGTTAGAGTTGTGCTTGCAATCTTTTGAGCCACTGATTCCAGAAGGTTGTGAGGTGGCCCTTCAATAATTTCCTTTACTATTCTGCATTCATCAATACTGCACAAATTAACATAGTACTTATGCAAAATGAGTTTAATTTTGAAGCATTGACATTGTAAAACGTTCTACACAGTCGTTTAATAACATGTGTTTGCGCAATAGGATGCACGTGTAAAGCTTTTATATTGACAAAGTACATCAAAATTAAATTCTTTTTCAGAATGAAACCATAAATAGTTCATTTTATAAAACTAAAGCCATATTCAACCATAAGAAAATTATTAGAATGCAGTATTGCTACATAAACAAGACATAGCACTTCATTTTATTTAATAATTAACATGATAACTGGATTTAGCAATTCTTGTTCTGATTTTAACTATGAAAAGATTGAGTGTTAATTATCACTCACCGGTATATATCTGTGTAGCTAACTGAATCTGACAAGTTATCAGATTTACCAGCAGCTCTAAGATCCATCCAAGCATCTATATCTACCAAGAATTTCTGACCAAGTGTTCTTTCTTCTGGATTCACACCATGAAAACCATGGAACATTAATCCCCTCAGAATGAGTTTGTCACCCCTCATAAGTGTTTCAGTTTCCATTGTTGTTGCTGCTATCATCAAAGGTGAACACTAACACTGAATTGAACAATAATAACCCTAATTCCTCAATGCAATGTTGAAAAATTACAAAATAATCCTAAATTCTAATTAGTGTTGAGATTGAATCCAATCAAATTTAAATGGTGATAATCTTTTTATATGTTTCCTATGCTATCAATATATATATCTCTTAACAGTTGCAAAACCAAATTTAAACTCAAGAAATTGGTTAATCTATTACAAACGCAGAATTCACATGTGTGTGTTTGGTTACATGATTAAGAGATAAGCATTTAGAGATAGTTAGTTACCTTGGAGAAGCAGAGGAAACAACCTTGTTCGTTTGTTTGCTTTGTAATATGAAAGGAGAGAAAAGAAAAGAGATGTTTTTATTGTGGTGGAACCGTGGTGGATAAAGAGAATATTTTTTTACATGGATTCTTTAACTTTTTTATTTTTATTTATTATTATTAATTTATAGTTGTTGAAATGAAGATGATTAAAATCCTACCAAATACCAATTACCAATAACTCTTGAGTTAAATGATTAAGTTAATTAGGAAAGAAATGTTAGGACAAACGTTTTGGGTTCGAGTATTAAAAAAAATGATTAATATGGTATTAAAAATCAACTATCAAATTAATCAATATATATATATATATATATATATATATATATATATATTTGTTTAATTCATCTTTAAAATATTTTTTTATATTTTAATATATATTTTTTACAATCGGCTAATTTGGTATGTTCGCTTAGCATGAATGGAAAAAAATATGGAGCGATAATACTAAAAATTTTTGTTTATAATAATAAAATTCCTTTCACACGCCTCACAAGTCACATGTAAAACTTTGATATCAATTATTAAATAAATAAAATCATTTTGAAATCTTAATCATCGTCTATACGCACTAGTTAGAAATTTTGCAATATATTATATTGATCAATAATAATGTTAGATAATAGTACACATAATATTCTTTGATTTATTATCCTAATCAATATTGTTATTGTTTATATTTATAAGAGAAGTTAGTGTTATACTTTACAAAATATAAGATTATTATACGTTATTATTATTATTTAAACTTTAAGATTGTTTGATAATCGTCTCATAAATATCATTCTTTAATGAGAAAAACATAAAAATAAACAAAATGTCTACTTTGAGACAATTAGGAAAAATGACAGTGACATTTTCTTTTGATATTTCTGTATTTGTAATTTCAACAAACTCTATATTAGGAGCCAAAAATAAAACCCCTATACTATAACACCATTGACAGTAAATGCAACCTTACTCTTGCAACTAGCAAGTAGAGTCTGTGTTTCTAAGATTAACTCATGCATTTCAAGTAATGTAAAGTTAAACATAGCAATCTTATTGTTACATCAAAACTAATTCCAAATTTTGATTTTGACTATGGTGTCAACAAGGTAGTGTTTGGCACCTAACTCGAGACAGAAAGATCGAAGATAACGGGACGGCGAAACCTTTGCTACGGCTCTTCATTTTGGAGGTACATAGATTTACTCAAATCAACATCCTGAAATGGTCATTCAATTCAAAAAGAAATCTGCTAAAATTAAATGGGAATGTAGAAATGTGGAATAACTATGAATTTGTTATTGATGGATATGTATATATGAGATTGAGAAAATAGGGGTCCTGAAGTAGTTCATACTTTATATCAACAGACATAGGTGAAGAATCCATTTTAGTAACAAAAAAACATGCATTCATAAGAACCCAGTATAAGGGAAACAAAAAAAGGAACAACTGCACTAAACAAACTCCATCACTTTGCATAAAGATCTAGTGCTTGTCCTCCTTAGGAGTCTCTTTCGGAGGCACCTTTGATTCCAATTCTTTTGCAGATTTCTGCATTTCCCTGAAAAAAGGATTCAAGAACATATTACAATCTGAAAAATCTGTTAAATCTATGTATAATCGACGGAATAAATAAGCATCGCCTATGTCAACGTTGCAATATAAGAAGAAAAATAAAAAAATGAAGATATACAAGTTTAGGTTTAAGGTTTAGGACAAACATGCTTCAAAGTGCAATTCCAAATCACAAAAAAGCCATCAAATTATTTTCTGGTAGATTCATAACATACATTTTGACTTACTAATTTAATAACCAAATCAATAGTTCTAAGTTTATTTTTAGTAGTATTTATTTAGAGGGCAAATGTTGGAGATTATGGGTTCAAATCCTAGAAATAGCCTCTCTACACGAAAGAATAAGGCAACAAATATCTACTCTCCCTAAACCCACCAGATCAGAGTCCTATGCACCAAGTTCCCTTTATTTCTAACAGTAGTTGCTTAACAACCAAGTCAATAAATCAAAGCGAAGTTCATGGTATGTTCCCCGACATATTCTGGATTAGGTGTTTTATTTGGAAAATAGCATTGATCCAATTCATTTATATTATGATACTTAACAGATTTCAATCTTCAACACTGTTGTTTTTGGTCTTACTACCAATTAAACATGCAGTTTTCCATCAAGAGAAACACTCGGATCAAATATACTTCTCAAAGTGGGAAAGCAGTAGCTCTAAAAATAAAAAATGTGTTACAGAAAAAGCTCTTTCCCGTTGTATCTAGGGCTAACTACACGAATCAAAACGACACCATCGTACTGTATCATAAACAAGTAACAATCCCTAAAGAGAGAAAAACAAAAAGGTTAAAGGAACATATTTCTAACACAACCATAGTTAGTCATCCATATGCTAACAATGCTAGTACCATCAAAATCCAAGACCCTTAGCCTTAGGCATGATTACTTACGATAAGCGACACCAATTCTTTCTAGCTTTCTCAATATAAGCAGATTTTGACATAAAGGTAGTTAGCTAAGCAAAAGTAAGCTGATTACTAGACAAACCTCACCCGCAAGGTTGGATTTCAAAACCGCCATACCATTCACTACTCCAGGTCAAAGCTTAGCCTTCTCCACCTAATTCTTTTAGGAGTAAAATTCCTTTAAATGAAAATGTAATATGACCAATATTTTTCCTTGTATATTTGCCTTATCGACCCAATACTAACCAACATTATTTTTTTTTCTCATTAGTAATAAAATACAACATTGTATTTGTATCAATTTTTCCCTCTATGAAAGGATGATAGAACTTCACTCTCTACAATCAAATATAAACTAACTTTGAACACAAAATAACATAATCCATAAACATAAGCTTCCAAGTTCAGAATTCCAATATCCAACCAATCACTCTATGTTATCCAAATCCCACTCCTAAACCGTAAACCCTAACACCCCCCAAAAAACAAAAAATTTCAATAACAAAACCATCAACCGAAAAACTAAAAAACAGAAGCAACCCAGAACACAAGATCAAAACTTGACGAGAATAAATAAAGTACCCAGATGGAAATCAGAGAGAAAATGGGAAAAGGGGACTCACTTGGAAGAAGCAGCGGTTTCTTCTTCGAGCCAGTTACGGATGTGCTTAACATTGCGCCTGAATATGTTGGCAGATTGCTTCACGTCGCTCCTCAGAAGAAGCACCACCGCACTCACACCAGCCACCGTCAGCACGAAATTCGTCAAACCCATAATAACAGCGAAGGATTTCACCACCCTGGAGGGATAAAAAAAATGCTTTTTTATGATGTTTATGCTGCTGCTGCTGCTTTCAGTGCAGTGAGGAGAGAAAATCAAAATAGCGTTTTTTCTCTTGGACACGGTGAAGGCCAGACACACCAGGCCCACAATCCGGAACAGATCCGATCCAGAACCCGCCCGAACCGGCCTCCCAATTCAAACTACCCCTCTCTGTCGCTGTGATTATCACTCCCTCTCCAGGAGTAGAATTCCAAAGCAGAACTAATGAACTATGCATGCGGTATTATGTTTTTATTTTTGGAATATTTTTGCCATTTTGGGTGTCGTTTTTTGTCCTGGGCTAAACCCGAAAACCCTACCCAAACCCACAACCCCAACCCACCCGAACCAAACCCCAAAAAGATCTTCTCCCTCCCTGATTTTTAACATTCGATTGTGACTATCCCTAGACGGTGGCAGCGTGGTCGCCGTCGTGATGGGTAAAAGGTAAAATCCGAGGCCGGTAAAAATAATTGGCTAATACAACTAAAAAGATGAATAAAAGACGCCATGATTGTAGCCAAAGAAAACCAAAGAAAAAACTTACTCACTTAAAATTGACGGTAAATCAAACACAAGGCTCTAAACTGCACATGATCAGCTAGAAAATTAGAAATTTCAAAGTAAGTTAGATGAGCGTTTGGATTGTTTCATTCCCCGACATTACATCAACCAATTTCAAGTTAAAACCCTCAATTACGGAGCTCAATTTTTGTTTTAAAATTAATTAATACATTTTCATTGATTAAATAAGACACTAAGAGATGGAGATTGGAGATGAAAAATAATGGATCTCACCTGCCGGGATCGGCGACGGGAGCAATACGGGAGAGGGCGCGATTGAGGAGGACGGTGAAGAGGGAGGCAGCACCAACGTATATAAGAAGCGTGCAAACGACGTCGTCGTTTTTGGATACCCAGTGGGCTAGGAAGTCGCGTTTTGGCTTCGGTCCTTTGTACCTGTCAGCTGAAGAAGAAGAAGAAGAAGAAGAAGAAGAAGAAGAAGGAGGAGATGAAAGGTTTAAGGTGGGGAAGCGCGTTTGGAAGGCTGGGAGAGAGAAAGAAAGGAATGGTGAGTGAGAACAGTGAGAGCAATTGTTCCTCTTTTTTGTTCAATTAGGGTTTTTTTTTTGTTCAATTAGGGTTTTAGCTTCTGGGTTCAAAGTCTTGGGCTTTTTTTATATGAAAGTGTGTATCTTTAATCAGATTCAAAAAAAATGATAAAAAATAAAAAATTTGGTAATAAATTTGCAGCTAGAAAAACATATGGTTTGTTAACCAAAAAAAAAAAGGATTTGCTTTAAAATAGTGAAGACTTTGAATATATAATACTATCATCAAAATATCATTGTTGGTCGAAATTATAAATATTTATATAAATGAGTCAAAGTCAACACTGATAATAACACACTTGCTAAATTAAGAGAATATGAACAAATATTTCAATTTGCAACTCTAGCCTACTTCATTTACCTGTTGAATGACTGGAATTGGTGGTTATTGTTCTTCTCATCAGCCAAAAATCCATTCATTGTTATTGGTGGCAAGATTTGTGAAGATTGTGACACATTCTGAGATTGATGAGAAAGAATGTCTTTTAAATCAGTCTCATATTGAAGTTGATCAATCCAATTCTCAACCTCAACAAAATCATTCCAATTAATAAGACCACCATTTTCACTGATTTGATTTGTAGAATCCACAATAACACTCTTTTCTTTAGAATCCATAACCGCAACTTGATTTGTAGTAGAACAATCTAGAGACACATTAACTTGGCTAATAGAATCCATGATCATTCCATTGTTGTTTGCCACAAAATAAGTAACATTTGGATCAAACTTAGGGTTTTGAGTTTGATATACCAAATTATCATGATGAAGAGCATAATCATGATTAGGAATGTTGTTCATGAAATTGAGTTGACTTTGATTTTGGTCAACATTGAAGTTGCTACCATTATCTTGATTACTCTCCTTCAACATGTCAATTCTTTTTTTGCAAGCTTCAATTTTAGTGTTTACCAAAGCAATGAACTCCATCAATTGGTTCCCATCTAAGGTAGTAAAGATTGGATCCATGGTAGGATACTTGAATTTGAGTACCTTCTTTCTCAATTTAGAAATTTCAGCTTCAATCATGATCTTCTTGTTCTTAAAAAATTCTTCTTCATCAAAGATTATGGGGTGTGTCTCATTGTTCTTTTGAACCTCGTATTTTTCAATTATGGATTGCACCTTTGAATGTTCTTGTGGCCAAATCATTGGTTGAGAAGAATTATCTTCATAAATAATTAGACAAGCTTCAACTTTACATAACTTTGAAAATGTTGCAATTTTCTTCATGATTCCATCTTTTCTTTGCATGAAAGAGATTTTACGTTCTCGTTCCTTTTTGATGCATTCATAGACCGTTTTTCCACGACCCATCTAAAATTAAGAAAATATTCTAAAATATTAAACATATATATCATTGTTAATCATAATATGAAATTAATTACATAATTACACAAGAAAAAAGAAAAAGAATAAAAAAATCATTCAAAGTTCTTAATTCTGAAGGTTGTCAAAATTGCATTATTAAAAAAATAAATACAAAGAAGAATTATTATATATCTTATTTTAAAAATAAAATAAAAATAAGAACATTAGTACCTTCGGCTTCAATGGCTTACCTCAGATTGTGTAGAGAAAAAAAGTTTGAGTAAATATGAAGTAAATTCCTGAAAACTAAACATCAACTTATCATGTTGTTTCATTAAACCCAACTAGCCTCTTATATATATAGTTTTTCTTATTTGTTGAAAATACGATTTATTTTAAAAAAAATATTTGGCCATCACTACTTAAAGATTACCGAAAATCTTTGATTGAGAAATATGTCCATCCAGGAGATGAATCCTATTATAAATTTATGTACAAAAGATTTATTCATATTGACCGAATATTTAATTAATTAATGTAGATATTTATATAATTCAACCACAAAATAGAGGGACTATAATTAATGTTGCAAGGATTCATAAGAAACAAATCGACACAAAATCCAAAGATGGGTCAGTTCAACTCATTTAGGCCCATTTTGATTAAATTTGTGGACCGGCTAGTTTTTTTTTATCTGTAGTTTTTAAAATGTAGGTTTCTTCATCACCCAAAAAATATGTATATTTCTTTAACACAATATATGTTTTCATGACAAAAAAATAACGTATTATTTCAAATCACAATATATGGTTCATTTTTATGTATTTAATATTGTAAAACAAAATATTAGTTATTTTTTTAAAATGTTCAATTTTTGTATTCTAAGAGTATTTGGTAGAAAAATTTTAAAATATTATGAAATTATTTATCCCAAAATCCTAAAACATTCTTCTTTTTGTCTTTTCTTCTTTATTTGCCTTATGTTATTTTTTTTTATTTTTGAGATTTATTAAAGATCGAACTCTAAATTTTTTTAATCATAAAACTCTGATATTATATTATGTAAACCCCGGTTAAATTAGTAGATAATTAGTCAATAAATTAATTTTTAATAAGGAAGATTAGAAATGTGAATATTATATTAAATTAAGATAGAGCTCATCGAAACGAAAATTTTGATACCAATTTCGAAGAAAATGGTCCAAGATTGGACCGAACGGACCGAACTGGTTAAACCGGGCCGAACCGGTTAAACCGGGCTGTGGGCCCAATTAGTCCAACAATTAAAAAGAGCCACGGGCTCTTATTCTCTTCATTTCCCTCAACGATGCAGCAGCCTCCCAGGGAAGAGAAGAAGAGAAATTCGTTTACGGTGAATTCAATTTCCCGTAACTTCCTCGTTTGAGCTCCGATCGCCGCACCGTTTGTGGCCACGCGTTCACCGCGTTGAGCTCTACATTTCTACCGGAACAATTTCATAGGTAACTTGATATTCCACTTCAGTCTCTCATTTCCCCCAATTTTGAGTTTTGAGAAAGGGTGTTGAATTTCTTTGATTTTTGATGTTTTAGGATCCAATTAGCTTAAGGAAAACGTTCACTCTTGCTTATGTGAAGCTTGGGTAAGGTGAGGATACGATAATTATATTTTATTTTCATTAAATTTGAGCTTTGAGTATTAAATTGGGTATATATGTGTTATGAATGTGTATTAGGTTGAAAATAGATAATTGGAGCTTGAAATTGTGAATACTGGAACTTGGAGGAAGCGGATTAGTTGAGGTTTTGAGGACTGTGTTCTTTTAGAAAAATTTTCTTGGAATAATACTTGGGAATCGGCTAAGGTATGGTTTAGGTTTCTTGCATTTAATATATAATGTTCTGTGAAAACTTAGGCTAGATGACCATAGGATAAGTTGGAATGCGGGTGTATGTTTAATGTTTAGTAATTTTTCGATGAATATATTTAGTTGAAGTTTATTGGATAATTAGTTATTAATTTTGGATGGTGAATGTTATTATTGATGAACATGGTTAGTTTGGTGCTTGTTGATTAATTAATAATTTGGTGAATTATTGATTTGAGGTATCTTGTGTTAGAAGCCTAGGATTAGTGAACTATGATCCTTAATTGAATTTTTGGTTGTTGGATTCGAATATTGTATGAGTTTAATTGTTGATCTGAGGTAGATTTATTGTGGTGATTGTTATGATGATAAGGAAGGGTATGTTGAATTGAAAAGAATGCAGGTTTGGACCCGAAAAGGGTGGCAAAATCCGAGTTTTAGAGGAGATGCTGCCAAAATTTTATAGAAATTAGAGATTTTGTTTATATGATTATCTAAAAAGATTTAGATTCAAAGGGTATATGGTTTGATTTAGAGTTATTAAGAAAATGAGCATGTTTTAAGTTTGATTCATTTAGAAAAGAATGAATTATGTTTTGAATTGGAACTATTGATGGACGGAATGGGAGGTGCGATAGTGAAGGATAAGGATTGAATATGATTGATGTATGATGATGAATGAAATGCGATTGAGAATGATGTTGATGTTGATGAATTATAATTGAATTATTTATATGGCTTATGAATTTGAATAATCTGAGATACGGGATTCCCTGGATTAAGTGCCGTGGCTTGCCACCACGTGTACCAGGTTGAAAACTCGATACTCTGTTGACCCTACGACGTAAGTGTGTGACCGGGCACTATATAAATTCCCGGGAATGTTACCCCCATTGAGTATTATTGATTATTTGAGAAAAAACTATGCATAGACTCTTGGGGATGCACGTCGGGGGACAGTCTAAGTACAATTCAGACTTGTCGGGTTGGCTGGATAACCGACAGATGAGCCTCATCAGCCATAGGACAGGCATGCATCATATGCATATTACTTGAATTACTTGCTTGTGTATTAACTGGGTGTGCTTAAATGTACTTGCCATGTTAAATGTATATTTGTTATTTGCAGTACTTGTAACCTTCTTGTGTTTGCCTTTGTCTGTTTAGTTGTCTGTGAAAATACATGATGGAGTTGGAGGTAAGGAGGAATGGCAGAATGGGATTTAGATTTAAGGTTAAGTTAAGTTAGGTTTAAATATCCTTAGTAAACCACCTTTTATGGCTTCTATTTAATACTTTAAGCTCTATAATCTGAGTGTCGGCGTTCTAGGATTGCCTCTGGCATTCCCAGGACCTTATATATTATGTGTGTGGCACCTTTACCATACTGAGAACCTCCGGTTCTCATTCCATACTATGTTGTTGTTTTTCAGATGCAGGTCGAGAGGCATCTCGTTAGGCATCTGGACCCTTGAAGCGGAGTGGTTACAGGGTTATTTTGTTATGCTATGATGTGTATATATATACTTGGTTTTCTCTCCGCATAACTTGTTCTTTTGATCCTCCTAGAGGTTTATGGAGAGGTAGGATTGTGTATATGTACTTTTGGGTTATGGATATGTATGTATATATATGTAAATATTCTCCGGCCAGTCTTGACTTCGCAGGCTGAGTTAGGAGCTTGTTATTTTGTATCTTTGGCACTCTATTCCTACTTCTGTTATCATATGTTTAATAGTTATGGTTTCCTTAGCACGCAGGTTAACCCGTTCCTTGAGCGTTGCGCTTTTATTTTGCGATTTTGTTTCCTCTTTTCTTCACGGCTCCTAGCATATTATAATTCTTCTGCTATTATAAATATATATTTTATTTTAGAGGTCGTAATACCACACCACCTCTGTTTTACGGCTTAAGCGTAAAGCTTAGCGTGGTAGGGTGTTACATTATGGTATCAGAGCAGTTCGTTCCTATAGAGCCTGAAAGACGGACTGATTGTACTTCTGTGCATTCTCTGTATATGTGTTTATGTGCTATTAGGATATCTAACTGATATATATGGCATAAACATTTGTGAGCATGCATTTGGAACTTAAAGCATTAGACCTACGATATTGAGACTGATCAACTTAATATCACTTGTTTGGTGTATATAGGGACCAGATGTCAACTCGCGGACGCGGTCGCGGGCGAGGTAGAGGTAGGACAGGCACCGTTACTCCTACCCCCATAGGGACTGATCCAGTAGACTTTATGGCTGCCCTGGGAAATATGGCTGCAGCTATGCAGGCGACAGCTGAGGCACTGGGTAATCAGATAAATCAGGGCTATCATGGAAATAATAATGATGAGGATGGTCCTATGACACTTGCTACATTTCTAAAAGTTCATCCTCCAACCTTCAGGGGAACCTCAAATCCCACTGATGCAGATAATTGGATTCAGGCTATGGAAAGGGCGTTACAGGCACAACAGGTTCCTGAAGAGCAATGGGTTGAATTTGGAACCTATCAGTTGCAAGGTGAAGCTCAGTATTGGTGGCAGGGGACACGACGTATCCTGCAGCCTGATGGTGCTGCGATTCCTTGGGAGGTTTTTCGGACAGAGTTCTATAAGAAATACTTTCCTAATTCAGTCAGAAATGCCAAGGAACTTGAATTAATGCAGTTAAAACAAGGACAGATGACTGTTGCTGAGTATACTAGTAAGTTTGAGGAGTTGTGTCGCTTTTCTCGTATCTGTCAAGGTGCGCCTAAAGATTTTGCTGAAAGGAAGTGTATTAAATATGAAGGAGGTCTTCGGAGTGATATTCTGAGCTTCGTTGCCCCAATGGAGATCAGGGTGTTTTCTGAATTGGTGAATAAGAGTAAGGTGGCTGAGGATTGTGTGAGGAAGGCAGCAGCAGAGAAAGGAAGTTTGAGGGTGCCTTTTCAGAGACCTTCAGAAAGGAACTTTGCTCCGAGAGGTAGGAATTTCAAGCGTGGAGGCTCTATTCCGCAGCAGACTCAGGGTCAAGGTAATTACAGAAGGCTGAATACCAATGTTAATCAGGGAAGAAGATTTGGGAAGCAGCCACAACAGGATCTAAATTGTCAGAGGTGCGAAAAGTATCATCCTGGAGTTCCGTGCAGATTCGGACTTGGAGTATGCTATTCTTGTGGACAGCCCGGGCATATGGCCACCAATTGTCCGGAGAAGAAGAAGTATGAGACTGGTAGGGTGCAGCAGCCAGGGAGAGTATACACCACTTCTACCATAGGTGCTGAGGGATCTGAGACACTGATTAGAGGTAATTGTGAAATGGCTGGTAAAATCTTAAATGCTTTATTTGATTCAGGAGCAAGTCATTCATTTATTGCATTTGAAAAGGCCCATGAATTAGGATTGAGAATGGTGGTTTTAGGTTATGATTTGAAAGTATATAATGCTACTCATGAAGCTATGGTGACTAGGATAGGATGTCCACAAGTTTCCTTTCGAGTACAACAGCGTGAATTTGTGCATGATTTGATTTGTTTGCCTATGACTGGTCTTGATCTCATTTTGGGATTGGATTGGTTATCCAAGAATCATGTTTTGCTTGATTGTTCTGAGAAGTCAGTACAGTTTATGCCGGAAGGGTCAGAAGCACCGGTTGTGGTGAATAGTTACTATTTAAATTCTATGATAGTAACCTGTTCTGGAACTGAATGTCAGGGTATTATGTTATTAACTGCGGGAGTATCAGGTGATGATCAGAGTTTAGAGCAAATTCCGGTTGCATGTGAATTTCCAGATGTGTTTCCGGATGATATTAATGAATTCCCACCTAACCGAGAGGTTGAATTTGCAATTGAGTTGGTACCTGGATCCGGTCTAATTTCAATTACTCCTTATAGGATGTCACCTTTAGAAATGGCTGAACTGAAAGCTCAGCTGGAAGATTTGTTGGGTAAGCATTTCATCCGACCAAGTGTTTCTCCGTGGGGAGCACCAGTGTTACTAGTAAAGAAGAAGGATGGGAGTATGCGTTTGTGTGTCGACTATCGGCAGTTGAATAAGATCACTGTGAAGAACAAATATCCGTTGCCTAGAATCGATGATCTAATGGATCAATTACAGGGAGCCGGTGTGTTTTCTAAGATTGATCTGCGATCCGGATATCATCAGATAAGGGTTAGAGATGAGGATATTCCGAAGACTGCTTTCAGGACGCGTTATGGTCATTATGAATATACAGTAATGTCTTTTGGGTTAACTAATGCCCCGGCAGTATTTATGGATTATATGAACAGGATTTTCCGACTGTATCTGGATAAGTTTGTTATTGTCTTCATTGATGACATTCTTGTTTATTCTAAGACTGAAGAGGAACATGCTGAACACTTGCGAACTGTGCTGCAAATTTTGAGAGACAGAAAGTTATATGCTAAGTTATCTAAATGTGAGTTCTGGAAGAGTGAAGTGAAGTTTCTCGGCCACGTGGTGAGTAAGCAGGGAATAGCTGTGGATCCTTCTAAGGTGGAGGCAGTGATGAATTGGGAGCGACCAACTTCAGTGACAGAGATTAGGAGTTTCTTAGGTTTGGCGGGGTATTATCGCAGATTCATTAAGGGATTTTCACAGCTCGCCTTACCTTTAACTAAGTTGACTAGGAAGGATACGCCTTTTATCTGGACTCCGGAGTGTGAAGAGAGTTTCCAAGCATTGAAGCACAGGTTGACTACTGCACCTGTATTGGTATTACCTGAACCAAGTGAACCGTTTGAAGTGTATTGTGATGCATCTCTGAAAGGTTTAGGGTGCGTTCTGATGCAGCACCAGAATGTTGTGGCATACGCCTCACGGCAGTTAAGGCCGCATGAAATGAACTATCCGACACACGATTTGGAACTTGCTGCTGTTGTGTTTGCTTTAAAGATTTGGAGGCATTATCTCTATGGTGTTAAGTTTCATGTTTTCTCAGACCATAAGAGTTTGAAGTATCTTTTTGAGCAGAAAGAGTTGAATATGCGTCAGAGGAGATGGATGGAGCTTCTAAAAGATTATGATTTTGAATTGAATTATCATCCAGGAAAAGCGAACGTTGTGGCGGACGCTTTGAGTCGGAAGTCTTTATATGCAACTTGGATGATGCTACGGGAGGAAGAATTACTAAGGGCATTTCAAGGTTTGAATTTGGGAATTAGAGAAGAATATGGAATCCTGTGTTTGAGTCAGTTGCAGATTTCAAGTGATTTTAAATTAGAACTTCTGAAGGCCCATCGAGATAGTGAAGCATTACGTAAGGTATTACCAGCAGTTGAACAGGGAAAACAGTGGAGAGTGTCAGAAGGTCAGGATGGTTTATGGAGGTTCAAGAACCGGATTATTGTGCCTAATGTTGGAGACCTGCGACAAAGTATCTTGAAGGAAGCTCATAAGAGTGGGTTCTCAATTCATCCAGGGAGTACTAAAATGTATCAGGATCTGAAAGCGATGTTCTGGTGGCCAGGGATGAAGAATGATGTGGCATTGCATGTATCTAAATGTTTAACGTGTCAGAAGGTTAAGATTGAGCATCAGAGACCATCAGGAACCCTTCAGCCTTTGGAGATTCCACAGTGGAAATGGGAGAGTATCGCAATGGATTTTGTGATAGGTTTGCCTAAAATCCGATCTGGTTGTGACGCTATTTGGGTGGTTGTGGATCGACTAACAAAATCAGCTCACTTTCTTCCTATCCGAATAAGTTGCACAATGGAGGAATTGGCTCGAATGTATATTAAAGAGATTGTCAGGTTGCATGGCGTGCCTTCTACTATCATATCTGATAGAGATCCTCGTTTCACATCAAGGTTCTGGGAAGCTTTTCAGCGTGCATTTGGGACTCAGTTAAGCTTGAGTACTGCGTATCACCCTCAGACAGATGGTCAGTCAGAAAGAACTATTCAGACCTTGGAGGATATGTTAAGGGCTTGTGTTTTAGACCAGCCGACGAGCTGGGATCGGTATATGCCAATAATAGAATTTGCTTATAATAATAGCTATCATGCGAGCATCGGAATGGCTCCATATGAGGCTCTGTATGGCAGAAAATGTCAGTCTCCACTATGTTGGTATGAAACTGGAGAAAGAAGTTTATTAGGGCCTGAAATAATAGCTGAAACAACTGAACTGATAAAGAAGATTCGTAGTCGAATGCTTATAGCCCAAAGCCGCCAGAAGAGCTATGCTGATCAGAGGCGAAAGCCTTTGGAGTTTGAAGAAGGAGAACATGTCTTTTTGAAAGTTACACCAACCACTGGAGTGGGAAGAGCTATTAAGACTAAGAAACTGAATCCCCGTTATATTGGACCCTTTGAGATTCTGAAGAGGATTGGGCCAGTGGCTTATAGAATTGCCTTACTGCCATATCTTTCGAATTTGCACGACGTGTTTCATGTGTCTCAGCTTAGGAAGTACACCCCTGACGCAAGTCATGTTCTAGAACCAGAACCAATCCAAGTGAGAGAAGATCTAACACTCCCAGTAATTCCGGTGAGGATTGATGACACCAGTGTTAAACGATTACGAGGAAGGGAAGTATCATTGGTAAAAGTGGCTTGGAGTCGAGCTGGTATCGAGGAACATACCTGGGAGCTCGAATCAGATATGCGAAAGGATTATCCACATCTCTTTTCAGGTAACTAGATTTGAATTTTGAGGGCAAAATTCTTTATTAGGTGGGTAGGATGTAAACCCCGGTTAAATTAGTAGATAATTAGTCAATAAATTAATTTTTAATAAGGAAGATTAGAAATGTGAATATTATATTAAATTAGGATAGAGCTCATCGAAACGAGAATTTTGACACCAATTTCGAAGAAAATGGTCCAAGATTGGACCGAACGGACCGAACCGGTTAAACCGGGCCGAACCGGTTAAACCGGGCTGTGGGCCCAATTAGTCCAACAATTAAAAAGAGCCACGGGCTCTTATTCTCTTCATTTCCCTCAACGATGCAGCAGCCTCCCAGGGAAGAGAAGAAGAGAAATTCGTTTACGGTAAATTCAATTTCCCGTAACTTCTTCGTTTGAGCTCCGATCGCCGCACCGTTTGTGGCCACGCGTTCACCGCGTTGAGCTCTACATTTCTACCAGAACAATTTCATAGGTAACTTGATATTCCACTTCAGTCTCTCATTTCCCCCAATTTTTGAGTTTTGAGAAAGGGTGTTGAATTTCTTTGATTTTTGATGTTTTAGGATCCAATTAGCTTGAGGAAAACGTTCACTCTTGCTTATGTGAAGCTTGGGTAAGGTGAGGATACGATATATTTTATTTTCATTAAATTTGAGCTTTGAGTATTAAATTGGGTATATATGTGTTATGAATGTGTATTAGGTTGAAAATAGATAATTGGAGCTTGAAATTGTGAATACTGGAACTTGGAGGAAGCGGATTAGTTGAGGTTTTGAGGGCTGTGTTCTTTTAGGAAAATTTTCTTGGAATAATACTTGGGAATCGGCTAAGGTATGGTTTAGGTTTCTTGCATTTAATATATAATGTTCTGTGAAAACTTAGGCTAGATGACCATAGGATAAGTTGGAATGCGGGTGTATGTTTAATGTTTAGTAATTTTTCGATGAATATATTTGGTTGAAGTTTATTGGATAATTAGTTATTAATTTTGGATGGTGAATGTTATTATTGATGAACATGGTTAGTTTGGTGCTTGTTGATTAATTAATAATTTGGTGAATTATTGATTTGAGGTATCTTGTGTTAGAAGCCTAGGATTAGTGAACTATGATCCTTAATTGAATTTTTGGTTGTTGGATTCGAATATTGTATGAGTTTAATTGTTGATCTGAGGTAGATTTATTGTGGTGATTGTTATGATGATAAGGAAGGGTATGTTGAATTGAAAAGAATGCAGGTTTGGACCCGAAAAGGGTGGCAAAATCCGAGTTTTAGAGGAGATGCTGCCGAAATTTTATAGAAATTAGAGATTTTGTTTATATGATTATCTAAAAAGATTTAGATTCAAAGGGTATATGGTTTGATTTAGAGTTATTAAGAAAATGAGCATGTTTTAAGTTTGATTCATTTAGAAAATAATGAATTATGTTTTGAATTGGAACTATTGATGGACGGAATGGGAGGTGCGATAGTGAAGGATAAGGATTGAATATGATTGATGTATGATGATGAATGAAATGCGATTGAGAATGATGTTGATGTTGATGAATTATAATTGAATTATTTATATGGCTTATGAATTTGAATAATCTGAGATACGGGATTCCCTGGATTAAGTGCCGTGGCTTGCCACCACGTGTACCAGGTTGAAAACTCGATACTCTGTTGACCCTACGACGTAAGTGTGTGACCGGGCACTATATAAATTCCCGGGAATGTTACCCCCATTGAGTATTATTGATTATTTGAGAAAAAACTATGCATAGACTCTTGGGGATGCACGTTGGGGGACAGTCTAAGTACAATTCAGACTTGTCGGGTTGGCTGGATAACCGACAGATGAGCCTCATCAGCCATAGGACAGGCATGCATCATATGCATATTACTTGAATTACTTGCTTGTGTATTAACTGGGTGTGCTTAAATGTACTTGCCATGTTAAATGTATATTTGTTATTTGCAGTACTTGTAACCTTCTTGTGTTTGTCTTTGTCTGTTTAGTTGTCTGTGAAAATACATGATGGAGTTGGAGGTAAGGAGGAATGGCAGAATGGGATTTAGATTTAAGGTTAAGTTAAGTTAGGTTTAAATATCCTTAGTAAACCACCTTTTATGGCTTCTATTTAATACTTTAAGCTCTATAATCTGAGTGTCGGCGTTCTAGGATTGCCTCTGGCATTCCCAGGACCTTATATATTATGTGTGTGGCACCTTTACCATACTGAGAATCTCCGGTTCTCATTCCATACTATGTTGTTATTTTTCAGATGCAGGTCGAGAGGCATCTCGTTAGGCATCTGGACCCTTGAAGCGGAGTGGTTACAGGGTTATTTTGTTATGCTATGATGTGTATATATATACTTGGTTTTCTCTCCGCATAACTTGTTCTTTTGATCCTCCTAGAGGTTTATGGAGAGGTAGGATTGTGTATATGTACTTTTGGGTTATGGATATGTATGTATATATATGTAAATATTCTCCGGCCAGTCTTGACTTCGCAGGCTGAGTTAGGAGCTTGTTATTTTGTATCTTTGGCACTCTATTCCTACTTCTGTTATCATATGTTTAATAGTTATGGTTTCCTTAGCACGCAGGTTAACCCGTTCCTTGAGCGTTGCGCTTTTATTTTGCGATTTTGTTTCCTCTTTTCTTCACGGCTCCTAGCATATTATAATTCTTCTGCTATTATAAATATATATTTTATTTTAGAGGTCGTAATACCACACCACCTCTGTTTTACGGCTTAAGCGTAAAGCTTAGCGTGGTAGGGTGTTACATATTATAAAACTACTTATACTAAAAACTTTAGCTGATAAAAGAAGGTAATATTATTAATTATATTACTAACCATATTAAATAATCTAACAACTTAGTAGGTATAAATTCCAATGCAAACTTTTAAATTCCACAAAATAATTTCATCAAACATTAGGAACATATAATCCATAGAGGCATTTTGATCACATGGGCATGTTGTTTGTTGTTCATCATTTTTGAAGACCCACCAAGAAACATAGAATCTGGTTAGTTTTTATATCCATGGAGGAATTGCATCCATTGAGTCAACTATAGGCAATACCAAATAAATATTATGGGTTCAAGATATTCATTCCGATATTGTGATGACAATTTGACAATGCCCACACCTTATATTATGCTGTGTTGCACATTCTAGACTTGTCTTGTCACCCACAATAGTCAATAGTAAATAAAGTTTCCACCAAAAATATCTCCTTTTGAACCTTTGGGAGTAAAAATATACATATACATATATTCTATTATTAGGTGAATTTTATGCTATATATAATTATAATATTAAAATTTTTTAAATACTTCTAGAGTGTTTTAGTAATTTTAAACTATTAATTTTAATTATTATATATTATATATTTTTTATAATTGAGATTAATGATTAAAATTACTAAAATATCGGTATTTTATTTAATAACATTTGAAATTCTTCCTATATTAATAGTTATTGTGTCTATAAAATTTTTATAATATTTAAAATATATAATTAGAATTAAATATTTTGTTATTATTGACAATATTTTTTAATGTAATCATTTTTATTGCTTAGTTAAAAATATTATTAAATAAAATATAACTTTAACTTTAGTTCTATTTTTTAAATATTGCAAAATTTTATGGATGTCATAAAATACACCATATTATATATTATCGACTTTATACGTGTATACTAAAATTAGCCATTAAAATCGGTCATCAATATAAAATATATATTAGAATATAAATATACATTAAAAATAAATTAAATTATACATATATTTATACATAAATTTATTGATAATTAATTTTAGTGTATAAATAATATTTTTGATATATTGTTATATATATACATAGGCAAGAAAAGTGGGATGATAGGTTCAATCTTTACCACCTTTACCTTTAATATGTCAAATTAAATATGAACACATATACAAGATTAAGATAACTTTATATAATTAATTTAGTGACTATAATAATTCAACGAATAAAATTGAATCCAACATATAAAAAGAAGAAATGAAATATTCTTATTAATCTATAGTGAAAGTTGGGGAAGATGCATTCGTGGAATGAAAAGGAGGCAGTATGCGTGATTAGCCACAAAGAAATAAAGTTAATATATATTATGCCTAACAAATATTCCAAAAAGATTAAGAATGAGACACATAATTACTGTGGCAAGGATTAAAAAACCAATGAACATATATAGAGACCATAAAAGAATGACACATTGACACACTCTTTAAAATTTATGCATATGTATGTCTCTCAAATATCTTTCAAAAGGTAAAGATAAAAGGAGATAACTTATGTCCCTCTACTATTGGAGTCTTGCTTCAACATTTATCATGAAAATGTATTTTCCATTATTATTATTATTATTATTATTATTATTATTATTATTTCGCTATCTTACCAACAGTATTTCTGCCAATTCTTATTTATAACTGTATTTAATGAAAGTATTTTGGTGAATATGTCTAATAAAAATGTCCTTTTTATGACTGTATTTAATAAAAGTGTCTTTATAGATATATTTTCTGAATGTATCTCTTTATATATGTGTTTAAAATATAATAATTAACTATTATTGATAATAAGTTGGTAGATAATATATTGGTACCCTATACTTTTTCTTATTATTATTATTATTATTATTATTATTATTATTATTATTATTAAGAATGTGCCCAAACAATAATAATTATTTTCAAAGATAATAAATTATATTTAATTAATTATTAAAAATAAAATACAAAAACATTTAAAAATAGGACAACATAATAAAAAATAAAATTTTCTTAAAACAATACACTAAAAATATTTATTCAATGGTGTATAGTCAAAAATTAAGAAGAATCTAAAAAAATAAGTCATAAGAATTTTTTTTCATAGAAACGATAAACTAAGATAAAATTGTTTAAATTTCATAGAACAACTTGACGAAGCTTATAAAAATGGTAAGTAGAACCTTCAAAGATTATTTCTAGCATTAATGTACTAATTTATGAAACAAAAATTAATCTATGTCAAATATAAAAAAATAAATAAAACAAAACTCTAAATTGAAATTAACATTAAATTATTTAAAAAAAAAAAGCTTTTGATCACATCAACAACTATATATCTTCTCATGATGCAATGACTAAAGTCTAAAACTCCTTAACTTTGAGTTTTCAAATTCATAATGCATGCTGAGAATGAGATCTTTTTAAAGTCTTTGACTTTGAGAGAGTGTTTTAAATTCATTCTAGAAGACACAACAATACATATTGGAGTATTGATCATAACACAAAATAATAAAGCAACCTTATTCATACGTGTTCCATATTTGATGACCACACAAATTAGGAGTGTGGTCTGCCACTTTATGAAATGTGTTGTTTAACTTCTCCATAACCAATCATGACACATCCTTGTGGATGTATACATAAAGTTTTAATATGTGAACCTTAGTGTTCTTCCATCTCCTTTCAACTTAATTAGTCAAACTCTATCATGTCTTATTTCTATCACAACAAAATAGGGTTTCATTAATAATGTTACTTATTAAGACCTCTCATCACTTCTCTATGCCACTCAATAACTTTGTGGTTCCTATAGTAATAATAATAGTGATAATGGATGATTATAACTCGGATGCCCGAATATGCCTAAACAATTGTGTTGACTATCTTCTATAAAATCACTTATATAAAAAAATTAAATTATAAAAAATATAAATATTTATATGTCGCTCTAATATTTTTTTAAATTTTTTTTTTCTTTTTGAGTTTGCTTAAATTATCTATAGGTTCTTTTCCATTTCCCTCTTCTTGTTTTGCTTTATGAAGACCACTTTAATAAAGATACTAAAAATTTTTTTTAAGACGTTTATATGTGTCATGATATTATTTGACATCTTTATTAAATCGGTTAATAATTTATTTTTTAAGAAACTATAACAAAATCGGTTTATTATAGCAATAATAATAAACTCAATTGTCCGCATTATAATTTTTAGACTCGATTTGATTCGATCGATTTATACAATCTAAACCAAATAATGTTTAAATTTTTTGATAAAAAAATAAATATATTCCTAATTTTTGTTTTTAAAAAACAAAAAAATAATAATCCAATGGGTTATATAAATTAATCAGTTCGACCAGATCTAATAACAATTAGATTTATTGTTATTGTTATAAAAAAATTGGTTTTATTCTAATTTGTTAAAAAATTAAAAAATAACCAATTCATTAATACGTCTAATAATAATGAGACACATAAATGTCTTTACAAAAAAATGTTTTACGCATTTTTATGGGAGTATCCTCTTACTTTATATATGCTGATTTTTTTTAAATTAATAAAATTAAATATTAAACTTTTTATCATAAAAACTCCTAATAATTTAAGTTGATAAAAAATACAAATAAATAATAATTATATTTTTAATTATTACCTACATTTAATTGTATAAAAATAAAACTATTAATTTAAATGTTGAAATATCTTTCACATATCTTTCGATCTTACTATTACATATATGATCAAAGATCTTATGCCGACCAAAGACCTTTTATCACTTTTTAATTTATATATTTCTTTTCAATGTGTACAATATTTGAACTATATATAACTTTTAGATAAAGAAAAAAATTGATTACCTATTGTCTTCGAATTTATCTATAATGTATTTTATTACGTAAAAATTTGAATAAAAATTAAATGAAAAATTATATTAAAAATATAATTATTTATGTATCTTTATTTATCAGTTAAAATTTAAAAAATAATTTTATAATATAATATTAGATTCTTTATAACTTAAAAATTTAGAGTTTGATCTTATTTGTTTTATCCTAAAAAAAAGAATTTTATTTCAGTATAAAAAATTGTTATATAAAAAAATATATTAGTAATATGAATAATACTCATATTTTTTTATCAATTCAAATTTTTAGAAAAAATAATGTGATTCCATGTCAGACAATTTTCACTTCTAATTTACAAAGAGTGAAAAGTTATTAAACATGGGCATGATTATTATGATTGTTCTCATACACATGGATGATGTTGGGTTTGATGAGCATATGGTAATGAATTGATAGACCAACAATTTTATGGGAAGAGAAAAAGGAATTTGTCTTCAAATTGGAAAGCATAGTTTCTGGGATTCCTTCACAAACTCCATAGGATGAAAAAAACAAAGTGGGAACGTGTGGACCTCTCTCTATATATCCCACTTAGCAAATTCTATCATTATGTTCTTTGCATTTCAATTAATTTCATGCTCAATAACCTCTACCTTATAATAATTTAATTTTAAAATTAATAATAAAAATAAATAGTATATATGGCAAATTCTTAACTCCAAATAAATGACACACATAATAAAGTAGCATTTGTTTTAAGGTATTGAAACGGAGATCGAGGAACTGAAATTCAGTATCATGTTTGTTGATTTAGAGATTGGTATTAAATTTTCTATCTCTGTTTTTAAAATTTCAATATTTCAGTACCTCCAAAAAGTAGGGACACAAAAGACTAAAATTTTTAGAGACTAAAACTGAAATTTTAAACATTTTATACCTAAAATACCCTCGTTTCAATTAATTAATTCCAATTTCATCATTTGTACAAATTAAAATAGAGCTTCATCTTTATTTCAATTTCTGTCTCCCACTTTGCACCAAACAACATACTGAGATTTATTTTAAACTCTATCTCTTAGTCTCTGTCTCTCAATCTCAGTCTTTTCGTTTCTGTCGCTCCACCAAACGCTATCTAAGTGTATATATATATTGATACATACATATATACCTTATAATTTTAGAAAATGCATGTGTGGTTCTTGTGAACAATATCAATACAGGTTACGTATAACAATATATTGAAAGCTAAAGGCAAAAAAAAAAAAAAAAGTTTAGGGAATGAGTGAATGAATGAAATTGAAAAGTCATGAAAATAATGCCCATAATATATACTATATGCTTTGGTTCCTTAGCTTATTGGTTAATTGAATGGCCCATATAAATAATGTATAGCCACAAGAATATTTTGTTACATTTTTTATATATACACTGATCCTATTCTCTATTCTAACTTTGGTGTGTACCTTTCAATTCAAATTGTTAATTGGTGTTCCGTTTGGTGGTGTTATTATTGGTGGTTTTCATGACTTTGTAGTGAATAATAATAATGATACCATAATGGTGTCCACTATTTATTATATTTATTTATTTATATGATATTTAATTTTATGCTTGTTAATGAGAACCAATGTTTCAATGGGTATATATATGTGTTTTATCAACAAATTAATAATATCAATAATAACTGTTTAAAGAAAAGTACATGAGCTAGCAACCATTTATTTTATCGAAAATATTTAGTAACAACAAAAAATGAGTTAAAACACACTACAATAATATAGATTATTTTTTAGAGTTATATGTGTAAAAAAAATTAAAATTTGTCAAAAAATAAAATTTGACACTTTTAACTATGAAAATATGTTAATAAAAGTTTTGTCAAAAATAGTATTTTAAACATATAAGCAATTGTGAAAAAAGTTTAAATCTTATTTTGATAAATATTGGCTGTCAAAAAAAATTTGTTAGAAAAATTTAAGAACATATTTTTTATGATACTTATTAACCGTCAAAAATATTATTTATTTTGACACTTATTGATCATAAAAAGTTCTCAACAAAAAATTTGACAAAGAATGAGATGAGATCTTGAAACTAAAAAAAAATTTAGATTTTGAAGATAAAAAATGAGTAGTATGATCCCAAATTGAGAGCAATGTGATGCCAAAATTGACGAAGTCCAGAGAAAAAGAAGAACAGTGGAGTAAATTGAAAACAAATGAGTGTCAATATTGAGGAATAATTTTTTACGGTCAAATTATTCATCAAAAAAATATAAAAAATTTGACATTTGTGATATTTGTCAAAAATATATATTAATTTTTACACTTAATTATGACTGTTAAAAAAAAGTGTTAAAATAGCTCTTTTTTCTTGTAGTGAACAGTTTAAATTTATTTTATTTATTGTTTATTAATTTTCTGTTTAGATTTATTTTTTATTGTTTTTCTAATATTATTGTCTTTTTCATAATTTGATAAATTAAAAAAATAACTTGTCAAAATAAGAAGTAATTCTCATCTTAATAAACTAATTAGTAATTTCTTGTTAATTAATGAATAAACTCTATATAAAATGTTTTAATGATTGATGATACCCAAATAACAAATAACTAATACAATATCATCATCTAAGTACAACTTTCTCAAAACCTTTTTCATGATAACCAACCGTCCCTCTCGGTAGATTCAACCTCCCATAATTAATTAAGTAATATTATTTAACAAAATCATATGAATTGATAAATGAAATAATTAAATGCGATAGATTCTATGATTATGTATTTTAAAAAATGGTATACAATATATCATAAAATTTCTGATAATTCAAAATTTTAAAGAATATTTTCAATATTATCTCAAATTGAAGCCATGCAAGCTGATGATGCAATACTGTGCATATTTATTTATACAAGAGGAAGTATAAGAAACCAATAGAATATTTATACAATAGTATAACAGAGATATAGGAGTGTTCAATTCAGTATGATATCAGATGTTTATTATTCCTGGTATCCAAATAATTATTCTGGATAGTATGAGTGTATTGTATTTGAGAAACTAATAATATTTTATCCTGAATATTATTTTTTAATTCATATTGAGTCAACTAAATAACCCATTATATATATTGTATAAATATTTCATTAGTTTCTTAGCAGCGGGATTCTTTATATAACCAATTACCTTTTTTATGGGAATGATGCAATGCTTAAATTTGATAGAATTTATAATAAGTAACATTTTTTTATATTCTCTTATTGAATTTTCCAATTCTAGATTGTTGGGTTGGCAAAATTATTCTCCAGCTAGGGTTTGACTGTCTAATTTGCATGGTTGGCATACTTTGGCAGAATAATATAATAGAACATCCATTTTTTTAAAACACTACATGGCTTGTCCTATTGGATTATCAATATTGGCTTTTTCTTTTTAATTTATTTTTATTCTTTCTTTTTTTGTATTTTGTATTTTGTTTTCTGGCTGCCCTTAAACTTTGTCCCTTTCTCTTAGATTATTGGGTTGTGTTCTTATTTGGTTTTTCAGATATCATTAGTGGGTGTTGCTTTCAACGGCTTCCACATTTTAAATTAACTTGAATCTAACGCAACGTGTGCTTATAGCCATGGTCCATGGATTATTATTTGAACTTTAATTTGAAGCCATGTATATATTGTAGTGTATGTGCATGCTTCAAGATTTTTACTTAAATTAAATATAAGTAATAATGTTACATACTATTTTAAATGTTATTGAAATGCTAGATTTTGGCAATTTACGTGATAAACAAACAAATGGGTATTTTTTTAATTTTAATTAATGTATGTTATTGTCAGCTGTTGATATAAATAATACATGATATTATTCCATTTTGTCTGTTATTACATAAAAATTTATTAATATATATATATATATATATATATATATATATATATAAGAGAGAATTCAATACACTAAAATAAGTTCACCTCATCTTAAATTATTTATTTCTGTCAAGATTGAAGAGTGTTGAATCACTGCTACAAGAAAAATATGATTTTATACAATTTTTAAAGATTTTGTGATGGTTTTAAACTATCGTTAAATAGAACTGTAATATTTAATAGATTATTGTTTTTAAAGCGTATAAACAATTTTACAGCCATTTCTAACAATAGCGAGTATAACCGCTATTAAATAAATAACGATAATATTACGTGTATATTAAAATCAGTCATTAAAATCAGTCACTAAGTATAAAATATATGTTAAAATATACATTAAAAATAAATTAAATCACATATTTATTATACACAAATACATTGGTGTCTAATTTTAGTATATAAATAGTTTTTTTAAATAAGTAGTTAATGTAAATCAAATACAATATGGTGGTGATAAAACATTTTTTTAATACATGAATTAATTACAACGATATATATTGACATGTAAGCGAAGATTAATATACAAATAAATTTATATTTTTAATTTTATAACTTATGCAAAACATCCAAATTGGTATTCGAAAATTTTAGATTGAGAATTTTATATTTTAACAAATTTTTGTTCTCTAAAATCTTTGGTCTTTGTGTTGTTTTAGAAAATAGAGACTATCTTTTTTATAATTATTGTTTTGAAGTCTAATTATTTTATAATAAAATTAGTTAAAAATTTATTTGTCCTATACAATATATATTAAAATTTTGATTGAAAAAAATAAAGAGATTAATTTGTCTGACAAAAATAATTTTTGAACACTTTATTTTAGCAAATAAAAAAATGTATTAAAAACTAAAGTATTTATCTAAAATTTGTTGACAATCAAATGTTTATTCCATAAGTTTTATCTTAAATAATTCTCATAATATTATTGAACCAAAAGTTTTTAGAATATTTAGTAAACTAAGATGAGAGAGAGAGAGAGAGTGAGAGAGAGAGAGAGAGATTACAATTGAATACTTGACATTGTCCTTATAATGAGCTAATCAACTTTTAATACACTTTTAAATTTCAATTTTGATCATGATGATCAACTGCCTAATTAGTTTTGCCCTACTCTTCTATATGTTTCTTGGTTTAATATATTCTTTTAGCCAATCTACTTTTTATAGCAACATTATTGTCCTCAATCATTATATTGTTTCTTTAATTTAATATGATCCTTTAATTCCTATGCATAGTTAAGTAATTCAATTAAAACTAAATCGTATAAATTGATGTATATCTCTTAGCCTCACAAGATTTTGGGGGTACTAATGAAGATTTTATTGTTAGCAGTTTCCTTCAAAGAATATGTTCCTTTCTTTAATTAGTCAAAGCAACAATCTCTCCTAACATCTCTGATTTATTCCATTGCCACCTTTCCATGGCTTCATGCATATAGGGCAAAAGAATAAAGTGACTAAAAGGAGAAATAATTGAGTATATATCAATTTTATAGGTTCTCATAATTAGGTATTTAGCATTGAATTGAAGTGACTCAATCTAAATTAGAAAGAAAAAGTATCTTCTATGTATTCATACTTAAATAATACGTACAAAAGTACTCATACTTTAGGCCAATCTTTTTGGTTGACGTTACCATTTTTGTTTACATTTTTAATTAATTAAAGATAATCTTACTAAATTAATTTGGGTTGGTCGAGTGGTCAACTCACTCGTCCGTTTAAGCAAGTGCCGGAAATTCGAATTCCGTCTTGTGCATGCAACAAATCATTGGTCAGCGACAGACCCTTAAATAGAGTTCAGATCCGCAACGAATCAGTTCTTGACCTGTCGAGTTGGAAGATACCGTGAAAAAAAAAAGATAATCTTACAAAAATAAATTTGTATTACTGATCAATAAAAAAATATAAAAAAATAAGAAACACAATTTATTTTTTATCATTATATTTTTTTAATTTTTTTTATAAGCAAAATAAAAATAAATTAAATTTTTATAATTTATTTTAATTTATTATCAAATAAAATAAAAAAATATTAATTTTTATATTTTTTATATTTTATTTTTAATGTCCTATTTTATCTTATCTTCAGACATAAACACAATTTATGTGATGATCATATACGTGACTTTTAATTTGCTTTAGAATTTTGTCATATATATGAAGTTATTTTATTTCTTTTACTTTTCTCCCCTTAATTAGATTACGTAAATGATAGATCCACGTAGATTAAGAAATTAAAGAATTTTGACAAATGTTGCAGTGCCGTCTCGAATCTGCAGCAGGTTAGTGAGATTAATTAAGCTCAACCTGATTCTAAAAAAATTTTGAAAAAAGAAAAAAACTAATTACATATATCAATATATGCGTCTAAAACTAATAATAATTAAAATGGATTATCCGAATCATGTTATATATATAAAAAAAATTATATATTATTAGAAATATATAATAGATTTATTATTATTTAAATTTAGAATTTATGATTTAGATTTTATATTATTTAATATTTTATTATTATTCTATAAATTATAATTATAATATTTTTTAAGTGAAAATTCAGGTGAAGTCGGTTTCATATGAAGTTGATACCAAAAACCATTAGATGATTTAATTTATTTGATTAAATTTTCATCCAACGGCTCTCAGATATCAACTTCACGTGAAGTCGACTTCACATGAGTTTTCACCTATTTTTTATTTAGATTTACAAGCAATTTATCTATATATAATAAATTATGATATAATTCAACCGATTTTTCTTTTAAATTAATATTTTTATAGGATCAAACACATTTTATAATAATTAACGCCAAAATTTACACCATACATAACATCTTTCAAAAGAAATTTCAGTCTCTTCTGATAATCAATTGTCCTAAGAACAAGTAACGAATTTTAAGTTAATTATCATCGTCATTACCAAACCGGAAAAAATCCACTAGATAGTGTTGTCGGGTAGGTCAAAAATTAAATTAATTGATTAATGTTGATGACAGCTTAGAGATTAACCCACAATAGAAAATATTATAAGGTGCTTAACTTTATTTATTTATTTTTATTGCCATAGTGATATAGACTCACACACCCCATACTATTGGTGGGAGAGTAGTGCTTCACCCTAAAACTATATAAGACAAAGAAAATGCTCCAAAAATATCAATGCTTGTAAATTTATATATGATTCCGATATTTTAATAAAATGAACAAAAAGTTAACTATTTGGACGGAAAGCTCAATCAGCATTGAAAAGTTAGACGGCTTATTTTATAACATGACGACAAATTACTAATTAGGGTTAGGAAGTAGGAACATATAATAACGTACAAACAAGTTTCTTTAAAAAAAATTCATTTCAATTAATCATTAAAGAGTTTACCTAATTAATTTTCTTTAAGGATGTAAAATTATTTTACATACATTATTAACTAACATATATGTACGTTGTAATTTATTAGTCAAATTTTTAAACAAAATTTAGATTTATTATGAATTAATCTCTAAAACTACATTTGAAAAGAAAACAGCGATTAAAAGATTGAGACTGAGAGACTAAATTAAATCTTTGTGTTATATTTGATATAAAATATATTGAATTGAGTTATGTTTCAGTATTATATTTAGTTTAAAATAAATATAGAGATTAAGAGATAAATTTAAAATTAAAAAAATTAAATAAAAATATTTTTTTAAAAAAATTATTAAAATTTTAGTTACTATCTTTAAAAATTCAATTTCCTACGTCTTCACTTTCTGAAAATATTATAAAAAATAAAATTTTATATTTTAAGACTAAAATTTTAATTTTAATCTCTAATCATCAAATACAATACTAAATTTCAATCTAATTTCAATTCCAACCTCTAAATACAAACGATACGCTACCATTTAGCATAAAAAGAAAAAAGTTAAATAATTATTAAATAATTATCATTTGTTTATAGTAGTGGTTAGTTCAAATTAGAAGCATTTGTTGCAGTTTGAACGGATAATACTCTGATGCTATCAATGACATCCCCACAGGATTTCTTAGTCATACCCGGCTGTTCCTTTTTGTCTTTTGATAATTACTACATTCACAGTGTCCAAAAATTATAATATTATATGTAATTTTTCTAATTTTGATCAATTGAGACAGGAATTTTACATAATTAGTTAATAGTAATATATTTAATCATATCATCAAATATAAATTAGTATGAAGTTTTATTTGAAATTTTGAGTATTAGTATATAATAATGAAAGATATAATTATTTGATTGTGCCATTTATATATAGCTATATATATTAACATCTTCTAGAGCTGGGATTGTATTATAATAATTCAGACTTTTGTTTATATATATAGCTTTTAAAATTTGTTAGAAAAATGTTCATGTATTGTAGATTTTTGGAAAAATAAGTTAAATATGCACTTGATTCAAATATGATATTATAATATATTTAATGTATATTAATTAAGTTGATTACCTAAAAATGTTTATCTTTACAAATTTAATTTCTAAATATTCAATTGTATATAAATAAGGAAAATATATAGAATGTATTAGAAGTCATTTATTAAATTTTGGATGATTCATAGTTATATAATATGGTATGAATGCAGGTTTATTTGGCAAAGAAAAATAATAAAAAAGTAATCCGTTGCTATCTTATGAAAAAAAATAAAATTGATATTTTGACAAATTTGTAATTCAATTATTGAAGAAAAATCGTCGAAAAAATAAAAATTTAATTTATTATTGAAAAAAATTCGTCAAATCTATAAGTCAATTATCAAAAAATTTGTTGACAAAAAAAAAAATTTGCCTATAATAATTTACTCACAGAAAAATTATTGGTAAAATATTACCAACAAATTTTTTTTATCAACGTACGATAATTGTCGGTAAATCCTTGATAAATAAAAATTTAGCGATAAAAGAAACAAAATCTGTTGATAATTTTATCGATAATTTGTTATTTTTTGGTAGTGTTTGGTCTTATAATTAGTAACCTTAAATTTATAAATGCTACCCAACTGTTTTTATCCATTGAAGTAACTTATTGGATTGATATGATTAGAACTAACAAAATCTAATAACTGTTATGTTATATTAGTTACTTAACGAGTTATAATTTAAATGACATAAATTTTTTATATTTACTTAAAAATTATAGTTTTGAGTCTCACTCCTAACTTAACAAAAAAAAAAAAAAAAAACTCTTGCACTAGCTAAAGAAATAAAAAAGTTCATGGCGGAGTTTCTTTACTTCCAAATGTGTGTATTCAAAAATGGAAAATCTATATTGGTTCCCTCACATAGAAGGTAGGGTAGTAGCAACGGTTTAGATTGTCGTCACTATTAATCACAAAAAAAAATCAAAATGTTACAAAAAAACAAACTTACAATATAAAATTATATTTATTAAAAAAAATTTCTTGTGACATTACTTTTGAATATTTTTATTCCGAAAGGCAAAGGGGTGAGTGATAATTTGTCAATTGTCATTTGTATGTAGCTTTCTTTGGGTCCACCATAGACACGTTTTTTCCCTTTTGTTTGTGGCTACCATCCTTCATAGTTTCTCACCCGTTATTTTCAATGGTTTTCACTTTCCCCTTTTATTTAGTGCTAATGTGATTTTCTTCCCTTTTTTTCTGTGGACTTCACTATTTCATCATATTCTATTAATTACTAAAAAATAGACTAGCAGTGCAGCTTTATTTCTAGATTTTTTTTTTTTTGAAGGGGAGATGGTTAGGTTTCTATGAAAATGTTTTTTTTTTCTATTTCTAATGTTTTGACACACTTAATTAAGATAATATTTATAGTCATGTAGGAGATATTAGGAGACTATATTATTTTAGTGAAATATTAAGGAGTCGTTTAGTGTTGATTTATATATAAAATAAATGCAAGAAAAAAAATTAGTCAATTAAAATTTGTGTCTAATTTATTTTTTATATTTTTTACTTTTTTTATTTGAAATTTGATGGAAAAAAATTATAAATTTCAAATTTTGATTTTAAAGTTGATAATTTTAGTTAGTAAAATATATGATGACAGAATTTGAAATATAATCATTCATTTATTTTTTCTACTCATTTAATCTTTTGAAAAAAAATAATTATGACAAAAATATTAATATCTTATAATTTTTCATAGAAACTTTAGAAAACTTGCATTTTCTCCCACCAATTTAATCTATGGAGATAAATAGTTTCATGACAAAAATATTAATATCTTATAATTTTTTGTCAAGATATTAGAAAATTAAAACTCTTCCGATCCTAAATTTATATATAAATTTAAAGATTAAATATTTTTGTTCTATTCAAATGCATTATTTAATTTGTTACATTAATACATGAGATCGGATTACTAATCGAGTTTTGAATCTTTTTATGAAATACTAATTAGGGAGTTAAAATAACCAATTTGAAATGATTGATTACCAGTTATAAGACTAACAATCATTATTAGAAATATTCTTAGTATAGCTTTATCTCAATTCTCATGATTGGATTATTAGGTAGCTAGATTTTAATAATATTTTTTAAATAGAGATATACATAAAATCATTTATATGAATCAACTTATTTGCTTTGCTAGAGATGCTAAAATTCATGTGTGTGAAATTATTTTTTTTAATGGTCTAAAACAAGCTCCTAAAATTTTTTTTTTTAAATTTTTTTTAATAATCTTGTTTTGTTGGACCTTTAATTTTTAATTATCCTAATTTACCTACCAAATAAAAAGATTTCACTTTAGTTGACAAACATTCATAGTAAATAAAAATGTCATCTATAATATTTTATGACAACCTCTATTATCAAATTGCCTTTTAAAGCAATGTTTGGTATTGGTCAAATGATGAATAAAATCACACAAACATTTCAAAGTTTCAAACACAATAACACATGAACCCACAGTAATAAATTTTTTAGATTTGACCTCTAACCACTCTTAATTAAAAAAAATATTTTTTATGATTCTATATAAAAATTAATCTCAATAAAAAAATTCACCAAAAAGAAGACATGAACGAAATAAAAACAAACTAAAACCCTAATTGGACAAAATTGAGTGTAAACAATTTCTTTTAAGTCCTTCAGCAATCAAATTCAAAGTGACTTGGATCCAAAGAGGTGCTAGGGACGATATTAGGTACCTTGTCACCCTCATCCATGGTTGTTTCTTTTTTTTAAATTATTTTGTCTCCCCTACACCACCAAAAAAAAATAAAGAAAATTGTCTCCACATTATTTTGTAATTTTATAAATTAATATATGCATCAAAATGAGAGTTTCTCTTTTGCCTTTCTTTATTTGTCTGGAATTTTGGATTGGATTTATGTGACAATAATGTGTACTTGCACAATCACACGTGTGCATGGAACACTATATAAGAAACTAATCATATATTAAACTAATGATTAGGATGCACATAAGTCAGATTAGACCGAATTTAATTCAATTTAAACTCGAAAAAAATATCGAATAAAAAATAATACACTTAAACCTGATAAAATATAATTATTCTGTTGGTCTTTATAATTTCACAAAATTTTTAATTAGGTCTTTATATTTTTTTTAATTAGATTCTTGTATCAATTTTTTTTCAATTAAGTCTTTTTTAACAGTAATTGACTTAATTTTATAAAGATTCAATTTAAAAAAAAATTGATGCAGAGATTCAAAAAAAATATATAAAAACCTAATTAAAAAAAATTTAATGTAAAGACTCAACTAAAAAAAAAAGTTAAGAGGTTTAATTAAAATTTTACAAAACTATAAGAATCAACAAAATAATTAAACCTAAAATTAAATATGCTTTAGATTTGGATCGGATTTTGATCACTGCTAGAACTATTGATGAATTGTGTTTAGTTTGGATCTTATTTATATTTTTCAAAATTTCTTTGCATTTTAATAAATTAATTGATCCTTCAGAATAAAGTTTTAGTTTTTGGCCTTACTAATAGCTATGCGTCATTGCAAAATAATAGTTGTATTATTCTAAATTCTAAATATTATATAAAGGGGTGGTGGAGTCATGCATGCAATTTCGATTCTCACCGTCAACTTTATAAATTATGATGAAAGTCATATATATATAAGGTGAAACAATAAGAAAAGAAGAGAAATATAATTACATATTATATTTGGTTTGTGTTACACTTTCACGATTTAGTGACTTAATCATGCTTTGACTAATCCATAAAAAATAAAGAAGAAGAAAATGGGTGGGGAGTTGAAAATTGAAATCAATTTATTTATTTATTTCTATGATTGAAGATATGGGCCATATATTAGTCCACAAAGTCGGTTTGCCAGTATAGTCAACGGAATTTGGTTGGGGCCTTAATAATTATTTAGTGTTTAGTAAAATAAAAATATTATTAATATACTAAAATTAGTTATCAAAATTAATTATTAATATATTTATATATAAATATATGTATAATTTAATTTATTTTTAATATATATTTTATACTGATAATAATTAATTTTAATATACACATAATATAGTCATTAGTAAAATTATTGGATAAAAAATTTTAATATAAAACTTTGTATTTATTAAGTTAATTAATACTTTTTCTTATTCAGAAGTACAATATTAATTTAACTTAAATATAATCATAATTCATAAGTGACATTTTGAAATAGACTTCTTACTAAATCCGGAAGCAAGTACATGTTGCCTCACAAGTTTCATTTATTTAGTATAATAATATAGCTTAATTATTATTCTCGTTTGTGGAAATAATTACGCAATGTCATTTAATTTAATTAAGCTGGTTGCAAAAATAATCATGGCATGCTTTGTGATTAAGAAATGTATCCCAAAACGTCATTCCGATATTATCTATCTATTCTATTATATAAAAATCGAATATATGTACTTAATGATGGAGCTGACGTGGCATACTCCAGAGAGTATTTCCCAATTTAATTATTTTAACTCATTCAATATAATTTATTACCATAACTTAATTATATCAGCTAATTGATTTGATTAGATATTTAAATATTAATATAATTTATTATAATATACATTACTTAATTAATTTTACTACATTAATTGTAATTTGTTATATTAGTTAATTAATTTATTCATTTATAAAATCTGAAATAAAAAGAATAGATTTGTTGTTTATTCTAATTGAATTCATTAAATTTAATTATACATTATATACGAATTAATAATAAATTATAAATCACTCTAATCTATAATATTCAATAAAATAATTTGTAAATCACTTTATATTATATATGTATTAACAAAATATTATATATATCTTAATGTGTTAATTAAATATTATATACGCACCGAAAAATAAATACAAAGATGATTTATATAATATTAATAATATTATATTAGCACGGTGATTTTTTTTGTTTTGATATCATATAGTATAGATCAATTAGCATTATTTAACATATCTAAATATTTATTATAGGATATTACGTTTTTATTATTTCGATTCTCTTAGCACCTATAAATACCCTTCTATATTGTATCATTTTACACAACTTGAATACACACAAACTTTTTCTCTACTGCTCTCTCTTACCCTTTCTAATAATAATAAGTACAGTTTAATTTAGTTAGAAGTTCATTATTTTATAGTCTTCTATAAAATAATCTTTTTATCACTTTGGATATTTTAACTCTTTTTTCTTTTTTTTTTCTCTTTACATGTAATTTTGTTGTGCATTAACTTTGTTTATTTAATGATGAAATATACTCATGTTAATTCTATCATATAATAGTTTATTTTTCTCCTATGTATTTTGATTTGTATAGTTACTATTGATCTTACTGTTTTCGATCTTGTTGTTTTCGTTTTCTTGAATTGTTCTTTATTTTTTTATGACTTGATAATTTAAAAAAAAAAAGAAGCAAAGAATAGAAAAAAAGATGGCCAAAAACAAAGGTTAAAAGTCTAAAGGAGCAACATCATTCCTCAGCATTATTATTATTAATATGAACTTTATTATTTCTTTTCTAATATTCTTTAGTACAAGCTTGTTTCTTTTTCTTAATTATTATTAATATTTTTATTCTTTTCTTCTCTAATTATAAATCTCCTTATAATAATTTTTTGATCGGATATTTTTTTTATCTAATAAATTTTTTTTCTTTATTTTTTGTCAAAAATAATTGATATTAGAAAAAAAAAAGATAAAAGTAAATTTTAAGATTCAAATTTAAATAAGATGTGCAAAGGATAACTATTGAATTCATTTGGTCGATTTAAACACTTTGTATTATCGTCATTGAAAATTTCAAATACTATTATAAAATTCTAGATATTTTTATTTTATTGTTCTTAAATTATATATTATACTGTGTATTTGAAGAGTTTCATCTTTTTAAAAATAAGTGTGACATTATATACTTTTTTAAATACAATAAATGAATAATAAGGTTAAAGTGAGTAATAAAATTGATTATAGTAGACTAATTATATTATTATTAATTAATTATATTAAAAGATTATTTTATTATTTTTTTATTTTTTGATATTAATTCAGATGTTTAGCTTCTTTTTATTATCATTTTTTATTCTCTTATTCTATGTGTTTATTCCCATAAATTTTGCTAAATTAAATAAAGCATTGTATATCTTCTTTTTATTCTTCTTTTATATACAAATAAAATTTATTAAATTATTTATCTTCCATCTAATAATTTTATTTCTCTTTTATTTATATTTCTTTCCTTCAATATTTTATTGGTTCTTATTTTTCTAAATTTTATTTTAATTTATGTATTTGTTCTTACTATACCTAATTTTTTTTATTTATGTGCAATATACATTCTTATATATGTTATAGAAATATGATTTGATTCCATTAACTTGCCAAATTTTTTTGAAAAATCTAAAGCTAAAGTACAAAAATATATTTATAGATATTTTACTTTAATTTTTTAACTAAAAAATATAATATTTTTTATCATATTTATTGGAATTCTAAGTTAAATATGAATATTAAATTTTGAAATAGAATAAATATATTTTAAATTTTTTGCATCTAAAAATAATATTTTATCAATGTTAGAATTATTTAGATGGATAAGTAATAGTGAATATATAATTATTTAGGATGGATAGAACTAAGTATATTTTTTATTGAAAATACGAATTTAAAAATATTATACTCAATTCTCAATAGTTAACCTCTCATTGAACCATTGTATTATCAAAAGATTTTTGAAAAAATGAAATAGTTTTAGGTGTATAATTTTTGTAAAAATTTAATTAATTTAAGATATTTATTATCGTTGATTAAAAAAGTAAATTGAAATGACAATTTAATATTTCTATACTCTTAAAATATTATTTATTTATTTTTCTAGCATTTTTTATCATCCAATGATCACGTTAATATAATTTAATTCAATAAAATTATTTATTATCATTTGATTGAATAAAATTTTTATTTTAGCTGAAAATTTTAGGATTTCTCAATCTCAAGATCATTCATGTTAACTCATTAAAAAATATAACTAAGAGCGTGGAAGCGTCTCTTTATTCGAGAGTATGATTGAGATCAGAGAGTTTGACTCTTGTGGTTCTTTGATCTTCGTCAACTAAAACCTTCTGTATTTTTGATAGGGCTGAATCTTAATTTTACTGTGGGAAAAGAGCTACGAAGGTGAGTTTGATGTGTTGGTGACCAAAATTCTAAAGTCATTATTTATATTTGAGTGTGACACTCAATAAACCCTAAAACTCAAATAAAATAGTATCTATGATTTTAATCTCATTTATCTAAATCAAAAGTAATAATGACTTATTTAATTCAACATTTATGACAATAAATGAGATCACCGTTGTATAAATCATTTAATGTGAAATTACTTCATTTATGATTATAATTAATATATGTATTATCCATAAATATATTAAGAAATAATAATTTTCTAACAATCTTCTACGTACTTGGGTTATAAATATATATTTTCCTGAGATAACCTCTTATAAATTTTACGCGCAAATCTGAATGTTATTTTTCTTATTACTTTCATAATCTGATCTATCTCATATATTAGTTATAAAATTACCGAAATTTTTATCACATTAGTGTCACAACAAAACCATGATGATTTCATACTAAAATACTCAACCACATAGATCAAATTTGGATGAGAAAATTCATAGATTACATGCAAAAATGATCTCATGCATGTCTATTTTTAACTTGAATAAAAATTTTATTTTATTCAGTGACAGACTCAGATGAAATTGCAACGGCAACGTCCGGGCTCATAGCGAAGGCGACTAAGTGATGAGTCTGTGGAAGAAGAAGAGAAGAATTTAACAGACTCACAATGAGAGAGAGAAAGAGAGAGAAAGAGAGAGAGAGAGGAAAATTTACCTAGAGAAAATAAACTCGGCAGGAGAAAGGTAGCGACGGGCTCAACAGCGACGGTAACGGGATGAGCAGCGATGATGACATAAGCTGTGAACAGTGATGGACCCAGAAAAATTTAGTAATGGGGACAAAAATATAATAAAATTTAGGTATAGATATTTTTTTTGCTTCCCACAATACTCAACAAGTTAAGGACAAATCCATCATGAATTTGAATTTCATTTAAAAATCTACAATTGGCTAGCAACGGTTTGCTATACATACGAGACAGAATTCGAACCTTCAATACTTACTTAAGCGGATGACTAAGTTGATCACTTGACCAATCTAAATTGGTTTAGATATATTCAAAATTTAAAATTAGAACTATCTAATACATATTGATAAGAACTAGAAATATACACACAATCATTATTATAATATTTAAAATAATAAAAATATAATTTCATACACATAGTATAATATTTAAAATAACAAAAAAATATTTATAAAGACTTTTTTATTTTTAATATGACTAAATATTATTTTTTATATATATTTTTAAACAATTATTTTACTTTTTATTATCTCATATTTAATTGTCAAATCTACTTATTATTATTTTTATAGTATAAATAAATTTTTTAACCAAAATAATTACAGTATATTAATACATAGATAATATATTTTTTATCTTAAATAATTTTAAAAAAATCACTAATAATTTAAGTTGTATTTAATTAAAAAATTAAGTTTTAATTTAATTATTAATTAATTAACTAATATAATATAATTAATTATCACTTTTTTTAGTGTATTTATTTATTTTTCATACTAAATCAAATTTAACAAAATAATTAAACGTGGGTCCGTCCTGGCTGTGAAGGAAGATGGGAGTTGTGAATAGGTAGGCGGCGATGAACTCAGCAACAACATGACGCGAGCTCTGCGGTTTTTTTGTGAAGAAGCTGAAAAGAAGAAAATTTTGGGTGAGGATGACTGAGTTTATCTTGCATGGCTATAGAGTATAGACTGAAGCTATGAATCATCTGTGATGTAAGGCAAATCTTAATTCCTAAAAAGTGTTTATATGTATATATTCGGGGCGGGTACACCCTAAATCCGACCATATACCCTGTTTTGAGCAAAATCTGTCCCGACTTGGGTCAAGTTATTACCCTTTCCATCCGGGTATGAACGGGTCGAGTATCCGCGTATTCGAAAACTCCTGCCAAGTCTAACCACGTATTGATACTCCATTTATTAAGAGTTTAACGCTAGTCAATGCATTGTTATATACACAAGGCGAGATTTTAACTCCTAATAGTTGTTTAAGCGGACGGCTGAGATGATCACTTAACAAACTCAAATTGATTAAGACAAATACTAATTATTTTAACATTTTAATATTAAAAATTTTGAGAGTTTGATTTTAATTATAATTTTATAAAATATTTATAATAATAATTACTATATATATTATTTAATTTTTTAATAAAATTTTTAATATAATTTTATGTATTATCCCGTACAAAGTACGGGAACATACACTAGTTTAATTTTAACAAATGAATCGTGCTAATATATATATATATGTTTTCAAATAGTATTCTTTGAATAAAAAAACTAAGATATTGAAAAATTGGCTTAAAAAATTAGGTCTTTAAATTTAAAATTTTTTTATATTAGGCAAAAATTTAATTAGATAATTGCAAACTGTTTTTGTTAAAATATGAGAAATATTTTTGGAATGTTCATTTTTATATTTTTATATAAAATGAATTATGAAATAATAGAAAGTAATATTTAAGAATTAATTATTGTATTTTTTTAAATAAAAATAGTAAAACAAATAAGTCCAACAAGTTATTTATACTTACGTGTTTCTGTTGCATTTTTTTTTCTTCTCCTTCTTTTTTGTCACCATTGATATTTCGTCTTCTTCTTCCTCTTTTTTTGTTATTTTTTTCTTTCGTTATCGTCGTCGCTAATATTACATCTTTTCTCCCCTCCTCTTTCTTCTTTTTTTTTTTTTTATTGAACTCTCTTTTTTCCCTTCTCTTCCATCATCTTTATCGTCATGATCATCATTGTTATAGTCATCGTCGTCTTTTTCTCATACGCATCGTCGTTGTTATCGTCGTTATTGATTGTTATCGTTATCGTAAAATTTTTGACATATTGATGACATTGTCTGATCCAAATTTGTCATAGATCTAATTTTTTCAAGTTTCTTCTTGTTTTATCTCTTAACAAGAATAAAAACAAAAAATCAAACAAATTAAAGAAGAAAAAAACATATAATACTGCAAACTTATTTGGAAGAGGATGAACTAACATTCATTTAACTAAAAAAAGAAAGAAATAAGGAAAAAAAAAAGAAAAAAACTACAGTATTAAAGAAAACATTTTTGTCTATTTGTTGTAAATTTTTTTGTAAAACTAAGATCTTTATATGTTATTATTGAATAATTTCAGTGTATTTATACTAATAAATTTTGCATAATTCAAAATCCTTCCTCTTTTTTCTCTTCATTTTTTATTGCTTCTTTTTCTTCTTTTTTATGATCATTATCTTCTTTTTTTATTTATATTTTTTTTTATTTTACTTTTTCAAGTTTTTTTTTATTTTACTTTTTTAATAAGAAAAAAATTAAATAAATAAAAAAATATAATACTATAAAATTATTTAAAAGATGATAAATTTATATTCATTGAACTAAAATAAAAAAAAAACGACGTAATTTTAATATTGGATAAACGTTGAAGAAAGAATGCAAAAAATAAAAAAATATAATTTTACACACGCGTTGTGTAACTGGGTTTTATTATAGTAGAGTTTATTTATTTAAACTTGTTTATAAAAAAAGACTTGTAGACTTGTAGTGAATAATTATTTAGAAAGATATAAAGTCATTTCATCCGTTTGCTTGTTCTATTTTTTCGGAGCTATAATTATGTTGGAACTTGGAAGTTACCTACGGATTTATTATTGGTTAAGCTGAAATATTTCTGGTCTTTTTCAAAATTATTATCATCTAATTTAATTCTAAATATTATATTATATATAGCATTTTGCTTGCAATTAGGGTTGAAAGTGAGCCGAATTGAGTCGAGCTAGATCAAGTTCAAGCTCGACTCACCAAAATTGAGTTTAGTTTACGGCTCGACTCATTAACAATCGAGCCTATTTCTTAAGCTCAAGTTCGGCTCACCTCAAGCTCACGAGCTGGCTCAAATAATAGAAACATAAATTCAAAATCTATAATTTTATATCAATACATTATAATTTATAAATTTTAAAAAATATTTAAAAAGAACAATTTTATATATTGTTTATTTATCAATAAATATAAATTTTTTATTTATGTCATACATCAAAATTATATGTAATAAATAAATATAAAATTTTAAATAATTAAGATCATTAATATATATAATTATATATTACTATTTCATATGTATATATATAATATTAAAAGTATAGACTATATATATATATATATATATATATGTATATATATATAATTGAGCCAGCTCACGAGCTAATGAGCTGAGCTTATCCAAACTCAAGCTCAGCTCATTTAATTTATAAGCTCAATTTCAGGCTCAAGCTTGGCTCACCAGCTCACGAGCTTAGTTTATCGAGCTATTAACAGCCGAGCTCGAGCTGGCTCATAAACTGACTTGACTCACTTCCAGTCCTACTTGCAATAATAGGCTGAAACCAAGCTGTATGTATCCATCAATTAAATGTAAGAAATTAGAGTTTGGCTAATAATATTTGTTATAGCACTCTCGTTATAGCCATTTTAGTATTTTACGCAAACTAATTACAGCAATAACATAATATACCATAATATCTAAATATTACGGCGGATTTATAAAACCGTTGTATTATTAATGTCATTTAAAATTTCTTTTTGTAGTATCTTTACTAATGTAAAAAATTTTAGCTAAATAAAATTAGAATGTTTTGAGTTTTAATGTATTTTTCGTTGCTTATAAAGCTTCAAACATTTCTCTGTTGAGTAATTCTAATAATAATAGATGTCATTAAATAAGATGCCAGAAATGTTTAAGAAAAACATGCATGTGTATTAATAATTTAATATTTTGTAAAAGAATGGAATAGGTAAAAGCAAAAATTAAAAAAGAAAGGTGAGATGGAAATATAGTAATAGAGTATTATTAAAATATAAAAAAATTAGAGCAAGTATTAATAGAACGTGACGAAAGAGAAAGAAGAAATTCTCTAACCGAAAAATGGCCACAAAAAATTAGATATTTTATTTGCACCGAAATAATTAATTTGGAAGTTTTGAGGAATTAAAGAGTTATAGAGAGAGAAAGAGACATTTAGCATTTTAAACTTTTTATTTTTTATTATTAAAGCTAGTAATTAATTTTGAAAATTATTTATAAAAACTCTAAAAATACTACTAACTAGAAAACCCTAAATAATAATAATTAACAATTATTAAAAATGTTTTAGTGCATAACTTTTTATTTTGAAAATGTTTTTTCGTGTATATTTATAAATATATATATATATATATCTTATTTTTAAGACTTAAATTTAAAATTTTAATTAAAATATAACATAATTATTATTTGAAAAATAATATTACCACTTATTTTTTTATAATATCACTTCACATGTGATTTTTTTACATTGTATATTTGTATGAATTTATAAAAAAAAAAGTAAAATTAATAGCAATAGTAATATTCATGCATTCTCTTATTATTTTAACAAATTTACTTATATTAAAATTTTACAATATTTCATAAATTAAAAAGTAAATTAGTACTTAAAATTTAAAAAAGCCAAGCTAAGGTGCCCCACATGAAGAAAAAGACAGTCTCCACACTGATGTTGTTTTCTCAAAGGAAAAATTTGATCTAACGGCTCACTGATAATTATAGATTAATACAATGTTAGAGAGGATTCTAATTAGTCATTAATTCAACTTTTGAAGAAAAAAGAAAAAAGCATCCCACATGCACCCACATGTGGACCTGTGGTGCACATTAGTCAAGTGTATAGTATCCTCCAAAGAAGAAAAAATCCCCACTAAAAATTAAAATCTATAACAATTAATATTGGTTGCATTTAATTGTTGACTTCAACCGTTGACTTGGTACCATGGTAGAATCAATAATCATACATATGTACTCAATTAAATGTTGGAAGAACATAGGGAGTGGATCCTCTCAAGTGAAAAAAAATTGGATAGTATTCAATGGAGAATCTCACCTTTCATTGTTCTCTCTCTCCTATTTAATTTTGATCCCACTTGTAGAATTAAAAATGAGAGATCACACTTTATTCTCTCAAGTTTTAAAAAAAATGGAGAGGATCCATTTCCAATAACATATCATATTCATGCATACATTGATGAAAATAAAAAAGTTTTGCTAATTATTGTGTATTTTATTTTTAATCCAAAGTTTCAAATTTACAAAAATTGAAAATTAAAACTTTAATACACTAAAAATAATCAGTAATATTAAGAAGATAAAAAAATAATTAAAAATTTGTTTTATTTAATATTTATTAATTATTGATAAATAAAATAAATTCAATTAATTTTGGCTTATTATTTTTTATTATCAAATATTTTAAAATAAATAATACTACTAAATATTTTTAAAAAATATATAATTATTTTCATTCGGAATTAATTGTGTCTCGAATAACAAAATTTTTAAGAAAATATTGATACTACAAAATTAATGTGTCTTGGATTATTGTTAATAAAAAATGAATTTAATTTTGATATCTTAATTGTGTAAAATATTTTATACAGTCGTGTAATTATATATTTTTTTTGTATGATTATTTACGCGATAAATATAAAAAGTAGTTATTTATTGATATGACATTACGTAATTAGATATATATATATAAAATTATTGTATATTAAAAGTATATCAAAATTAAATTTATAAAAAAACATAGTAGCAATGAATATATGACCTTTATATGTACATGGTGATTTAATTTGTAAATTGTATAAAGAAGGAAAATTCATATACCAAGCATTTAGGCTTGGTAACAGCTCATGCACCACTGAAAGTGGATATTAAAAAGTGACTATGACTATTATAATGTGTGCGTTGGATTGATAAGTTTAAATTGTGACAGGTGGGGTTTTATGGCTAGGGTTGCCCTATTAATCAAACCATCAAATACTATGCTAGGGGACCCAAAAACAATGATAGTGTTAACATTTTTATCACTCGGTTAGAGTTAGATACCTCAAAGGGTAACAACCAAGCATGTGATGAGTTATTATTAGTTTCTGGTCACTTGAATTCTAAAAGTGTTTTACGTTATGATTAAATTAGTAGGATTTTTAAAATAATATGTTATTAGTTAAGTTAAAAGTTTTTGCTAAAAGAATGTACAATACATAGTTAAATATAGGGTTAAGTATGATTTTGGTCAATCAATTTCGTTTCTAATCTTTTTTTTTTTAACAAAATGATTTAAAAGTTTCAATTTGTTTTAAAATCGTCTCTCGGACGATTTTATTCCTGTGGTCATTAGCTTCCGTTACGATCGTTTTAACAGATATTGATAATGTTAATTAATATAAATAATAATAAAAGCTTTAAATAATGAAAGTGGATGAGTGTGAAGTGCAGGGGAGGATGAACGATGGCGGCTTCTGCTGAAGGACGACGAAAAGTAGCAGCGCTAGGGTTCAGGAGACAACGACCATGGCTTTCTAGAGCTCAAGAGCCTCACGTTTTCGTTCATCTGCAAAGGAGTTGCTCTGCGGTCATGGTGAGAGGCCGATTTTGCGAACTTTATCGATGAAGGATAACCGGGAACGAAGATTTTGGGGTTGCATATACTATGAGGTAAGGTGTTCTTCCTATTTTGCCATTGTGGGTTTGAGAATTTGGGATTTGTTCATATGTCTCTATGGCTTCTGTCTGGTTCAGAATGGCTGTGATTTCTTCAGATGGACAGATCCGGAATCTGGAGGTGTTCAGCAAGAGGTTGAAATTGCAAGAAATAGGAGGAAGATAATGAAATTAAAGACAAGATTGAAGAGGTGGAGACGAAGCTTTGGGTTGTTGCTGCTCTATGTATTGCTGGCTGGGTGAGGATTTTGTTCTTATTGCTGCAGAATCAATATAACTTAAAACACCCGAATGGAATGCACCTAGGTTATAGATGATTTGGTAGGGAATGTTATAAGATTTCTTGTGTTGTGTGGGTAGAGTTTGAAGGTATTCTATGATGTTACAGTGGTTTAGGTGTGTAGCATGTTTGAAGCTGTTTGAATTAATGAAGGAAAGTGTTGTTTAATGTTGCCCAATTATATGGTCCTGCTCCAATTCATCACTATCAACTGCATCGTCATCATCCAAATCACTTGTCACAACCTTTTTGTCTTTCTCCGCATTAGAGTCTTTTGGCACAACATTATCTTCACCGAATTCACTTTTATAGTCGTAGACCTCCTCACTGTCAGTGAAGTGGATGTCTTCGACACTATTTTTCTCTTCATTAGATGGCAAGTATGTTAGGTTATCACTGTCTTCGCCACTAGTATCATAGTCACTATCCCCCTCCTGTCCCTCTTGGCCTAATTCCATTCCACCGTCCTTATTCTGGCATTCGACTTCAGCCGCAACCCCAATTCCATCAGTCTTTTGTACGTTCCCTTCGAACACCACTAACTCCAGACCACCACTTAAAGGTTCTTCACTCTCGCCGCCTACAGTTTCTCCCCCCACGTCCAGAAAACCGACTTCCGAAAACTCCTCAGCATCTCCAACCTCATGCATCACAAATAGATCAACAAAGCCTCTCTTCCCTGCTATGGTACACATTTCAATTGCCTCTGTGTCACCTTTTAATAGCTTCAACTGACTCTCATAATCATCCGCAGTTGGATTTTTGTACCATAACGCGGCGATGGTGGACTTCAAGTATCCAAGCTGCCTCAGCTCCTCGTATGCCTCAAACACACTCCGCCGATCGTCGTCAATGTCTTCCACGACTGTAGATTGACCCTTCAAGTACTTGAGCACACCGTTTTCATATCCAAATGCCCCACCATGGTTCACCCGCATGTTAAAGAGCGCTATCTCCTTTCCGAACAACTCTATTAATCAACACAGGGTATTAGTAAGCCAACTAACAACAATAACAACTACAATCAGTGCAAATCCTAGCCTTCCACACACTTTCGCACGATTCACATTAAACCCTACACCCATTACTTCCATCAATAAAGAAGAAATTGCATTCAAAAAAATGCTTACCTCGCCAAGGGCTTTCTATAGGAACGAAGCCAAGTCAATAATGCAGAAAGTTTTCCGGCAACCTCGCTCGAGCTACCAATGCCGGACAGTCCTCGTAGGAAAGACTTCGAAGGGTTTCACACAAACGTTTTATTGTGCAATCCTTTTCTCAGACAATATCTTGCTTGGGCAAAGAAAAATGATTTCGCGGAAAGGAATAGCAACCAACAAGGGTATTTTGGTCTTAAAAAAGTATTTTTGGGTGAAAATAACGATTTTAAAACAAACTGAAACTTTTGGGACCATTTTGTTGTAAAAAAAAAAGTTAAGGATGAAATTAATTTTTAACCTCTACGTTAAGGATCAAAATCATACTTAACCCTTAAATATATTATATGATTTTTAATGCTAAAATTCATATGAATTAAATAATTTCGTTAATTGTTTTTTTAGTTGTTTACAAAAATTTTCAATTTGACAATATTTAAATTCTATTTAAAAATAGTCTATTATTCACTAATAAATTACTATACGTATAAAATAAAATTTAAACTCTTAATATTTATTTAAACCAGCAAATAAATTGATTAGTCGATCCATTGATTATCAATTGCTTTCTTTGTTTAGGTAAAGTTATGATGAATATCTTCTAATAAACTTTAATTACTTGTCACTCTTATATTGAAATACATAGGAATATCCCATTTTCCCCATTCTGATTGATCCTATCCTCTATTGCTTATTAACAAAGAGATAGAGTTTTAAAAGGGGTAACATATATCTTGTAATAAGTAACTTTTGGCAATGATTATTATCAGCTTCAATTTTAATTTTACTTCATTGCTTTAAGGCGTAATAAACCTACCATGTTCGTCCCACCATGACAGCGGAATATTACTCTACAACGTAACTACAAGGTATATATTTTTATAAGATTTTGTGTATTTTATATCCTTCCACAACCAAATAAGATGATTTATCCACTGTCTTTATATTTTCGTTTTAAAAAAATCCAAACCAAAATGTAATGTAATTAAACTAAGTATTTGTTTAGTGTGTTATTACGTTGATAAAAAAATCATTTTTTATTTGTTTTAATGAAAAAAAAATATTTTTATTTTTTTTAACATATTTGATAAATTTTTAATATTTTTAATAGTAAAAATAAAAATACTAAAAAAAATAAAAAAAATCTATTTTTAAAAAAATTACAATTTACATTTTTAAAAAAAAGTTTTCTTAAAAAATATATTTTCACATAACAAATAAATAAAAAAGATTTTTATATTATTATACTTAAATATAATTAATAGATAAAAATATATTTTTACATAAAATATTCAAATATAAAATTATTTTTATTTTTTATAAAATTAAAAAATAACTAAAAAAATATATTTTTTAAAACATTCACCCAAATAAGTTCTAAATATTCCTCATCATAATGATATATTAATATTATTCTTTTGATTAAATAACCATAATATAGTAATTAATATGTATAATAGCTCAAATTAAATCACCCATCATAACAAAAAAAAAAAAAGGTATGCATATTCATTTTTGACTAATTTGTATTATTTTGTATTGTTTTAATTAATTGTACAATGATATATTGAATCTTAATGTTCAAGAAAAATAGGTCTATTACCATGGACAATCTTTCAGATTTCACTGGTATCACTATATATAGAGGATACGCATATTACAAAGGCACATGGCATTGATTTTCTAATTACTTACAAGGTAAGTATATGATGGAGTTGAATAGTCAATGTGATAATGTTAAATTAGGTTAGCTCACAAATAGAAAAGAACCTTCAATTAAGGTTCATTACATTATTATAATTTGATTTCTCATTGTAAATTAAATTAAATCTTCCTTCTTATACAAAGTTACAAACCAACTAATAAAATAAATTTGAATTCTCTAAAATTTGAATTTTACTTTAAAAAGTAAAGTGTGATCTTCTATCTTTAAATAATTTCTCTTTCATATTTATTTTTGGTCTTACTTACGAAATCAATGATGAAAAATCACACTTTACTCTCTAAAATAAAATTCAAACTTTAGAGGATCCAAATCCTAATAAAATAAACATAATAATCACATTACATCATCCCATTCATCCATTCTATTTAATTTAACTTATCACACAACATGTTTTTCATAAATTTTTAATCATAATTATACTACGTATACATAAAAGATTAATCGCTAATAATTAGTTATTGTGTATAAAATACATATTTATTATCTCATAAAAAAATTATTATACCATTATAAATAAATTTTGTTTTTTTTTTACTATACTTTTGATTATTCTATTATAATTTGATTATTTTGATAATTAATTATTTAATTAAAAATTATATCAATCAATAATATAAATATATATAAATATATACTGACTAATTTAATAACTGAATTTTAATATGTATATAAATTTATATTTTTAAAATGAATCAATTAAATTAGTTATTCTCTCCTAATGAGGGTATGTATAAACAAGTACGAAATTTTATTAGTCAACATGGTGGTTATATACTTATATATATGGACCCTAAATAATGTAGTTTGTTATAATCACTCATTCCCTTAAATAAATGTCGGGAGTTTGAATTTCGTCTTGTACATGCAGTAATTTATTGGCCAGTGACAGATCCTTAAATGGAGCTCAAATCTGTGACGGATTAGTTTTTAATTTATCGAGTTGGGAGAAATTATTTGGGTAAACCAAAAAAAAAATTCAGTAATGTTAGGAAGAAGGAAAAAAAAATCAAAATTTACTTTATATAATATTTATTATTAACTAAGACAAATTTTAATTATTTTAGCTGTTTATGTTTTGTTTTTCGAACATTATGATATAAGTTAATCAATCCCCTTCAACGTAAAAACACAGCTACTCATTTAATGGAATGGATATAGTTTTGATATATTCTGTTGACAATAAAAGGATTATACAGTTCGTTGGAGTGGATAAACCAAAATTTAAAAGATGATATGTCTCTCTCTTTTAACTCTTCTCACGGAAAAGCAAAATAATTCTTCAAATAAAGTTCAAAATAAGAAGAAAATAAAAAATTCCTAAAAAAGGAAAAAACAAAACAAGTGGAAAACAACCTCGTAATTACGGCGTCGGTACATGGCACCCTCCCCAAAATATTAAAACCAAATAATTATGCCTTATAAAATTAAACAATTATTACTAATAATCTTACACTTGTAAACTTTATTATTAAGTATATGTCAATTTAGTGATGAGAATCAGAGACATATAACAATGGTCTTAAATAGAGACTTCAGAATTGGTTCTATTACATATTGTTTATATTAAGGGAATAAAAAAAAAATAGAAATGTGAATTTTTTGTCATTTGAATAAGAAAGAAAAATAGAATAGAAGAAAAAAGTGTGAGATTTATCAATTTTTTTTTAAAATGAGATGAAACTAAAAGAAAAATATATAAACAAAGATAAAATTACTAATTCATCTTTTGATTAATAAAAAAATAAAAAATCTAAAGATATTAATTTATATATTATACAACATATATATTTATACTTAAATATATAATATTTTATTATTAAATAATTTAATATATTTTCCTAAACTACTTGTGATTATATCTAAATTACTATTTGGTATAAAACATAGGAAGACATAATAGTCAACATGTCTACATTGGATTCAACGAACTCAACCTTAACCAAACCCACGAGTGGGGTTAGCTTCCCAATGCAACACTTTCGAGTTTAGATTTTAGTATTTTACATTACATACATACATACATACATACATACATACGCACACAACACGGTTTCACACTATTCACGAAATTCACATAAACCATTCATCGAACACTTTCAACGCATAACACAAACACCACCCATCTCTCTCTCTCTCTGTTCTTATTATATTAACTCTGCATATTCATATTCTCTTCCATTTCCAACTCCCAACCAAACTACACTAACACACACGCACAAAAAGATCAACACTTTCTTCCTTCTCTTCTCTCTCTGCATTCTTCAATAACCTTATTTCTCTTTCCTCTTTCTAGCAGCAACAGATGGTGGTGAAGATGATGAAGTGGAGGCCATGGCCTCCACTTGTTTCTCGCAAGTATGAGGTTAAACTCTTCGTACGGACTCTCAACGGCTGCGATCTCCTACGCGAAGCTTCACAGAAGGGGTCATCAACGCCGCTTTCACTCGAAGTTAGGTGGAAGGGTCCAAAACTGAAACTTGGCTCGCTACGCCGCAGCTCCGTCGCCAGAAACTTCACTAGGGAGGTGGAGTTGGCGGCTCTGGAGGAGGGAGATGAGGTTAACGGAAAAAACGACGTCGTTTCGTGGGAGGAAGAGTTTCAGAGCGTGTGTACCCTCTCTGCTTACAAGGACAATGTGTTTCATCCCTGGGAGATCGGGTTTACTCTCTTCAATGTAACTTTCTGGCTCACATAAATTCAGAATTTTGTTTCTCTTCTTGTGGGGTCTCTGGATTTTCTGTGAAGATTTTATTTTTGGATTTGTCATATGTCAAAACTGGAGGCGAAAAATGAGGTTTTTCAATTTGGGGGTTTTCGTAAGATGTTTTACAAGTTGGTCAAAATTCAAAGTATTTTCATTCACCTCTTTCCAATTTCTTATTAAAAAACCGATTTTTACCTGGTTTATGGCAGAACTTTTGGAGTCCTCTGTGATCTAGAATACGCACATGGATTTGCAACAATTAAAATGGATAATTTTGGTTTTCTCTGTGTATTTTTTCTCTCTCCCTAGAATCTAGTGTGTTTTGTAACAAATTTTGGGATGTTTGCTCCCCCATTTTGTTAATCTAAGGGTGGGGTTATATTGGCTATTGGGATTTTTTTTATTTCTTTGGTTCTGTTAGTTTGATTGAGAAGGGGATGTTCTATTGTTGTTCCTGTGAATAGAATTTGAAGTGGTTCTCTGCTGCAGGGGTTGAATCAAAGGTCAAAGGGAAAGGTTCCGGTGGTTGGAACAGCATCCTTGAATCTAGCTGAATTTGCATCTGCAGTTGATCAAAAGGATTTTGATTTGAACATTCCACTCATACTTTCTGGTGGTTCTGTTGAGCCTTCTCTCTCACTCAGTGTATGTTAAGTTTATGCTAAATTTTTTAGTCACTTTTTTGCCCCTTCTTTTTATGTTACATGACATGTACTATTTTTTACCATGTTTGGATATATGCTGGTTCATTCAACTCACTGTGATTGGTGATAGTTAATTCTACACAACATTGACACTTTTTGATTGTTATGTACTTGTCATAACAGCTCTTGATCCTATGCAGATATCGATTAGCTTAGTGGAGCTAAGAGCTGCTCAAGAAAGCTCGGAGCTGGTTCCCAAATCGGTTGTGCCAGTCGCCTCAACCCCGCCTCAGTCTGAGGAAACAACCTTGGCTGAAAAAGATGAGCTTTCCACTATCAAAGCTGGTCTTAGGAAAGTGAAGATTTTGACTGAGTTTGTGTCAGTCAGGAAAGCGAAGAAGTCATGCCACGAGGAAGAGGGGAGTGAAGGCAATTTCTCTTCTCGGAGCGAGGACGGTGAGTACAATTACCCACTTGACTCTGATTCCCTTGATGATTTTGAGGAAGGAGAATCGGATGAGGTAAAGGAGGCTTCAAGGAAATCATTCAGTTATGGAAAGCTAGCTCATGCGAACGCTGGGGGATCGTTCTATTCTAGCATGAAGATAAATGCCAATCATGAAGATTGGATATACTACAGCAATCACAAATCTGATGCTGGGGGTTCACAGATAGAGGATTCATCTGTGTCAGCCACCTCGGAGCCTTACTTATCACAAAGTTCAAGGCGCAGCATACTGCCTTGGAGGAAGAGGAAGTTGAGTTTCAGGTCTCCTAAATCTAAGGGAGAACCATTGTTAAAGAAGGCCTATGGGGAAGAAGGTGGTGATGACATTGATTTTGATCGCCGGCAACTTAGCTCTGATGAATCCCTTTCACCTGGGGTATGTATTTACTTCTTTTTTCTTGCTTTCATGAAACTTGATTCTAAGTTCTTTTGATTGGTGCCTAGTTATTAGTGATTTCATATTTGTGGTAAACGATATATTTAGTATTGATTCTGTATTGCAGTCGCGGAAGACTGAGGATGATTCATGCGCAAATCGATCATCAGTGTCCGAATTCGGTGATGACAACTTTGCTGTAGGGAGTTGGGAGCAGAAGGAAGTAATGAGCCGCGATGGTCATATGAAGCTTCAAACACAGGTCTTCTTTGCTTCTATTGATCAACGCAGCGAACGTGCAGCAGGTGAGAGTGCGTGTACGGCTCTTGTTGCTGTCATTGCCGATTGGTTCCAAAGCAATCGTGATCTCATGCCCATAAAGTCCCAGTTTGATAGCTTAATTCGAGAAGGCTCATTAGAATGGAGGAATTTGTGTGAAAACCAGACATATAGAGAACGATTTCCTGACAAGCATTTCGATCTTGAAACAGTCATTCAAGCCAAAATACGTTCCCTGTCTGTGGTTCCTGAGAAGTCCTTTATCGGTTTTTTCCATCCAGAGGGAATGGAAGAGGGGAGATTCGACTTTCTTCATGGTGCCATGTCTTTTGATAACATTTGGGATGAGATCAGTCACACAGCACAGGCGTGCGCGAACAATGGTGAACCGCAACTTTACATTATTAGTTGGAATGACCATTTTTTCATCCTCAAAGTCGAATCCGATGCATACTACATCATTGACACATTGGGAGAGCGGCTTTATGAAGGATGCAATCAGGCATATATCTTGAAATTCGACAGCAACACAACAATATACAAGGTGCAAGATGATGTGCAGTCCTCAGATGAAAAAACATCCTCTGACCTTCAAACTGTAGCTGAAGTATTAGACAACAATGACAAGCAGATCCAGCAAATCAATGGTAAAGAGGTTGATCCTGCCACGGATACGGAAGAACAATCGAAGTCTGAGCCTGAAGAAGAGGCTGTTTGCCGAGGGAAAGAAGCCTGCAAAGAGTACATCAAAAGCTTCTTGGCAGCAATTCCTATTAGAGAGTTGCAAGCAGATGTCAAGAAAGGTTTAATCTCATCAACCCCACTTCACCATAGGCTCCAAATTGAGTTTCACTACACTCAATTGTTGCAGTCTTATGATGTTGTACCAGTGGTTGGTTCAGTGGCTGAACCATCATCCATGACCATGATGAATGTGCCAGAAACTCTTGCCCTTGCAGTAACTGAGATTACAGCATAATCCTATTGTAAATTGTATCAAGTGAGGTTATTACTCTAATTAGTCTTAACTACTTAAAAGGGGTGCTTTTAACTTTTTATGATCTAAGATTAACAAGAAAAAAAAGGCTCATTGAATGAGTTCTGTAATGTGGCAGTTGCCTTGTTTTTGGACTAATCCTTTTTAGGGAAAAGGGTATCTTGTAAATGTATCTGTAATTTTCCCTTCCTTTTTTTCAAGTGAGCTCAAACTTTTGGCATCTAATTAACTTGTAGTTGGCAAAATACTACTCTTGTGAATTTGGCTTTTATTGCATTTGTATTTTGTAGTTCCCTACACGATTTGTCTGTCTCCAACTGTGACTCCAATTTCACCTTTCCAAATATCTATTCTTTGGTTGTTCCCTGACAGAAATGGTTATGGTCTATTGGTTATGCTATGATCCTTGGATTTTACACATTAGAACATTAGTTTAGCTTCAAATTTGGTTATATCAATTTACATGCAACTCTTTCTCATGATTAAAAATAGGTTTTGATGTTTAATCACAAAAAAGTTTGGTTGTAACTACTAGAAGAGTTTGTTTTTTAGTGTATTAGTAGTTTAAAAATATATTATATTGACAATTTGCAGAACAAGTCAAATTATGTTCAGAAAGGTATTAGTCTCTCTTTCTTTTGGTTAATAGAAGGGTGAAAAATAAAAGAATTATGTATCAATTTTTTTTCATAATTAATTTCAATAGAAGTGGTTGTAAAATTTAAGTATTTTAGGGGGATAAAAAGATAATAGACTAACAAATTATGTTTCTATGGATGCCAAAAAATAAAATTAAAGTCTCACTAATTTTACATTAAAATATTGGATTGACAATTTAGTATTTAGCCATGAAAAGCATTTCAATGAAATGATTGATAACAAGAAAAATAAACATAGAACAAAATTCAAAACACTACTACATGAACATTTGTGAACACACGTGTTGACAAGACAGGATTTAGGGTTTTAGACAGGGTGTGACCATGATTGTTAGAACTTAGAAAGACACCAACAATGAAGTTTTCTGACAAAAAAAAAAACAATGAATTTGAACAGAGTGTAGCTGTATATGTGTGTGGCCAGGTACACTGACACCCCATAACAGCCAATGTATAATGTGTCTAGGCCTTGAGATTTTGTGATAACTACACTGTTCACACTTTCTCTCATTGGCTACCACCATGTGGCAAGTGCTAATAAACTTAATCTAATGATTATAAATTAATTAACCACATGGTAGGTTGATCTATGTATGTATGCATGACATGCTAAACTCAATTTGATGCATCTAACATCTTAGATATTACCTTGGGTGATTGTGTCTAGTACCATATAATATTTTTTCTTTCTCTTTTGGTATTATAATAATAATATATTATGATTTAACCCTTCAAATGCATATGATGGTGTGTTTGATGTCCAGGCTGGCCCTTGTAGTGTTGTCTTCTTTATAATATTTATTTATTATTATTATTCTCTAATGTGATGCTGGTTTCTGAATAAGTAGGTTAGGTTTTGAGAGAAGAACTTTTAATTTATATTTTAAAAGTCAGTCTACACATTCAGGAGGAATGTATGTATAGAAGTGAGAATTTCAGTTATATTTTTTGTTTTTGGGCATATGACAAATTTGATTAATGATTATTAATAAGAGTTTAATTTTGATACACTTATAATATAAAGTATTTTATATAGTCGTGTGCAATCACAACCGTTATCTTAAATGATTATTCACGCAGTCAATATTACTAATATGGCGTTATGTGATTAAATGCACGTGTAAAATGATTTTATACTGACGGTGTGTTAAAATTAAATTCTAATAATAAATAAAAAATTTTTCATAAAAAATATTTTTCTTTTCTATTCAATAATCATAAGATACTTAATAAACTTCATATTGTGCTTATTAATATTTGGATAATGTCAGGGATTGACATTTTTAGTAAAAGAAAAATGGAAAATCGGCTAATGATGATTCAAATGCAAAGTAAAAATAAAGAAAAATTTGTTGAGGATCTAATATTTCTCTTAATATTTAATAGAAGGCGAGAGAGAATAATTTTATAAAACATCAATAACAAGATGATAAAAAAATCTATGAACTCATAAATTATCCAAATCCTTTACTATTAATTTGCTCTTAGTGGCTTAAAAGATGTGAATATGAATACTTGTTATTCCTCTAAAGTATATTTAAACAGAAATATCGATAATATTAGGAGACAAAAAAAATTAATATTTATTTTATTTAATATTTATTAATTATTATAATAATTAATAAATATTAAATAAAATAAATTCTGACTGTTTTTAGTTAATATATTTTGGTTACCAAACATTTTCACACAAATATTAACCTTACCACTATTAAACATGTTCATCTTTAATAATGAAGGCTATCTAGCAATTATTTTAATGAAAAAAAAAACCACAGATTCCCATTATAGATTTTCTTTTACAGCTGTAATTCAAGTGAAAAACAGTAAAATGTTTTTCCCTTAGGGGTTAAATTTACTTTCCTTGTCCATTATTTTAACTCTGATGAAAAGATAAACCATGTGGATTTGTTTTGTATGTGTCAATTATCATTTGTCTGCATTATGCAATAATTAACCACTAATTAAATCAGGGTATGGTATTATAAAAATATGCCACTCATTTTGTTTGCATTGGTTAGTTTCATATGTCTGATATCCTTTTTGCATCAGAACTTGATATCAAAATCATTTGGCTAATATTTCCACTTCCTAATGATATCATTAGGTGTTTATCACATTGTTATGATTATTAGTAGGTTCTGAAATCCTCTAAGATTAAGCAATATTACATAAGAGATTTTTTAAGATGATGAGATATGAATGAAGATAGATGCAAATTCAACAAAAAATTAAATTTCAAACTTGGAAGGAGAAAGGTGGAAATGCTTTCCTATACTTTTCCTTAATTAAACTTGTGCTTTCTATTCATGTTCAAAGATTATTGTTTATCATCTCAACCAACCAGCACTTTAGAAAACAGAACAAAAGCTATATTCTGAAAATGGAAACTCAAATGTAAATTAAAGACTATATTTCTTTAAAAAGTCCCCACCATTATTTTTATATATATGATGACCTTTACTTATACAAATCAATACATATATTTTTCCAAAATTTTATTTTCTAAATTCTAAATAAACAAAGGCAAGTAGTGCATGCTGCAGCAATCAGAAGATATAGCTAATTATGGCCACAGAATAATTTCTCTTTGCTTCTGTTTTGATCATCCTTACCCTTTACTCCTTTATATGACCACATTTTGTGCTTTCACTTTTCAGACTCCATCTAACTCCTTTTTTTTTTCTTTTTGATGTGTACAAGGACAGTAATAATAATAGCTACACAAATTTCTGTTTCAAAATCCATAGATTCTTTTCCTATATTTATAATTTATTTTCCCATTGAAACATTTAGCACAAATTTCCATTTAATATCAATATCTAGAAACTAATCATAACTAACTAACTTGTTTATTATTAGATTCTGAGGACTAGCATGCATCTTCTTGTAGTTCTTACATCTATAGGACAATTATATCAGATGATAAATTAGGTTACATTTGAACCAAGACAGAAGAAAAATAAATATGTTCCACAAAGAAGAGGGATCATAGAAACTTAGTATTAGAAACAAAAAAAGACAGCTCAATGCATGAGACATTTGCCTTGGAGTTGCACTAAAGCTTACTACCAGAAACATGCGATATATCGACTTATCTTATGTTTATAAATCTGTCGATAACTTGCGTGATTCTGGTAGTAATTTATCATTTATAATAGTAATTTGCTCTTGTTTGTTTGGATCAAATTTCTAGCAGCAAATTGGGCATTTGACAAGTCCATTCTCATTGCATTCAGCACATCTAATGAACAATTCACCATTGTTATTGTCCCCATTATTCTTGGTGAAGACCTTGCAACTACCATTACAATTAGAGCAAATAGCAAACCTCATGCATGCACATCCATTGCAATGGCCTCCACCAAACTCAATTGGTGTTCCTTCTAGAAGCTTCCCAAGCCAACCATTCTCATGCAACCCTATAACTTCATCAACTCCTCCTATGTACCTACCATTAATGAAAAGCTTAGGAGGTAACACTTTTCCACCCAAGATCTTACATAGTTCTTCTCTATATTCAAGGTGTAGGGATACATCCCTTTCATGGTAGATTACCCTAAAGCTTCTCAACAAGAATTTGATTGTGCTACAATCTTGAAATGTTTTCCTTATACCTCTCAAGCTTGTTGTGTAGAGAATCACTTCTTGGCTTCTTCCATTTGGTGGATTCATCTCTTCAAAATCTGTTAGAGATGGATATTCTTTGTTGCATGCAACTTTTTGCACTCTTTCAAACCCTTTATTCTTTATGTTGGTTGTGACATCCTCCATTTCTTGTTGCTCCTCAAAATGCTGATCATTCTCATCCCCATTACTGAGGTATTGATCATCATAGAGTGGTGGTGGTGGTGGAGTTGAACATTTCTTGATGAAGAATTCATCATCTGAGTGGTGGTTGAGCTGAAGAACTAATAGACTTTCTTTCAAGTTGTTTATGCTTGGAATGGTTTTAAGTTCTCTATGAAGCACTCTTTTCATTGTTGAGTAACTTGTGATATTTTTCTACCTACTTATGGATTGATGAAAAAAAGAGAAGAAATGAATGAATAGAGGACAACAAGGTTTGATTAGGATTTAGGAGAGTTTCTCTTTTCTAAGTTTTACAAGCCTACAAAGTGGAAAATGAAAGCTAAGGTGTGATATGTTGGGGATGCTTTATTACTAATCTATTTTTCTTATACTAAGCGGACATATATTTCTCAACTATTAAATGAAGTATGAAATTCATATAAAATATGTTATATAATATTAAATTTAATTTTGATGCATTGTCAGTATAAAATAGTTTTACGCATGCATCTAATTATTGAATTTATATTAGCAAAAATAACTATTACATTGAGTGCACGAATGGTCATCTAAACAAATGGATGTAATTAAATGATTATGTAAAACGTATTACACTATCAGCGCATTAAAATTGAACTCATTTAACTGTAAATAAATATATACCAAGTACCAACACAATGAGATGAACTAACAAAAAAGAATACACAAAGTATTTCTTTAGCAAGATTTGAATGACTACTCCATGTTTTGGGGGATAGGGTTAAGTCCCCACACTCATTATCTGTTTTGGAGTGCACTGACTCATTACCTACCATACAGTGCCTCAATCATGGTATGACTATGAACAATGATGGATATTTATCAGCTACAAGACAATGTAATGGGCTAAAATTTACATCATTTACTTAGTTGATGTGGAAGTATACCTAATTGCCAGCCTTAATCTCAATTATAACCATATGGTTCACTTGGTTTGGTACCTACATTACTTTTTAGGGGGGGCCCTTGACCTAAATATTACCTAGTGAAACCAAGTTGTCCTCATATATTTACATTGAACTCACTAATCACAATCCTTGTACATGATATTTGTCCCCCCTTTTTTTTGGTCCCCTATGGATACCAAACTTAATTAATGATGAAAAGTAAAAATTTAAATATAAAAGTGAAAATCACACTAAATTTAATGATGATAGAGTAATGTAAACAAAAATGCAAAATTGAGTGTTTACAAATATTTTTTATAATGTTTTGATTTGCAACAAATGAGAAGAGAATACTCATAAACATGCTTATCAAGAGTAGAATTAAATCAAATAACTAATCATGAAATGCATCATTTACAATATTTTTTTCACATACATTCAAGTCAAGTTTCCAATTTGAAGTGATTGAAATGTTGGTACCCATTACCCTCATGTAATATACTTTCTAGTGGTTTGTTTTCAACTTATGATAGAATAAATTGTAAAGTATTATTTTGGTTCTAATGTTTGGAATAAATCTTAATTTCATCCCTAACGTTTCAATCGTCCTATTTCAATTCTAAAAAGTTATAAACATCTTATGTTAATTCCAAAAAGTTTCAAACGAGTTTAATATTATCCTACTGTTAAATTCAATATGAATAATTAACATATTGAAACGTTAATAACGTTTGATTTTAGTACGTAAGTAAAATCAACCCTCCAACAGTCACTAACGTAAAAGCTATTCGGAGTTTATTTACAAGAAAGAGATTTAGAAGAAGTATTATAAGAAAATTTTAGTTATATTTTTCCAACATACAAAAGAAAATATGAGTTAACAATAACATTTACATCACTCACTTTGTTAACTACAACAACAACAACAACAACAACAAAGCCTTGTCCCACTAAGTGGGGTCGGCTACATGAATCAAAGACGTCATTGTGCTCTGTCATGTATCATGTCTACAGAGAGACCGTTTACATGTAGATCTCGTTTGACCACCTCACGGATGGTCTTCTTAGGTCTTCCTCTGCCTTTCGCTCTTTGTCCATCTTCCATCTCATCCACCCTCCTGACTGGATGTTCTATCGGTCTTCTTCCCACATGTCCAAACCACCTGAGACGCGATTCAACCATCTTTTCCACAATGGGTGCTACTCCAACTCTCTCCCTTGTATCTTCATTCCTTATTTTATCAAATCGCGTATGACCACTCATCCATCTCAACATCTTCATCTCTGCCACACTCAGCTTATGTTCGTGCTCCCCTTTAGCCGCCCAACACTCCGTACCATACAGCATAACCGGTCTTATAGCGGTGCGATAGAATTTACCTTTAAGTTTTAAAGGCACTTTTTTGTCGCATATAAAACCAGATGCACTCCGCCATTTTGACCAACCTGCTTGGATCCTATGATTTACATCCTGTTCAATCTCTCCATTATCCTGTATGATGCACCCAAGATACTTAAAACTTTTAACTTTACGTATGATTTAACTCACTTTGTTAACTATTTGTGTTAAATTTTAACGATAGGACAACGTTGAAGGCATTTGAAATTTTTTGAGATAGAAATAGAACGTTTAAAATGTTAGAGACTAAATTAGAATTTGTCTCAAATGTTGGAGAACAAAATAATACTTTATCCTAAAATAAATTTCAAACTTATCCACATTTTCAAGGTTACTTAGAATTTCCCACTTACATTTAACTTTGCAACTTTTGACTGAAAAATCATTCTCTCCATTTCATCCCCTACATGAGTGATCTTTTTCGCTAGAAACACACCAAACAATCAATCCCAAGCACAATCATATGCACTCACCATGCACATAAAGTTGCCGGACTCAAAAAGATTGTTGCATGCAAAGCATCAAAGGAAAAGCACTAAATATTGCATCCTATATCATATCTTCATTCTAGAAAGCACATCTTTTGTCTGCCAAGAAAATTATACCCCTAAAACAATTGCCACTTTCCTACGGATTTATACTACTACTCCATCCATTTTCTTTTATTTGTTGCTGTCATTGTGTTAGTACAAGTCATAAACTATATCTAGACATATTAATCTTGGAATGTACTAAAATATAACAATGATAGTAACCAATAAAAGAGAATGGATGGAGTATAAAACTACAGGGACAAGTAGATTGGAATGGATGGAGTATAAAACTACAGGGACAAGTAGAGTAAATGTATTGTGCAAGTGCTAGCTTCTATAGCACATACAAAAAAAAAAAGGATGAAATGAATGAAGAAGGCACAAGTTGTTAAACTAAATGCATGTGAAAGAAAGGGATATACAGTTATACACCATTAAACTACATTATGATCTTCAAATCATAGGCAGAATAGATATATAGATCTCTTAGCTTGGTCAGAATATACAAAAAGATGAGGGGAAAATAGTGCGATTTGAATCGCATATCTTAGGATATTAATAACAGGTCTCAACCTGTACAAGGCATACTTCATGATTGTTAATCCACATTCTACTCATGATGGATTGTAGTTCAAGAAGCTAACTACTAAGAGGGTATTTTAGAGTTTGTACAAGTAATGCATTTGGATCTAAGCATCAGATTTCACAACCGATGCTTCAGTCCAATTAGCTATCGGCGATAGAGGAAGAGGAAGAGGAACCAACCCCAATATCAAAACCAAATGTTATACAGCTCAGCTCATGTTTTCCTCCATCATAAATCCTCATCTTCAGAGTGTATGAACCCTGCAAAAATAGATAAAGGAAGAGATAGACTTTTAGTAAAACTAAAGGAGGCAGCACCATATAATTACACTATGGATTTCCATATGAAGAAGTCTACATGTCATTAACAAAAAAAAAATATGGTTTTCCACCCAACTTCGAATAGATATAGAAGTTTAGAAAGTAGTTTCTATTTTCTTTTCTTGTTTTCATTTCAATGTTTTTTAATTTCAGGATTTGGGAAAGGGAAAATTTGCTTTCTATTTTCTTTTGTTTTTATTTCCAAAGTCTTCTAACTTTAAGATTTTGTGGGCGGTAAAAAAAAAAGATAAAAAATGAAAAATATGAATGTTTTTCAATATTTTAACTCTTTTTTTCATAAAATCTAGAAACAGAAATCATGAAAGAACAAAAGCCTTCTCACAACCTCTTCAAGGAAAGAGAACAAAATATTGAACTTACAGGTGGAGTGTATCCTGGTAAAACCTGCGAATGAGCGATCACAAAATCACCAATCGAGATGGGGCAAGTCGTTTCTCCACAAAGGTCATGAGTCTCACTATGTATGTGCCATCCAAAATATGAGACATCAATGATTATTTTCCCTCCAGATAACTCTTGACCTGAGTCATGAAATGCTTGAATTTGAGAAAACCAAGCTAACTGTTTTCAATCATCAAAATCACATTTATCCCTACCTAGAATGTGATCACTATACTACACTACCATTCAGATTTCCAAATGATACTATTTACCATTCTCAGACTAAGCATACGAATTACGAAAATAACTCAAAAACACCGAATTGAACTTGGTGTTTGGTGCACCAAGATGATCCAATGGTGTAAGTAAACAATAGAATTATATAAGTTATCCATGCTAAGTTATGGGAAGATCAATATCATTGGATTATCTTAGTTCATCTCACTGCATCACAGCATTGTTCAAAATCATGAATAAATTATAATCAACAAATTTCTAATTACCCTAATCGTAGAGAAACACCAAGTTAAAGAGCACCTGTAGTAGCAGCAATGCTGAATGTAGCAGGTTGGCCTCTAGTAACTGGATTAGGGATTATTTCAACTCCTTTGACCTCAACATCATAGTCAGCTTTCTTATCTGTCAAAACACAGATAAATATTAAATAATATAATGGTCAATAACAAGAATATACAACAAAACATTTCGCATCTTAGAAAACTTAAACAACAAACAAGCTAATCTACATTATGATTATTTTAACATTAAATTGCTAATTCCACTTAGCATAGCTGATTATTCAAGCAACTTGAACTCAATTCAAATTCAACTCTAATTGTACATTCAAAAAAATGCTCTTCAACGGTCACCTTTGAGATTAAATAGATTTTTTTTCCTTTTTTTTTTGCCTGATTGATTAGAACCTAAGCCACAGAACAGATAAGATAAGCACATATATAATTTATAATATAATATCCAGGTATGATGATCGATGGAACCTAATAATGAATGAATGAATAATAATAGTGAAACACTGCTGGAGGGTCATAAATGCTATTTTTCTAGCTGTGTAATAATAATGATAATAATTTCTATGCACATAAGTCAATTGTTTAATCAACAGAAGCTACAATTTTTTAGGCAAAGTTCAAATTTTGATAGTTGCCCATAAAATATTCAGGCAAGTAGATAACACAAAAACGTTAAAAACGAGAGCTTTATGAGATCAAAGCAGAAAGTAACCGAAAAATTAAAAGAGGGTTTAAGGAGAGAAACCGCACTGCAATATTGAACGTCGGTGGCGGTGGCGAATGCGCAGAGAAGAAACAGCGTTGAAGAGAAAAATATGAACTTTAAGAACATTTGGGTCTCCATTGAATTAAAGGTTGTTGCTTTGAAATGAAGAATGAAGAAGAAGAAGAAGATTGGAGAATGATCGTAACAGTGTGTGTTTTATTTCATTGACAAGCTGGGTTTGCTTATTCTAGTTAACCTCTTAAAGGAATCTATTTTTTTCTTTATTTAAACTTTCAAAAAGATAGATATATTTAAAAATAAATTATATTATTGTTCTAGGATTTTTTAGAATTTTTTTTCAGTTTTAGAAAAGAAAATTAAAAAATGTCTTTTTATAGATGTTTATTATGAATTTTTAAAAATTTTCCATTAAGGTTTATAATGTTTTTTTAATATCTTATGATTTTTTTAAATCTATTTTCTCATTAATTATAAAATAATTTAATTAATAAATAAAAATAAAAAGAATAAAGTATTAATATTGCATAATAAATTATATTCTTTATATTTTATTAAGAGGTAATGACCAAATCAGTACCCGAAAGATTAAAACGCTGACATTGCGGTACTTGACTATTGTAAACGACAAAATGGTACCTGGTTGATTTTAAAATCTGACAAACGTATCCATAACCTGGCCGGACCTAAGCTCCGGTGAGGACAATGCTTACGTGGTCACCGGATTATGCTGACAAATCTTGTTTTAATTGAGTTGTCATTTCTAATTAATTAAATTGCTAGCCTATGTGGAAATTAGGTTAATTGGAATTCAATTTGCCCCCAAATCATTAGCCTTTGCCCTAATCCCAAATCAACAAGTGTTGTTACTGCTGGGTGAGTTACTGTGACTTAGTGTTTCACTAAGAGTAAAACTCAAAGGTCACGTATAGAGGGAGAGACGTTGCCTTGGTTACTTGGCGCGAAGAAGAACGAAGAGGATTTGAGAGACATTGTTGAAGTCGTAGCGTCAACAGGGAGGGGTTGGTAGTGGCATCATCGCAACCCCAGTCTTCGCAAGGAAGAACGCTACGTAGAGGTAAGTTCACCTTAACTCCATCCTCTCATTTACGTGCCTTCTGTCGACAGCATTATTATCATGTTGATTGTTTTATTCATTGTATCTTCCCTCTACGATTTTTTAGATGGATCGTCTAGTTACCTTTGTTTATCATCACATGGGTGCCTTGAAAAGGGGTGTTGATGGTAATGTGATATACGACGGGGGTTTAGTAACTGAGATACACAGGGTGAATGTGGAGACATGTAATTTGTTCTTTGTTGAGGGTTTATTTTTGGACTTGGGTTACCCTGGATACAATGAGGTGTACTGGCTAGAACCTGGTTTAGAGTTAGGTAAGGGTCTGAGAGTGCTTAGGACAGATGCTGAAGTCATGAGAATGTGTGAGAGTGCGATGAAGAATGACAACACTGTACACCTTTATTTTGATCACCCCATTGACGCAAACCCTGAAATCATAGATGAAGAAGTCTTTTCTGATGGTAGTAGTGATAGTGTGGTTGAAGTCAATCCAGATAGTGATAGTGTCAAGGAGGATGAAGTTACTAATAAGGTTGAGGGTCGTGCTAATGAGAAGGAGAATGAAGGTGTGAATGAGACCAGTGGTGAGGTTAATGAATTGGAGATGGTGTTAAGTGTGGCTGTGAAGGAGAATATGAATGATGTAAATGAGGTCACTGTTGATGTTAACGAGTCGAACAAAGGTGAGAGTGGTGCAGGGGAAGAAGCTGCAAATGACGGGAATGCTGAGAAAGACACTGAAGGAGCATCAGCTCCTGAGAAACCTGCTAAGAAGGTTAGAAAGACATCCAAGACCAGCCCCTAGTGGTTTACCCCGAGAAAGAAGAGCTGCCGAGAATGAGGGTGTAAATGAGAGTAACCATGGAGAAGCTGAAGCTGGAAATGAACCCACAGAGGAGACCAATGCTGATGATGTTGCTGGTCTCAATGGAGGTTCTGAATTTCGAGAACCTTACGTGGATGAGGAAAGGGCATAGGAACCTGTTACAGAAAATCCAACAGGTAAATTAGTTTTTTTTCTAGTTAGAATATATGTGAATAGGAATTGCTTCAATTCTCATGTATCTCAACTGACTTTGCAGCAGATAATGTAACACAAACTAGTGGGAGGGACAATGCAAGGAGAAATCATCCAAGGCCTCAACCATCTGGGCAAAGAATTGTACCTGGAAAGGAGGATGAAGCACCAAGGGTAGAGGTGCCTAACCCGAATAGAGAAGATGGTGATAGTGAACATGAGATGTACCAATATGAATCGAAAGAACTCTGTAGCCCCCCTGCAACTGATGACGAAGCACAATGGTGTGGTGATGATGAGCACAATCAGTTTGAAGTAACAAAATGGCAGCATAGACTCAGAGTCAATACACGAGAGAGGACATGCTCATGCAGAAAATGGCAGCTCACTGGACTACCATGCTGTCATGGGATTGCAGCAATCCAAAGAAAGAATGAGAATCCTGAAGACTATGTCAATCACAAACTCACTATCGAGGCTTATAATAGGACTTATATGTTTCACATTAATAGCATACCGAGTCAGGAGTACTGGGAGCATCACGAAGGGCTGCCATGTCTGCCCCCTCCATACAAGAGGCCTATTGGCAGACCTACAAAGAAGAGAAGAAAGGATAGTACTGAGCAAAGTTCTGGCAGCCAATACAAGGCCAAGAGAAGATATGGACATATAACATGCCAAACCTGCAAAAGGGTGAGCAACACAAAAACCATTACTTATATGTATTGACTTTACCTTTTATGTCCTATCAGTAACTTTATTAATGCTGCTTTTCTTTACTCATGTGTTTTTTGCAAGGCTGGACACAATAGCAGAACTTGTCCTGACAAAGGAAGTGGAACAGCAGCTGCAGAACCAGATCTTGATAAGGATGAAGTTAGGGAGCAAGAAGCTAATTGGGAGGAGACCATGGAGGCTGCACACGCTGCACATGTTGCAGATGAGGAAGAGCTCACTCAAAACCATCCACAAACTCAGCCTGATCAGGTAAATGTTAATGATTTATTTTACCTTGTTGTACTAAACTGTTGGATCTGTCTCCATAGAAGATTTGATTCCATGAATGCACAAACTGATGCAGAATAACATCAATGATGGCAACACTACAACAACTGCTTCAGCCCCTAATGTAGGCACCATACCAGCAGCAACCAACCCATGTGCTCCACCAGCTAGTTCAGAATCATCACCAGCACCAAAGAGGAGAGGCAGACCATCTTTTGTTAGGGGCAATACAGTTCCACCAAGAGGAAGAGGCAGCACCACTCGAAGAGGAATGGTAGCCACTACAACAACTCCAACTCCAGCACAAAATGCAGCAGCTGCACCACCACCCCCTGCTCAACCTAGTCTTGTCAGTCCTGATGTTGGGCCTAGATCTCAAATTCCTGCATCTCCATCCAATGTTGGGCCTCAGCCGCAAGGTCCATTACTTAGGCCCAGTCTTCAGGCCCAACCTACAGCACCATTTAGGCTCCCAACTGTGACTAGGAAGACCATGGCAGCAGCAAGCCCAGCCACCCAAAGCAGGTTCACAGGCTTCATGCCCACCCCATCCTTGAAGAAGAAAAAGCCATCCGGACCACCACCATCAATGCCATCAACAAATGACAAGAAATGAGTTTAGATTCTTGGATTTTTTAGTTTGTTGTTATTTGCATTTTGGACATGATTTACTTAAAATGCACCCAACTGCCATTATGGCATGTAAGTGCTAACCTAGTGTTTCTGTGTTTTGTTACTGTCATCTTGGGTCTGTAGCAGTTACTATGAACATGTGTCATTTTGGTTGTCTTATTTGGGGCCTGAACTTTGTTACTCTAAATACTTAATGGTTATAAGTGGATGTTATTTTGGTGTTTTATTCAGTTTATGTTTAGAAAACTACTTGACATGGCTTACACAGACTCCATGTATCTTGGTCAAATCACAACAACAACAACTCAATCAAAGCACAACAAGAACACATCATACATTAATTTATCTCAATTACATTGAGGACAAGATTACAAAATTCCAATCTCTGACTGTTATACTATTATAATCTACAATGTCTACCTACTTAGCCACCATAAACATAGTCAAAGCCACATTTAACCCAATCAAAATACACATAAAAATTAGCCACAACTCAACCCTCTTCAAATTCTCTTTCATGTCATTCACCACAGACAGTACCATCATTATCCTTTGAATTTTCTGGCCATCCCCACAGTCAACATTGATTCTGCCTTTCTTTTTGGGTTCTGATTTGCCTAGCATATTACTGTTCTCTGAAGAAACTTCTCCTTCCACGCATTCCGCTTGTATTTCATCCAACCATTGGAAATACGCGCAACGCGTTTCTGTGTTCTGGCACAACACGAAGAGTTCAAACATCAGAGAATAATCAAAATCTAAAAATGAATAAGAACAGACGATACAATACGAAGGGATATTATTCTACTTCCTCACATATTCATCACAATTCCAGTCTTACCTTCCACAGAGGGCAGCGTAGAAACCATCTATCAGGGTTGCTACTTGTCTTCGACTTCAACGGAACCATGGAAGGGGACAAAAGCAACAGCCATCGTAACTTTTACTCACAATGCCCGAAGCACCATCCACGTCGCAGGCTTGCATCGAGGGCTGCCTTCTCAGCGTTGCAGATTTTCCACGAGCCCTTGCAGAATGCATCTTCCAATCTTGGATCCCCTACTGCGAATGAACGAACAGAGAGCGTTGTTGATTTGGGATTAGGGCAAAGGCTAATGATTTGGGGGCAAATTGAATTCCAATTAACCTAATTTCCACCTAGGCTAGCAATTTAATTAATTAGAAATGACAACTCAATTAAAACAAGATTTGTCAGCATAATCCGGTGACCACGTAAGCATTGTCCTCACCGGAGCTTAGGTCCGGCCAGGTTATGGATACGTTTGTCAGATTTTAAAATCAACCAGGTACCATTTTGTCGTTTACAATAGTCAGGTACCGCAATGTCAGCGTTTTAATCTTTCGGGTACTGATTTGGTCATTACCTCTTTTATTAATAAATAAACTTATAAGTATAATTTACATTAATAAAACCAATTAAAAATAATAAAAGATTACTTTGATATATATCAATAAAAGATCCAATTAGTAATGATAATTTTAAATTAAAATATTAATGGAATTTACATATTCTATATTTCTCTTAGTAGCATTGAATGTAACATGATAACAGTTAAACGTGGCTCTTCTGGATTCACATCACATGATGATAAAAGTTCTAATATTTTGCTAAGAAAGGAAAATGTATTTTAGAAAGAACTTAATGAAGATGTTCAAAAATGCAAAAGAGTTGCACATTTATATCTCATTATATTTGTAAGATTTTTAATTAAGATGGAGATTGGGGTAAAACATTTTTGTTAATTATATGATAGAGGATAATACATAATTGAATTATCTTTACTTGTTTAATTTGTTTTCCTTGAATAATCAACTCCATTTATCTTCTTTTTGAAAAAAAAAATCTTAAACAGTTCTAACAATTACCTCAAAAAGACAACGAGACTTTTAACAAAAAAAAAAATTTAACCTGATTTATGAACTTTATTTTTATGAAACTAATTAGTTTCTATGTAAAAAAATCAATGTTATTTTTTTATTTTGCACAGAGATTAATCGATTAAAAAAAATTAGAGACTGAATTAGGCATTTTTTTTAGAATCTCATAATTTTTTCGAGATAATTATCAAAAATCAATTGGGGTATTCACTTTTTTTTTTTGCCTTATAAATTTATTACTAGTCATTGTTACTTATTTAGAATTCTAATAATCAACAAGCCTGAATTTTTCTTTTTTTTTTTTCTTAACGGCAGCATCCATTGACCTATAAATCTTATCCTTGTAGCTTGTAAAGATAAAATTTGGCATGCTCTACTTATATTCTTTGAGTACACACGATTGTGTCACTTTCTTTTGGCTAATATAATAATGCATAATTTCTGGCTAATTTATTATAATAATTAATTAATGTGGCTACATAATGAATTTCTTATGTATGCTTGTAGAGTGCTCAAGTTTGTGACAATATATTAGCATTTTTCTAGCTTTATGTGCAAACATGATTGCATGTCTTACAATTAACATAGACATCATTTTCTTACTTGTTTGTGGAAAAGGTGCATTTTCCTTTATTTTGTACCATTTAGTGTTTGCCTTAACAGCAAAGGCATCCTTAGATGTACTACCTATTTTTGTGGTGCACATGTTACAACATTTGTAGAACATATATAATGTGCACATTTTAAGATAAAATGGATAACAAAAACACTTTGTTAGATAGATAATGACTTTTGTGAATAATAAAAATAATATACTCTAAAATTGGCTCAATAAAATAAAAATACATTACATTTCTAAATTATTTGCCTAAATCTTAATATTAAAATAACCATTCGCACACTTAATGAATTGAACATCTGATATATCTATTCACATTATTTAATATTTTCATTGTTTACTCACTTTTCCATAACAAAATAGTTAAACAGTTTTATATGTTTTCAATTTCGCAACTCATTAAAAAATAAATTTAATTTTGATGCACGATGAGTGTAAAGTAATTTTACACGTACATTCAATTATGTAATATCATATGCCAATAAGTAATAGCTCAAATGACATAGTCTCCCCATACTCAATTAAGAGGTTGTAGGTTCGAGTCTCTTATCTTTGGTAAAAAAAAATTATGTAATGTCATATTAGTAAAAATTACTATCTTTTATACTAATCACGTGAATAGTCATTCATAAAAACAGATATAATTGCATGATTATATAAACACTTTATATTATCAGTATATCAAAATTAAACTCTAAAAAAAATTTACTAAGGTGTCTTTTAATTATTGATTGAAAATAGATTCTTATCAACATCTAAATACAATGAAAAAGGGATATTCGATTAAAATATTATCTAATGTATATATTTATTTACTTTTATATATTGATGATTCTTTTTTTTTTAATGATAAGACGTCTCTAAATTTATCCACAACCCTAATTATAACATCATTTGATTTATATATTTGATTTCGTCTAAAATTAACATGCATAATATTTAGATTTATTCTCTGCCGGCCCATCCAATCTTTGAAAAGTTATTAGTTTTAAATTGCAAGAGGAAAATGAAGCACTCTTTTATGCATTTGGAGGTTTCTTTCTTGACATTCTATGTGGGTTGTCTTAATGTGTTGTTTGTGGTCATGAAAGGTATCATAAATGTTGCTCATTATTGTTCAAAACTTTCATTTTCTATATTGCTGTCTTGTCTGGACTTGTTCCATTTTCCTTATTAATTAATTAATAGCCATATGATTTGGGAAAATGGGTGTGAGGGTGTCCCATTGGAAAATGAATCCTCTTCAGTTTTTTCAACACCTGAAAAAATACAATGTGATCTCTTACTGTTAATTTTATAAGTGAAATCAAAATTAAATATAAGAGAAAATAATAAAAGGTAAAAGATCACAATTAACACCATTCTATTTTTTCTTCGTTAGAGAGAATCCTCTCCCGTGTCCCATGCACAAGCCTCCCATCATCCTCTATAGTATGAATATTTTTCTAAACTTCATTTACTATTAGATTGATTTTGATTTTGTTTTGAAAACCATTTTCCAATTATCAAGTAGATAACTAGTTTTCTTCGATATATTGTAATTAAAACAATATTAGTTATACACTAAAATCAGTCACTAAAATTAATCACTAAATACTAATATATTTATATGTATAAATATATGTGTTGTTTAATTTATTTTCAATATGTATTAATATTTTATATTAGTAACTAATTTTAATAGTTAACTTTAATGTACATTTAGCATAGTTGATTGTAAAAATATAATGATAAATTACATTGATCTTTTATGTTAAACAATATTACAATATTATATAGACATATTTTTTATAAATTAAATTTTGATACATTAGCTATATAAAAGAATTTTATATAATTATTCAATCAGATTTATATAACTAGATTACTTATAAAATAATAAATTTAAAAATTAATTATTTTTATTTTTATGACAATACACAATTAGTTGTATGTATGATATTCTTTCAAATTCAATTTTTATTTATTAAAATATATATTAACTTCTCTTTTTAAATTTAGTTTTGTTTTGTTTGTTTTTTTGTTTTCTCACGGTATCTCCCAACCTGGCAGGTTAATAATTAATCTGTCGCAGTACTAAGCTCCATTTAAGAGTTTATCGCTCTCCAATAAACTACATACTTTTTAAATTTAGTTAATATTATACTAGATACCTTTATAAAGTTAAAATTTAGCAAAATCAAATATATTAGAATTCAAGTCACAAAATAAAAATCTATTTGAATTGTATGGCTGCTGAAATTAAGAGTAGGCTGCTGAAAATAAATATAAACTAATAACAAGCTTTTAATGATGTTAATTAAGGTATGCATAGCAAGCAAAAGAAAAGAAAATGTCTTAGTTTGGCTATCTCTTTTCATTTATTTCTCTTTCTGAGAGTTAGGTAAAAAATGTGACTAATTTAACATACATTTCATCATCAATGACATTATTCTTAGACCAGCCATATTTTTTGCTGTTTCTTTGTTTAATAACTTAAAGTTTGCATCAAATTTGCCCCAAAAGAAAAGAAAAAAGCAAGGAATTATTGCAAGAATTTATACACATTGAAAGAAAATGTCAATTCTCAACATTTTCTTTTCTAACTTGAGAGGTACAGAACAAGAGTTTACAATATAGAATCAACAATAAAATTCTTTAAAAAAATGACAAAAAAAAAAAAACAGAGCTACCTATGAATCTCTTTTGGTTTCTAGTAGAACAATTTATCTTCAATTTCCAACAATTCTTTATTTTTCTGACTAAAGATATTACATAAGAAGAATTTACAATATAGAATCAACCAATAAAGTACTATAAAGGAAAAAAAATAAAATAAAAAAATAAAAATAAAAATACCCTCTAGAGATAAATGCTTCTTTAGCAATTAGTATGCCAAATCTGACAATGATGAGAAAAAAAATTAAATTAAAAAAAAAAACTACCTATGATATGAATCAATCTCTTCTGGTGGCTAATGGAACAACCTCAGCAAGAGGAGTAGAAAGTGGTGTTGGAATTGGTGATGTTCTGCAAAGAGGACAAGTTGGATGCAATCTCAACCATGGATCTATGCACTTTAGATGAAAAACATGTTCACAATCTGGTAACACTCTAAGCATATCACTTCCCTTATAATCTCCAAGACAAATTGAGCAACATGTTGATGTTGAATCATCAGATTTCTTGTTGAGTTTCTTTGATTCTGAGTAAAGCATCTTTGGGTACCCAAGAATTGTTGCTTCATCTAGTCCCACATCGACCACCGTGTGTTGCGGTTCGAGGAATACTTGGGTGCTCCTCCTTGAACCTGGAGTAGGATTACTCCTACTCCTACTGTTGTTACTATTTGGAACTTGTGTTCTTGTGCAAAAGTATGAGGTGAGTGTGATTGTTGTGATGAGTAGAAGAATCCCAATTGAGATTCCAATGCCATAGCCAAATCCACTTATGTCATTGGATCCAAGGAATCCTGAAGAAGAATCACTAGTTGTGTTGTTGTTGCTCATGATCTTGTTCTTGTTTTTGCTGTTGCTCTTGGTTATTATTATTATGAGGGAAAAGAAGAACTACTAAAAGGTGGTGGGATAATGAAATAATGGGTAGTAATTGAAATTTTTTCTATGGTTTTGTTTTTGTTAGCCATGTTGGTTATGGTTTGTGGCAAAATGAAGTTATGGCCATTTTGGTGTTGTGTGTGGATGATCATATAAAAAGTCAACGGTTTCATCATGAAAGAGAGGGGAGGGGGGGGGGGGGAGGGGAGGTTTTATTTGTAAAATAAATAAATAAGTAAATTAAATTAAAATAAAAAGGGCTTGCTTTTGATTCAAGGAAAGATTAATTTGTGATTAAGTAAAGAAAGAATGTACAAATAGTAAGGAACTTGCATGTGAATACAATGCTAATTTTCTCAATGTTTACATTATGTGTTAAGAGATTTGTTAAATTGTATATTAAGATAGAAATATATATATGTTTATGTTTAGGGTTTAACTGAATAAAAAACTAAACAAATGTTATGATAATATAGAGAGGAGACCACTTTAATAAAGACATTAAAAATGTCTTTTCTTAAAGACGTTTACACATGTCATGTTATTATTGGACATTATTATTGAACCGGTTAATAAAAATAAACCAGAACAAAATCAGTTTATTATAGCAACAATAATAAATCCAATTGTCTGCATTATAATTATTAGATTCGATTTGATCCGATCGAATTATACTATTTAAACCGAATATCTTTAAATTTTTTGATAAAAAGACAATTATATTCCTGACTTTTTTGTTTTTCGGACATTTAAATCCCTAAAAATTTAAAATACAATTAAATTCTTAAAAAAATTTGGTTTATTGTTATTGTTATAAAAAAAATCGGTTTTATTCTAATTTGTTAAAAAATTCAAAAATAACCGGTTCATTAATACGTCCAATAATAATTCGACACGTAAATGTCTTTACAAAAAGGCGTTTTACGCATGTTTATGGGAGCATCCCCCATATAGAGATATCTTTTATTTATATAATTATTTATTTTGAAAATATTACGAAATAGGAATGACCAATGAATTATAGTTTAAATGACATAGTTTCTGTATATTCACGGGTTTGAGTCTCTCTATGTTCGGTTAAAAAAAAAGTATTAGGGAATCAATAAATTTTGTAATTTGTAGTTATCAATAAGACTATTTAATTTTTTTGCTAATTAAATATTGACCAAATTTTAATAAACATGTTGACTCTATAAACTTTTTTAAAATGAAAATATAAAAATGTTGAAATAAAGGTAATGACTCTCTACTTTTTCAAAATGAAAATATAAAAATGTTGAAATAAAGGTAAGATAGAAATATTATGTATATATGTTTATATTTAGGGTTTAATTGAATAAAAAACTAAACAAATTTTATGGTAAGATAGATATATTTTTATTTATATAATTATTTATTTTTGAAAATATTACTAAATAGGATCATAAACTATTAAGTATATGCAAATTAAATCTTATTTAAGCTAGATTCAGAGTTATATATAAAATATTAATTGATAATAATATTCAAAACCGCCTATGTTGATGTAATCATGTAGCAGAATTATGTGTGATTATAGATCATCACAAGTTATATGTGTTTCAAGTCAACTCTCTGAATATTACAATTGTGTGTGCTGATTTAACACCTTTCTCTTGAAAGGACATTAACAAATCTTATCTGTCATAATCAACGTTGAAAATTGCCACGTTCCATGCATTACTAGGATACTTGTTCATGGAGTTCAATAATTTATTCCTTTATGGCTGGCTAGCTTAGCGAGTTCCATAGATTATTGTGTAGGTTAAACATCTCAATTCACCGAACAATAATGGTGGATATACAATAAAACTAAGAGAGAAAACGATAAATAGATTTTTGGTTTTTTAGTTTAAAGATAAATAAATTATTAATTAATATAAAATATTTTTTATTTTTTAAAATATAAGTCATTTAAATTTTTTAAAATAATTTATTTATTTTTATATATTTTAAATAAAAAAATAATATTTCACGTTTTAAAAAATGTATGACGTTTTTATATTTTTATTTAATCGAAATTTTATTTGGTTTAGAGTTAAGAAGTAAGGGATGTATATAGTTATTTTTTTTTCTCGAAGATGTATATGTTAAACAAAAATATTATATGTATAAAAATTTAATTATTGTAATTATTATATATTTGTGTATATATGCATTATCTTAGATTTTATATATTTTTAATATTTATTTTATGCAATAATTAATTTTATAATTGATTTTTAGTATATGATAATGTTCGGTTTGTCGGGTACCAGGCAATTCGGATGGGTCTTCGGGTTGATGAGTAGGGGTATGGCTTGGTTTCGGGTTGCGGGGCCAAATATAGAGTAGCTGACGTCCCGAGTTCTTCGCGTGGAGAGGGGGTGTCACCTGGAAAAACACTCCGACGCTCTAGTCAATCATGATGCAGGCGAGAAAATGGGGGTAAAGTGATATGTGTGACGTACCTTGGGAGAGGGGTTGGACCCTCCCCTTATATACTGTGTCAGAGGTGGGTCCCGCAAGGGCAGACTCACCTTCCTCGAAGCTTCCCCATACAGCTATAGCAGAGAGCTATGAAGGGCGCGTGTCCGGGTCAGTAGTTGAGCGCCTCGTACCTGACCGATCGGGTCGGGGTGGCCTATGGGTCGGGTCGGCCCGCGTGATGTTTGGATCAGGCCGTAATAGTGCCCCCAGCGCGTCAGCAATGACCGTGAGGGCCATTGGTGGCGTGTTATATCCCCTCTCGTGTGTTGTCGCCAGGTCGGCTGCTCATGGAGAGGACGTGCCCCTTGCACGCGTGTTTGTTCGTTGCTGGGAATAACCGTTCGTCGCCTCGTTCCTCGCGTTGAGCATTTAATACTCATAATGGGTTGTTTCAAACCCTGCGAGTAAAGACTCTTTTGCCCTTGCCTTTCGCGCTTCTTGTGTTGGTTTTCTAAGTCCCGCCTCCCCAGTTTCGCTTTCTATTCTCTCCTCAGTGCCTAGCTCTTTCATACTTTCATCTTTTCCTCTCAAATTTTCTGTTGCGGTTCCTGCATCCTTGTGCATTCACTCCTTATCACTCCCTTTCGAGTCTTCGCAAACAATCCTGGTAAGCATTCATCTTCCACTTTTTGCCCCATATTTGTTTTACCTTCACTGTCTGTGTTCTGGGTGCATGCTGTTTTTATGATTTCACTCGTATGTTAGGTGACGTTAGTGTTAGAAAGGTGCATTAGGGGGGTCACCATTCTAAGGCTTTAGTTTTAGGCTTTATTCAGGATTTGCTTCGGCCATGCTTGGTTTTAGTTGTTGAATAGGCTAAAGGTACTTTCTGGGCCTTTTCCAAACTCCCGACCTCATAGACTAACCGAGTGGTGCCCCTACTGTAGGTATGCCTCGTATCGTCTCACGAGCTTCCACCTCAGGCGTGGGTTACGACCGGTACGCTTGGGTGACCTCTGACGTGAAGGATTCCCCAAATCAAATGGGTGAGGAGGAGTTGACTGAGTTCCGTCAAGCCGAGTACTTGTGCGGCGGGACTGACGATGAGTCCAATTATAACGTTTTCATTCCTGCCCCCCACGAACAGTTATACGAACTCAACCTCCATGCCCCCGAGTTGCTGATTGGATTTGGGTTCTACAAGGCAATGTTTACCCAATTGGAAGTTCCCATCCCCTTCTCCGCTTTCTAAATGGCGCTTCTTAACCAAGTCTCCGTGGTGCCGTCTCAGCTGCATCCGAACAGTTGGGCTTCCATCCGCTGTTTCGAGATGGTGTGTGAATACTTAGATCTGCCAGTGTCTGTCGACGTTTTCCTTTATCTCTTCAACCTTACGAACCCTTCCAAAGAGGGGAAAGCTAGGAAAGGATTTATGTCCTTCCGATCTGTCCAGGGTCGGAGGATTTTTGGCTTGTTTGAGGACTCTTACCATGGGTTCAAGGACAAGTACTTCAAAGTGCGTCCAGTCAAAGGTCGGGTACCAGACGGTTCGGAGGGGTCTTCGGATTGATGAATAGGGGTATGGCCTGGTTCCGGGTTGCGGGGCCAAATATGGAGTAGCCGACGTCCCGAGTTCTTCGCGTGGAGAGAGGGTGTCACCTGCAAAGACACTCCGACGCTCTAGTCAGTCGTGATGCAGGCAAGAAAATGGGGGTAAAGTGATATGTGTGACGTACCTTGGGGGGTAGGACCCTCCCCTTATATACCGTGTCAGAGGTGGGTCCCGCAAGAGCAGACCTACATTTCTCGAAGCTTTCCTATACAGCTGTAGCGGAGAGCTATGAAAGGCGTGTGTCCGGGTCAGTGGTTGAGCGCCTCGTACCTGATCGATCGGGTAAGTGATTTACTTTTCTTTTATTTATTATTAATCGTTGAAAAAATGAAAAAAAAATGTTAAAATTCACTTATGCCTATAGTTATACATTTCCTTATCTCTCTAACTTTTTGTTGTAATTAGTTGTTCTCGTTTTAAACTTTTTTGTTTTGTTTTAATCATTTCACTCCATCCACTACTATAGGATTTCAAACGCAGTTTCAAACGCAGCCTGAAGCCGGGTCGGGTAGATCTTATGTGTTGTTTGGGTCTGGGCCTAGCTATGGGCCGGTTTCCCTGACCAAAAGCAAAAGTAAATAAGAATTTTTTGTCACTAGAGTTAGAGTAACCCGAAACGCAAAAAACTTCACGTAAACGACATCAATTCTTCAACAGAATGAACAGCAAGTCAGCAAGCAAGTTTAAACTCAAAACGCGACAAAACCGAACCTTACTCCACGTTCTTCTTGGTTGGTTCGCATAGTCTGTTTTCAGAATCTTCCATGGCGGTTCTTCGAACACTATCTTCGACACCGGCGCAGTCGGTGGTCGCGGCGGCGATCACAGTGGTGGTTCTGGCTGTTGCTGCAGTTCCTGCATTCGCTGGAGACACGAACGGAGCGTATTCTCCCTGTACTGACACACGAGTGCAGAGAAACGATGGTTTCACTTTGGGAATCGCGTTTTCTTCGAAGGATAAGTTCTTCAATGGAAACGTTCAGTTGTCTCCCTGTGATTCGAGACTTTCTCTCTCGAATTCGAATTCGCAGATCTCTGTGTTCCGACCTAAGGTTGACGAGATCTCGCTGCTCACCGTCAATTCCTCATCCTTCGTTGCGGTTCGTTACTCTTTCAATTTTCCCATTTTGAGTTTTAATTGCGGAACTATTCGATTTTGGATATTCTGATTTGTGCTGTATTTGCTGAATTCAATTAGGGCTTGGTTGAAGTTTTAATTTAGGTTAATTTATCTGCTATTGAATTTTATCACTGACATTTTCAATATTTGGAGTTTTCAGGCTTTTGAATATAGATAGTGGAATTGTTGGTTTAGATTTTTGAGTTTCGAGTTTGTATGATTGGAGATTGAAGTAACTGAATTCCAATTAGGGAAAGTTTTTCCTTTTTTGCAGAATTTGTTGGAAAATTTCCACCCTACTTTCATAGTATTTTGGACTGTGAATAGCTTTCATAACAATGCAATTGTTGTGTTCTTTTTCTTGTGCATATTCTGATATGGAGAACTAGAAAATTGTAGAATTGGAGAATTTGGAAGGAAAATTACTGAACATTTGTTTGAGGCAGCAATGGTGTGAGAGTAAGGCTTTGAGAATTTGAGTGAATATGAAAATCGAAATATTTGTTTCACTCCACTTTCAATTAGTTTCTGATTTTAAATTTTCCACCTTCATGATTTCTGCATTCTCAAACTAGCATTGCTAATGTTACAAGCAAAACATAAATATCTGTGGCTCCTTGATTGATCCCATTTGGTTCCTAATACCATGCCCTATAGTGGATTGACCTGTATGGCATTGTTGTTGATTTTGTTGTCTCGGATCTCATACTAGTTTTCTCGGTCCAGGATTCTTATGGCTATATGGTTGCATTTGCTGGCCGGAAATACGCGGCAAGGTCTCCTCCTGCTTTTATTGCAAACAGCTCATTCACCGTGACCAGTTTCACTCTTGTAAGAAGATTCATTTTGAGGCCTATTTTTTCAATATTTGCGGGTTTTATTTGATTTCCATGATCATATATCCTCACTAAACCAATTGAAATGCCATTATGCAGGTCCTTGAGTTTCAGAAAGGCAGGCTGCAAAATTTATATTGGAAAAGAGATGGGTGTTCTAAGTGCTCAGGTAACTCCAAAGCTGTGTGTCTAAACAATCAGGATTGCGCGCTGCAAACTTCAACCTGCAAGAGCCATGGAGGATCCGTGGATTGCAGCATAGGAATACAATTGGCATTCTCCGGCACAGATGAACATCTTAGAGCTCTCAACTCTTGGTATGAAGTGAAAAACCTTCGCCAGTATTCACTCTATGGCCTTTACTCGAATCTCAGAGATTCCCTCACTAGCCAGTATGACAAGTTTTTCTAATTCCCTTTTAGTTCTTTTATTCATTTCGTTTGTAGCAATATATATGTTTAGTTTGGTTCTCTATCAACTGGATACGCTTGCTGATCATTCCCTTCTAAATATATCTGTATGAATCTTGAACAATGGCGTGTAAATTTGTATACCAAAGGTTAAGGTTACTTTCAAATACTGGATAAATAGAGTACTTCACTAATATTCCTATACCAGTACTTATGAAGTTAACTGCAGGAAACTATGCTTCACATCCCTATCAAATGTTGGAAGAGAGTTAGCTGGTTTGGTATATGAGATAAAATGAGTACAATATTCATTTTTGCCAATACCGTATTTGAACCTTCAACTCAACTACTCAAATCATGTGGATTTGTTCATAACTTTACATTTGATCAATATACAACCAGATAGCCTTTTAGTTCCAATTGGAAAAAGGGTGATAAAATATTATTTTGCATGTAATCATTGGTAAGGGGCGATTGAATAAGGAATCTTTTAGTCTTAGTTAAAGAGGAGAAATATCCTTGAAGGAAAAAAAAAAGAAAAAGAAACAAACTCAAGAATTAAGATGAGTGATGAAGATGGCAAACAATGAGAGAGTAATGGGTTTGCATGATGACAGAAAGAATAATGGAACCTTAACAATTATTTTCAACACAAAATATGATTAACCATTCCATCATCTTTCAACAAGTGATTAGTGTATATGAATGTAATGCTCTTAAATCACTTGTTTAACTACTATGTATCATTATTTTTTGTCGAGTTTTGTGGCAATTCTTGTACTAATACATAACACAACTTTGAAATGGTTCCATTTTCAGCATGCGAAAAAAAATTAAACAAACAAAGAAAGCATTTTCCACCATGTCCACTTGGGTGATGCAAACAAACCTTTTACTTTTTAGCAATGGAGGTCTTTTTCTCCACTACCACAAAACCTTTTTATATGTTAAGAGACAAAAGCAATAAAAGCACCATTGACATATCCACATACAATTGAACCCAAAGGGGGTGGTGGTGTCTCCTAAGATCTTTTTACCAAATGCAAAAAGGGTGTAGATTAGTATGATTATTATGATGTGGATTACAAATCTAATAGCCGAAAAGATAAAAATGCATAGGTCTTTTTTTCCTACGTGCCCTTACGATAGATTTCCACTTGGATATATTGTCCTTGTGCTTTCGGCTTTATGGTTCAACAACACGCGGCATAGGGGGTTAGATCCCTCTATTCAAGTTTTCTTTAAGTTTCTGCATCGGAGAGTTGGAGTTATATATGTGAGTTTATTTATTTATTTTATTGACCGTCTAATTAAAGGCTTTTTTTTATTTGAATAAAAAATTTATAATTTTTCATTTAAATGAAAATTTAATTTTAAGAGCAATGTTAGGGGGCCAGCAATTTTTGTGATTATTAACCATCAACTAGCCATCAATGATGATTTGATGGTGTGTGATTGGTGTGAGATTTTATCCAATGGCTCACCTTCCTCTGCTGGTTACATGCTGGCCAAAATTCAATAAAACTGCTGGCCCTCTAGACTTTTCCTAATTTTAATACATTAACCGTATCATGTAATCGTACTTATTTTTTGGAATGATCATTTACGTAATTAATATAAAAAGTTATTATTTTTATTAATATAATATTATGTAATTAAATGTACGTATAAAATTATTTTATACTCATGGTACATCAAAATTAAATATTTTAAATAATAGTAAGAGAATTACATTTTTGTACATTATATTTCAACTTCGTAGACAGTATAATTTTACGGTTAGTGTGAGTGAAATGACAAATATATATATATATATATATATATATATATATATATATATATATATATATATCTTAATTTGCCGCCAATACTAGTGAAATTGAGGAAGAAAAAAGTTATATCATATGGTAAATACGATTTTTTTATTTAAATAAAAGCCCCTCCAATCAAATGTTTTTATTTTTAAGATTTCTTAGTTGGTGATCTTTTAAATGTGCATTGTCACATTTTTATAGTAAATTTAATTTCGGCTTTAATAATATCCACAAATATATCCTTCTCTTTAAATTTACTTTTGTTTATTTTTTAATGTAATTTTAATTTTTTTAAAAGAGTAATATATAGCCAATAAATATTATCATTTTTAGTTAGTATTTAATCAACAATAATTTATACTTAAATTTACAGAAATTTTACACACAAAAAACATATAATTAATACATATATTTATAAGAATTTACATATATTAATCAATACAGTTTATAATTATATTTTTTAAAATTTATATATATAAATTAATAAAATTTATTTATTAAAGATAATTTAATATTTATAATAATTAAAAATAACAAAAAAATATTAAAAATTACTGACTTTTAAGACTTTTTCTATTTAAAATAAACATTATAAACTATAAAACACAAGTATGTCATACTCCATCCAAAACACAACAAAATAATTTTTTTTTTATGGAAATATAAAGGAACCGGACAAGTATATATATAGTTGTTTTTCTTTTTCTTGTTTTTCTTAATACCAACCTATTGATGAATGTGACAAGTAAGTGGGACATACATGTAATGGAGTAAATGATATGGACAATACTGTGTGACATTATTATTATGTGTAGAATTTGGAGATGACAAATGACTAGGTATCAATTTCAATGAAAAACCTAGGATTCTCCTTAAAATTTTAGATAAATTGGAACATAACCTTTCACCCTATAAAAGAATCAACCAAGAGTAGAAAAACAATTCTACATGTACAGTAAGTAGGAGAGTAATATATACCTTCTAAACTATTAACATATATTCGGTGCACTATTAGTATCTTTCTATATAATAATTGAAAGCAAATTAACACTAAAATATCTATTATTTAATCATACTTGCTCCTATCATTCACCTCATTAATCTTGTTAACGTTAGGGAGATCTAGTAGGTAGCTCTATATTTGATTTTTTAAATAATTTTCTCCAACTTGATTAGTAGTTCCAGTTCATACTTATCTAAAAAGAAAACAAAGGAGAATTTAGCGAGAAAGAAGAAGAATAATTAAGATCCATTCTTATCTCTTTTGACTCATAAGTCATAATAACATGTATGTATAAAGGTTAGTTTGGATTGATTTTTTAAAAAATATTTAAATTTTTTATTTTTTAAACAAATTTTTTAAATAAAAAATTATTTTATATTTAGATAAATTAAAAAAAATTGTAATATAAAAAGTACTTATAATTTTATTTAAATAAAACAAAAAATATTTTTTATTTAAATTATATAAAAAGATAAGATCAAAATATAAAATATAAAAATGACCTGTAATATTTTTGAATTTAGTTATTACGGTTTTTTTTAATCTTTCTTATTAAAATATGTATGAGACTTTTTCTAGCAATAATTTTCTTCTCACAGTAAAAAAAAATTTAGTGGTATAATCATTCTATTTAACTTTTTTAGTCATTTATATTTTAGTTGAATTTTTTTCATTAACTCTTTTAGGAATTAATTTTGGAGACAAGCTATTTTGTGTAATAATAAAATAAAACAATAACAAAATTATATATGTAAAATTTAGAAAATTAAATTTTTTAAAAGGAAAAATATAATTATATAATTTTGTACAACGTTTTACACTATATATCAGTATATTAAAATTAAATTTTATTATCTAACAAAAATTTAATTTTCTATATTTTTTATATATTTATTATGAATTTAATTTTAATATACGAATAATTCAAAAATTTCATCATCTAATTAGATTTAATATTTGTATTCAGGTAAAATTTTAAATAATAAATATAAATATTAATTATTTTTATTGATGTAATAATATATATTTTTATATTATTCGGATAATAAAAATTAAATTTGTTTATTATATATTTATAACAGGTATAAGTATAATAAATCCCATAAATTAATTAGAATATTAAAAATAAGAACAGCACAAGAACAAGTTAATAAGAAAGATAAATTCAACCCTATAGGACTATAGACCCTAGGATTAAACAATAAATAAATAAAGACCTATGATAAGTCCAATTCATCGATATTAATGAGTGGTCTTTTTATTCTACCTTTCTCTCTTTGTTCTCTTTTTAAACTTTTCTCCTTCTTTATATATTTATATTTATTTATTTCTCCTTTCAGGGTTATTTTCTTTAATGATACTTTCCAACTTAACAAAGTTAATAATTAATTAATTGTTAATTAATAAATTACTAGCCTACAATATAAATTTTGAATTTCCATATTTATTTAAATAAATAAATAAATTAACCATTCGACTAATTTAAATTGAATTTTTTCCTTTTTGTTAGTGGTTAGTAGATTATATTATTATATTGTTCTGAGTTTATATACAATGCCATTATTATTAAGTAACAAAAAGGATTTTTTTTTTCTTTTTGCTAAGTAAAAAAGTTATATTAGCTAAATGCGTATGACGAAATATTTGTGTCACTAAGATTAAAAAGGATTAGCCGGCATATGAAAATAAATGAATCTAAAAATGTAGGTCTAGCTAAGGCAATACAGAATCTTCAAATGAGTGATTAAATTCCAATCACTCGTAGAGCCAACTAAAAATATCTTATAATATATAAATCGTTTATTATTTTCTAAGTTGGCATTATTATATATATTTTAATACATAATAATTGTTGTTATGGACTTATGGCCGGCTTCAACAATAAAGCAACCCTAAATTGAAGCCTGAAGGCAAATTAGATTTGCATGGATATATAGTGTAGTTACTTTATAACAAAGGGCTAATTAAAGATTGATTGACTTGTGATTAATCCTATAAGCATATATATACTAGCTTAGACTTAATTTCCCACCTATATAATTAATTATCTCATTATAAAAAAGTTTAAGTCTATGATACAGATATAGAACACGATATAATACGGAACACATCGACATACGAATTTTAAAATCTTATAAGACTTGGAAACACGCATACATATAAAATATAAAATATTTTTTAGATAAATCGTAATAATTTTTTTATATTTTATTGATATTTAAATATAAATTAATTTTTTAAATTATTTTTAGTGTCTTATTTTAATTATATAAAGTATTTAAAATATTTTTTGTTTTAATAAATAATAATATATACTATATTTAAATTTATTTTAAGAATATATGTTAAGAATAAGACTGGATACGTTGACACGTGATGATATTTAGGTGTGCTCAAGTGTGTCCGGAGAAGAATTTTTTATTTTTTTATTAACACACGGTTGGACAATGCAGACACATGTGTCGGACGAGTGTCGATAAATATTGTGTCTAAAATGTGTCCGACACGCAGACACGACAACTCAACGAAATGTTCGTCCTTCATAGGTTTAAGTTACTCACAATTATTTAATCAATATATAACCAACAACTTTATTTTTGTTCCCACTCTTTCACAAAAATAAAAAAATAATTTTCTTTTTTTTTCTTATATTAATTGTATGTTGGATATTCGTATAAAAAAAAAATTCTAATTATAAAATTATTAACTATGCAATATGAGTCAAGTAAATTCAAAATTCAAATACAAATTGTGAAGTATAAAATATTAACTGAATCTAACTCTTCTTTACCCTAAAATGATTCTATGAATGTGACATAACTAGTTTAACTAGTATAGGCACTTGTGCTGCTGCATCAAAGTTCCATAGACTAATTAAATGGCCATAAACTTTCCGATTAGTCTCTTCCAAATTAATATAATTACAATCAATTATGTTGGGTTTTAGTTGCATGTCATGAAACACATGCCTATGCGTATAACTTTTTTTTATTGTATGTTTTATATGTGTGTATGTGTATATAACTATATATATACACATTACGTATTCAGTTATCTAGATCAATCACCAAAATTTAAATATAATAAATATACATAAAAAAAGTAGATATAAATTATCATAGAGAAATACCAAAAACTAATTATCCATCACTAATATGCTTTGTATAAATCATGTCTCAAATAAAGGGATAAATATGTATTTGAAATAATATATTTTCACTAGATACCAAATATATTGCTAAGATATAAAATAGTAATACATTTTGAGCGATGTTTAGACTTGCTTAATGATCTATGCATATGCTTGGTGGAAATTAAACTACTATAATAATTAATACTACTACTACTATTACTACTACTACTACTAATAATAATAATAATAATAATAATATATAATAATAATAATAATAATAATAATAATAATAATAATAATAATAATAATAATAATAATATTGAAACATGAAAAAAATGAACGAATTGTGGAGGAAAGAAAAAAAATGAAGAGTAGAAGGAAAAGATGAAAAAATGAGAGAAATTAGGCTATGTTTGTTTATAGAGACAGGATATTGAGACAGAGAGTGTTTGACAGAAGAGACATATATCTAGAGACACTTAATTAATGTATTTTGTGTCCATCCTGACAGGAAGGACACGGAGACACTAACAAGGGACACAACTTATTTTTCATTTTTTCTTTTATTATTCTTGTTAATTTTTCATAATTATATTTTTCATCTCAATTTTTTTTAAATAAAAAAATAAAAATAAATTAAATTTTTATAATTTGTTTTAATTTATCACAAAACAAAATATAAGAATATAAAATTTTGTGTCTCTGTCTATTAGTATCTTATCCTGTTTTAAAAAACAAACAGTCTTAGGTATGTTGACGCCTAAAATTCTCTCTCATAAATGTATACAATAAAAATAAATATTTAAAAATATTATTTATATATTAAAATTAATTATTAAAATTAGTTATTATATATTTATATATAAATACGTATGTTATTTATTTTATTTTTAATATATATTTTATATTTTAATTTATATTTTATATTAGTGATTAATTTTGGTATATATATATATATATATATATATATATATATATATATATATATATATATATACTCATAAATGTTATATACAAGTGGAATTTCCGTATGCGAAATTTGATTGTTCATAAGCTGAAAAGGGTAAACACTAAACAGTTATTATATATATGATGTACTTTGTATTGATTTTTAATTTATTATTAATTAGGACGGCTATAAGTATAATTTTCAGTCAAAATCACAAGATATATATGGTAATTAGATCTTTAAATTGATAATATGTTTGGTTGAATATGATCACTTGATGACATTTTTAGCCACTAGTGTAACGATTTTTGAGACTTAACTTTTAAGTGATAAATATAGTCATATCTTCAAATTAATTGTAATTAAACAAAACCATGAAAGCTATGATTGATGGTAACACAATCTACTCTAAGAAGTTAACAATAACACATGCTTCTTTTCATTTGGAGTCACAAGTTATAATAATAATCACTGCTATGAAAATAGGTAACCGTTAATCACTCCTAGAATTATTATATTAAACATATTTATTAAGATTAAATCTATATATAGTAGAAACTAGAAAGAATCTTGAGATTCTTGAAGAACCAAAAGTATAGTATATGCTCAAAAGAAAAAACGTGTTGGGTGTTCCAAAATAATGCTACTCACCTCTCTCATGAATTGATGGGCCAAAGCCAACTCATTAGACCTATACACTAAGAATGCAAAGATTAAAACTTAGCTTAGGACCACATTTCAAATTAAATATCTACAATTTATAATGAAGATCCCACTTCTTCTTGCACTAGTGTCAATATATTATTATGAAAACAGTTAATGAACACTTACACAATTAGCTATATACGGATCTTAAAATATTGTATCTTTTAAACCCAAGTTGGGTTAATTATTGATTGGTTAGTTTAATTTTTTTGGTTAAGTAAGTATTAAGAATTTGAATTTTATTAGTTAATAATAAATTTTTAAATGAAATTCGACTTTACGATAGATTAATATTTAATTTATCAGATTGAGAAATAACGTAATAAACTAAAAAAATATTGTGTTTTAGGCCAACATCTAATCCTATTCTTATTAGTTTGGAAAAACTTAAAAAAAATCAAAGACAAAAGAGGAAGAAATAAAAAGATTTCTAAATTCTAAAGAAAAATTAAATAAAATGTATCCAACGTTTTAGATATTTCTATGCGTATCTATTTAATTATTTCAATAATTTGTCTCTCTTAATGTACATATTTCTATCATAAAATTGTTACTAAATATATAGGAATAAAGACATCACTTTTGAGCAGTCAAATATAATTTTTTTTTATTTTTAAATCTTTCACCGATCACTTGTAAGCTCTTTCTGTTTCAAACATATAATAATCCAAAATTTGGCACTAATTATTTATGTTATTCATATCCTTGTTGTTTTTCTCTTTTTATCCATTAAAATTTTTTTAGATAAATAATTTTATAATATAACATCAAAACTCTTATAATTAAAATTAAAAGTCTAAATTCAAAATAATTTTTTTGTGAGATACAAATTAAAAATATAATTATTCACATGTCTAAACTAAAATTAGTTAATATATAATAAATAATGCTATATATATAAAATTTTTTTATCAATTAAATTTAATTAAGCTAGTTTAATATTAACAAAAGTTATCTTTATCACTCTTATTCACCCGCTATTCAAATTTTATTGTTGAACTTAATTAGATTTGATTAAAAAAAATTATACGTGTAGTGTTTTTCATATATATAAAAGGTTAAAATTCAGTCGATAATTGAGAACCGTTAAATGAAAATTTAGTTAAATCAATCAAATCATCTAACGGTTCTCAACTATCAACTTCACGTAAAGTCGACTGTACCTGAATTTCCATAAAAATAGGGTAATTGTTACACTTAAATTTATATATAGACTATATGCTAATTTAGAAGTTCAAAAATGATTTATATCAATATATAAGACATATATAATATATAGACACATATATAGTAGATATAGTACTAAAGGGAGGAAGGGTCCTTGCAATGCATGAAAGCCAATGTTCATTGGTGCTTTTTGGCTTCTCTTCACCTTCCATTCTCACTTGTAAGCCCTTCTTCAATTCATTTTCTCCCCCTCTCTCTCTCTCTCTCTCTCTCTCTCTCTCTCTCTCTCTCTCTCTCTCTCTCTCTCTCTCTCTCTCTCTCTCTCTCTCTCTCTCTCTAAATTTAATTTAATTTGCTTCCAAGCAAATGGGGTTATTAATAATATACACATGCTATTTCTTTTGCAGAAGTTAAAGATGCTTCCATGACAGACACTATCTTTAATTTCTTCTTCATATTCTTCTTCTACCACTAAATTTCAAGTAAGTAAGTGCTCTTTTCTTCTTCTTAAGGGAACTTAATTAAGTAACTTGGTCTAGTCAACTCATCAATCTTATTAATCTTCACTTTTATGCTCTTTTGTGTTCACTTTTTTTTTTCTTCCTTCTCATATTACTTTTGTCTCCTTATCCTCACTTTATATTTGTTCCATTTTCTGGAATGACCTTAAATTAAACACTTTTTTTATTTCTTTTTATTTTCCTTTATAGATTTCACATGATAAAGCCATACAGAAATTGAAACTTTATTTAGTGATATTTGAATTACTATAATCTAGGTTCTCTCTGATTTTCAAGGTACATTATTTAATTATTATTGTTTAATTGTGTTGCTAATTTTACATTTGAATATTTTTAATTTTTTCCTTGCAGGAACTCTGAATTAGGTTGGTTTTACATAAAATCATATATCAATTTAAGAGAATTTATATGGGTATGGAAACTGCATATCTGAAAGAACATGAAGGAATTGTTCACAATTCTGTTGGACAGCTGTCATCAGCATCAGCAGCAGCAGGTTCTTCATGGTGGAGTATTAGTGCCTTTGGATCTCATCAAAATCAATCATCAGTTTATGGAGAGACTTCTAATTATAATAATAATAATAATAACCAAATTATGAAACCATTTTCATTGGAGCTTCATAATAATAATAATTACATAGACCAACTTGCTTCTTCCGCTAATAAGCAACAACAATTCTTGGATAAAGGACCTACAACACAATTTACCATCTTTCCAGGTACTTAAAATTATTATTTTTTATTTTATAGTATAGTAGTATTATTTATCATATTTAATTTGTATCAATTTAGAAATTTTTATATGAATTGTTAGAGTTAATAAGATATAGTTTTGATGACTATTACCATATATAATTAAAAGAATTGATGACATCATATATATAAATACTAGATTGTCTTAGGATAAATTAAAGGATAAAATATACTTTTTTTTTAGTTTGACAAAAGTTTTAAAAATACTCCCTAAGTTTTATTTTGTTTTAATTTTGTTCCAAAAATTTTCGATTTGCATCAAATATACTTTCACCGGCTAGATTTTCAAAAAAATTAAGACCAATCTAATAATAATGCATGAAAATTATGCTTGATTTGCTTGTGTTGAGGGTTATTTTTATAAAATTGTTATTGAATCGGTCTTAAATTTTTTAGCTGTTAGAGGTATATTTAATGCAGATCGAAAATTTTTGGGACAAGATTGAAACAAAATAAAACTTAAGGATATTTTTAAAATTTTTGTCAAACTTCAAAGACAAAAAATATACTTTACCCTAAATTAAATAAATATGTTTATATATATGTGTTATACAATTCACTTGTTTTGGGGAAATAGTGTGGAGGTGGTTGGCTTCCACTTATTGTTTATTTATTTTTAAAAAGAAAAAAGTACAATAAATAGAGATGAAAATTTCCTTCTGCAAATTTATTTCAAGAGTTAATTATAATGTGGATTATATATATAAAGTAATTAAAGATCTCTTATTATGGCTGTGCACAGTTTGGTAGTTATAATAAATCAACAATAATATTATTCTATGGTAAATTCTTGGATCTTTTAGCAAATAGTATTTTTGTATTATTATGTGTATCAGTGTATGCATCTATAGCAAGCTAAAAAAACACTTGGTGCATTGTTAGGTTAATGTTCAAAACATATATCAGCTTTGTGGGTTTTCCACTATAACAATATTTTTAACATAATAGTTGAATTTAGTGAGCACATAACACAAGAGCACTAACTTTTGCAGGTAGGTTTTTATTTTTGTTTTGTTTTGTTTTGTGAGAAGCAATTAAAAATATTTCAAGAAAGATATACAAATAATGAGCTTGTTTTTTTTTCCTCCTAAAGCACAAGTTAATTACCATAACCACAAGGAAATTAACTGATTTATATTTATACAAAAAATATCTAAATTATTAACAATGTTAAGTGTATATATACTAAAATTAACTATTAAAATAAGTTATTAGTATAAAATAAATATTAAAATATAAAATATATATTGAAAATGAGTTAAATATGATATGCATTTATATACAAATAAATAATTTTGATGTACATATAATATTTTTTTTTGTTAAATTATATATCCTTAGCTAAGATACTTGGAGAGAAAGTCACATTAAAAATTTAGAGTAAGTAATCTTTCAAGGGCAATCAAGTGGTATGTAAGATTTAAGAGCATTAGGTGAAATTAATTAGATTTTCTTTATAAGGAAATTATTTGAAACATGGTACATAACATTTGGTAATCCTTAGGAGGAAAACATATCACTAAACTAGTGTTTGTTTTCAAAGATTGAAATTAAAACTAAAGAACTGACTCAATATTATATTTGGTGGTCAAAGATTGGAACTAAAATTTCAGTCTCAGAATATAAAATTTGAGTTTTTTTATGAGTTAAAAAAAAGACAGAAATAGAAAAACAAAAACTGAAATAAGTCTCAGTATTGTGTTTGGTGTAAAGTGGGAGATAAAAACTGAAATAAAAATGAAGCTCTAATTTAATTCACAAAGAGTAAAATTAGAATTAATTAATTGAAATTAGAGTATTTTAAGTATAAAATGTTATTAAAGTTTCAGGTTTCTGAACCAATAAATATGATACTGAGTTCCAGTTTTCCAATCCCTGTCTCAGTACCTCAAAATAAATGCTAATTAGTGTCTCTAGAAAATGAGAATAGAAGAGACTGGTATTTCTGAAACTGGAGACTGAAATTTTTAATAACATTTCTTTTAAAAAAAATACTCTCATCCAGTCATCCTTCCATCTTCATATTTATTTTAAACCAAATATAATATTTAAACGTAACTCAGTCCAGTACATTTGACATCAAACATAATATATAGAGATTTAATTTAATTTCAGACTCAGTTCTTTTTCAAACACAACCTAAAAGACAGAGAAAATGAAGAAAAACGTACTTAAATCTTAATTAGGATCATGTAAAATTGAGATTACTATGCATGACTCTACCACAAAGTAATAGATTATAAACTAGATACAACTTTTCCTTGTGATTCTAAAGTTATATATGCTCAAGCCATAGTAAAATTGTTGATTGAATGAAATTATATTATCAGATATCAGATAAAATGGCCTATGTTATTGTGTTACGTTATTATCTTTAGCAGCTAACCAATGAAAAAATCTTCTCCAGAAGATTGCAAAATTTCAGGTGAATCCCAAAAGTCTCAAGCCACATTATCTTTGCAGCCATCAAATGCTGACCCTAGGAACCGTTTTGAGCTTGGATTCACTCAGCCTATGGTACAAAATTACAAATTCTCAAAAATAAAAAGAAATTCATGTTCTTGCCTTCTTGGTAACTTAATTATTCATTTCTTGTATTTTCCTTTCCAGATATGTGCAAAATATCCTTACATGGATCAATTTTATGGACTCTTCTCAGCTTATGCACCTCAAATTTCGGTTTGTATTTTATCTCAAATCTCAAATATAAATCATATCAGTGTTCTTGAAATGCATATCTCTGCATACAAGAACCAAAATTATAGTTATGAATGTGGAAGGTAACAAATTAACACAAAAATAATAACACTATAAATGTAAATCAGTAAATGACTGAAACTTTTAGCTTGATATTAAATTATAGTATAAATTAAAAGTACCTCTTCTAAAATTAAGTCTGTTGTTGCAATGTGTATGTATGTATGTATGTATGTATAGATATACGTATCTTCAAGTATTTATCAATGGATGTATGTATGTATGTATGTATGTATGTAACATATTTGAATAAAGCAGGGGCGTATAATGCTGCCACTAAACTTGACATCAGATGATGGACCAACTTACGTGAATGCTAAGCAATACCATGGAATCATAAGGCGTAGGCAGTCACGTGCCAAATCTGTTCTTGCCAATAAACTCATCAAACGCCGCAAGGTTTGAGCATTTATTAAATAAAACAATTCAATTAAACTGAAACTCAGTGTAGTTAACTTCAAGTGAAGTAGATAGCTGAGAGTGTTAGATGACAAATTAGTCAAATCTATCAAATTATTTAACGATTCTCAACTATCAGCATGAAGTTAAATGCAACTGAGTTTTCACCATTCAATTAATAAGGCAATTTAAGCCGAAAATGTAAAACTTTTTGTGTTAGAAAAATAGCTACAGTTTCTTAAACTGGATTACTAGAATTTTTAGTATTAGAGTTGCGTTATAATTCCTTTGTGTTGCAGCCATATATGCATGAATCGCGCCATCTCCACGCGATGCGACGGCCAAGAGGATGTGGTGGCAGGTTCTTGAACACAAGAAACTCTGCCACCAACAATGGAAATGGTAAGAGTGGAAGTGAAGCAAACAAAAAAGGACTTGGCCATCAACTACATTCTAGTGGTTCCCAGAGTTCTGAAGTCCTACAATCTTCGGCCGGAACCTTGAATTCGTTGAAGGAAACAAATGGAAGCAGTCCAAATATTTCATTAGAGGTGACAAGCATGTACTCATCAAGAGGAATTGATGGATTTGCCATCAATCACATTGGAACTCCTATGCACTCCCTTGCAGATATGATGGACACTGGACATGGACATGGCATGATCATGCCCCCGAAATGGGTTTCGGCTGCGGCCGGAAACTGCTGCAACCTTAATGTTTGATCTGGCAAGGATATTAAGCGAGTTTTGGTGTAGCATTGCACCAAAATCCTCGTTTCCTTGTCAGGCCAGATGGAAAATGCTATTTTCCTTTCTGGTGCTTAGGCAACTCATCCTTGGCTCAATTATATTCTCTATCAATTTTAAAAATATTTGTTACTTTAAAAATTTTGCATATTAACAATTCAGTGTATCTGAATACAATTTGCATCAAGATACAATGAGTTATTAATATATCAAACTTCGAAAGTTACAAATTTTTTGAAGTAGATGGAGTATATAATTATAATATTAAAATATAAATAGTAATGTAATTGTCTTTCTGCAGAGGCTTAATATTCTGAAGCAGAAAGACTAATGAATTATGATGTGTGTGTATTGTTTTTAAATAACAGCGTGAATTTGTAGCATTTTTATGTGTGTGCTTTTTATTATCATGTCTAGGTTTGGTGTTCTATTTATGAATTTTTGACTTTGTCAAGTAATGTATAATGTCTTCTTTGTTAGAAATAAAAATAAGATATTTGACAAATGCATATTACAACAACTGGTTGCTTCTCTGTTGCTACTTTAGATATACTTTAACTAACAAAAACACTTTGAAAGCGAATTACAATATTACACAGAAATTTTTAATTAATTAATCTTACTATAATAGCATACATATCTTCTGTATAATTAACAGAAACACTAAGACTTGAAATGGATTGAATATTTGCAATAAAAATCTTGTATTTTTACACATAAAGCTAAGGTAATTTTTTTCTTTTTAATTTTTTTTATACTGATATGTTTATAATAAGTTGTTAATTGTTTATTGTTGTTTAGTTAAAGTGACATCATTTGATAATTTCAAATTGACATTATCAAGCAAAGACTTTTTAGTTTCATGAAATACTAACAAAAGAATATGGATATGGGAAAACAATGTTACTAAATAGAGGCAATTCTTTGTCATCAATACACAATAAAACAGAGAAAAAGTGGGGCAAGAATCATAGATCACAAAGGCTCAATGGTGCAACACAATTAATCACACTCCTCCAATACATCTAAAGAAAATTTCAAAAATGCAAAAAAGTAAATATATGTCTGCAAAAGAATGTGCTAACATGAATCTTCCAAAGCATGACCATGAGGTTTGTAGCAAGTAGAAACCAAACCAAAAGTCTCAATCTTCAAAAGGGTAGGTTCCAAAAGAAAATAAAGAAGCTAAGGAATTAAATTTTCCAATGCAATGGTCACGTTGCTCAATTGTGTTATTTCTCAGCAATCAGCCATGTGTATTGCAATGATTGAAATTGTTCATGGAAGAAGTTGTGTTGTTGGGTCCATGGATAATCTGTATGAGAAGGTACAAGTGTTAAGTAAGGAATGGAATAGCACATGTATAAGAATGATTAAAAATGAAGAATAAGAATATTGTAGAGAGAATGAAGAATGAAAAGTCGTGAGTCACTTTATAAATCATGATGAAAAACATAAATATATTGAGGGAAAAAGAATAATGTTGTGTGTGTATGTGTTGAAGTTGTTGGATTACCAAATCCATCTGCCACCAACTTGAATGGCGGGGATGTGGGAGATTTTGGGCCAAAGCTGAGGGTCCTTCATCTCGCACCGTTTACCCAGCAAAGGGCTACCACTGATGCTGAGTTGTTTTAGAGAGGCAGGCAGCTTTTCACCCTCCATATTCTCCAACTTGCGACATTCATAAATGTATAAATGTTGGAGGGAGGTGAGGTGGGCAAGTCCCTTGCATTCCAACGTCTCCACACTTTCAATGCGAAACAGTGTGAGAGACTCAAGCGAGGCAGGCAACCAACCTTCCTTTGGGAGGGACTTCACACTCTCGCCGTATTCACCTTCAATGGTAAGATGAGTAAGCCCATGAAATTGCGGATTCATGAATGCTGCACTGCTCACTAGTTTCTCGCTGTAGCTGATGCTAAGATATCTGAGGCTACGGTGTGGATCCCCATCCCCTGTAGGAGACAAATCAACCTCTGGGCAACCCAGTAATGTGAGATGCTCTAGCTGAGGTGCTGCCATCCATAGCGTTGACACAGATTTCAAACTCCCACAATGCGTGATGCTTAAATCACGGAGAGATGAAAGAGAGCGTGACACCACAATACACTCCATGTTTCCACAGTAGCTGATATTAACACGCACGAGATTCGGAAAGGAATCCAACAACGAGAAGGATGTAACTGAATCACAGCTGTTCTCTATAAATAGTTCCTGCAATGAGTGATGTTGGCCATTCATTTGGAATTCTAAATTTGTGCAATTCTGAAACGTCAACTTTTGAAGTGATGCGGGAATACTACCCACCGGAAACCATATGTGGGAAGAACAACCTAAAATGGATAAAGACGTCAGGCAACTCAGTTGCATGTGCATTATGGCCTCTACCACCGACTCCACGTGATGGTTTCCTGCAAGTGATAGCTGACGCAGTAAAGGAGGTAGTTCCCCAATTCTCACTTCATTGCTGCCTTCTATCCTTAAAGAGGTCATTGCAGGAGATCTTGGAACACACCAACTCAGCTGCTTGCAATTGGTAATCTCAAGTGATTGCAAAGATGGTAGATGATTCGGCAAATCTCTTCTCAACATGGGACAGCTATTTATTGAAAGCTCCCGGAGTCTCCGAAATGCATTGAACTCCAGTGAACGCCACTCCTTCCAGCCATACATTGACCGAATCGAAAGAGTTTCAAGCATTGGGAATGGCGGTGTCTCCAAACAAGATTCACCATTCTGGTTAAAGTAAAACTCATCACCCACAATCTCAACACTTTCAAAGCCTATAATTGTTAGGTGCTTCAAAGAGGGCAATTGTCCAAGTGAAGGAAGCATACAACAATTCCGACAACCACCCAAAAAGAAATCACCCAGTGTTATTTCGGTGATGTTGTAATAGGAAGAATGTCCCACCCAATCTGGAAATGTTGTACCCCTGTAACCATAGATATATAACTCTTTCAAATTAGTGTGAGGTCGTAACTTGTCAAGTATATCTCTTTCCATTTCGGAATCAACTCTATTCTCCTCTTCATTCGACGACCAAGTTAACGTTATAGAATCAATGCCATCCTTATCGGACATTCTTGCCTCCAAAGCTTCACTGCTGTTCACCACATTCTCCAATTTGCCAATGGAAATTGATTCGTGTAGATTTGCAAGTGCTCCCAATTCTGTGATCTTGTTCTCTTCACGCTTCCCAACAACATAGTCGCTTAAAAACTGCAAATTTTTCAACTTGCTCAAGCCTTGCGGCATCTCATGCAATGACCGAGTCCCTCTAATATCAAGATGGCGCAAATTTAATAGGTCTTTCATGCCAACAGGTAGCATTTTCAGATTTTCACAGAAACTCAACTTCAAGGTCTGCAAATTGTACAGGTTACTCAACGACTCCGGCAATGCCACGATGTCCGTCCAAGAGAGATCCAAGTAACGCAGATGAATCAACTCACCTATTGAATCAGGTAGTAACTCAAGACGAAACTTTTTGAACGACAAAGCTCTCAGGTACTTCAACTGTGACAACATGATACAAGCTGCATTTTTCATATTGAATGGAATCCACTTGTTCAAATTGATTTCAAGAAATGTCCTTGTATGTTTTACTCTATCACAAACTCCCAAAAGATTTGACATTGGATAATTGCCTTTCGCGTTATGTGACAAATGACGAGCTTTAATATCAACCTCAACTGCATTCCGAAGCTCTTCAGCTCTGAAATAGAATTCTCCAGCACATGTCATTGCTAAATCATGCACAAGATCATGCATCACAACTTTATTTTCCTCGGTACTATGAGGTTGCAAAAATGATCTCGCAATTAATTCATCAAAATATTCACCACCAACTTCTTCCATAGTCTTTTTTTCTACTGGTTGCAAAAAATTCTCTGCCATCCATAACAGCATCAATTCATCCTTGCTAAATTCATAGTCCTTGGGATACAAGGAACAATAAACAAAGCACTGCTTCAAATATGAAGGAAGAAAATAATAACTTATCCTTAACGCTGGAACAACATTTATTCTGTCATTGGATAGTTCCCAGATTTCACTCTTCAGTAGATGATTCCAATATCTGATATCAGAATTTCCACGCAATATGCTTCCAAGGGCTTGAGCTGCCAAGGGCAATCCATCACACTTCTTTACGATATCTCTGCCGATTTTTTCTAGGGTTGGATTCTCCACAGAAACAGTTGAAAGACGTGCATGCTTTGAAAACACCAACCAACAATCTTCATCAGACAATGATCTTAGTTCATGAGGTGAAACCGTTTGCACTACAGAAGCCACATTTTTATTTCTAGTAGTTATAAGAATTTTACTTCCCTTAACCCCTTTCTGAAAAGGTTTTAGAAGTGTATTCCAATCATCATAGTTTTCATTCCAGACATCGTCCAAAACAATACAGAACTTTTGCCTGGACAACTTTTCTTTTAAATCATGTTGAAGTAAATTCAAATCTGTCAAGTTACAAGAACTTGAAGTTATTGCCTCGATTATAGTCTTGGTGACCTTGACAATATCAAACTCTTCTGACACACATACCCAAGCTTGAAAATTGAAATTCTTCTTTACTTCGTCATCATGATAAACCAATTGGGCCAAAGTGGTCTTTCCTATCCCGCCCATGCCCACAATGGGAATGACAGATAAATCACCATCAGCAGCATCATCATCATCCAACAACAGTTTCAGTATGGCCTCCTTGTCTTCTTTCCGGCCATATATCTCCGATGGTTCAAGGAGAGATGTGGATGGAATTCTCCATGACATGTCCACCTTGGCACTCTCCTTCAGACGAAGATAATTTTTGCGTCTTACAACAGACTCTAGTGTGCCAACTATTTTTTCCATGTCACCAGTATCTTCAATATACGAATCAACAAGACGAGACCAGGAGGAAGAGTTACCTGGATCCCTTTGAGTGGCAGCAATAGCGGCTTTGGTGGAGAATTCGTCAAGCAAATCATCAGCGAAATAGAGAGCATCTTGGAGATCAAGAAGCCACTTCTTGACTCTCTTGTCAGTGAACTGCTTCAGCTCAGCATCATCAAGAACAGGTCCAACATCATACAGACAATTCTGCAACCTTCCAAGCAACTCAAGGGAAGAGTAGTTTCCATTGAGGACTGAGTCATCTTCAAGTATTGAAGTCAGGTTGTCCAAAACAGCATCAACAAAGGGAGAGAGGTAAGCTCCACCATAAAGTTTTTCAGCCATGGTTGAATCTCAAGTGAAGCAGATCAGATGGGATCAGAACAAAGAAAGAAAGTCAATGGATGAGGGAAGTGTTTGCTTTGTATGGTAGGTGAAGTTGATTTGATGAGGTTTATGGTCTTCGGACAAAATCATGGGATGGTGTTATGAAAGATAAACAATTGTTTAATGTATTGATGAGTGTGCTAATCACATGCTTAAGAAAGGAATCTATGTAACTCTCCATGAATCATGATACTTACTGCTGTCTTCACATGGCTTCTCAATTTTTATTGGACAAACTTTGTCGTATTAATTTAGTAATTCAAGAACAAGCTGTAAGGCATTGCCAATTTGTAAACTAATAACTGGTTGTAGTTCCACTTTATCACACTCACTGGTCACTAGATGTCAGATAATTATAGAGTCAGTTTAAAACTTAACTCACTCAATTTTATTTAGCTTTTTTATTATCTCTAAGTGATTTATATGATAGAATTTCTCTTCATGTATTCTTTCTCTTTTTGTCAACAGATTTAAAAGACTATATCAAATATCAATGATTCTACTGTATTATTAGAAAGGAACAGAGCAATAATGACTTTTAAATATGCATGTAGATAGTATTTTTGGTCATTAAAATGATTTCTAACTAATATTATCTTATTGCATTAAACTATATTTGTTATTTCTTTGTCCTTTTTTCTTTCATGTAAATTATAGTAGGATAAGAAAGTTCCACTAAATCTTAATTAGTATTTAGGATGACTTAAAATTGAGATTATTATGCATTATTCTACCACAAGTGATAGATTATAAACTAGAAACAACTTTTTCTTGTGATGCTAAAGTTATATATTCTGAAGCCACAGTGAAATTGTTGATTGAATGAAATTTTATTATCAGATAAAAATGTCCTATATATGTTATTGTAGATTATCTTTAGCTAACCAATGAAAAAAAATTCTCCAGAAGATTGCAAAATTTCAGGTGAGTCCCAAAAGTCGCAAGCAACATTATCTTTGCAGCCATCAATTGCTGACCCTCGGAACCGTTTTCAGCTTGGATTCACTCAGCCTATGGTACAGAAACTCTAAAAAATAAAAGAAATTGATGTTCTTGCTAACTTAATTATTCATGGACATAATAAGTTTCATTTCTTGTTTTTCCTTTCTAGATATGTGCAAAGTATCCTTACGTGGATCAATTTTATGGACTCTTCTCAGCTTATGCACCTCAAATTTCGGTTTGTATTTTATCTCAAATCTATATATCTGTATATAAATCATGTCCATGTTCTTGTAATATTCCTGTTTTTTGTAATGCATGTCTCTGCATAACAAGAATCTGAATAGAGAGTAGCACAAGAATAAAAGAAAGATCAATAGAGGGAAGTGGAAAGATTTTGTATGGAGGATGTAAGGATCGGAGAATCTTAGTTCATCTGAATTAACATGAGAGACTGGGAGGCAGAAGGGGGGGGGGGGGGGGTAACACAAGGGGGGCTGGGATAAGGGGCTTCTATTCACGTTCGAAGGATCCCCGGATTTGGAATAGAGAAGAATATCATCGCTTGGAGAAGGATTCTTTCACTGTGTTTGTGGATAATCTGCCTGAGGATATCTCCCGGAGGGAATTGTATCAATTGTTCCGTTGGACGGGGAGGATCAATCATATCTATCTCAGCAGAAAACAAAAAAATGCTATGGTATACCTATTCGCATTTGTTCGTTACACGACGAAAGGTGGTGCTCTGAAACCGATTGCAGAAATGAACCAATTCAGGCTGCGCGGTAAAAATGTTTCTGTGGGGGAAGGCAAGTTTCGAAGGACTTTCCAGGTGGGGGACCGACGGGTGAATGTGGATTCTAGGCGAGAACTAGAAAGGAGGCCAGAGAAAATTCTTACTGCTAATGAGACCAGACGAGAGCTGGCAAGGAAGCCGGAGAATATGCTTACTGATAATGAGGCGGTAATTAATCCTGTGGAAAGAGAAACGCTGGCAGCTAGCCGAATGCAAGTCAAGCAGGGCAAGGGGTGCACGAAAAGGGTGGAAGTACCCATTGTAGCAGCGAAGATGGACTAGTTGGTCAGGAGCTTAGTAGGATACACACTGAAACATATGGACCTCCGTTCTTTGAAGAGAGTAATCTGCGCAAATTTGCACCATGTGGAGGATGTTAGGGAGATCGGAGACGCTAAAGTATTATTAACTTTTGAAACGGTCGAGCACGCTGATGAGGCTTATACTTTTAAAATGGAGTCTCTGCTGCGAATCTTTCATCAGGTCCAGCGTTGGGAAGAGGCAGAACACTGTGTGTCTCGCAGGGTGTGGTTGGAGTGTCATGGAGTACCGCTGCATGTCTGGTCGCCAGAAACTTTTAAAGCGATAGGAGGTCTATGGGGCAACGTTCTTCAATTTATTATCCCAACAGGAGCAGGGGCTTCCTTTAGGGTGGGAAGGCTTCAAGTCGAAACAGGTGAGTTTGATACCATTGGAGACTGGGTACAGCTTGCTGTTGGGGATAAGGAGTTTTCGGTACTTGTGAAAGAGATGGGGTTGGAGGCTGGTGGGATGGAGAATTTGGTGGAGGGAACGAAGGTTCGTGAGGGGAATGACGTGGACGGTTCTTGTGTACATAGTATGACGCCGGCAGGGGTGCAGTGGGATCCGGCGGCGGACCTCATCATCGGGAATGCGCAGGGAGGTGATTGTGGAAAGGACAGAATAGTAATTCCGGAGGTGCTACTCAATGATGTGAACGTTGTGTTTTTGAATTTCAAAACTCATGGAGATGCAACAGATTCGGCGAGTCGTACCCAGAATATTGGCAAGGCGGTTACGCAGGGATATGGTAGTGAAGAGGTGGATTCTGACAGAACCGTTACAGAGGGGTTTGGTGCTAGGGGAGAAAGGGATGTTGACCATGATGCTATTCTAAGTGGGCCTGTTAATTTAGGCCAGCCACTAAATTACCAGATAGGAACCTCCTTGGAGAGGTGTGAGCTAAGGAAGCTGGGCCTAGAACACTTAAACCCAACTCCACTTCACAAGGAAATTGGGCTGCGGGATTAGGAGGGTGTGAAGCTAGTGAAGCCGGGTGGGCCTGACTTGGGTTGGCAAGGGGCAAACCGGGTTGCTGGAACCCTACCCCAGGAAAAGATGACTAGGACAGAGGGGAGGCGGGTTGAGTGTGCGTCACCTGCTGCGTTGTCGGTGACTGACCTTGTGTCTCCAGATGCGTTGGCGGCGACTGGCCTTGTGGGTGTGGGGGACACAGTTGAAAGGACAAGACCGCTCGTGCTGCGACAGTTGCAAGCCGTCTCTATGGATGCCGAGGCTATGCTCCAGGGTCCTGCGCAGGGTACGGGTGGGGGTGTGGATGGTGGTTGCGAGACGATGAGGACGGATGCGAGCAGGAAAGGCGGACAGGATGCAGGTGCTGCCTGAGAAGGCCGGGGCTCTTGAAGATGGTTTAGCTGTTGGGAGTGCACCGCTGCACCTGGACTGGTTGGGCGAGCTTGCAACATCCTTGGGGGCAAACCGAGGAGAAGGGGCGGGCGTGCAAGGGATGGCTATGGTTGAAGGAGCATTAGGGGATGGGGCTGGTTCTGGAACAGGTGGAGGGAGGACCACCGAAGGAGAGGAAGAAAGAATCTCCAAGGAAGCATAGGTTAAGGAAAATGAAATGACATGGGCTCTGGCGGTGGAATCTGGTGCAGTATTGTCCGATGAGGAGGTAGATATTATGAGTATTTTGCAAGCTCAAAATGAAAAAATAGCAGCGAAGTGCAAGCTGGCAAAACAAAAAGAAAAGATAAGAAGGAGTCGGCCTAAGAACAAATGTAAGGTGAGTAATATTTTGATTAAATGATTGTGAGCTGTTGGAATATTAGGGAATTGAGGGGAGACGGAAACCTGAGCATGGTAAAAATGTTGAAGACAAAGTATAACGTGAACATGTTAGGATTGCTTGAAACAAAAAGGGAGGTTATTTTGAAGTATGATGTTGCTAGGATTTGGGGAAATAGTTTTGTAGGTTGGGAGTTTGTGGAATCTGTTGGGGCAGTCAGAGGGATTTTGATGATGTGGGATGACATGATGTTTAAGAGAAGTAATTGTTATAAAGGAGAGAGGTGGTTGTGCATTGAAGAATTGTTAACAAAGAATAATTTTCAGTGTTCTTTCTGTTTGGTGTACGGGGCACATGGGATGGAGGAAAAGCGGGTGGTGTGGGAGGAGTTGAGTTATATCGCAAGCTTGTGTCAGGTTCCATTCTGTTTGTTAGGGGACTTCAATGAAATTTTGTAAGTTGAGGATCACATAGGGGCGATGGGGTTGCCGATATCAGCGGAGGAGTTTAAGAGTTGGTTCAAGACATGCAGCTGGTGGATCTACCTCTTACTGATAGGAAGTTCACATGGTTCAGGGGTCAATCCTGTAGCAGAATTGATAGGGTGCTGGTTACTATTGAATGGGTGGAGGAGTTTCCTGACATTAGATTTAAAGGTGGTCCAAGGGACTTGTCAGATCACTGCCCGTTGATTGTGGAGGTTACAAGAGTAAGAGGGGGCCCTAGACCGTTCAGGAGTCTGAATTCCTGGTTTACCCATGAGGGTTTTCTAAGGATAGTAAAGAATGAATGGCACAATTTGAGAGGTGGTCAGTTTTTTGGTAAGCTGAAGGCATTGACGATACCTTTGAGGCAATGGCACAAGGAAAACTTTAGTGATATGAAAAACAGACTGATGAGGTTTGAGAATAAGATCAGGAAGCTGGACGACCAGGTTAGTAATGGATCTATGATGGTACATCGGAGGCTAGATGGAAGGCGTTGGTGAAGTTTTGTGAAAAATGGTACATAAGGAAGGAAATTCATTGGAAGCAGATGTCTCGGTCCAAACATGCTAGGGACATGGATAGGAATACCCGGTATTTTCATAACATTGCCTCGACTAGACGGCAGAATAACAGGATTGATGCTCTAATGATTCATGGACGGCTTGTGAGGAATCAGGTAAGAATAAAGCATGCAATCAGGGGATTCTACAAGGAGTTGTATTGCCAGGAGGATGCTCCAAGGATCGGTGTTTGGGATGGGTTGTTGAAGCAAATTGGCAGAGTTGAGTCAGAAGCATTGGAGGTTCTACCGACTGCGGAGGAAATCAGGGAGGCAGTATGGGATTGTGAATCTTCTAAAGTCCTAGGAAGTGATGGGTACAATATGAATTTCATCAAAAAATGCTGGGAAGAGATTGGTCAGGAGTTTATTGCGACGGGGATGGAATTCTTCCAAAGTGCAAAGTTACCTTCTGATGCGAATATAACATGGGTGGCGCTGGCCCCAAAATTTGTGGGAGCTAAGGAGATCAAGGATCTTTGGTCGATAAGTTTGGTGGGATGTGTGTATAAGGTGATTTCGAAGGTGCTGGTGAGAAGAATGAGATCGGTTATGCTGGGTTTAGTGAGAGAGACTCAGACTGCTTTTGTCAAAGGTAGAAAAATTCATGATGGTGCTCTCATCGCCTGTGAGACAATCCATTGGCTGAAGGCACGGCGAAGGAGAGCGGCAATCATTAAGCTGGATTTTCATAAAGCTTATGATAGAGTTCGATGGAGTTTTGTGGATTTAGTGTTGCAGAAAATGGGATTTGGACAGCGTTGGAGGAATTGGGTGAAAGAGTGTGTCAGTACGGCCACTATGTCTGTCCTGATAAATGGGTCGCCATCCAAGCCGTTCCACATGGAGAGAGGTCTCAGACAAGGGGATCCCCTTTCTCCATTTTTGTTTGTGCCCGTGGTCGATGTGTTACATCAGATGTTGGGAGAAGCTGTCAGGAACCGGCGCATTGCTCCGCTACTGGTCGGAAGAGAGCATATCAAATTGTCGCACTTACAGTTTGCAGATGATACGATATTGTTTTGTCCCCCGGTAACAGATACAATCGTGAATTACAAGAGACTGCTGCGGTGTTTCGAGTTGATGTCGGGGCTGAGTATCAATTTTGAGAAGTCAAATATGATAGCGGTGAACTGTGAGCAGGAATGGATAGATCAGGCATGTGGTCTTCTGGAGTGCAACGAAGCGGTATTACCAGTTAGGTACCTTGGAATTCCCTTGGGTGCGAATCCGCGTTTGGTGAAGACTTGGAAACCGATAATAGATAAGGTGGAAGAGAAACTCAGCCTGTGGAAAGCAAAGGTCCTTAACAAAGCGGGCAAGCTGGTGCTAATTAAATCAGTGCTGAATAGTATAGCGATATATTACCTTAGTTTGTACAGGATGCCAAAGGCGGTTGCGGATAAGCTGATTGCGTTACAAAGGAGATTTATATGGTGTAAGGGGGATGGTAATGATGGTATACGTTAGTTAAGTGGGAGTTGGTCCAGGCACCGAAAAAGGCTGGGGGCTTGGGGATTGGGGATGCAATGCTTCGAAACACAGCGCTCTTGTTTAAATGGTGGTGGAGGTTTTCAAAGGAGGATTGTCCCTTGTGGAAAAAGATTGTATGCTCGTGTAACAACCTGAACTCTGATGCAATGCTAGTAACTCAGCAGCTACCGAGTAAAGGAGAGCCATGGAAAGACATATGTCATTTGAACATAACAGAGCAGAGGCTAAAGGACAAAATGCTTATTGGCCTGGCGAGGGAGGTAGGGAATGGAAGGAGCACCCTGTTTTGGGTAGATAACTGGCTGCGAGGTGAGCCCCTAAAACTGACTTTTCCAAGACTCTTTTCTATTTCAAACCAACAAGGATCTATGATAGGGGATTGTGGATTTTGGGATGGACTCGAGTGGATATGAAATTTCCAGTGGAGAAGAGAGTTGTTCCAATGGGAGCTGGAGCTTGTCAACCAGCTTCATGAGAGGTTACAGACGGTGAAGTTGACAGAAGGTCAAGATGATCATATAGTGTGGAAGTTTGATTGCAAAGGAGTATTTTCTACCAAATCTGTGGTCCAGGTCTTACAATCGGAGACTCTGTCAGCTGAGATCACGAGCTATAGTTTTACAAGTTCAGTCTGGAGAGGAGTGGTACCTCCGAGAATTGAGCATTTTGGATGGTTTGTGCTTGTGGGTAGAGTTAATACCAAGGAGAGGTTGAGTAGGATAGGCGTTATTACGCCAACTGATAACATCTGCGCATTTTGTAACAAGGAGGTAGAATCGGTCAAGCATTTATTTCTCCTCTGTGAACTAACATGGAAGGTGTGGTGCAGTTGGTTGCGGTTCTTTGGTGAAGATTGGGCTATTCCTGGTACCATAAGGGAACTGTTTGAGAGTTGGACTGGTTGGCATAAGCGAAATCAAGAGCAGAAGCGGTGGCTGACTGGGTTCTTTGTAGTGATTTAGAACATTTGGGTGGAACGTACTGCTAGGATCTTCAATAACAAGGAAACAGGTGTTGACTTCGTAATAAGGAGGACATTCCTGAGTTACAATGAATGGACTGATAGTGATCGTTTGGGTTGTTGATGGTAATGCCAGAATTAACAGGGATGTTATGTATTTCCATGTAGTACTTGCTGTTTGGTTTGTTTGCTCCACTTTACAGTGTTGAGCTTCCTTTGTTTCAAAAAAAAAAAAGAATTTGAATTATAGTTATGAATGTGGAAGGTGGCAATATTAACACAAAATTAGTAACAACATTGTAAGTAGAAATCAGTAAATGACTGAAACTTATTGAATGTGGAATGTTGATTTATATAGTAAACAAAAGAGCGGGTATAAAAGAAGAGGATGAACTATGTTTTATTACTCAATTTATACCTATTAAAGAAAAATAACATTAACATTGAAGCCATATAGTATAGAGAATATGAAAAGTATAGAGTAACCTAAAAAAAATAAATGCCATAAGGAGTGAGAAAGAAAATGAAAAAGAATCCTACATTATAATCCTATATAATAAACATAGGAAGGAGTGAGTATAAAAGAAAAGGATGAATTATATTTATACCTATTAAAGAGGAATAATAATAACATTGAAGATATATAGTATCTTATATAAAAGTAAAGAGTAAGAGAATATGAACATTATAAAATAACCTAAATAAAAATAAATATCATGAGTGAGAAGAAAAATAAAAATTACACATGAAAATTTCTAATTAATTAATCTTACTATAGCAGCATACATATCTTTTGCATAATTAACAGAAACACTAAGAATTAGAATGGATGAAAAATTTGTCATAAAAATGTTATATTTTTTACACAAAAAGCTAAGATAATGTTTTTGCTCTTTAATTTTTTATGCTGATATGTTTATAATAAGTTGTTAATTGCTAGTTGTTTTGAGATAAAGTGACATCATTTGATAATTTCAAATTGACATTGTCAAAAAAAGACTTTTATTTTCATGAAATACTAATTAAAGAATATGACAGATGAGATAACGAGCTATAGCTTTACAAGTGCAGTTTGGAGAGGGGTGGTACCTTCGAGAATTGAGCTTTTTGTATGGTTTGTGCTTGTTGGTCGAGTGAACACTAAAGAGAAATTGAGTAGGCTAGGTGTTATTATACCCAGTGATAATATCTGTGTTCTTCGTAAAAAGGAGATAGAATCAGGTCAATCATTTATTTCTTCTATGTGAACTAACAAGGCAGGTGTGGTGCAGTTGGTTGAAGAGTTTTGGTGAGGCTTGGGCTATTCCTGGTACCATGAGGGAACTGTTTGAGAGCTGGACTGGTAGGCATAAGCAAAAACAAGAGCAGAAAAGGTGGCTGATTGGGTTTTTCACAGTGATTTGGAATATTTTGGTGGAACGTAATGCTAGGATTTTCAATAATAAGGAAGCAGGCGTTGAGATTATAATAAATAGGACATTGCTGAGCTACAAAGAATGGACCGATAGTGATCCTTTCGGTAGTTGACAAAGAGTTACGTATCTCTATGTAGCACTTGTTGTTAGAGTCCTTTGCTCCACTTTACTGTATTGAGCTTCTTTATTTCAAAAAAAAAAAAAAACTAATTAAAGAATATGAGAAAAGTAATGATCTTAATTAGAGGCAATACACAAAAAAATAGAAAAAGAAAAAACCTTAAATCACAAGGCTTAATGGTGCAAAACAATTAATCACACTGTTCCACTAATAAACGCCAAGGTAATTCACCAATACAGTAGCATATGACAAATCTAAATCAAATTTCAAAAATACCAAAAAAAAAAAAAAAAGAATACATGTCTGCAAAAGAATGTACTAACATGAATCTTCCAAAAACGACTATGACCATGAGGTTTCTAGGAAGTAGAAGCAAACCAAAAATCTCAATCTTCAGAAGGGTATGGGTATAGGTTCCAGAAAACATAAAGAAGCTAAGGTATTAAATTTTCCAATGCAATGGTGACTTGCTCGATTGTGTCCATGATTGTTGCTGAATTGGTTTCTGCAAGAAAGTTTCAGTCGTTTCCACCATATATAAGTTATCATATATTTTAAGTAATCCACGTTATTGAAATTTATAAAGTATATAAAATCTTACTATTCTTAGCAATCAGGCCTATGTATTGCAATGATTGAATATTGTTGATGCAGCGAAAGCAAAAGCATAGGTGGAGAAGGTGTGTTGTTGGGTCCATGTAATCTGCATGAGAAGGTATAAGTATGGAATAAGAACATTGTAAAGAAGGGAATGAAGAATGAAAACTCGTGACTCACTTTAGTATATTCGGAGTATAAATGATGGTGCAAAACATAAATATATTTAGAGAATACGAATAATGTGGTGTCAGAGAGAGAGAGAGAGGGTTACCTGTTGAAGTTGTTGGATTACCAAATCCATCTATCATCAACTTGAATGCCGGGGATGTGGGAAATTTTGGGCCAAATCTGTGGGTCCTTCATCTCGCACAGTTTACTCAACAAAGGGCTTCGAATGATGGTGAGTCGTATTAGAGAGGCGGGCAGCTTTTCTCCCTCGATATTCTCCAACTTGGCACATCCATCAATTCTTAATCGTTGGAGGGAGGTGAGGTGGGCAAGTCCCTTGCATTCCAACGTCTCCACACTTTTCATGCCAACCAGTTCGAGAGACTCAAGTGAGGCAGGCAACCAACCTTCCTTTGGGAAACACTTCACACTTTCACTCTCCCGGTATCCACCTTCAATGTAAAGATCAGTTAACCCATGAAATTGCGAATTCATGAATTCTGCAGAGATGACCTGTTTCTGGTAGTAGCTGATGCTAAGAGATCTCAGACTACGGTGTGGATCCCCTGTGGGAGACAAATCGATCTCTGGGCATTTCAGTACTGAGAGTTGTTCTAGCTGAGGTGCTGCCATCCATAGCGTGGACACAGATTTCAAACTCCAACAATAGTTGATCTCTACAGAACGGAGACATGGAAGAGAGCATGATACCGCAACACACTCCATCTTTTCACAGTAACTGATTTGAACACGCACGAGATTTGGAAAAGAATCCAACAACGAGAAGGATGTAAGTGAAGAACAGCTTTTTTCTATTACAAGTTCTTGCAGGGAGTGATGTTGCTCATCCATTTGGAATTCTAATTTTCTGCACTCACGTATATTCAACTGTTGTAGTGATGGGGGAATAGCACTCACTGGAAACCATATTTGAGAGGAACAACCTGAGATGCGTAAAGACGTCAAGCAAGTCAGTTGCGTGAGGGTAGTAGTCTCTACCACGGACTGCACTAGATGATCACTTCTTTCAATTGATAGGTCATCCAGTAAAGGAGGTAACTCCCCAATTCTCACTTCATTGCTGCCTTCTATGCTTAAAGAGGTCATCCCAGGAGTTCTTGGAACACAATAACTGAACAGCTCGCAATTCTGGATCTCAAGTGATTGCAAAGATGGAAGATGATTAGGCAAATCTCCTCTCAACATCGGACGCGAACTTATGGTAAGCACCCTAAGTCGGGGAAATGCATTGAATTCCAATGACTTCCACTCCTCCCACCAAGGCATTGACGAGAACTTAAGTGTTTCAAGCATTTGAAATGGTGTCTCAAAGCAAGATTCATCGTTCTGGCAGAAGTAAAACTCAGCACCCACAATCCCCAGATTTACAAAATTTGAAATTGTAAGGTGCTTCAAAGAGGGCAATTGTCCAAGTGAAGGAAGCAAACAACAGTTCCAGCAACCATCCAGAGTAACTTTGGTGATGTTGCAATAAGAAGAATGCCCCAACCAATCTGGAAATGTTGTACCCCTGAAACCGTCGATTTCTAGTTCTTTCAAATCAATGGAAGGTTGTAACTTGTCTAGTATATCTCTTTCAATTTCGAAATCAACTATATTCTCACCTTCATACCAAGACCAACTCAACCACAAAGAATCAATGCCGTCCTTATCAAACATTCTTGCCTCCAAAGCTTCACTACTATTCACCACATCTCCAATTTGGTAATGGAAATTGATTGCTCTAGATTTGTCAGTGCTCCCAATTCTTTGATCTTGTTCTCTTCATCCTTACCAACAACATAGTGGCTTAAAAAATGCAAACTTTCCAATTTGCTCATACCTTTCGGCATCTCATGTAACATAGTCCCCCAAATATCAAGATAGCGCAAATTTACAAGATCTTGCATGCTAACCGGAAGCATTTTCAGATTGCAACATAGATTTAGCTTCAAGATTTGCAAATTGTACAGATTACCCAAGGATTCAGGCAACGTCACAATGTAGGTCTCAGAGAGATTCAAATAACGCAAATGAATCAGCTCACCAATTGAATCAGGCAATGATTCAAGAGGAAAGCATTTGAACGACAAAGCTCTCATGTACTTCAACTGTGACAACAAGAAATGTCCTTGTATGCTTTATTCTATCACAAACTTTCAAAAGTTCTGACATTGGATAATCCCCTTTGGCATTATGTGACAAGCGACGAGTTTTATCAACCTCCTGGCAATGAACATTGCTAAATCATGCATGATATCATGCATCACAAATATGTTTCCACGAGTATTATGAGGTTGGAAAAATGATCTCGCAATTAATTCATCAAAATATTCACCACCAACTTCTTCCATAGTCTTCTCTTCTGTTGGTTGCAAAAAATTCTCTGCCATCCATAACAAGATCAATTCATCTTTGCTAAATTCATAGTCCTTGGGATACAAGGAACAATAAACAAAACACTCCTTCAGATGTGAAGGAAGAAAATAATAACTTATTCTTAATGCTGGAACAACATTTTTTCGACATCAGAGAGTTCCAGATCTCACTCTTCAATAATTGATTCCAATACTTAGACATCAGAATTTCCACACAATAAGCCTCCAAGGGCAATCCATCACACCTCTTTACCAAATCTTTGCCGATTTCTTCCAGGGTTGGATTCTCCACAGAAACAGTTGAAAGACGTGCACGTTTTGAAAACACCAACTAACAATCTTCATCAGACAATGAAGTTAGTTCATGAGGCAAAACAGTTTGCACCACAGAAGCCACCTTTTTACTTCTGGTAGTTATGAGAATTTTACCTCCCTTAACCCCTTTTTGAAAAGGTTTTAGAAGCTTATCCCAATCTCTATAATTTTCATTCCATACGTCGTCCAAGACAATGAAGAACTTTTGCCTCGACAACTTTTCCTTTAAATCAAGCTGAAGTAAATTCAAAGCTGTCAAGTTATAAGAACTTGAAGTTATTGCCTCGATTACAGTCTTGGACCTTCACAACATCAAACTCTTCTGACACACAAACCCAACCTCGAAAATCAAAATTCTCCTTCACTTTATCATCGTGGTAAACCATTTGGGCCAAAGTAGTCTTTCTTATTCCACCCATGCCCACGATGGGAATGACAGAAATATCACCATCAATAGCATCACCATCGTCCAACAACAGTTTCAGTATGGCCTCCTTGTCTTTTTTCCTACCACATATCTCCGATGGTTCAAGGAGAGATGTGGATGGAATTCTCCATGACATGTCCACCTTGGCACTCTTGTCCAGACCAAGATAACGTTTGCCTTTTACAACAGACTCTAGTTTGCCAACTATTTTTTCCATGTCGCCATTATCTTCAATAGAGGAATCAACAAAACCAGAGCAGGAAGAAGAGTTACCTGGATCCCTTCGAGTGGGATTTTATTGATTCTCAAGGATTTTATTGTTTATTTTATTGTTACTAGTGGACATACTCGGTTGTTATTGTCGTATTAATTTAGTATTTTGAGGAGGCTGTAGTGCATTAGCAATTAGTAAACTAAAAATTAGGTGTAGTTCCACTTTATCGCTAGTCAATGGTCATCAACAGATGATATAGTTATAGTTATTGGAAAGAAATTTCTATACGGTGGGGACTCTCATTGTTTTTTTTTTTTCCTACAGATTTAGAAGAATATATCAATGATTCGACTGTATTATTATTTAGAGTGATGTTAGGTAGCCAAAAAATAATTATAATATAAAAATATTACTTAAAATTTTTTATTTTCTTGATAAATAAGTGACATATATCTTTTTATTATTTATTCTCTTTATCACCTACTATTTTTGCTGCATATTTAGAGTTATTAATATTTTTTTTAAAATTAATTTCAGTTTCTTTCAAAACAAATTTCTAACATCTCTCAATCATATTATTATCTATTAAAATACAATAATTTTTTGCAAAAATTATATAAGTTAAATTAAAAATTTTTAACAACTTCTACTATATAACTTATATTTTATATATAGACTATTAAAAATAAAAAATAAAAAATAAAATATAAACAAAAATTTAAAAATAAATTTTTAAAAATAATTATTAACTCACGTATTAAAATCAATAAATAAGCATACATATGACTATTAAATAAAAATGTTAAAATAATTAAAATCATGACCTATTAATATACACATGAGATAATTTGAAGAATACAATAAGATATATAGTTTAAAATTTGATAATATTAATTATAAAAAATTATTAATTATAGACATCATATGTATGAAATTATGAATATTATGAGTACAAATTATGAATGTTATTAATATAAAATTATGGATATTATATGTATGAATTTATGGATGTTATGAGTAAATTTATCAATTGAATAAATTAATTTAAGAATTTGACATTTTTTTTAAACTCAATTATGATAAAATTTAAAAACATTTGTGTTAACTTTATAGTTACTTATGCAATAACTAAAAAATGATATGTGTATGGATGTAATATCTAATAAACATGAATTTAGTTTTTAGATGTTAGTTGTGTGTAATTATAGATGTTATGTATATGAACGTATGAATGTTATGTGTATGAACTTAGTTAGTACAATATAATTATAAATGCACATAAAAACACACAAAAAAAATTAAATCAGTTTATTACCATACCTCATCAAAGCTAGTGTGTTTTTTATATTCTCGAAAATTGGTTGATTGACAACAATCTCGTCGGGAGAGTCAGTCTGTTGTTCAAATTCTTCATCAGCACCTTCTATCATAGGCACCGTATTAAGGTCGAATTCAAATGTCATACTATTTGCAATGATAAAAATGACTTCTTGTAAAATTTTTTGGCCTATTCTAATTGTGCTTGCAATAATGGTATTAGTGTTGTGAATTTTGAATGAAAATAATTGAATTAACGGAAATAAAACCATAGCTTTCAGGTTTTGTATCTTCATTGAATGACGATAAATGACTTAACAAAAATAAAAAATCAATTACAATTAACTCTGATGGTTTCAGTGGCTAAGAGAATGTGTGTTGAATTTTAGCCCCTTTTTCACTTAATAATACTTGCTGATCTTTGAAACAACTTCTGGAGACTTTTTGATTTTTGTCTCATACCAGCCATGAGACTTTTTCTTTTTATCTCGTAACCCGGCACGAGATATTTTTCAGTTTTATCTCTTGTGCAGCAGAAACAGAAATAGAGTAGAAGAGAGAGAGAATTACACCAAGATATATCCTGGGTCAACTGCTAAGTGCAATGCAGCCTACATCCAGTCTCCATCACAACAATGATGGAATTTCACTATAATCATCCTTGATTACAAACACCAATTCTCCCTAGGAACTACCCTTCCTATCCAGGATAAGTCCAGAATCTAAACCCCAATCCTGAACTTGACTTGGTTACTGCCAAGCTTTCAATTGCTAAGTGCTAACCCAACTTGCAAGGAAATTCCCACAGAATCATGAAACACAACACAGATGTACAAAAGAACTCTAAGGACATCTATGGCTTTTTCTTTTAATTTTGTACTCTCTGCCTTTTTTCGCTCTATGGCTTTTTCTTACAAACCTCACTGTTTGCCTTTTTCTATGAGACTCAAGACAGACAAAATTAAACAGAAAAATACAAAATGAAGAACATTAAAGGAGAAGAAAATTCTGTTAGCTTAGGTAGCTATGTGAACACTGTGCCTTGCACTCTTACTCCTTGCTTCAAACCCTGGCTGTTCTCCCTTATTTATAGAAGGGAAAGTCTCCACGGTTGAAACCAAGAACCAAGATAAACTTCTTCTTCTTCAAGAAAATTGGTTCGGCCACAGAGAGAGAGAGGAGAAGTAACCGAATTCAATAACCAACATGCAATTACCTCTGGTTCTTCCTTGGTCATCAATCATCACCAATCCGAGCTATCCATCTTGCCTTGCACTCCAAGATGAACTCCTAACCCTTGATGCATGCTTAATGATGACAGCTTCATCTGCTCCAATTTTTGCCTCTTCCATCACGTAGCCACTGTAGCTACCTCCTGTGGTGTTTGAGCAAAATCAGAGACAAGCCATCCCTCCAAGAATCTTTTTCCTCTGACCGAGATCTTCTCTTTCATTTTTGGTATGGAGAGTTCGAGATTACCTCACCAAATCTTACCTTTCTTGGTGAAGATCTCATCCACTACATACTTTAAGTTTTATTTTTCTTGCCATCATTGTGATGGTGTTGTTGCTTGCACTTTCTTCTTTTCGGTGGCTCAAAGTTTTCTCCATAGCTACTGTGTAATGACCGAAAACAAGAAACAAGATGAGAGAGAGGAGAGAGAAATTTAAATACTAACTAATGGATTTTGATAAAGTAATTTAGATTTTCACTCCCCTTTGCTTAAGGTAGCGTGCCTCATTAAAGCCATCAATCAAATCAACTATAATTTCTCTCTCATGATTCCAAAGTTTGCATTAACTCATCTTAATAAAATTTGAATTCCATCACATGATGAAAAATGAGATCCGTTGGAAGCAATGAAACTTTGCTTTCTTTGCTTTATAGTTTCGGACCATACAAGCTTGCTTCTAGCAAGCAATTTAATTTTGGGCTTAGTTCAACATCATTCTAGCCCAATTAACTACAAATTACTTCAGCTACTTAATATAACAGATTTTTGAATCAAGGCTGAATGTTTTCAAGCATGTTGGGCTTGCAGCAATAATAATCCAATTTGGCCCAATTGCAAAGTCTGCATCACAAAATTATTAATCATCATATGTTAAATGAGAAACAAATTAATAATTTTGTAATTAATTGTTTCAATAATATTTGTTTATCGTCAAAATAAATTAGAGTTTCCAAACTCATCAAACTCATTTTGATACAAATTATTATTACCGTTCTTTATAATTATTATTAGTCTTTATTGTATTCTTAAATATAAAAATCAAATTATGAAAGAAAATATTAAGTTGATTACAAGAATGCCTAATAGTAAAGAATATGATATTATAATTAATGTCATTAATAAGTGGGACTGATAAGAATATGATAAGTGGATTGATAAGAGAGTGAGATAAAAAATAAAAATGTTATTAAGTTATATAAATGAAGTAAATTACATAAAGTTTTAGTTAATTATAGCTGAAAATTTTTTGTTACCAAACTTTTTTCTATTATTTATCATAAGAGACAGGACAAAAATGATTTTTAAATATACACTAGATTAAGACCCGCACGGTATACAGAGAGTTAAATTAATTATATTATATAATATTTAAAATATAAATATTATTTAGAGATATATTAGATAACATGTAATTTGTAAAAAATATTTTATTTTATTTAATTTGATAATTTATATATAATTTAATAATATTATTATTAAACGAAAAAGATATAAAAAATATATCATTTTAATATAGATAATAATTGTGTTTAATCTTTATTTTGTAATTTAATTGAATAACAATATGAATTAAATTTAATTGATTAAAAAATTTAAAATTTTGTCTAATAGTATATAACTATTAGTTTAAATTTTATAATAGTTTATGATAAATGATAATTTAAAATAAAAAATTTAATTCAAAATTTAATAATTATAAAAATTTATACATAAATTAAACTATAAGTAATAAAAATATTCAATTGAAGTTATTCATCTGATATTATATCATTATTTTTTATTTTTATTTTTTAAATAGTTATTTTTTTATCTTTTTTTAGATTATATTTAAATACTATGGTATGGTGATGAAACTATTATATAAAATACAAGTATGAATATTATTAAAATTTTGATAATAAAATTACTAAAGAATTATAACCCAAATAGCATAGTCTCTTCTTACCCATTTATATATTATGGGTTGAAATCTCTTTATTTTTGAAAAAAAAAACGAATATTATTAAAGTTTTGATAATAAAAATTAAATGATATTTAATTTTTTAATTTTATTTTTTATAAATTATGATAACATGTATTTTCAACAATATTGTAACAACTAAATGATACTAAAAAAATAAAAATTGTTGAAAGAAAAAAGTAGTGATATATAAGTGACAAAGACATTATATAACTTATGAATACAATTACACAAAGAAATAGAAAAATTAATGAATACAATCACACAATCACTTAATGCATACGTTTAGCAAATTAAAAAAAATTATATGGTCATCAACTAAATTTTAGTTGTGCAAAAAATTAGCAAGAATGGAGAAGGAGAAAGAGAAAGAGGTATGAAATTATATGAGAGGAGATAAAAAAAGTGTGAAGTGAATGTTGATTTATATAGTAAATATAAGAATAAGTGATGAGTATGAAAGGAGAAAAGAAGGAATTAGATTTTAATTAAATTTATATCTATTAAAAAGAATTAACATTAACATTGAAAGCAATATTGTAATCTACATAAAAATAAAAGATAAAAAAATATGAAAAATTAAGATTAAGAAAGAATCGTATAATATTATAGAAAGATATATTATTATAATGAGATAAAAGTACCATGAGAATCTTTTGGCATAATGCAAGATAGAAGACTATGCTACCTAGAGAAAAAAAATATCTTATGTGATAACATAGAGTGAAATCAAATGTTTAAGAATGATTGTGAAACTACTTTATGCTCTTTTTTAATATATTATAATAAGTAATAAAAAAAATTCAATTGAAATTATTCACTCGATTTTATATAATTATTTTTTTATTTTTATTGTTTAAATAGTTAGTTTTGTTTATTTTTTTATCTTTTTTAGTTTATATTTAAATACTATAGTATAATGAGAAAACTATTAGATAAAATATAATAAGTATGAATATTATTAATGTTTTGATAATTAAAAATGATATCTAATTTTTTTATTTTATTTTTCATGAATCATCATAATATGTATTTTCAACGATATTATTACAACTAAATTATATTAAAAAAATTTAAATTGTTGAAAGAAAAAAGAAGTGATATATAAACGACAAAGATAATACATAATTCATGAATATAATTACACAAAAAAAAAAGAAGAAAAACTAATAAATACAATCACACAATCACCTAATACATATGTTTAGCAAATAAAAAAAAATTATGGTTATCAATCAAAATCTAGTTGTGCAAAAAATTAGCGGGAACTGAGAGGGAGAAGGAGAAAGTGAAAGAGACATGAGATCATGTGAGAGAAAATTAAATAAAAAAGTGTGATGTGAATGTTGATTTATATAGTAAATATAAGAATGAGTGATGAGTATGAAAGGAGAAGAAAAGAAATTAGTTTTTAATTAAATTTATACCTATTTAAAAGAATTAATATTAACATTGAAAATAATAGTGTAACCTACATAAAAATAAAGGGTAAGAGAATATAAAAAATTAAGATTAAAAAAGAATCCTATAATATTATATAAAGATAAATTATTATCAGAAGAGTATTTTAAAACAAATGGAATTTCTTCGTCTTGGTACAGAACAAATTATAACAAGAGTATTCTAAAACAAATAATGTGAAATTTGCCTTATGAACTGGTGAAGTCAATTTTCTTTAACTAGAAAATTAGTTGTGCTAGATGATTCTGGAATAAAAATTAAGATAATTGGAATGGACTTGTTAAAACATTTTATATTTGTAGGGGGTTGAGGTAAATAAAATTCTTATGATAATTAGAAGTCGACATGTTGCTCTGGGGTGCAAATTATTCCGCCTCATGAACTAAGTAATTATAACTCAATTATTATTTATAATAAGCAAGTGAACTGTCCGTAATTTTCTATATTTCATTCCTTATAACACCATGTCATACATTGAAATTCCATTTTTTTTCAGTTTGTCTTGCTGAGAACTTGTACCTTGATTTTGATAATCTAACTATTATATAGCTTTAATGTTTATTTTCTTATGTAAATTTGCGATTTCAACTATTTTTCTTATGTTCCGATTATAAGATGATAAAATCCAACATGAGTAAATTTTTTCTAAAAAGCTAGAAGCCTAGAACTCATATATGGGGAAGGAAGTCACCAAAATATATATATATATATCATCTTTGAGATTTTTAAGTAATAAGAAAGATAATTTCTATTGTCTTTTTTTTTTTCCTTTGAATCAAAATTAAGATATACTAATTGATTGATTCCATATTGAACACAATAGAGGAAATTCAGTATTTTCTTCCCTTTCTTCGCTAATAATCATCGTAGCATGCACTTTATGTTCTAAAGTAGTATCATTTGTATATCCAAATCAATTATTTGCCACACCTAGTTTGTCAAATACAAAAATCCTTATTCAACCATTAAAAAAATATATTAATTATTTTGTGATTTTTGTTACATTTAAAAATATTTTGAAGATATCTTTGTTACTTTGGAAAATACTTCTATGATTGCTTTGATAATTCTAAAGTATTTTTGGTAATTCCGGTTCATTAATCTCTAACCCTAAACCAATTATTGATTCTGAAATGTGCTGCAAACATTAATCCAAATACACAAGGTGGTAAAACTACTGCAATGTTCAACATGATTCCAAATCTATTCCATGAACACATACAAGCTCCTACATCACAATTGTGCATTCAATTTTAAACTTGAACAAACAAGAGAGAGATAGAAATAGCAATTTTTTCTAGCTGATGCCTAATGGCCTTCAGCTGCATAATGCGTCTGCTTAGCTGAATAAACTGTCTGCATAATAGTGAGAACCACCACCAAAGTGGCGGCGACAACGGCAATGAATTTCCACACGGTAGGGATATGATCGCGTATCAAAATCCTGAAGCCATTTCGCCCATAGTACACAACATTCTCAAGAAGATGCCTGCAGTTATGCCCAGTGATTATAGGCCATTTGCAGAACGCTTCCGTGACTAACGTAGGTCGTTTCTCCTTATTAAGTTTCTCACAGTCTTCGCTATAACTCGAATCCATGTGTTCAGCACCAGCACAGATTGTGCGGAACATTGTCATAAGTTCTTTCTTGCTTTTCTTAGGCATATTATTTACTATCACTCCCTTTTTTTGGAGAAGGTCAAGGTCGTGCTCGCAGCATATCAAACTTTTGAAGAAGAAAGCATACGAAGTGTACTTGCCTCTTACCCAAATCCTGCTCTGTTCCCAAGCAATCAAGTTTCTCCATCTCACCTCAGTTGTTTCCTTAATATGCAGAGGCGGTATTTTTAGTTCCTTTTCATCTTTGTTGAAGCTTATATTAAAATCAAATATATCAACAAGCTCATCATAGTTAGCATTGACATTGGGATTGACATTACCGCTAGGGTTACCGTTAAGGACATTGTTACTTGTTGCTGCTGTAATGGTTATCCCTGCAGCTTGAAGCCTCGTGGCGCATCGCTTTAGCTCTGGGCGTGCTTCTCTCAATCGACTGGTTTCTGGGCTGTTTTCTCCAATTGTGGACAAGTGCATTAATTCAAGCAAATGAGCGAAGCCACTTTGATCTTGTGAATCGTAACCAAAGGCTTTGCGCATGAGGTTGGCCACACGGTGGTCCTCACCTACTCCCCGATGGTTGACAGGGAAGAGATTCTTGTACAGCGTCTTGAGAACAACGAAAGGGATCTGATTTTCCAGCATGGAGATATCATTCAGCACACACTTGATCGCTTTCGTCGTCTCCAGGAATGGATCTCTGGAAAAGTTTTGTTGCAGATCCCTATACTGGCCAAGCTTGTGGAGAAGCTCTAGCAAGAAACAACCATCCACCTGTTACAATAGTATGTAGTAGAGTGATTAGTTATTAGGGTGCCTTTAGAAACTCGTGAAGAAGCAACTAACTCATTATTACCATCATGATTTTGGCGAGGTCGTGGGGACTTAACTCCATGTTCCCGCCGTAGGAAGCGCGAACCACATTGTCCAGCTTGAGAATGTCGTTGCCCAAATTTTCCAGCGTCGAGGCGGCATTTTTGGTTGTTTTTCCTGATCTGTTGTTGGTGTTGGTTTGATCACTTCCACTACGGTCAAGTAATTCCCTCATGTAACGCAATTTAGGTTCTTCCATGAGGAGGATTTGCCTTGTGGCTCCCCTGTGTAAGGGTCCAATGGATACCACTTTTGGCTTGTAAGATTCTTCTTTGGGCTCTCGAATCTCGTCTGGGATTCTTGAAATGCTGCATGCTTTAACTTCTCCGTGGTCAATAGACCCCAGGATCACTTGAACGGGAACTATCCAGTCGGATGTCATCTTGAATTTGAACAACAATACCAAAAAGAAACTAACAGAGAATATGATTTTTCTTCCAAGGATCCAAGAACCACCAAAGAGAAAAAGAAAGAAAGAAAGGGTCACTACAAGTCAATCTGAACGTGGAGAGAGAAACACCGCGTGACCAAAAGAAAAAGAAAGAAAGAAAAGGAGGTCCTTCAATTTTTGCCCAACATCTTCATTCCTACAAATTTTATTACATTGAGATTTTTGAATTTTATAAATAGAGTATATAACTAAATAGGTTCTGGAAAATTTTGCATTGAACATTTTTGTTCTCAAAAAAATTTTATTATGTTGAGATCCTTAAACTTTATAAAAATAAGATATATAGATCTTTGCGTCACACTTTTGAGAACTTATTTATCCAAATAAAAACAACAAATTTAACCATAATAAAGACTTACATATCTTATTTTTGTAAAATTCAAGGACCTTAATGTAATAAAAATTTTTCAACGACAAAAATGCCCGACACAAAATTCTTTAAGGATTTATTTGAATATATACTCTTACAAAAATAAGACATATAAGTCTTTACTTTAGTTGTTTCTCAGAAACCTCAATATAATAAAATATATTTAAAAACAAAAATATTTGATATAAAATTTTTTAGAAACCTATTTAAATAATATACTAAAAAAATTATGAAATGAAAAATAATGGTACAGGAAAGTAGAAAGAAACGAGGCTTCAGTATGTATTTGACTATGAAAGCAAGAGAAATGAGGAGCTCTTGCATTGAGTGAAATTAGCAGCAAGAGGTTAATGGCTGAGAATGCCAGTGGGAAGTGGTTAATGGCACCCAATCCATTCTTAGACAATAAATAGAGACATTTTAAATATCAGATTCTTTTTTATTTTATTTTATTTTTTTTGTGAGAGGGATAAAATCATTTAAGAATAAATTGTTTTGTCTCCCATTCCCTCAACTATATCATCAAATAGTATATTTCCTCACAAAAGCTGTGTCAAATTTTCTTTGTGAGTCCAAACACAGTTTTCCCAATGAATACTCTGAGTATGAAGAGATTATGTTAGTGTGCTAAGTTTTAAGCTTCTTGTTTGAGTCCATTTTGGATATCTTTCTAGATAGGCTAGTTCCCTCACATACACAAGGTTCTCCCTTTGTATCTTGTTTGTAATCACAGTTTCATATCATCTCTCTCTCAGTCTTGAAAACTCTTTCTTTTTAAATCAAAGTTAGTTCCCTCTTCGCACTTGACAGAAACTCTAAATCAAAGTTTGATGGCACCAAAAGTTATTTAGGCTAACCCTTTGAAAGTACTACAAATGCGAAGCTTGTTTCCAAAGTTGATATTTTTAGACATCTATCATCTTCTTGGTCTTTTAGGCTGCAAGTCATATGTTAATTCTTAGAATTCATAGTGAAAGGAGGCCAGTTGAAAGAGAAGCTTACAAACCACTAAAACTCTTACAGTCAAATTCATAATGTTTTAGACCAACAAACAGACAAAAAAAAAAAAAAAGAATAAAAAATGGATAAGAATTAGGTTGGTTATCTTTATTTATATTAGGGGGGTAGACACTTTTTATTTTTAGTAAATTTAAAATATAAGTTTTTATTTATTTTTGTATAAATAAATTAAGAAAAACATGTGTGTTTCAAGTGTGAGCACTGAGCAGTAAAGCACATATCAGTTAAATTGGGACCAAAATGATGTATATATTTGAAAAATTAATGAATGACCCATTGCCTAAACTTACTCTGTTATTTCTTATTTAATGAAATAATCTGAACTAGTGGACATACTCTCTTGTTATTGTCGTATTAATTTAGTATTTTGAGAACAGGGTGTAGTGCATTAGCAATTAGTAAATTAAAAATTAGGTGTAGTTCCACTTTATCGCTAGTCAATGGTCATCAACAGATGATATAATTATAGTTATTGGAAAGAAATTTCTATAAGGTGGGACTCTATCATATTGTTTTTTTTTCCGCTACAGATTTAGAAGAATATATCAATGATTCGACTGAATTATTTATTATAAGGGACAAGGCGAAAATGATTTTTAAATATACACTAGATTAAGATCTGCCAACAGCTAAATTAATTATATTATATAATATAAATTTAAAATATTAATGTTGCTTAAAAATATATTAGATAATATGTAATTTATAAAAAATATTCTATAATATCTTTATTTAATTTGATAATTTATATATAATTTAATAATATTATTATTCAAAAAAAATATACAACAAAAAATATATTACTTTAATATAGATAATAATTATGTTTAACCATTACTTTGTAATTTAATTGAATAATTTAATAGAGAATTTGGTTCAAGACATACCTTCAGAAGATAAGATTTTTTTAGGAGGAGATTTGAATGGTCATGTTGGAAGAGAAATGATTGCGTATGAAAGTATTCACGGAGGCTATAATTCCGGGGTGATCAATGGCGTAGGTAAAATTATTTTGGACTTTTCCTCAATCTTTGACCTTCTCATCGCAAATATATATTTTAAAAAGAGAGACGAACATCTTATAACTTATAAGAGTGGCAAGACAAGCTCTTAAATCGACTTCTTCTTGTTGAGGATAGTCGATCAGAAATTTTGCATTAATTGTAAAATTATCCCAAGAGAGAGTTTAGCAACATAACATAGGATGCTCGTCATGGATTTTCGCGTGAACAAAAGTTGAGGAAAAGACATCATACAAAGAACCCAAGGACGAGGTGATGGCGGATGAAGGGTGAGGTGTAACACCCTAATTACCCTAAGCCTTACCTCATGCCATAAAGTAAAGGTTAATCAAAGGTTATGAAAATCCTAAAACTCATACATATTTATATATAGAAAGAAGTAATAATTCTAGAAGCCGGATGAAGAAATAAGCTCAAAAATAGAGTTCGAAAAGCGCAAAACGTTTTCACGAAGCTACACTAAACGAGGCACAAGATATACGCATAGATATCAAACACATATATAGATATATCAAAAGATAATAGTCATAAGGACCTAGCCGCCGCTCGCAGAGTTTAAGCCGGCTAGTATATACAAACATACAAAATATAGAAGTAAAACAGCTTATACAGACTTTCTCTCAAACTAAGCCTCTAAGGCATAAATAAATACAAAAGTGAGAGAAAACAAACAAAATAATAAAAAAGACTCCAAAACATAGCAAGGATACTCCACTCTGTCACCACCAAGCAACTCACCGAGGTGGGTTGCGACCTGCATCTGAAAAACAACAACAAAGTATAGAATGAGAACCGGAGGTTCTCAGTATGGTAACAGTACCTAGTGATGTAAGATATAAGACTCCGGGACGCCAGAGGCAATCCTAGAGCTTCATATCCATCATCAGATTCAAGCTTAAAACACAAGTAATCTTTAAATCATAAATCCTTAGAACCGTAATAAAAAGGACAGTCTAACTTAATGGATTTTCTAACTAACAAATCTCCGCAGTCCCACAGCCTTCGCCATCCTAACCTCCATGCGATCCCATCGCCACCACCTTCCGAACCTCTTTCAATCCCAGTAGAATACACAATTAAGGCAATTCAAGTAAAGCACAAGTAATAGCATATATGTCAAGTAATTCAGATAGGCAATTAGGCATGTTATGCAAGTAGGCAAGCAATTCAAGTCGACAAAGCAAGCAAACAGATAAAAGATGCACATGATGAATGCCTGTCCTATTTGACTGTGATATTACATCGTCGGTTCAACTGCCAACCCGGAACATCTCCATAGAGAGGTCACCCTTTGGTCTCATATTGGGAACCCCCGAGATATCGTGCCCGGATCACGGTCCAGGATGTCAGTGCCTGCATACTATAGTGACTCCGAAGGGATGCGAGCGGGATACTCTTGCCACGGATCTAACATCTCAACGTAAGCGGGATAAACCTGCCGTCCTTATGCCGCCCCCGCGATCTCGATAGGCGGGATTAACCTACCGTCCCTGCCAGGTGCATAACGTCTCAACAATCTCATTATAAAACAATAATTCAGTGGTTTTCAGAAATCAATTTTCAGTATATCAGTAATCCAATCCATCATTCCATTCCGAGTCTTAGACTCATCTCAACCACTATCAACTCATAATTTCCACAACTCATTATTTCAATCATTAGAACAGTGCTCCATCATGTCTCTCAAGCTAATCCATCCTCAGTACACCAGAAACTTAAGTCTCCGTCTTCTAAATTTTATACAAAGTTCATTTACTTAAGTCTTTAATTATCATCTATTAATCCTTAGGCCTAACTATTGAGTTTGAAAAACTTAAATTGTTGTGATGATCAAACATTATTAAAATATTAATTAAAAAATTATTAAATTATAATTTGCTTCCAATTGTTTGTATGATGTGTTTGTAGTGTGCAGATTTTGCTTTGGGCCAAATTAAAAACAAGCCCAACTTTTTGTTTAAAATTAATCAAGCCTTGTGCAAAAATTAATTTTAACTTGTGTGGCTGACTGATAAATTGAGAAGAAGCTTAAAGCTGGCCCAGGAATTTGTTAAGCCTAAGCAAACCCCATTCCTTGGCCCAATATCATCAAGATCCGAAATTGAAGAAGGAAGGAATGGATCAAGGATTGGTTCGGTTACCTACTCCATTTAGTTAATGAAATTCAAATTTTATTTCAATTGAATGCATGCATGCATGCATAGGTAACCGAAAATCACAATTCAACTTCATTTAATTATGTATTGAAAGCTTTGTCTCTTTTCTCTCCTCTCTCTTCTTTGCTATACGGTCACATCTATCAGAGAAAGAAGAAAGTAGAAGTTATCAAAGAAAAGTGAAGTCACAGTAAAGCCTAGGAAGAAAAAAGCTATAGTAGAAAGGCTAATGAAGATTTCTTTTCCAAGAGGAAGATCCAAAGTAAGGCACAACTGGATTTTTGCCATTGAAGGCAAGATTTAAAGAAGATGGCTTTAAGATTTTGATACCAAGAAAGGAAAGGATCCGTCTCTGTCAGAGAGGAAGATCTCAGTTGCAACAGTGCTTTTCCATTTTTATTCATCAAAGAAAGAAGATAGCTACTGGAGCTATGGATAGGAAGAAGCAAAAATGGAAGGAAAGAAGCACTCCTGGGTTAGAGATTCATCAAGGGTCAGAGTTCTTTCTTGGAGCCAAAGTCAAGATCAAGGGCTCAGAGTGAAGGAACTTGTTGAGAAGGGTTGAGAGAGGTACATGCATGTTGGTTTTGTTTCAACTTTCCCTCTCTCTTCTCTCTGTCCGAACCGCTGCTACTCAGGGTTGGAGAAGAAGTTGCTTGGTTGAACCGGTTTCAACCTTGGAAGCTTCCCCTTCTATAATAAGGGTGAATGACCAAGGATTGAGACAAGGAGAGAAAGTGAAAGCACAGAGTTCTCATAGCTTTCCAAGCTTCCTGAGTTCTTCTCCTTCAATGAGTTTCATTTTGTTTTCTTTTCTTTAGTTTTGTCTGTCTGAGTCTCATGGTAAAAGGCAAACATAGTGAGGTTTGTAAGAAAAATCCAGTGAGTGGAAAAAGACAGTGATCAAAATTAAAGAAAAAGCCAGAGATGTCTCAGAGTTTCTTTGTATATTTTTCTGTTGTGTGTCATGATTCTGTGGGAATCCCCTTGCAAGTTGGGTTAGTACTTTGCGGTTGAAAGCTAGGTTTTGAGTCCTAGTCAAATTCAGATTTGGGGATAGAATCTGGATTTGTCCCAGATATGAATGGATAGTTCATAGGAGAGAATTGGTAATTATAATCTGATGATTATAGTGAAATTCCGTCACTGTTGTGACGGAGATTGGATGTAGGCTGCATTGCACTTAGCATCTGAACCAGGATAAATCTGGGTGTGATTCTCTCTTTCTCTTCTACTCCTATTCTGTTTCTATTGCACTGGAGACAAAAACGAAAAATATCTCCTAACCCGTTACGAGATAAAAAGAAAATGTCTTTTGACCTGTTATGAGACAAAAGTAAAAATATCTCTTGAAGTTCACTTGAAAAGGCAATTTAACTTTCAGCAGAAAAAGGGGCTAAGATTCAACCCCCCTTCTCTTAGCCACTGATTATGATAACTAACTATATTACATTACCCTCAAATTGTATCTTAGAGAAGTTTAGAAAGTTGAGAGAACCCTTATTTTAAACATAAAAATCATTTTCAACAAAACAGGGAGCTCGCATGCGCAAGCCTTTGTCTCGCGTACGCATGTGGTTGAAAAAGAGTGGTCGCGTACGCAACCACCTGCTCGCGCACGCGAGTTGCCCAATCCGAAAAGGTTGCTCACGTCGCATTTTACAGTTCGCGTATGCAAGGGTTGAAACTCAACTTGCTCGCGTATGCAAGCAGTGGTTGCGTACGCGAGTTACCCAACCCAAAGGGTTTGCTCGCGTCGCGCACCCCCTGTTGCGTACGCAGCCAGTACCAAACTCAGAAAATTTCAATTGTTGCAGAATTCAATTTTTGGTACCCAACTTTAAACAGTCATAACTTTCTCTATAAAAATCCACTTCTTACAAACTTTATATCAATTTAAAGCTCTCAAAACAACCTTTAATTTAAAACAGAGTTCATTCAATTTTAAGCTTTGAGGCTCATGTTATGATCGTCAAAGTTCACCAAAAATCAAATTTCACATAAATCAGCAAGTTTCTCAATCTTTCAAAAACTCCACAACCACACCATTTCATAAACAAACTAATACCTACCAAATTTCACCATTTACACTCACAATCACATCCATATATTTCACCACTTACAATTTCATATTCTCCATCATCTCCACACCTAATTTACCATTCAATTCACCAATTCCCCAATCAATTTCAACTACCTCATTCATCAATAATAATCCATTCATACAAGCATTAATTATCACTTATCATCATCATATTAACATTCCACTACAATCATATCTCAACCATTTCAATCATTCAACTTCCATCAACATGCATATATCAAAAATCACTACTCAAACAACCAAACATTCATTTCAATCCTATCCTATGGGTCACTAGCCTAAGTGTCCAAAAATATTATATATTACATAGAAAAAATCGAAATCATACCTTGGACAATTTCCAATATGCACTAAAACCCAAAATTGAAGCCAAATCAAACTTCCAACCACAACCAAGCCACCAATCCAACTCCAAGCTCCAAGTAAATGCCAATAATCACAACTTCAAGCTATATATACACATAATTCATAACCAATCAACCTAGAGTTCATCTAAATCACAATTTCATAAGGATTTAAGACACTCTTACCTTACCCAACAGTTTTGGAAGCAAAACCCAATAAATTCCTCAAGTTAGATTGATCCTAAACACATCAAAACATAAAAATCTCAAAAATTCCAAACACTAGATTTGCAAATTTTTGAAGGAAAGTCTAAGAAGAGATTCATGATTTTGTTACCAGTTTCTTGGGTGGATTTTGTAGAGCTCTTCGTGGTGATCGCGTCGCTGCAAACGGTGCGGCGATCGGAGTTTCGTAGCTCAAGTTACAAGCAATTGAAGAAGAGGATGAATAGTTAAATCCCTCTTCCTCAATGCAGCTGTTAGGGTTGTGTGTAAGTGTGTTATGAGGCTGAAATGGGTCTAAGTGTGTGTTTATATATGTTGGACTTTGGCCCAACTTGGGTCCGGTCCAACCCGTTAGCATTTTTGGCCCGTTTGACCCAATTTTGGGTCAAACCTCTAAAATTAGTACCTAGTTTTTAATTCTAAATATTTTTCTAAGGTTTTCTACTATTTTTAATTATTCTTGCACAGTACCGAACAGACTTAAATCGGTTCGGCCGGTTCATCTGCCGGTTCGTGATTTTTTGCGATTTTTCGCAAAAATTATATTTTCTAACTCAGAAAAATCTACTAAGTCCAAATATCATATTTATATTTTCTAATTAATATTTTAAATTTTCGGATCTTATTTTGAGAAATTATTAATTATTTAATTAAACGGTTAATTAATAGCGCTTCTTACATGAGGAACAAAGAAGTTTCCTAAGACGGATAGGTGAAAAGGCAAAGTGGAATGTGAATGGAAGTGCGGAGGAGATGTGGAAGGAGATGACAGAAGTTATTAGAAGAACGGCAAGATACAAGGAGTCCTGGTGGTGGAATGTGAGTGTAAAAGAGAAGATAAAGGTAAAAAGGGAGTGCTTTAAAGAGTGGTCTTTGTGCCGCAATGCGGATAATTGGAAAAAATATAAGGAGGCTAAGAAAGAGACAAAATTGGCTGTAAGTGAAGCAAGAACAAGAGCATATGAGGGTCTCTACCAGTCTTTAGGCACGAAAGAAGGAGAAAAGGTATATATAGAATCGTAAAAAGTCGTGAAAGAAGAACGGAAGATTTGGATCAAGTTAAGTGCATAAAGGATAAAGACAGAGAGGTGCTAGCTCAAGAGGAGAAGATTAATGAAAGGTGGAAGAGCTACTTCTACGAGTTATTTAATGAAGGACATAAGACTCCTCCGAGCCTTGGTTGGTTATGCAGAAGGGAAGAAGATCAAAAGTTTGACTACTATCGAAGGATTCGAGAATTCGAGATAAAAGAGGCTCTAAAGCAGATGAAGAATGGCAAGACAGTAGGACCTGATAATATCCCAATTGAAGTTTAGAAGGGTCTTGGAGAAAAAGGCATCAATTGGTTAACCAAGCTTTTCAATGAGATTTTAAAGTCAAAGAAGATGCCTGATGAGTGGAGAAAGAGCACCTTGGTACCTATCTACAAGAATAAGGGGGATATACAAAGTTGCAAAAACTATAGAGGGATCAAGCTCATGAGCCACACCATGAAGTTATGGAAAAAGGTTGATAGAACAGAGGTTGAGACAAGAGACACAAGTAACAGAGAACCAATTTAGTTTTATGCCAAGCAGATCTACCACCGAAGTGATATATCTGTTAAGACAGATGATGGAGAGGTATCGTAGTAATAGAAGGGATCTACATATGATGGAAAAAGCGTATGATAAGGTGCCAAGGGAGGTCTTATAGAAGGTTTTAGAAAAGAAGAGAGTAAGGATCGCAAATTTTCATGCAATTAAAGACATGTATGATGGGGCTACAACTAGTGTGAAGACTCAAGGTGGGGTGACAGAGGAATTTTCTATCGGTATAGGATTACACCAGGGATCATCCTTAAGTCCATACCTTTTCACATTAGTCTTGAAAATACTCACAGAGTACATCCAAGAACCTGTGCCATGGTGCGTGCTTTTTGTCGATGATATTGTCCTTATGGGAGAGTCAAGGGAGGACTTAAATAAGAAGTTAGACTTATGGAGAGAAGCTCTAGAGGTGTATGGTCTGCGCATAAGCCGTAGCAAGACAGAGTATATGAAATGCAAGTTCGGTCTGTAAAGGAAAAACCCTAATATAGAGGTGAAGATTGGAGATAACATCTTACGAAAAGTTAAAAGTTTTAAGTATCTGGGGTGCATCATACAGAATAATAGAGAGATTGAACAGGACGTAAATCATAGGATCCAAGCAAGATAGTTAAAATTGTGGAATGTATCTGGTTTTATATGTGACAAAAAAGTGCCTTTAAAACTTAAAGGTAAATTCTATCGCACTGCTATAAGACTGGCTATGCTTTATGGTACAGAATGTTGGACGGTCAAAGAGAAACACGAACATAAGCTAAGTGTGGCAGAGATGAAGATGTTGAGATGGATGAGTGGTCATATGCGATTGGATAAAATAAGAAACGAAAATATAAAGGAGAGAGTTAGAGTAGCATCCATTGTGAAAAAAATGGTAGAATCGCGCCTCAGATGATTTGGACATGTGAGAAGAAGACCAACAGAGCACCCAGTCAGGAGGGTGGATGAAATGGAAGGTGGACAAGGGGTGAAAGGTAGAGAAAGACCTAAGAAGACCATCTATGAGGTGGTCAAACAAGATCTACATATAAATGGTCTATCTGTAGACATGATACATGACAGAGCTCAATGGTGTCATTTGATTCATGTAGTTGACCCCACCTAGAGGGATAAGGCTTTGTTGTTGTTGTTGTTGTTGTTGTTGTTGTTGTTGTTGTTATTGTTGTTATTGTTGTTGTTGTAAGAAGTTTAAAATTTTGTCTAGTAACAATAACTATTAATTTAAATTTTATAATGGTTGATGATAAATGATAATTTAAAAGAAAAAATTAATTTAAAATTCAATAATTATAAAAAATTATACATAAATTAGACTATAAATAATAAAAGAGTAAACTACCATTTCTACCCACGAAAGTTGAAAACACTAACATATCTACCCATAGAAAAAGGAAATTACCATTTGTACCCATGAAATATGAGTTCCATATAACAAAGTTATCCAAACACTAAAAAATCACATAAAATCCCAAAATTACCCTTATCATCATCCGCATCATCCACCCCTCCTTCTCTCCTTCCCTGTCTCGCCCTCGCCTGAGCCAAACTCTGAGTTCAAAGGCACCACCATCTCATTTCCTTTATCACTACTATCACCACCACCACCACTATACCTCAATCATCATTTTCTTCATATAAAGCAACAACAACAACAATAACAACAACAACAATAACAACAATAGAAAAAGCAAAGAGAAAAATAGTTCTTCCTCCCTCACTGAATAGCGTTGACGACGATGGTGGCAGTGACACCCACCGGCGTTGTTGCCCTCTCCTCCTTCTCCGATCTCTTGCGCGCTCTCTTCCTTCCAGACCAGCGACAACGACAACGACGGACTCAATCAATGGAGGCGACAGACGCGATGGAGCCAGCAGCAGCAGGACGCGATGGCGGCGACAACTCCTTCTTCCTTGGTTTTGGCTCACATATCCTCTTTGGACTCCCTCAACAACGGCGACGATAATGCGATAGCGGCAGCGAGTTCCCACGTTGCCAGTGCGGTCTCCCTCCTCCTCATCTTCTCTTCTTCTTCCTCGGGTGGGAGTGTGTGTGTAATGTCTCCGTGTGTGAGTTTTGGAGGAAAAGGGGGTGGTGGCTGGGTGAAGGGGGTGGTGGTGGGATTTGAGATTAGAAAGGGAGAGGGGTGGTGGCTAGGTGAAGAGGGTTAGGGTTAGAAAGGTGGCTGGGTGAAGGGGGTGGTGGTGGGATTTGAGATTAAAAAGGAAAAAGGGGGTGGTGGCTGGGTGAAGAGGGTTAGGGTTAGAAAGGTGACTGGGTGAAGGGGGTGGTGTGGTGGTGAAGATAAGGGTAATTTAGGGATTTTAGGTAATTTTTTAGTATTTAGATAATTTTGTTGTGCGAAATCCATATTTCATGGGTACAAATAGTAATTTTCTTTTTTTATGGGTAGATATGTCAGCGTTTTCAACTTTCGTGTGTAGAAATGGTAGTTTACTCATAATAAAAACATTAATTGAAGTTTATTCATTTGATTTCATATTATTTTTTTATTTTTTAAATAGTTACTTTTGTTTTTTTATCTCTTTTTAGGCTATATTTAAATATTATGGTACAGTGATGAAAATATTAGATAAAATACAAGTATGAATATTATTAAAGTTTTGATAATAAAAAATGATATTTAATTTTCTAATTTTATTTTTTATGAATCATGATAATATTATGTATTTTCAACAATATTATTATAACTAAATAATATTAAAAAATGTTAATTATTGAAAGAAAAAAGAAGTGATATATAGGTGACAAAGACACTATATAACTTATGAATACAATTACACAAAAAATAAAAGAATTAATTAATATAATCACACAATCATCTAATATATACATTTAGAAAATTAAAAAAAACTATGGTCATCAACCAAATTTTAGTTGTGTAGAAGATTAGCAAAAATGGAAAAGGAGAAAGAGAAAGAGATATGAAATTATGTGATTGGAGATAAAAAAATATATATGAAGTGGATGTTGATTTATATAGTAAATATAAAAATGAGTGATCAGTATAAAAGGAGAAGAAAAGGAATCAGATTTTAATTAAATTTATTATACCTATTAAAACATTAAAAGCAATAGTGTAACCTACATAAAAATAAAGGGTGAAAGAATGAAAAGTTAAGATCAAGAATGAATCTTATAATATTATAAAAAGATAAGTTATTATGATGAGATAAAAGTACTATGAGAATCCTATGACATAATGCAAGATAGAAGTTTATGTCACATAGAGTAAAAAAAAATCTTATTATGTGGTAACATAGAGTGAAATCAAATGTTTAAAAATGATTATGAAACTACTTTGTGTTCTCTTTTAATATATTATAATAAGTAATAAAAAAATTCAATTGAAGTTTATTCATCCAATTTTATATAATTATTTTTTATTTTTATTTTTTAAATAATTAGTTTTGTTTATTTTATTTATCTTTTTTGATTTATATTTAAATACTATAGTACAATGATAAAATAATTAGATAAAATACAAGTATGAATATTATTAATATTTTAAAATTTTGATAATTAAAAATGATATCTAATTTTTTTAATTTTATTTTTCATAAATCATGATAACATATATTTTCAATGATATTATTACAACTAAATGATATTAAAAAATATAAATTGTTAAAAGAAAAAAAAGTAATATATAGACAACAAAGACAATACATAATTCATGAATACAATTATACAAAGAAATAGAAAAACTAATTAATACAATCACACAATCACCTAATACATACGTTTAGCAAATTGAAAAAAAAATAAAAAATAAAAAAATATGGTTATCAACCAAAGTCTAGTTGTGCAAAAAATTAGCAAAAATTGAGAGGGAGAAGGAGAAAGAGAAAGAAGTATGAAATTATGTGAGAGGAGATAAAAAAAATGTGAAGTAAATGTAACACCCTCACTACCAGAATGTCACGCTTCCGGTTGCGCCACTCTGATAGCGAGAAGTATTACGACTACTTTATATACTTAATATTAAAATAGGAGCTTTTGACTCGACACTGTATCGCTGATTTCTTTGAAAAAAAAATACTTTATCTTAAAAAAACAAACAGGCATAGATTCATATACAAGATTCCTTACATAGTAGCTTAAAATGTAATATACATATAAAACATACAACTCCTATTCCTCTTATAAAAATCATAATAACAAAGACAAGAGAATAACAATTATCTAACTAATACAACATCATATAAAACCAAAACGCAGTAAAACTCTTCATAATGCTCCTTCATCCGATTCTTGAAAAGGTAAAGCTGTAGGGCGGTGAGAACCTAACCACACGGTCTCACCACGAAGTTTCAAAATTGTCATAAAAATATATTTAATAAGAAAACTATTTTTAAACTCAGTGATTATCGTTGTCTTATGAATCTTTTAAGAACCGACGGCTAATCACTCAAAACCTTTGCAAAGAAACAATATTTAAATTTTCAGAAATCTAAAACCCTTCTTTTCTTATAAGAAAATCTTAATCAGTTTCCTAGACGGTATGAATAACCAACCTGTTCCAAGCATAGGTTCATTAAGTCTATACTGAACCAACTTGATTTTCATACTTTACTAATATCTCAATCAGAAACCAATCAAATAAGAAACCAATCACGACCTTTAGCCCATCATATAATTAATCAACACAATCATCATCTCATCATCAATACTCAATCTCAAAAGTACCACATCAGGAATAAACATAGGCAAAACAAACAAGGAAAACACAGGTATAGATAATAGTTACAACAAATAGATCATATAGCAGTTAATAACAGTTTAGCAATTAGGCAAACCCAAACAAATTCAAACTCAAACAAAGCATACAAATGTATATAATACATGCCTGTCCTATGGATGATGATATCATCTGTCGGTTATATAGCCAACCCGACACGTCCTGGTAGCTAACCATGGACTGAAACACCCATGCGGAGCAAGTGGGTTTGAGCTACAACTCCCTTAGTACTACCCGCTTAACCCAGAGCCAGTGGAATAACCACTATTGCGGCTACTACCCAGGTGGGTATTTAAAAGCTCAACCTGGAGCGAGTGGAATAACTACTACTGCCGTTACTACCCAGGCGTCACAAACATACATTTATTCAGTTTAAATCAAGCATCATCATTATCAAATCTCATACATTAACTTGAAGCAAACGGGACGAACCACCATCCTTGCTACTACCCTGGTATCACAATCAAAATTATACTCAATATCATTTCATTAACCACAATTTATTCATTTTTAAATAAAGTAAAACTCAAAACATAACCCTTTTCAAATTATAAAATCCTTTTAAAAAAAATCCAAAGTGTTCTAACAAGCACTTCAAAGAAAATCAAGCTTATTTTTAATATTAAAATCCTTTCCAACTCTTAATTCTTTTCCAACAAAATCAACCAACATTTTTTCAAATTCTTTCCAATGGTTTCAAACCCAAGTCATTCACAAATCTCAAATCATTTTTCGAAATCAAACTAATTCTAACATCAAGTCATTTTCCAATTCTCAAGTCGTCCTTAATAAAACATACAAATCATATTTTCAAATCAATCTTTCATTCACCATCACAATGTCAACTAAATATTTAGAAATAGCCACAGTAAAATAAGCAATCACATTCATTCAAGACAACTCAGTTTAATTCATAAGACTCCATAATCACTAAAAATATTTATTTTTATCAATATCGATTTATAACAATTCTTAAGAATAAAAATGAGTTTAATGAAAATGCCCCTACCTCAATCGTGACTCAATTACGTGACAAAACTCCGTTTTCTCTTGGCCCGCAATGCAACAGCCGCAATCTCAACTCCAAACCACTTTCGCGATAACTATAGCAACTCTATTCACACTATATAATAACCAAAACTCAAATATAGCAATTAACACAAAACCTCAGCATAAGCTAACAAAATAGTGACTAAAAGAGGTTTTTGGAATGGAAACGATTACTACACTCCATTAGGGTTTAATTTGGGGTAAAAGTAAAATTAGAGATTTTAGATAAATTGGAATTTGGTAAATTTTAATAAAATTAAAATATATTGTATAAATTTAAAATCTTTCTTAATCTCTTAAAATTATTTTAAAAATATTATTTATTTATCAATTTGATATTTGACTTTTAATTAAGTATCCTAATTTAAAATATAAGATAATATAATTAATTTTTTTGTTTATAAAAATTAAAGTATTAAATTTCGAAATCTCAATTATTTAAACCAAATCATACAAATTTTTTATTATTTTACATTTACTAAACTTTATAATTTAAATATAGAAAATAATTCGATAATTATAAAATCAGATAAAACCTTAAATTATTTTAAACCCAATCAAAATTTTCTTTAATTATCTTTAATAAAATAATTTTTAAGATTAAAGTACTTAATGAATAAATAAATCGAAATTAATTTTCAATAAAATTTTTAAAATTTTTGGGTCTTACAGTAAATGTTGATTTATATAGTAAATATAAGAATGAGTGATGAATTTGAAAGGAGAAGAGAAGAAATTAGTTTTTAATTAAATTTATACTTATTAAAAAGAATTAACATTAAAATTAAAAATAATAGTATAATCTACATAAAAATAAAGGGTAAGGTATATAAAAAATTAAGGCTAAAAAAATCCTTAATATTATATAAAGATAGATTATTATGAGAAGATACAAATACAATGAAAATTCTATAGCATAATGCAAAGATAGAAATTGTTATTTGTGACCATTAATGTAATACCCGGTCTAACCGAAATTAATTAAATGATGAGTTAAGTAGGAGCGAATATGCTTGGAAGATTTGGCCATTGGAATTTGATGATTTAAATATGATATTTGGATTCAGTGAGTTTTTCCGAGTCGGAAGACATAGTTTTCTGCGTAAAAGCGCGCAGTGGAATTTTGACCGGCAGTACTGGCTGAGACCTGTCTGGTGCTGCAGCTGAGAAAATTGATTATGAGTAAATAAGATTAAGAAATGAGGAATTATAATTAGGGGAGGTAGAAATATTTGAAGTGCGATTTAAAGCGCTAATCCTAAAGGTTTGGGGCCAAAATTAGGCCAACGGACAAAAATAAGTGAATTGGGCCTAAGTGGGCCCAAGACCCAACATATATAAACATTAGTTATGAGCATTTCAGCTCATTTTTACCCTAAAAGAGAGGGTGGGGCGCTGAAATAGAGAAGAGAGGAGAGAAGAGAGAAAACCTAACTCTCTTTGATCTTCAAATCACCATAACTTGAGCTACGGAGCTCCGATTGACGAGCCGTTTGCGGCCACGCGTCGCTCTTCTCATCCTCTACAATTCTATCTAAGTTTTGTGGTGAGTATTCCATTCATCTCTGCCCAGTTTTCGAAATTCCCCACTGTTACACGTTTTTGGGAAGTTAGTGTTGAAATCTTGTGATTTTGGGTGTTTAGGGATACTCCAACATGGATTCTAAGTGAGTTCTATCCCTACTTCATATGGGCTGAGGTAAGAAGTGCTCAAACCCTTGTGATTTGTCATTTTTATGAGCCCTAGGTTGATGTATGTATGTCATATTGGTTATGTTAGTGCATTTGATGGTTTTGGTGCACAATTGGGAGATTGGTGTTGCTTGAGGAGCTTTGGTGAGGCTTGGGGCTAAGGTTGGTGGAGACTTCCAAAGAAGAGACTCAATTGATTTGGCTACAAGAGGTACGGTTTAAGTTTCATTTAAGTACCGTGTGGTGTGATGAGAATTCCTAGGCTAGATGCCCCTAGGATTAAGTTTGGATTGTGTAAATGGTTGATGCTAATATGCATAGTTGGTATGTAATGTGAATTGATGATTGGGTTGAGAATTGTGTGGCCTTGTATGCTTGGTGTATTGAAAATTTGATGTATTGGGTAATGAGTATTAATTTGTGGTTTATGTATTTAAATTGTGAAATTGGGCCGGAGGCCGTAAATTTTGGGCCGGAGGCCGGAAAGAGGTAAGGGAGGTAAGTTGATGTGTGCATTGTATGATGACACAAGTGATTGGATGAATTGCATATAATGAATATATGAATGATTGGGTTGGTTATTGAATAATGAGGTTTGAGGAGTTGAAGTGTGGAAATTGGTAATTTTGGGTGAAATAGTATAGATGAGGTATGTTTGATTTTGGTTGAGATATATTATGTGGTCATATATGTGAGTATGATTATTGATGCCTTGATGGTATGATAATGCATGAGAGATATGTATGTTGTGATATACGCTTGAGAAATGATTAAGGTTGATTTGGGGGTGAAACCACGTGATAGTGAGTATGATATTGGTTATGTATAATGATGGTTGATTGGAAATAGTATAGTTGGAAATTGGGATGAGGAAGGATGTATGACATGTTGATATGTTTGTAATTTAGCCATTTGCTTGAAATGGGTAAAGATGATTTATATGATGGTTTTGTGATTCGTGGTAAAGTGTTAATGTATGAGTTGAGGAGGCTTGATGTTGATTTTGGTATATTTTGATTGGTTTCAAAAAGGGTTGAAATTGGCATGTTTTGGTTGATTTTGAAAAGAGTTGAAAATGGCTTGTTTTGAAAATGACACTTTGTGGTTTTATATGAAAATATGGTTTTTGGGCATACTTTGACGGGACATAACTTGGACTACGGATCTTTGTTTTGTGCCAAATCTGTTTAGAAATGAAATTGGATCCGGGATGCCCATGCCGTTCGAAGAACGGGTGAAAAACGATTTAAAATGAGGAAGTTATGTCCGTCGGAAGATTGGGGGTTGAATCTGTGAATTCTGCAGTTTTTAACTTAGAAAATTTTTAGCAGAATAACCCCTTGCGCGTGGGCGCACTTGGCGCGTACGCGCCGATCTTCCAGAAAACGCCATCCACGCGTGCGCGTGATGTGCGCGGGCGCGCCGATAGTGCTGCACCCAATGCCCAGCCATTTTCCAGAGAGTTGTGCCAGAACTGTGCCAGCTTTGTGCCTGGGGCACGAGAGTATCCACGCGTACGCGTGGTCGACGCGTGCGCGTCGATTTGGCAAATTTTTAATCCACGCGTTAGCGTGCATGACGCTTGCGCGTCGATGAGTTTTTAAGGACATCCACGCGTGCGCGTGGAGTACGCGTACGCGTGGCATTGTTTTCATGCCAAAGTTGATATTTGAGTTTTAAAAGCCAAATCTCATACTTCTAAGCCTCCGATCTCACCACTTATATCCTAAATCATTATGATATGCCTAGCTATTAGAAAAGGGCTAGTGAATGAGGTAACTTGCGAGTGAAGCAAGGGGAAAATGAGTAATCAATGAGGATCATTGATGATTATGTGAGATGTGGAGGATGGTGGTGGAAGTGCTTGTTATGCCATTGGCCGAAGGGCCGTAATTGTTTATGAATTGGCTGGTTCTGGATTGAACCGTGAGCCGGAATAGCTGTGTATGCTATGAATATTGGCTGGTTATGGATTTAACCGTGAGCCGGATGGCTGATATGGATGTTGATCCATGGATGAGAATTCATGCATGTTTATGCTGAATTATTGATAATTGTGATTTGCACTTCCACTATCTGAGATGCGAGTTTCCCTGGGTAGTAGCAGTGGCTAGTCCACTTGCTCCGGGTGTGAGACGGAAAAGGATGTTTATGATAAATGGGTTTAATTATGGAGTTTTGAATGAATGTATTTGTGATACCTGGGTAGTAGTAAGGGTTGTGGTTCGTCCCACTTGCTCCAGGTTAATGTTTGAGATTTGATAACAATGAGGATTGATAATATGAATTGAGATTGAATGAATATATGCTTGAGATACCTGGGCAGTAGCAAGGGTTGTGGTTCGTCCCGCTTGCTCCGGGTTAATGCTTGAGATACCTGGGCAGTAGCAAGGGTTGTGGTTTGTCCCACTTGCTCCAGGTCAGAGATTGTGACGCCTGGGTAGTAGCCGCAGTAGTGGTTGTTCCACTGGCTCCAGGTTAAGCTGTTAAACACCCGCCTGGGTAGTAGCCGCAGTAGTGGTTGTTCCACTGGCTCTGGGCTGAGCGGGTAGTAGCAAGGGGGTTGTAGCTCAAACCTACTTGCTCCGCGAGGGGTGTTTCTGTCCATGGTTAGCTACCAGGACGTGTCGGGTTGGCTATATAACCGACAGATGATATCATCAGCCATAGGGCAGGCATACATCATTTGCATATGTTTGAATTGTTTGGGTTTGCCTATTTGTTTTGGATTTCTATATCATATATGCTATGTTACCTGATTATATGCTACTTGTTCTACTTGTACCTTATTTGTGTATTACTTGTCTGTATTGCTTGTGTTTGTACAACTGAGAGACCCCTCATGATGGTGTTGGTGGATGTTGGGGGCTGTCCTTGATGAGATGAATTGATAATGCGATTGCATAATGATGATGATTTTTGAATGAGATCATTTGAGCCCCCTGGGTAGACGCAGTGATGTGATTTCACTAGCTCCAGGCGAGGGTATGATGTATTGATATTGAGTTGCTGAGGCAGAACAACTGATGATGGTTTTGCTTATAATTCTGAGTCTGATTCGTGGAAGAATCAGCGAGTTGGGAAACATGTGTAACATGAACTAGATTTAGTATCCCCTTACGACAGATGCCTATTTATGGATTAGTGAGAATCTAGGCTGGATACTTGATGAAAAGGAGTTTAGGATGCTTAGTGAGTTTTTATTGCAGTGCATTGAACTTATTTGGCACTTTTACCGTACTGGGAACCCATGGGCCCGGGGTTCTCATTCCGTATATATCTCTTGTTTTTCAGATACAGGTCAAAGTGCTCAGAAGTGAGCTGTGGTACGTCTGAGAGACGGCGAAGATCTTTATTTTCTCTACTTTGTGTTTTGCTTAGAATCTCTCCATCTTTGTTTTGAAAAGATTATATTATGTATTGAACTCTTTTGGAACTTGCCTATAGAGGCTCTTATGTTTCCTTTGGGAGAGATTAGGATATACTGTTGTCAGTTACTTTCATACTGTACCCTAGCCGGCCTAAACTTCGCGGGTCGCGACTAGTGGCTATTACTTATGTTATATATATCTATCTGTTATCTATCTCTTAATCTCCTTTATGCCTTGTCCATATATCGCTTTCGGCTTCACAGTTTAACTTTTCGTTGTCGAAACGTGAGTGATACGTCTTCGCGATTTTATTTCTACTCTTTTCAGGCTTCTCGATTAATACTCCTTTCGAAATTAACTATATTTATATATTAAAAATCCACCTGAGAGTCGTACCACCATAATATCATTGACTTATGACTCGAGCATAAGGATTTGGATATTAGGGTGTTACATTATGGTATCAGAGCAGTTCGTCCTCGTGAGCCTGAGGGATGGAACTGCTTATGCTTCAATGCATACTCTGAGTCTGTGCCTGTGCTAGTTAGGGTATCTAACTGATACATCTAGCATGAAGTCCATGAGTGTACCTTTGGTACTTTGAAGCACTATACTTCCGATATTGAGACTGATCAACTTGATATCGATTGTTTGGTGTGTATAGGAACCAGATGGCGCCTCGTGGACCCAGTCAGGGACGTGAGAGAGATCGTACTAGTACGCAGGAACCGGAAGTCAACCCGAATAACCCGGTAAACCTTATGGCGGCGTTGGAGAATATGGCTGCTACTATGCAAGCCACTGCGGAGGCTCTTGGGCAACAGATAAACAATAATGGCAATGGCGGAAGGGAAGCTCAGGGCCCGATGACACTGGCAACTTTCTTAAAGGTTAATCCACCTAAGTTCAAGGGGACCACCAATCCGACTGAAGCTGATACTTGGTTTCAGGCCATGGAGCGAGCGCTGCAAGCGCAGTTGGTGCCTGAAGAGCAGCGTGTTGAATTTGCTACCTATCTGCTCAAAGGGGAAGCATCGCATTGGCGGCAAGGGGCTCGACATCTCCTGCAACATGGGAATGATCCTATCACTTGGGATGCCTTCCAAGTGGAATTCTATAAGAAGTACTTTCCGAATTCCGCCAGAACAGCCAAGGAATTGGAGTTACTACAGTTGGAGCAAGGTGCTATGTCCGTATCTGAGTATACAGACAAATTTGAGGAGCTATTCAGGTTTTCCCGCATGTGTCAGGGAGCTCCGGGAGACTTCGAGGAATGGAAGTGTATTAAGTATGAGGGAGGACTTCGAAGTGAAATCCTAAGCTCCGTTGGACCGATGGAGATTAGGGTCTTCTCTGAACTTGTGAACAAGAGCCGTATTGCTGAAGAATGTGTGAGGAAGGCTGTTGAGGCAAAGAATGACCGTCGGGAGTCCCACCGCAGGGAGCACAATCAAGAATACCCAACAAGGGGTCAAGAGTTTAAGAGAAGAGGATACCCACAACGTTTTCCTCAAAGGCGAAATGACCTTGCGACGAGTGAGGAGTCCCAAAGGGATGGTAAGGGAAAACGAGCAGCGGCTGCTTCTAATGTTCTGAGCTGTCAGAGATGTGGAAGTCATCACCCAAATAGGCCATGCCGATTGGGGTTAGGCGTATGTTACAAGTGCGGGTTACCAGGGCATGTATCAAGAAATTGCCAACAGGGAGAGAGTCAGGATGCGGGCCGATTGCGGCAATAAGATTGAGGTAATTGCAATAATCAAGCTTAAATGGCAGTGTGTGATTTTATAATACCACCTATACAGTATAACTGGGAATGTCGAGCTTAATGTTAGACTGAGAAGCAAACCGGATGGTCCGAGTAAGGATTTGCCTTAATACAAATGGATAAATGCTTGTGATGTAAATGATTTTCTGTTGAAAATAATGTGTTGTGTTTGTTATATAGTTGGTTAATTTTTGGATTTTTGGTAAAATGGATTGACCCGTGACTTTTAGTTCCTTTGATTTAAATAGATAAGAAATGGTCCTAAATGATGGATTTAGAAACGTTGATTTGAAATACCAGTCATGCTAAGTTGTGGTTGGGTACTTGAGAAAATAAGTGATGGAGCTAATACTTGACGAGAAATCAAAGTGGCGTAGTGGAAGCTTGCTAAAGCGTTAGCATAGTATGGTAATAATAAGGAAAAGTGGGGTATGATTAGAAATGCCTTATGCTTTGAGTACTTAAAAGTTTAGTGAGCTTATACAGATAATGATTCTAGATAATTGGAATTAATTGCGGCTGTGAGCCTTGATGGTTCTGAAACGGATGAGAAAATTATCATTGATGCGTAATCAGATTTAGATGATGATTGAGTGCAAGTTGTTGTGTTCGAGAGATGAGTGCTATGATGTTTGGTCATGGTGACTTTGGATTTAGATCAAGATTTGTAATGATCGGTTTCAGAGGAATCGTTTGGAAACCTTTAAAATTGCAATGCTGATGTGGTACTGAGATTGGTTTGAGGGAACCCGTGACGGGTGGTAAACTCCAATTTTTGGAGAGGCGCTGTTGAAAATTTTCCCAAGAATTTGAAAGAGTACTTGGTTATATTTTTGAAGATGATTTTTGATCTGAGTAACTTCAACAAAAGAGATGTGTCTCGAAAGCTTTTATAGATTAGTAAAGCAAAGCGAATTCATAAGAGTTTGTCAGCTTGTTAGTACAAACTCATTGGATTAAAAAAAAAACGAAGAAAGCTTTGATTGATTATAGTGATGTGTGATGATGGCTATGATTAACGATGATGACAATATTATTGATGACATGATTTGAGATTTAATAGGGTGTGAGTTCATGAGACGATAAAAGTAAGGAACGAATGACCGAGATCCTCAGAGATAGAGAAATCAGAGCGCAGCAACGGAAGCGCGCAGAGTAAAAGGGGCCTTGGAACTGTTATGCGTTGGATATAACGGCAGACTACGCTTGCGTACTCGTAGTGATGGACGGAATTTTTGAGGGCGAAAATTTCTGTTAGGGGGGTAGAATGTAATACCCGGTCTAACCGAAATTAATTAAATGATGAGTTAAGTAGGAGCGAATATGCTTGGAAGATTTGGCCATTGGAATTTGATGATTTAAATATGATATTTGGATTCAGTGAGTTTTTCCGAGTCGGAAGACATAGTTTTCTGCGTAAAAGCGCGCAGTGGAATTTTGACCGGCAGTACTGGCTGAGACCTGTCTGGTGCTGCAGCTGAGAAAATTGATTATGAGTAAATAAGATTAAGAAATGAGGAATTATAATTAGGGGAGGTAGAAATATTTGAAGTGCGATTTAAAGCGCTAATCCTAAAGGTTTGGGGCCAAAATTAGGCCAACGGACAAAAATAAGTGAATTGGGCCTAAGTGGGCCCAAGACCCAACATATATAAACATTAGTTATGAGCATTTCAGCTCATTTTTACCCTAAAAGAGAGGGTGGGGCGCTGAAATAGAGAAGAGAGAGAGAAGAGAGAAAACCTAACTCTCTTTGATCTTCAAATCACCATAACTTGAGCTACGGAGCTCCGATTGACGAGCCGTTTGCGGCCACGCGTCGCTCTTCTCATCCTCTACAATTCTATCTAAGTTTTGTGGTGAGTATTCCATTCATCTCTGCCCAGTTTTCGAAATTCCCCACTGTTACACGTTTTTGGGAAGTTAGTGTTGAAATCTTGTGATTTTGGGTGTTTAGGGATACTCCAACATGGATTCTAAGTGAGTTCTATCCCTACTTCATATGGGCTGAGGTAAGAAGTGCTCAAACCCTTGTGATTTGTCATTTTTATGAGCCCTAGGTTGATGTATGTATGTCATATTGGTTATGTTAGTGCATTTGATGGTTTTGGTGCACAATTGGGAGATTGGTGTTGCTTGAGGAGCTTTGGTGAGGCTTGGGGCTAAGGTTGGTGGAGACTTCCAAAGAAGAGACTCAATTGATTTGGCTACAAGAGGTACGGTTTAAGTTTCATTTAAGTACCGTGTGGTGTGATGAGAATTCCTAGGCTAGATGCCCCTAGGATTAAGTTTGGATTGTGTAAATGGTTGATGCTAATATGCATAGTTGGTATGTAATGTGAATTGATGATTGGGTTGAGAATTGTGTGGCCTTGTATGCTTGGTGTATTGAAAATTTGATGTATTGGGTAATGAGTATTAATTTGTGGTTTATGTATTTAAATTGTGAAATTGGGCCGGAGGCCGTAAATTTTGGGCCGGAGGCCGGAAAGAGGTAAGGGAGGTAAGTTGATGTGTGCATTGTATGATGACACAAGTGATTGGATGAATTGCATATAATGAATATGAATGATTGGGTTGGTTATTGAATAATGAGGTTTGAGGAGTTGAAGTGTGGAAATTGGTAATTTTGGGTGAAATAGTATAGATGAGGTATGTTGATTTTGGTTGAGATATATTATGTGGTCATATATGTGAGTATGATTATTGATGCCTTGATGGTATGATAATGCATGAGAGATATGTATGTTGTGATATACGCTTGAGAAATGATTAAGGTTGATTTGGGGGTGAAACCACGTGATAGTGAGTATGATATTGGTTATGTATAATGATGGTTGATTGGAAATAGTATAGTTGGAAATTGGGATGAGGAAGGATGTATGACATGTTGATATGTTTGTAATTTAGCCATTTGCTTGAAATGGGTAAAGATGATTTATATGATGGTTTTGTGATTCGTGGTAAAGTGTTAATGTATGAGTTGAGGAGGCTTGATGTTGATTTTGGTATATTTTGATTGGTTTCAAAAAGGGTTGAAATTGGCATGTTTTGGTTGATTTTGAAAAGAGTTGAAAATGGCTTGTTTTGAAAATGGCACTTTGTGGTTTTATATGAAAACATGGTTTTTGGGCATACTTTGACGGGACATAACTTGGACTACGGATCTTTGTTTTGTGCCAAAGCTGTTTAGAAATGAAATTGGATCCGGGATGCCCATGCCGTTCGAAGAACGGGTGAAAAACGATTTAAAATGAGGAAGTTATGTCCGTCGGAAGATTGGGGGTTGAATCTGTGAATTCTGCAGTTTTTAACTTAGAAAATTTTTAGCAGAATAACCCCTTGCGCGTGGGCGCACTTGGCGCGTACGCGCCGATCTTCCAGAAAACGCCATCCACGCGTGCGCGTGATGTGCACGGGCGCGCCGATAGTGCTGCACCCAATGCCCAGCCATTTTCCAGAGAGTTGTGCCAGAACTGTGCCAGCTTTGTGCCTGGGGCACGAGAGTATCCACGCGTACGCGTGGTCGACGCGTGCGCGTCGATTTGGCAAATTTTTAATCCACGCGTTAGCGTGCATGACGCTTGCGCGTCGATGAGTTTTTAAGGACATCCACGCGTGCGCGTGGAGTACGCGTACGCGTGGCATTGTTTTCATGCCAAAGTTGATATTTGAGTTTTAAAAGCCAAATCTCATACTTCTAAGCCTCCGATCTCACCACTTATATCCTAAATCATTATGATATGCCTAGCTATTAGAAAAGGGCTAGTGAATGAGGTAACTTGCGAGTGAAGCAAGGGGAAAATGAGTAATCAATGAGGATCATTGATGATTATGTGAGATGTGGAGGATGGTGGTGGAAGTGCTTGTTATGCCATTGGCCGAAGGGCCGTAATTGTTTATGAATTGGCTGGTTCTGGATTGAACCGTGAGCCGGAATAGCTGTGTATGCTATGAATATTGGCTGGTTATGGATTTAACCGTGAGCCGGATGGCTGATATGGATGTTGATCCATGGATGAGAATTCATGCATGTTTATGCTGAATTATTGATAATTGTGATTTGCACTTCCACTATCTGAGATGCGAGTTTCCCTGGGTAGTAGCAGTGGCTAGTCCACTTGCTCCGGGTGTGAGACGGAAAAGGATGTTTATGATAAATGGGTTTAATTATGGAGTTTTGAATGAATGTATTTGTGATACCTGGGTAGTAGTAAGGGTTGTGGTTCGTCCCACTTGCTCCAGGTTAATGTTTGAGATTTGATAACAATGAGGATTGATAATATGAATTGAGATTGAATGAATATATGCTTGAGATACCTGGGCAGTAGCAAGGGTTGTGGTTCGTCCCGCTTGCTCCGGGTTAATGCTTGAGATACCTGGGCAGTAGCAAGGGTTGTGGTTTGTCCCACTTGCTCCAGGTCAGAGATTGTGACGCCTGGGTAGTAGCCGCAGTAGTGGTTGTTCCACTGGCTCCAGGTTAAGCTGTTAAACACCCGCCTGGGTAGTAGCCGCAGTAGTGGTTGTTCCACTGGCTCTGGGCTGAGCGGGTAGTAGCAAGGGGGTTGTAGCTCAAACCTACTTGCTCCGCGAGGGGTGTTTCTGTCCATGGTTAGCTACCAGGACGTGTCGGGTTGGCTATATAACCGACAGATGATATCATCAGCCATAGGACAGGCATACATCATTTGCATATGTTTGAATTGTTTGGGTTTGCCTATTTGTTTTGGATTTCTATATCATATATGCTATGTTACCTGATTATATGCTACTTGTTCTACTTGTACCTTATTTGTGTATTACTTGTCTGTATTGCTTGTGTTTGTACAACTGAGAGACCCCTCATGATGGTGTTGGTGGATGTTGGGGGCTGTCCTTGATGAGATGAATTGATAATGCGATTGCATAATGATGATGATTTTGAATGAGATCATTTGAGCCCCCTGGGTAGACGCAGTGATGTGATTTCACTAGCTCCAGGCGAGGGTATGATGTATTGATATTGAGTTGCTGAGGCAGAACAACTGATGATGGTTTTGCTTATAATTCTGAGTCTGATTCGTGGAAGAATCAGTGAGTTGGGAAACATGTGTAACATGAACTAGATTTAGTATCCCCTTACGACAGATGCCTATTTATGGATTAGTGAGAATCTAGGCTGGATACTTGATGAAAAGGAGTTTAGGATGCTTAGTGAGTTTTTATTGCAGTGCATTGAACTTATTTGGCACTTTTACCGTACTGGGAACCCATGGGCCCGGGGTTCTCATTCCGTATATATCTCTTGTTTTTCAGATACAGGTCAAAGTGCTCAGAAGTGAGCTGTGGTACGTCTGAGAGACGGCGAAGATCTTTATTTTCTCTACTTTGTGTTTTGCTTAGAATCTCTCCATCTTTGTTTTGAAAAGATTATATTATGTATTGAACTCTTTTGGAACTTGCCTATAGAGGCTCTTATGTTTCCTTTGGGAGAGATTAGGATATACTGTTGTCAGTTACTTTCATACTGTACCCTAGCCGGCCTAAACTTCGCGGGTCGCGACTAGTGGCTATTACTTATGTTATATATATCTATCTGTTATCTATCTCTTAATCTCCTTTATGCCTTGTCCATATATCGCTTTCGGCTTCACAGTTTAACTTTTCGTTGTCGAAACGTGAGTGATACGTCTTCGCGATTTTATTTCTACTCTTTTCAGGCTTCTCGATTAATACTCCTTTCGAAATTAACTATATTTATATATTAAAAATCCACCTGAGAGTCGTACCACCATAATATCATTGACTTATGACTCGAGCATAAGGATTTGGATATTAGGGTGTTACAATTAAGGTGATCGTTATAGTTACCATTGTAATATCTGATTAAAAAAATTAAAAATATATATTTAAATATACATATATTTATATTGTTCTTTATTATTTGTGACTGTTAAAGTGACTGTTGTAGTTATTATTGTAATATCTGATTATATAATATATAATTATGTTATTTTTAATTATATTTAAAAATTTGTTTGGTTACATTTTAAAACTAATATTACAATTGATTACATTTAAAATAAATTGGTTATCCTAACTTTAGTGGAAGTTTAAAAGAATTTATACGTTTATTTTTTATTTCTTGTAACATTTGATCATTTTAGTATAGATCTTAAAAATAAATTAATTTTTGTACATTAAATTTTATTAAGTATAGCGTTTTATAATTTTAATGGAATTTATATTGATTTTAGTGGGATCTTTATCAGGTGTAATGTTTTGTAATTTTAATGGGATCTTAAGGTGGAATTGACATTAATTTTATTCCCCGTAACATTTGAGAAATTTAATGGGACATTAAGGTGTAAAAAATAAATAATGAAACATATGAAGAGAGAAGAGTAAAATGCTAACAATAAATCTAGAATCATTTAAACTGACAATGGCATTATATTAGAAACCTAAAAAATTAAGAATGAATCTAAAAACTACCTTTAACTCTCTTGTTATATAATAGAAGTATTTTAATTTTTTTCTATAATAAAAATATTATAGTTATTTTCTATAAAAATAATATTAATTTAGATCGGTTTAAGATTTGATTCATTATTTTTCAGTCAAATTAATTTGTCTGATCTAATTTTGACAAGAATAATACAGTTTAATTAATTATATGTATTAAATTCTAACAAAAATATTTGGTAACTAAAGAAAATTAGCCAAAAACAGTCGTAACTTGCCTTATTTAGCATTCATTAATTGTTACGACAATTAATGAATACTAAATAAAACAAGTTCTGGCTGTTTTTTTTTTTGTTTCCCTAATATTACCAAATTTTAATTATTAGAAAACATCTTTTAAAGAAGACATTTTAGACGTCTTTATCTGAGTGGCTCCCTTTTTTTGTAACACCCTCGCTTACAGAAGTCACGCTTCCGGCTGCGCTACTCTGATAGCAAAAAGTATTACGACTACTTTATATATTAAATACTAAAATAGGAGCCTGTGACTCGACACTGTATCGCTGATTTCTTTGAACATCGGAAGTGAATACTTTATCTTAAAAAAAAAACAAACAAGCAGGAATAGATTCATATAAAAGACTCCTTACATAATAACTCAACATATTAGAAAATATAAAACATACAATTCCTATCCCTCTTACAAACTTGTAATAACAAAAACGAGGGAAGAAAATAATCTAAATAATACAACAGCATATAAACCAAATGCAGTATAACTCTTCTTAATGCTTCTTCATCCGGTTCCTGAAAAGGTAAAGCTGTAGGGGGTGAGAACCTAACCACACGGTCTCACCACGGAGTTTCAAAGTTGTCATAAGAAGATATTTAACAAGAAAACTGTTTTCAAACTCAGTGATTATCTTTGCCTTATGAATCTTTTTAAAAACCAGTAGGTAATCGTTCGAAGCCTTTTCAAAGAAACGTTTAATCTATCAAAAATCCAAAACCTTTGCTTTCTTATATGAAAAATCTCAATCAGAAACCAACCACGCAATCAAACCACAATCATTAATTTAGCACCAAAGTTCATTCTCAAATGTAGCACGCCAGGACAAACACAGGCAAGACAGACAAGGAAAGCACAAGTAGGTAGCAGTTACAGCAAATAGTTCAAGTAGCAGTTAAAAACAATTTAGCAATTAGGCAAACCAAAACAAGTTCAAACCCAAGCAAAGCATACAAATGCATATGATGCATGCCTGTCCTATGGCTGATGAGGCTCATCTGTCGGTTATCCAGCCAACCCGACAAGTCTGAATTGTCCTTAGACGTCCCCCGACGTGCATCCCCAAGAGTCTATGCATAGTTTTTTCTCAAATAATCAATATTGCTCAATGGGGGTAACATTCCCGGGAATTTATATAGTGTCCGGTCACACTTACGTCGTAGGGTCAACAGAGTATCGAGTTTTCAACCTGGTACACGTGGTGGCAAGCCACGGCACTTAATCCAGGGAACCTCGTATCTCAGATATTTCAAATTCATAAGCCACATAAATAATTCTTTCATCATTCATCAATATCTAAACCATTTCCAATATCATCATCATTCGTCAATCCACATCCATTACCAAATTCATTCAAAAATCATATTTCAAATCAATCCTCATCATTCTTCTTCCTGTTTCGTTCACTAACAATTCTCAATCCAAAACATAACTTTTTCTTTGATAAATGAAGTATTCTTAAATCATATAATGCTTAAAATTAAACCTTTTAAAATAACTATTTCAAAGGAAACTTATAATTTTATAAAATTTCGGCAGCATCTCCTCTAAAACTCGGATTCTGCCACCCTTTTCGGGTCCCATCCAAACATTTCTCAAACCTTTTCAAAACCTCGATCATTTTTCCAGATTCGTCTAGTTCAAATATCAAATAATTTCAAAGTGAATCAGTGCCCGTAATAAATCTCTTTTTAAAATCAAACCAGCTCAAATACTAAATCATTTATAAAGTCACTAACTCAAAATTAAACCATTTCCAAAGCCAATTCCTTTACATCATTAAAACTAGCTTCAAAACCAAGAAAAGCCATTTTTCATAATAATCAGTTAAATAACCTTTCAAACTAATTTCTTTTCAGCAATCACAAGCTACTCAAGCAATCAAGCAATCAGTCATTCAATCCAGCAAACAACCACATTTAGAAGACAATTATAATCACAGGCATATGTTCTCTCACATTAATATCTATTTATCACAACTCTGTAATATAAATTAGATTTTAAGAAAAACCCCTACCTCGAAAGTTGAACCCATAAACTAAAGGCGTCACAAGAACCATTCCTATTCGCCCGAAACCAACTGCAGCTTCAATCGCAAGTCTGCTCACTTCCGCTCAGACTTCCGCAATAGCAGAAACAGCTTTAATTGCAACAGGCAATCCCGATAACTCAATCGATAACAGCAGAACGGAACAGTAGCAACCCCGAACTGTCCCCACAGCGGCTCCGGTGATGGCGGAAAACCTCAGTGGCGGCTGCAATAACATCGCAGTGATAACCATATCCTTATAAAATTGAAAGAATGGGGACCGAGAGCAGGAAGACTATTTACCAACGGCAGTGGCAGCGACTAAGAACTCCGATAATGGCTGTGGCAGCTCAGGAGTGGCTCTGTCGGTCCAGCAGCAACGGTGATTATATAACCAAGCAAACCTAGATCTCGGCGGTGGTTTCTGGTGGCAGTGGCGATCTCCGAGCAGTTCTGACGGCCACAGCACCGTTTCTGGCGACCACAGTCGCGGCGGCGCAGCTCAGAACGGCGGTGACACCAACTCAACAATAACAGTGACAGATCAACGCTGATGGAGGCACATAGGAAAGTAGAACGCGACGGCGGCGACTCCCTTAACGACGACGACATGCAGCTCGGCGATGGTGACCCGACATCGGCGACGACGAACGACAGATCTGATGCGAGAGAAGGTAACGCGAGCTCCCTCTCTTTCTCTCTTCGTGGGTCTGTCTCCCGGCGGAGGTTCGGCGGCGGTTTCCCTCCATCGGCGGCGACGGGACGCGAACGGCGAAGGCGACGGGGCTGGTCCACGGCGCTGCGGCTTAGGGATGGCGCGCAGTGGTAGCTGGCGAGCACAACGACCATGAGGCGGCGGTGGCGAGACCTGTGGCGCCGGCGCAGCTTTCCTCTCCTCCTCCCTCGGTTCTCTCTTTCTCTTTGTTATCCCTTTCCTCTCTTTTTCTTTTTTTTTCCCATGAATTGTTGCTGTGTTTGGGAGAAGAGAAGGGACTTTGGTGGCTGAAGGAGGTAAGGCGGCTAGGGCTAGGAAAATTGGGGTTAGGGTAATATTTTGGAAATTTATGGTTTAATTTAGGACAAATATGAAATTAGGAATTTTTGGCCAAATTAGGATTTTGTTAAATTTTAATAAAATTAAGAGATATTATATTAAATTAAATATAAAATATCTATCTTTAAAATACCTTTCAATTATAAATTTATAAATTAGTTTCAATTAAATGCTAATTAAATAAAAATTGGAGACAAATAAACTAATTCTCCTTCATTTATAGATAAGGTTAAAAATATAAATATTTAAAATCAAGGCATATAAAATATTCACTATTTTTTAATTATAAGAACTCTAAATAAAAAAATAAGAGTTTATTCAACTTTTATAAAAAATCTCCAAAATACAATCTTAAATAAATATAATGCATCGTAAATAATTAATTAATAACTTTTAAAAATTTAGAGGTCTTACATCCTACCCCACTTATAAAAATTTTCGTCCTCGAAAATTAACTTAATACCTAACATTCTAAAATAGTTTTGAATATTTAAAAAAAAAAAATAGAGATCTTGGCAGATTTATGTATTAATTTTCCAAATATCGAATAATTTGTAAAACTTAGGTGTAAGGGAAAAGTGTGGTCTGAAGCAACAGTACTTTACTTTCTAAATGCGTTTTAGATAAGCAAGAAAGTTTAGCATATTTATACATATAGATGTTCAAATACTGAATGACTATAAGATTTAAATATAAGGATAAAGTATGGTATAAGGCAGGAGATACAAGATAGGCGTTCACAAAGCAAAGTTATAGTTAATGTGGCAAAATGGCTACAAAGCAAACTGGTATTTAAACAACAGGTAAAACGTTCGCTCACCAATGTCGTATCCACTTCAGAACTTCAATTTGCAACTTCATCAATCACTTCACAACCCAAAAAAAAAGTTGGTCATAAACCTATCACCCACAAATTTTCACATGGAAACAAAACTACTACAACCCCTTATAACGTCACACACTTACTGCTTCATCTTTTTACGCTCACGAGCAGCATTCTAAGGAGACTAACGTTTCATTCGCTATGCCCAAAGGTCATATGTGACTCTAAAGCAATTCCCGAGTTATTTAGAAGGTTACAAGACATGAGATGAGGTCAGGTGACAAGGATGACGTTCACAAGAATTTAAGAGACAACCTTGAGGATTAGAAAACAATACAATGGTTTGATATGAATTCAAGCTGAGTCAAGGAGTATGAGGTTTATAGAAAAGAAAATTTAAGTCCAAAGACAATTCACAAGATTCGAATAGGAATGAAACTCTTTCGAATGCATCGTTTACAAGAATCGGAACTTAAGAAAATCATTTTACATTTCAAAAGAAAAGTATACAACAACATATTTGTAAAAGAATAACAAAAACATAGATGTGACATTACTTGAATACAATTTTAGGTTGTAAGAGTTTATGTAAAGTTTGAAAAGGTGCGAGTAAAAATATTTAAGCGCTTCACTAACCAAACGCATGCATAAAACTGACATATAGTCAAAAGAAAATCCAGTTATACTTCATCAAAACATTTTCCAAGTTTAAAAACGGAATGGGAGAATTTCAAGAAGTGGAAGCCATAACCAATCCCCAGTATTCCAAGTCTAGTTCAATCTCAATAAGGGTTTTAAACTCATTCATTGTTATGCGTCAATCTAAACAATCGATCTTAGTTCGAAAACTTAGCAACCTGACACGTGCTCAAACACACACCAGAGCAAAATTAAATGCCATAACCTGCGATATTTTCAAACTTACCAAATTTACTTCCTGCATCAACAAGCTGTGTACTAAAAAAAACTAACATATTGTTACCCATGTCTAGGGGTCGCACATGATACCGAAGCACTCGAGTTTACTTAAAGAGATAAAATACCTAGGAAGAGCAAATCAAATGACAAGGGCAACGCTCTCATGAAGTCAAAAGGATGAATAGAATCGCAATTTAACAAGAATGCGCAATAACAATGAAATATTCCAGAAGGAGAGTCAATTTACATTATTTTTTTTTCTAGGAGATCTGAATCAAAGAATTTCAATAGAAATCATAAGAAAAGTTAACATATTTAGCCGAAACAAATTTTGGCCGAATAAAGGACATACAAAGGATGCAAATGATTTAAAACATTGTTTACAAGTATTTGAAGAAATGGTTTGAGTCACCAACAAACAAGAATGGTCAAAAATCATAAAGTGTGCCGGACAGAGAAAAAAAAATCGAAGTACAAATAGAAAAGAATTTTGATTTCAAAGATCTTCAATAGAAACCATAGAGTAGAATAGGGTAATTGTTTACAGAATTCAAGAAAGTCAATTAAAACGTAAATATTGCATCTTGTTTAAAACAAATTCAAGTCGAGCTAGATTATGCAAGATTTATGAAATAAAAATTAGTTAGGCTAAGGATAAAACATTTTACTGAAAATCTTGGTAGAAAATCAAATTGTAATCTTAAAAAGAAACTTGAATTTAAGAACTTCGATAGGAACGATCAAGAGGAAGAACGGTGCATTTATTTAAACTGGATTTGAGCTAAGTCGAAAATAATACTAAAAGTCATTGGTAGCGTTAACAAAGAATGGATAATCCCAAAAAGAAACCAATTCACTTTCTCAAAAGAGACATGAAATGTTTAAATAAGGTTTTTCATTAAAACAACTCAAATTAAAACAAAATATGAAAAATTTATAAAATAAACTTAATTAAGCTATGAGCAAAAATATTCTTTCAAGAATTTTGAAAAATATTCAAGAGGAGAATCAAACCAAAATTACTTTGAAGGCCCAAAACAAAAATTACAAGAGGGCTTTATAAGATAGGATGTATTACGGCAAAACAGGTTCAGATTTCATCGATAAATTACCTCGTTTAAGTAGAAGAATGCAGAACCTAAAACTGTGATGTTAAGAATCTATGGAATAAGTAGGCGCATGTTAAGGGAAGAATACGCATATGGTGCAAAGCATAGAAGAAAGATATCAAGTCATAGAGAGAATCTAAATCAGAAAATTTTGCTAGGAACAAGAAGAAGAAAGATAATATATTGATCGAAGCAAATTCCAATTAAATTACAGTACAAAGTTCTTATAAGAGAACGTAAAATTGAGGACCATAACATCAAGAATCCAGGGGTTAGTCAGAAATATAATTTGACAGAGAATCAAACCGTATCTCAAGAAAAGCATTGAATCAAGGATTTCCAATGCAAATGATAAAGGTAAAACTAACACCTATCACAGATAAGGATTACATGTCAACTAACTTCAAGAATTAATTTCTAACGCTCCCAAAACCCGCAACTCGCGTTATCTATGACTCGCATATTGTCTATCATAACCCATTGGTGCTTCCATATACATAGTTTAGTAGTATTAAGCCGGCCAAACTTAATACCAGGAATTATGCAATGCAAGACTAATGGCATTAATCAATAGTCCGTCATGTGTATAAAACTCTAATTCTCATTATCTGAACGAGACCTATTACATGACAGACGCTTAGAGTATGCAATTGAAGCATAATCAGTCCATTCCTCAGGCTCTACAGGAAGGACCGCTCTGATACCATAATGTAACACCCTCGCTTACAGAAGTCACGCTTCCGGCTGCGCTACTCTGATAGCAAAAAGTATTACGACTAATTTATATATTAAATACTAAAATAGGAGCCTGTGACTCGACACTGTATCGCTGATTTCTTTGAACATCGGAAGTGAATACTTTATCTTAAAAAAAAACAAACAAGCAGGAATAGATTCATATAAAAGACTCCTTACATAATAACTCAACATATTAGAAAATATAAAACATACAATTCCTATCCTTCTTACAAACTTGTAATAACAAAAACGAGGGAAGAAAATAATCTAAATAATACAACAGCATATAAACCAAATGCAGTATAACTCTTCTTAATGCTTCTTCATCCGGTTCCTGAAAAGGTAAAGCTGTAGGGGGTGAGAACCTAACCACACGGTCTCACCACGGAGTTTCAAAGTTGTCATAAGAAGATATTTAACAAGAAAACTGTTTTCAAACTCAGTGATTATCTTTGCCTTATGAATCTTTTTAAAAACCAGTAGGTAATCGTTCGAAGCCTTTTCAAAGAAACGTTTAATCTATCAAAAATCCAAAACCTTTGCTTTCTTATATGAAAAATCTCAATCAGAAACCAACCACGCAATCAAACCACAATCATTAATTTAGCACCAAAGTTCATTCTCAAATGTAGCACGCCAGGACAAACACAGGCAAGACAGACAAGGAAAGCACAAGTAGGTAGCAGTTACAGCAAATAGTTCAAGTAGCAGTTAAAAACAATTTAGCAATTAGGCAAACCAAAACAAGTTCAAACCCAAGCAAAGCATACAAATGCATATGATGCATGCCTGTCCTATGGCTGATGAGGCTCATCTGTCGGTTATCCAGCCAACCCGACAAGTCTGAATTGTCCTTAGACGTCCCCCGACGTGCATCCCCAAGAGTCTATGCATAGTTTTTTCTCAAATAATCAATATTGCTCAATGGGGGTAACATTCCTGGGAATTTATATAGTGCCCGGTCACACTTACGTCGTAGGGTCAACAGAGTATCGAGTTTTCAACCTGGTACACGTGGTGGCAAGCCACGGCACTTAATCCAGGGAACCTCGTATCTCAGATATTTCAAATTCATAAGCCACATAAATAATTCATTCATCATTCATCAATATCTAAACCATTTCCAATATCATCATCATTCGTCAATCCACATCCATTACCAAATTCATTCAAAAATCATATTTCAAATCAATCCTCATCATTCTTCTTCCTGTTTTGTTCACTAACAATTCTCAATCCAAAACATAACTTTTTCTTTGATAAATGAAGTATTCTTAAATCATATAATGCTTAAAATTAAACCTTTTAAAATAACTATTTCAAAGGAAACTTATAATTTTATAAAATTTCGGCAGCATCTCCTCTAAAACTCGGATTCTGCCACCCTTTTCGGGTCCCATCCAAACATTTCTCAAACCTTTTCAAAACCTCGATCATTTTTCCAGATTCGTCTAGTTCAAATATCAAATAATTTTCAAAGTGAATCAGTGCCCGTAATAAATCTCTTTTTAAAATCAAACCAGCTCAAATACTAAATCATTTATAAAGTCACTAACTCAAAATTAAACCATTTCCAAAGCCAATTCCTTTACATCATTAAAACTAGCTTCAAAACCAAGAAAAGCCATTTTTCATAATAATCAGTTAAATAACCTTTCAAACTAATTTCTTTTCAGCAATCACAAGCTACTCAAGCAATCAAGCAATCAGTCATTCAATCCAGCAAACAACCACATTTAGAAGACAATTATAATCACAGGCATATGTTCTCTCACATTAATATCTATTTATCACAACTCTGTAATATAAATTAGATTTTAAGAAAAACCCCTACCTCGAAAGTTGAACCCATAAACTAAAGGCGTCACAAGAACCATTCCTATTCGCCCGAAACCAACTGCAGCTTCAATCGCAAGTCTGCTCACTTCCGCTCAGACTTCCGCAATAGCAGAAACGGCTTTAATTGCAACAGGCAATCCCGATAACTCAATCGATAACAGCAGAACGGAACAGTAGCAACCCCGAACTGTCCCCACAGCGGCTCCGGTGATGGCGGAAAACCTCAGTGGCGGCTGCAATAACATCGCAGTGATAACCATATCCTTATAAAATTGAAAGAATGGGGACCGAGAGCAGGAAGACTATTTACCAACGGCAGTGGCAGCGACTAAGAACTCCGATAATGGCTGTGGCAGCTCAGGAGTGGCTCTGTCGGTCCAGCAGCAACGGTGATTATATAACCAAGCAAACCTAGATCTCGGCGGTGGTTTCTGGTGGCAGTGGCGATCTCCGAGCAGTTCTGACGGCCACAACACCGTTTCTGGCGACCACAGTCGCGGCGGCGCAGCTCAGAACGGCGAATAACGGCGGTGACACCAACTCAACAATAACAGTGACAGATCAACGCTGATGGAGGCACATAGGAAAGTAGAACGCGACGGCGGCGACTCCCTTAACGACGACGACATGCAGCTCGGCGATGGTGACCCGACATCGGCGACGACGAACGACAGATCTGACGCGAGAGAAGGTAACGCGAGCTCCCTCTCTTTCTCTCTTCGTGGGTCTGTCTCCCGGCGGAGGTTCGGCGGCGGTTTCCCTCCATCGGCGGCGACGGGACGCGAACGGCGAAGGCGACGGGGCTGGTCCACGGCGCTGCGGCTTAGGGATGGTGCGCAGTGGTAGCTGGCGAGCACAACGACCATGAGGCGGCGGTGGCGAGACCCGTGGCGCCGGCGCAGCTTTCCTCTCCTCCTCCCTCGGTTCTCTCTTTCTCTTTGTTATCCCTTTCCTCTCTTTTTCTTTTTTTTTCCCATGAATTGTTGCTGTGTTTGGGAGAAGAGAAGGGACTTTGGTGGCTGAAGGAGGTAAGGCGGCTAGGGCTAGGAAAATTGGGGTTAGGGTAATATTTTGGAAATTTATGATTTAATTTAGGACAAATATGAAATTAGGAATTTTTGGCCAAATTAGGGTTTTGTTAAATTTTAATAAAATTAAAAGATATTATATTAAATTAAATATAAAATATCTATCTTTAAAATACCTTTCAATTATAAATTTATAAATTAGTTTCAATTAAATGCTAATTAAATAAAAATTGGAGACAAATAAACTAATTCTCCTTCATTTATAGATAAGGTTAAAAATATAAATATTTAAAATCAAGGCATATAAAATATTCACTATTTTTCAATTATAAGAACTCTAAATAAAAAAATAAGAGTTTATTCAACTTTTATAAAAAATCTCCAAAATACAATCTTAAATAAATATAATGCATCGTAAATAATTAATTAATAACTTTTAAAAATTTAGAGGTCTTACATTTTTTGTGACTGAAATAAACTAAAAAGAAAAACAAAACAAACAAAACAAGGAACTGCTTAAATAGAGGGACAGTCTCTTTTAAGACTACTCTTAAACTCCTCCCAAGGTGAAAGAAACTCCACATGCGAAAGTTGTAACTTCATCGCCATCTTTGCCATAGTATCTGTCACCGTGTTTGCATCTCTCATAATCAAACGAAAGTCAACACGCCAATTCCAATGCATGAAATCTCTTATTTTGAGCACCAATGGATCAATAAACCCAAAACCATCTTGAGTAACAAGATTAAATGCTTCCACACAATCCGTCTCACAAATAACATCTCGTTGACCCACATCCCAAGCTAAGAGATATTCTCTCCAAATAGCAAACAATTCTCCTTGAAGACTATTACTCTCAATCATTCCCAAACACTCCCTTTGTCAACTCCCATTACAATCTCTAATAATACAAGCAAAACCAACACTATCACCCGAACCAAAATAACTAGCATCACAATTAATTTTAAAAGTGCCAATGGATGGGAGATTCCAAAAACCATTTAGAATAGAGGAAAGTGACATACATTGTAATTCAAAAATATTCCTAAGCTCCTTTTCTGAAGTTAATGCCAGACAAATCACTTTTTCGAGAGACCAAGTTTCATGATGATTAAAGATGTCATTGTTCCTTACTCGCCATATTCACCAAAGTTCCGAAAAGAACTTGAACGGATGCTATCTGCTATGATACAAGAACCAGTTCTTCAAATCCAAAGGATGACAAGAAATATCCAACCTATGCCAGACAAGCTGAGCTTTTGGATAATCCCAAATACAATGTAAAACCGATTCCTGGCTAGAAAGACATATTGGACACCTATCCGATGACGACATCCCTCCTCTAAAGCGAAAACTTGCAGTAGGAAGAGCCTCCTTAAGACACAACCAAGCCAAAAACTTATGCTTTTCCGGAACAAGCTGACGCCAAAGCTAAAGCCAAGTCTCCCGCTCCTCCTAATGAAACAGCTGCTTACACAACCACAAGTAACCATTGCGTGAGTCATAGACTTTGGCAGCAGACCCACACCAATACCAACCCACTTCCGAACCTACTTGTTCATCTGGTTGTAATTCTTATCGTATTTATTGTTTTATATAAACAGTAATTAATAAAAAAAGTAAATACACTTTTCAATTCCACTATTTAAGTGAAGGATAAAGGATTTTTCTACAATTCAAAAATACCTAATCAGTCCCCAAACAGGCAATTACCTATGTATTTTGGTCAATTTTTTAAATATTTGTTATACAGAAAAGGTATTAAATTACGAAAATGAAGACATTTGTCAACAATTTTTTAAAGAGAAGTAATGTAAAAACATATGTTAAAAAAATAACTACAAATTGCGAATTAATTAACCATTTTCTGATGATAAACTCCATATACAGGTTAAGAAAAAGAAATCACAAAACAAAAATGACTTGAATCCAAAGTCATGACAGTATCACACAGTTCAATTGGACTTTAGTCATTGGACAGAGTTGCATGTCATTTTTTGGCAGTTGGAAACTTACTCAGTTACACCCTTAGCTTATTACTTATTTGACCTTTTTGATAACAACATCACGTTTAAACAACAATTAATGGACTAATTAAAATTCCTTTCCATTTTGATTTTTATCTCTTCCTTTGTCTGTTTTATAGCAGCAAATGAACAAAAGGAAAAAAAAAAGAAAAAAAAAAAGAAGAGCATGGGCTATTGTTTTGAATGATAAGTAGTTGGTTGATGCACTTCAAAGTCTGTGACGTTCTTAGGAGAGGAATCTAAGTATATAACTCTTGATGATACAGAGTGCTGCCTTCCCAGTTTCCATGTCTACCTATTTTTCATTGCCTCTCATATTTGATTTGAGGTGGAAACTTTTATTGATTCTCAAAAATCTTAGTGTTACTATTTAAATCTTCACTTATCATTTGTGGGATAAACATAGTTGTTGCTGCATTATTGACTAATTTTTGTTATTTTTCTAACGGAACATGCAATTCTTAATCAACAATGTACAATAAAATAGAGAAAAAAAAATCTTAGATCATAAAGACTTGAGGGTGCAAAATAATTAATCTCATTCCTCCAACAATAATTAATCTCATTCTTTCTCTTTTTTAATCATGCTAGATTGCATTATGATAAATTAAATAAACATGTAAATATGTGTTATGCAATTCACTTATTTTGGGGAAATAGTATAGAGGTGGTTGTCCTCCACTTATTAATCCTTAGGAGGAAGCCATATCAGTAAAAGAGACAGAGAATGAAGAAAAATGTACTTAAATCTTAATTAGGATTTAGGATCATTTAAAACTGGGATTATTATGCATTATTCTACCACAAGTGATAGATTATAAAGTAGAAACAACTTTTCCTTGTGATTCTAAAGTTATATATGCTCAAGCCATACTAAAATTGTTGATTGAAGGAAATTATATTATCAGATAAAATGCCCTATGTTATTGTAAATTATCTTTAGCAGCTAACCAATGAAAAACTCTTCTGCAAAAGATTGCAAAATTTCAGGTGAAGCACAGAAGCCTCAAGCAACATCATCTTTGCAGCCATCAATTGCTGACCATTGGAACCATTTGGAGCTTGGATTCACTCAGCCTATGATTAAAAACTACAAAATTCTCAAAAAATAAAAGAAATTCATTCTTGGTAACTTAATTATGCATGGATACATAAGTTTCATTTGTTGTTTTTTCCTTTCTAGATATGTGCAAAATATCCTTACATGGACCAATTTTATGGACTATTCTCAGCTTATGCACCTCAAATTTCGGTTTGTATTTTATCTCAAATCTGAAATCTATATATCTATATATAAATCATATCAGTGTTCTTGTAATGCATGTCTCTGCATACAAGAATCTAAATTATAGTTATGAATGTGGAAGGTAACACTATTAACACAAAAATAATAACATTGTAAATGTAAATCAGTAAATGACGGAAACTTTTAGCTTGATGTTAAATTATAGTATAAGTTACAAGTACATCTTCTAAAATTAAGTCTGTTGTAGTGTGTGTATGTATAGATATACGTATCTTCCAGTATTTATCAATGGATCTATGCATGTATGAAAAATATTTTGAATAATGCTGCCACTAAACTTGACATCAGATGATGGACCAACTTACGTGAATGCTAAGCAATACCATGGAATCATAAGGCGTAGGCAGTCACGTGCCAAAGCTGTTCTTGCCAATAAACTCATCAAACGTCGCAAGGTATGAGCATTCATTAAATAAAGAAAAAGGCTAAGGGGCCAACAACAATGTAAGTCAATATAAGCCGAGAATGTAAACTTTCTGTATTAGAAAAATAGCTACAGTGTCTTAAACTGGATTAGTAGATCTTTTAGTATTACAGTTATCTTATAATTTGTTTGTGTTGCAGCCATATATGCATGAATCGCGCCATCTGCACGCAATGCGACGGCCAAGAGGATGTGGTGGCAGGTTCTTGAACACAAGAAACTCTGCCACCAACAATGGAAATGGCAAGAGTGTAAGTGAAGCAAACAAAAAAGGACTTGGCCATCAATTACATTCTAGTGGTTCTCAGAGTTCTAAAGTCCTACCATCCTCGGCTGGAACCTTGAATTCGTTGAAGGAAACAAATGGAAGCAGTCCTAACATTTCATCAGAGGTGACAAGCATGTACTCATCAAGAGGAGGAATTGATGGATTTTCCATCAATCACATTGGAACTCCTATTCACTCCCTTGCAGATATGATGGATACTGGACATGGACATGCATGATCGTGCCCCCGAAATGGGTTTCGGCTGCGGCCGGAAACTGCTGCAACATTAATGTTTCATCTGGCAAGGATATTTAGCGAGTTTTGGTGTAGCATTGCACCAAAATCCTCGTATCCTTATCAGGCCAGATGGAAAATGCTATTTTCCTTTCTGGTGCTCGGGCAACTCATCCTTGGCTCAATTATATTCTCTATCAATTTTGAAAATATTTGTTACTTTAAAAATTTTGCATATTAACAATTCAGTGTATCTGAACACAATTTGCATCAAGATACAATGAGTTATTAATATATCAAACTTCGAAAGTTACAGATTTTTTGAAGTAGATGGAGTATATAATTATAATATTAAAATATAAATAGTAATGTAATTGTCTTTTTGCAGAGGCTTGATATTCTGAAGCAGAAAGACTAATGAATTATGATGTGTGTGTATTGTGTTTAAATCACAGCATGAATTTGGGCATTTTTATGTGTGTGCTTTTTATTATCATGTCTAGGTTTGGTGTTCTATTTATGAATTTTTGACTTTGTCAAGTAATGTATAATGTCTTCTTTGTTAGAAATAAAAATAAGATATTTGACAAATGCATATTACAACAACTGGTTTCTTCTCCGTTGCTACTTTAGTTATACTTTCTGCATAATTAACAAAAACACTTTAAAGTGAATTACAGTATTACACAGAAATTTCTAATTAATTAATCTTACTATAATAGAGCATACATATCTTCTGTATAATTAACAGAAACACTAAGAATTGAAATGGATTGAATATTTGCAATAAAAATCTTGTATTTTTACACAAAAAGCTAAGGTAATGTTTTGCTTTTTAATTTTTTTTATACTGATATGTTTATAATAAGTTGTTAATTGTTTATTGTTGTTTAGTTAGAGTGACATCGTTTAATAATTTCAAACTGACATTGTCAACGCAAAGACTTTTAGTTTCATGAAATACTAACAAAAGAATATGGGAAAAAACAATGTTACTAATTAGAGGCAATTCTTGGTCACGAATACACAATAAAGCAGAGAAAAAGGGGGCAAAAATCACAGATCACAAAGGCTCAATGGTGCAGCACAATTAATCACACTCCTCCAATACATAAACGCCAAGGTAAGTCACCAATATAACTGACATGATACATCTAAAGAAAATTTCAAAAATCCCAAAAAGTAAATACATGTCTGCAAAAGAATGTGCTAACATGAATCTTCCAAATCGGAGCATGACCATGAGGTTTGTAGAAAGTAGAAACCAAACCAAAAGTCTCAATCTTCAAAAGGGTAGGTTCCAAAAGAAAATAAAGAAGCTAAGGAATTAAATTTTCCAATGCAATGGTCACGTTGCTCAATTGTGTCCATGATTATGGATCTCCCTTGTTGGTCGATTGCTTTCTGCATGAAAGTTTCAGTCTCACGTGTTACCACCACATATAAGTTATCATATTTTTTGAGTAATCAATGTTATTGGAACATTGTAAAGTATATAAAAATGTTACTATTACTGTCTTATTTCTCAGCAATCAGCCCTGTGTATTGCATTGATTGAAATTGTTCATGGAAGAAGTTGTGTTGTTGGGTGGATGGATAATCTGAATGAGAAGGTACAAGTGTTAAGTAAGGAATGGAATAGCACATGTATAAGAATGATTAAAAATGAAGAATAAGAATAATGTAGAGAAAATGAAGAATGAAAACTCGTGAGTCAGTTTATATGCAGAGTATAAATCATGATGAAAAACATAAATAAGAATAATGTTGTGTGTATGTGTTGAAGTTGTTGGATTACCAAATCCATCTGTTATCAACTTGAATGGCGGGGATGTGGGAGATTTTGGGCCAAAGCTGTGGATCCTTCATCTGACATCGTTTGCCCAGCAAAGGGCTTCCCCAGATCATGAGTTGTATTAGAGAGGCAGGCAGCTTTTCTCCCTCCATATTCTTCAGCTTGCGACATTCAGCAATAGTTAAATATTGGAGGGAGGTGAGGTGGGCAAGTCCCTTGCATTCCAACGTCTCCACACTTTCAATGCCATCAAGTGTGAGAGACTCAAGGGAGGCAGGCAACCAACCTTCTTTTGGCAGGGACTTCACACTCTCGCCGTATTCATCATAAATGGTAAGATGAGTAAGCCCATGAAATTGCGAATTCATGAATGCTGCAGAGCTCACCAGTTTCTCGCTGTAGCTGATTTCAAGAGATCTGAGGCTACGGTGTGGATCCCCATCCCCTGTAGGACACAAATCAACAACCTCTGGGCAACCCGCTAATGAGAGATACTCTAGCTGAGGTGCTGCCATCCATAGCGTTGACACAGATTTCAAACTCCCACAATAGTAGATATATAAAGAACGGAGACATGGAAGAGAGCGTGACACCACAAGAGACTCCATCTTTTCGGAACCGGTGATACGAACACTCACGAGATTTGGAAAGGCATCCAATAACGTGAAGGATGTAAGTGAATCACAGCTGTTCTGTATTGATAGTTTCTGCAGCGAGTGATGTTGCCCATCCATTTCGAATTCTAACTCTCCACAACTCTCGATCGTCAACTGTTGTAGTGATGGGGGAATAGCACTCACTGGAAACCATATGTGGGAGGAACAATCTGAGATGCATAAAGAAGTGAGGCAACTCAGTTGTGTGTTGGTAATGGCCTCCACCACAGACCCCACTAGATGCTTTCCTGAAATTGAGTGGTAATCGCAGGACCGCTTGGAACACAACAACTCAGCTGTGCAATTCCTAATCTCAAGTGATTGCAAAGATGGAAGATGATTTGGCAAATTTCCTCTCAACATCGGACAATTCCATATGGTAAGCTCCCTAAGTCGAGGAAATGCATTCAACTCCAATGAACGCCACTCCTTCCAGCAAGGCATTGACGAAAACCTAAGAGTTTCAAGCATTGGGAATGGTGGTGTCTCCAAACAAGATTCACTCTTCTGGTAAAAGTAAAACTCAGCACCCACAGTTGCCAGACTTTCAAAATCTGAAATTTGAAGGTGCTTCAAAGAGGGCAACTGTCCAAGTGAAGGAAGCATACAGCAACTCTTGCAACGATCCAGTTTTATTGTGGTGATGTTGTGGTAGGAAGAATGTCCCACCCATTCTGGAAATCTTGTACCCCCGTAACCCTCGATCAGTAACTCTTTCAAATTAGTGTGAGGTCGTAACTTGTCAAGTATATCTCTTTCCATTTCAGAATCAACTGTATTCTCTCTACGCCACCACGACCAACCCAACATCATAGAATCAATGCCGTCCTTATCAGACATTCTTGCCATCAAAGCTTCACTGCCGTTCACCACATTCTCCAATTCGGCAATGGAAATTGATTGCTGTAGATTTACAAGTGCTCCCAATTCTGTGACCTTGTTCTCTTCACGCTTCCCAACAACATAGTCGCTTAAAAACTGCAAGTTTTTCAACTTGCTCATGCCTTTCGGCATCTCATGCAAAGGAGTACCTCTAATATCAAGATGGCGCAAATTTACAAGGTCTTTCATGCCAACAGGTAGCATTTTCAGCTTTCTACAGCCAAGCAACTTCAAGGTCTGCAAGTTGTACAGGTTACTCAACGACTCCGGCAATGCCACGATGTCCGTCCAAGAGAGATCCAAGTAACGAAGATGAATCAACTCACCTATTGAATCAGGTAGTGACTCAAGAGAAAACGTTTTGAACGACAAAGCTCTCAGGTACTTCAACTGTGACAACATGATACAAGGTGCATTTTCCATATTAAATGGAATATTCTCGTACAAATTGATTTCAAGAAATGTCCTTGTATGTTTTAGTCTATCACAAACTCCCAAAAGATTTGACATTGGATAATTGCCTTTGGCGTTATGTGACAAATGACGAGCTTTAATATCAACCTCAACTGCATTCCGAAGCTCTTCAGCTCTGAAATAGAATTCTCCAGCACATGTCATTGCTAAATCATGAACAAGATCATGCATCACAAATTTATTTTCCACGGTACTATGAGGTTGCAAAAATGATCTCGCAATTAATTCATCAAAATATTCACCACCAACTTCTTCCATAGTCTTTTTTTCTACTGGTTGCAAAAAATTCTCTGCCATCCATAACAGCATCAATTCATCCTTGCTAAATTCATAGTCCTTGGGATACAAGGAACAATAAACAAAGCACTGCTTCAAATATGAAGGAAGAAAATAATAACTTATCCTTAACGCTGGAACAACATTTATTCTGTCATTGGATAGTTCCCAGATTTCACTCTTCAGTAGATGATTCCAATATCTGATATCAGAATTTCCACGCAATATGCCTCCAAGGGTTTGAGCTGCCAAGGGCAATCCATCACATTTCTTTACGATATCTCTGCCGATTTCTTCCAGGGTTGGATTCTCCATAGAAACAGTTGACAGACGTGCATGCTTTGCAAACACCAACCAACAATCTTCATCGGACAATGATCTTAGTTCATGAGGTGAAACAGTCTGCACTAAAGAAGCCACATTTTTGTTTCTAGTAGTTATGAGAATTTTACTTCCCTTAACCCCTTTTTGAAAAGGTTTTAGAAGCTTATCCCAATCACTATAATTTTCATTCCATACGTCGTCCAAGACAATGAAGAACTTTTGCCTCGACAACTTTTTCTTTAAATCAAGCTGAAGTAAATTCAAATCTGTCAAGTTACAAGAACTTGAAGTTATTGCCTCGATTACTGTCTTGGTGACCTTGACAACATCAAACTCTTCTGACACACAAACCCAACCTCGAAAATCAAAATTCTCCTTCACTTTATCATCGTGGTAAAGCAATTGGGCCAAAGTAGTCTTTCCTATTCCTCCCATGCCCACAATGGGAATGACAGATAAATCACCATCAGCAGCATCTTCATCATCCAACAACAGTTTCAGTATGGCCTCCTTGTCTTCTTTCCTGCCACATATCTCCGATGGTTCAACAAGACATGTGGATGGAATTCTCCATGACATGTCCACCTTGGCACTCTCCTTCAGACGAAGATAATTTTTGCGTCTTACAGCAGACTCTAGTGTGCCAACTATTTTTTCTATGTCACCGGTATCTTCAATATACGAATCAACAAGGCGAGACCCAGAGGAAGAGTTACCTGGATCCCTTTGAGTGGCAGCAATAGCGGCTTTAGTGGAAAGTTCGTCGAGCAAGTCATCAGCCATAAAGAGAGCATCTTGAAGATCAACAAGCCACTTCTTCACTTTCTTGTCAGTGAACTGCTTCAGCTCAGCATCATCGAGAACAGGTCCAACATCATACAGACAATTCTGCAACCTTCCAAGCAAGTTGTTCCTTTCGAGGAAAGAGTCGTCTTCTTCAAGTATTGAAGTCAGGTTGTCCAAAACAGCATCAACAAAGGGAGAGAGGTAAGCTCCACCATAAAGTTTTTCAGCCATGGTTGAATCTCAAGTGAATCAGATCAGATGGGATCAGAACAAAGAAAGAAAGTCAACGGATGAGGGAAGTGTTTGCTTTGTGTGGTAGGTGAAGTTGATTTGACGAGGTTTATGGTCTTCGGACGAAATGATGGGATGGTGTTATGGAAGATAAACAATTGGTTTATGGTGAGTGTGCTAATCACATGCTTAAGAAAGGAATCTATGTAACTCTCCATGAATTATGATACTGTATGCTGCCTTCCCATGGCTTCTTATTTTTTTATTGGACAAACTTTGTTGTTATATTAATTTAGTAATTTAAGAACAAGCTGTAACGCATTACCAATTTGCAAACTAAAAAAAACTAGCTGTTGTTCCAATTTATCACACTCACTGGTCACTAGATGATATAATTAGAGTCAGTTAAAACTTAACTCACTGAATTTTATTTAGCTTTTTCAATTTTTATTATCTCTAAGTAATTTACATGATAGAATTTCTCTTCATGTATTCTTTCTCTTTTTGTCAACAGATTTAAAAGACTATATCAAATATCAATGATTCTACTGTATTATTAGAAAGGAACAGAGCAATAATGACTTTTAAATATGCATGCAGATAGTATTTTTGGTAATTAAAATGATTGCTATCTAATACTATCTTATTGTCTTAAATCTTATTTGTCACTTATTTGTCACTTTTTCTTTTATGTAAATTATGGTAAGACAAAGCGTTTTATTATTTACATGTAAATAATTTTATTCTAGGAAGATTTACATAAAAGAAAAGAAAGAAAAATATATAACCCGTTTTCCTTTAGCTGACAAAAGTATTCTCAGACTAGAAGTGAGCTTGGTGGAGGCGAAGAAATGATGGAGAAGAGTGGGGATGTGAGTAGAAGAAGCAGAGAGAAAGAGAGAGAAGCAGAGGGAGTATGAAGACAGAGCCTTTTGGGAGAAATTAGAAGAGTGAAACCCTTCATTCTCTTCTCCCTTCACATTTTCTGTATATAAACATTCATCATATGCACACCCATTTACAATGCAATGGTTATGTGGCAGTGTATGTTGATGGCTCTCGATAAGGTTTTGAACTAGTTCAATTTGTTCATAGGCACCAAACAGTATCCCATTAACTAAGCAAAAATAAATTTATCTGCAAAACTTTAGTTCATGTGTCTGAGATTTATTATCAAATGGTAAATTATATTTTTTCCATTAATTAATTTGGATGTCACGACTCATGCAATCAATTTTTCTTAGAACAATAAGAATGACTGTAATACAATATGAAAATGGTGAATATCATGATGACAATTGTCACGCCCGACCCGAACATGACTGGCGCTTAGGAAATTCATTCCCAGCAAGCCTCAGAAACAGATCTCACAGAAAAAAAAATCAAATACAATTCGCTAAATACTATCAACACATACTCAGATATTAGATTTAACTCAAATTCAAGAAATTCTAATAATCAACACATACTCACATACAATTTGCTAAGTACAAGAAATTCTAGTTTAAGGTTTACAACAAAATACAATCTAATAATTCCATATAACTTTCAAGTTGGTAGAACTATATATACAGATGTTTACAAAACAATCCATCTCAAATCAATATGGTTAGACCTTCCTATGACGCGTGGAACACTTTACAAAGATTTATCAAGATATATACACAATACATCATGCCCTTGAACAATAAAAGCTCACCAACTCAAGAAAAAACTAGAATGAATCTGATGGAACAAAATTAGGATCAAGGTTCTATTTTGAAAAAAAAAAAGAAAGAACAGCAGAATGAGTTTTGCAACTCAGTAGTAAACAAAGCATCCATAGCCTACACGAGACAATGGTACAACTATAACGCACTTGACTAAAGTAAATCTATTATAGTATTAGTGAATAAAATATATTCAAACACATAAATAAATCCACTATAATAATAGGGATAGAAATATATTCCAACGCACAGATAATTAATTTTAGATGTCAAATATTCAAGCTTTTAATATTTTTTTTATGTAAAAATAAGCAAAAGGTTATCTAATCCAAAAAAATTCTCAGAACAATAGATGGAAATCACACTTAAAAGCTTTTCTTTTTGTGAATTCTGAAAAAGACATGTTCCACTGATTTTGTAGTCATGAGGCAGACAGTACCATTTCATCTCATATGGTCCTGAAAATGTAATTATATTCGATCAAGGTGCACCAAATCTTGCGCCTACTGTCGCTAGTTGCAGTTTCTATCACAAAACCTTCTAAAACCTCTCTTATACATACAAAATATAATTAGGCTATGAGTCGTCAACAATTTAAAAGTGCAGCATCAATCAAGTACATATATATATATATATAACAATCTAAAACTTCATCCAAAATTCAATTACATCAGAAAATATTTACTGTAACTAAACATTTCATTGGCAAATTCGATTAGTTTCAAAACAAAATATTATGTCTCATGTGAGAAGTTTATTCTATAAAAATAACAATTATAATATTGTTCTAATAATTAATTATTCAAGTAATTAGTTTTCGACTTAACCTTTATAATTATAAGAACTATATGATATTAGAATCTAATTACATATACAGAGTTTACTCACAATTTGGTCCCAAAGAACCAAAGAAATCGAATCCGGAGTGCCAAATTAAAGGTTGAAATTCCGCGGTTGTTGTCGGGGTTTTATGGCGACAACACTAAACAAAGAAAGCAACGATCATGATAGAAGGCGACGAAAGCAGCAAGGTAGTGTTGGACATTAATGGCTCCACCAGCGGTCTGCAGTTTGGCGGCGAGCTCCAGTTCCGGGAAACCAGAGCGTGACAGTGACGGAGCAAAGCAGGAGCAGCTCCGACGAGCCTCCTCCCTTCAACCCAACGGCAACACAGCTCTAGTTGGCACCAGTGGCAGCCTCCTTCCACGGCAATGGCAGCAGAGGCGTCAACAGTGGTGGCCGTTGCTTCCTCCTCCTCGAGCTCCGGTGAGACTAGACATCGAGCTCACCCCCTCTCTCCCTTCGTAGCTTTCTCTCTCTCTCTCTATGCTGACGGCAACGGCAACACTCAACCCGCCGGTGTCATCCCCACTTCATCCTCTCTTTTTTTTTCTTTTTTCTTTCTTTCTCCTCCTCTGTTCTCCGTCTCATTCTCTTCTCTTTTCGTTTCTTTTCCGAGTGTGTGGCGGGAGAGAGAGGGGTTTGTGCGCGTGTGGATAGGGTTCAGAGAAGGGAGAAAAATATCATGGAGTGGGTTCCACCATTTAATTTACTTATTTATTATTTATTATTATTATGATTTTTTTTTTAGTTATTACAGCAATGAAGGTGCATTTCCTGTATTCTTGTAGCGCTTCCTTGCAAGCTGGAGCTGCTGGACCAAGACAGCCATGAGCCATGTCCAAGAACACTTGGTGAAGCTTATTGAGACTCCTCTCTATATTAATCACTGTCTTATGCCTCTCTTCAATCTCTTTGATTGTGTCCATGATTGTTGTTCTCCCTTCTTTCTCAAATTCTTTCTGCAACAAAGTTTAACCTTCCCAGTACATTTAAGTTATCAAATTGTTTCTATTCCAATATCATAATAACCAAATAGTGAAACAATTTTCATTCGAGCTTCCTAATAATGATTACATGGACCAACTTGCTTCTTCCACTAATAGGCAACAACAATTCTTGGATAAAGGACCTACAACACAATTTACCATCTTTCCAGGTACTTGTTATTTTTTATTTATAATATTATTGTTCTTTACAATCTTTGTATATCAATTTAGTAATTTATATGAATTGTTAAAGTTAATAAGATATAGTTGTGATTAGTAATTGACGATTTCATATATATAAGTACTAGTTATGCTTCATCTTTTTGGCACCAAAAATTTGGGAGATAGATATAATAATCATTCTAGATTGCATTATGATAGATTAAATAAACATGTAAATATGTGTTATACAATTCACTTATTTTGGGGAAATAGTATACACGTGGTTGTCCTCCACTTATTAATCCTTAGGTGAGACAGAGAATGAAGAAAAATGTACTTAAATTTTAATTAGGATTTAGGATCATTTAAAATTGGGATTAAGTAGAAACAACTTTTCCTTGTGATTCTAAAGTTATATATTCTCAAGCCATACTAAATTGTTGATTGAAGGAAATTATATCATCAGATAAAACTCCCTATGTTATTGTAAATTATCTTTAGCAGCTAACCAATGAAAAACTCTTCTGCAGAAGATTGCAAAATTTCAGGTGAAGCACAGAAGCCTGAAGCAACATTATCTTTGCAGCCATCAATTGCTGACCCTCGGAACCCTTTTGAGCTTGGATTCACTCAGCCTATGATATAAAACTACAAAATTCTCAAAAAATAAAAGAAATTCATTCTTGGTAACTTAATTATTCATGGAAACATAAGTTTTATTTTTTGTTCTTTCCTTTCTAGCTATGTGCAGAATATCCTTACATGGATCAATTTTATGGACTCTTAGCTTATGCACCTCAAATTTGGTTTGTATTTTATCTCAAATCTCAAATCTATATATCTATATATAAATCATATCAGTGTTCTTGTAATGCATGTCTCTGCATACAAGAATCTAATTTATAGTTATGAATGTGGAAGGTAACACTATTAACACAAAAATAATAACTTTGTAAATGTAAATCAGTAAACGATGGAAACTTTTCGCTTGATATTAAATTATAGTATAAGTTACAAGTACATCTAAAATTAAGTTTGTTGTTGTAGTGTGTGTATGTATAGATATACGTATCTTCCAGTATTTATCAATGGATCTATGCATGTATGTAACATATATGAATAAAGCAGTGGCTTATGATGCTGCCACTAAACAAGACATCAGATGATGGACCAACTTACGTGACCATGGAATCATAAGGCGTAGGCAGTCACGTGCTAAAGCTGTTCTTGCCAGTAAACTCCTAAAACGTTGCAAGGTTTGAGCATTCATCAAATAAAACAATTCAATTAATAAGCCAATTTAAGCCGAGAATGCAAAACTTTCTGTATTAGAAAAATAGCTGCAGTTTCTTAAACTGGATTAGTTGAATTTTTTAGTAATAGAGTTATGTTATAAGTTGTTTGTGTTGCAGCCATATATGCATGAATCCGCCATCTCCACGCGATGCGACGGCTAAGAGGATGTGGTGGCCGGTTCTTGAACACAGGAAACTCTGCCACCAACAATGGAAACGGCAAGAGTGGAAGTGAAGCAAACAAAAAAGGACTTGGCCATCAACTACATTCTAGTGGTTCTTAGAATTCTGAAGTCCTACAATCCTCGGCCGGAACCTTGAATTCGTTTAAGGAAATAAATGGAAGCAGTCCAAACATTTCATCAGAGGTGACAAGCATGTACTCATCAAGAGGAGGAACTGATGGATTTGCCATCAATCATATTGAAACTCCTATGCACTCCTTTGCAGATATGATGGACATGGCATGATCATGTCCCCGAAATGGGTTTCGGCTGCGGCAGGAAACTGTTGCAACCTTAATGTTTGATCTGGCAAGGATATTAAGCGAGTTTTGGTGTAGCATTGCACCAAAATCCTCGTATCCTTGTCAGGCCAGATGGAAAATGCTATTTTCCTTTCTGGTGTTCAGGCAACTCATCCTTGGCTCAATTATATTCTCTATCAATTTTAAAAGTATTTGTTACTTTAAAAATTTTGCATATTAACAATTCAGTGTATCTGAATACAATTTGCAACAAGATACAATGAGTTATTAATATATCAAACTTCTAAAGTTACAGATTTTTTGAAGTAGATGGAGTATATAGTTATAATATTAAAATATAAATAGTAATGTAATTGTCTTTTTGCAGAGGCTTGATATTCTGAAGCAGAAAGACTAATGAATTATGATGTGTGTGTATTGTGTTCAAATAACGGCATGAATTTGTAGCGTTTTTATGTGTGCGCTTTTCATAATCATGTCTAGTTTTGGTGTTCTATTTATGAATTTTTGACTTTGTCAAGTAATGTATAATGTCTTCTTTGTTAGAAATAAAAATAAGATATTTGACAACTGGTTTCTTCTCCGTTGTTACTTTAGTTATACTTTCTGCATAATTAACAAAAACACTTTGTCTATGGATAATCTGTATGAGAAGGTACAAGTGTTAAGTAAGGAATGGAATAGCACATGTATAAGAATGATAAAAAATGAAGAATAAGAATATTGTAGACAGAATGAAGAATGAAAACTCGTGAGTCATTTTATATGCAGAGTATAAAGCATGATGAAAAACATAAATATATTGAGGGAATAAGAATAATGTTGTGTATGTATGTGTTGAAGTTGTTGGATTACCAAATCCATGTGTAATCAACTTGAATGGCGGGGATGTGGGAGATTTTGGGCCAAAGCTGTGGATCCTTCTTCTGACATTGTTTGGCCAGCAAAGGGCTTCCTAAGATGATGAGTTGTATTAGAGAGGCAGGCAGCTTTTCTCCCTCCATATTCTCCAACTTGTCACAATACAGAATACTTAGTTTCTGGAGGGAGGTGAGGTGGGCAAGTCCCTTGCATTCCAACGTCTCCACACTTTCAATGCGAAACAGTGTGAGAGACTCAAGCGAGGCAGGCAACCAACCTTCCTTTGGGAGGGATTTCACACTCTCGCCGTATTCACCATGAATGGAAAGATGAGTAAGCCCATGAAATTGTGAATTCTTGAATGCTGTATAGCTCACCAGTTTCTCGCTGTTGCTGATTTCAAGAGATCTGAGGCTACGGTGTGGATCCCCATCCCCTGTAGGAGACAAATCAACCTCTGGGCAACCCAGTAATGTGAGATCCTCTAGCTGAGGTGCTGCCATCCATAGCGTTGACACAGATTTCAAACTCCCACAATGCGTGATGCTTAAATCACAGAGAGATGAAAGAGAGCGTGACACCACAATACACTCCATGTTTCCACAGTAGCTGATTTCAACACGCACGAGATTTGGAAAGGCATCCAACAACAAGAAGGATGTAAGTGAATCACAGCTGTTCTGTATTGATAGTTCATGCAGCGAGTGATGTTGCCCATCCATTTCGAATTCTAATTTTCTGCAATCCCGTATCCTCAACTCTTGTAGTGATGGGGGAATAGCAGTCACTGGAAACCATATCTGGGAGGAACAATCTGCAATGTATAAAGACGTCAGGCAACTCAGTTGCGTGTGCATTGTGGCCTCTACCGCCGACTCCACGTGATGGTTTCCTGCAATTGATAGCTCACGCAATAAAGGAGGTAGCTCCCCAATTCTCACTTCATTCCCGCCTTCTATCCTTAAAGAGGTCATTGCAGGAGATCTTGGAACACACCAACTCAGCTGCTTGCAATTGGTAATCTCAAGTGATTGCAAAGATGGTAGATGATTCGGCAAATCTCTTCTCAACATGGGACAGCTATGTATTGAAAGCTCCCGGAGTCTCCGAAATGCATTGAACTCCAGTGAACGCCACTCCTTCCAGCAAGGCATTGAACTAAACAGAAGAGTTTCAAGCATTGGGAATGGTGGTGTCTCCAAACAAGATTCACCATTCTGGTTAAAGTAAAACTCAGCACCCACAATCTCAACACTTTCAAAGCCTATAATTGTTAGGTGCTTCAAAGAGGGCATTTGTCCAAGTGAAGGAAGCATACAACAATTCCGACAACAACCCAAAAAGAAATCACCCAGTGTTATTTTGGTGATGTTGTAATAGGAAGAATGTCCCATCCAATCTGGAAATGTTGTACCCCTGTAACCATAGATATATAACTCTTTCAAATTAGTGTGAGGTCGTAACTTGTCAAGTATATCTCTTTCTGTTTGGGAATCAACTGTATTCTCCTCTTCATTCTCCGACCAACTTAACGTTATAGAATCAATGCCATCCTTATCAGACATTCTTGCCTCCAAAGCTTCACTGCTGTTCACCACATTCTCCAATTTGCCAATGGAAATTGATTCGTGTAGATTTGCAAGTGCTCCCAATTCTGTAATCTTGTTCTCTTCACGCTTCCCAAAAACATAGTCACTTAAAAACTGCAAATTTTTCAACTTGCTCATGCCTTTCGGCATCTCATGCAATGACCGAGTCCCTCTAATATCAAGATGGCGCAAATTTACAAGGTCTTTCAGGCCAACAGGTAGCATTTTCAGATTATAGCAGGAATACAATTTCAAGGTCTGCAAATTGTATAGGTTACCCAACGACTCCGGCAATGTTGCAATGTAGGTATGAGACAAATTCAAGTAACGCAAGTGAATCAACTCACCTATTGAATCAGGCAATGACACAAGAGGAAAGTTTTTCAACGACAAAGCTCTCATGTACTTCAACTGTGACAACAAAATACAAGGTGCATTTTCCATGTTAAATGGGATCCGTGACTCCAAATTGATTTCAAGAAATGTCCTTGTATGTCTTACTCTATCACAAACTCCCAAAAGATTTGACATTGGATAATTGCCTTTGGCGTTATGTGACAAATGACGAGCTTTAATATCAACCTCAACTGCATTCCGAAGCTCTTCAGCTCTGAAATAAAATTCTCCACCACATGTCATTGCTAAATCATGCACAAGATCATGCATCACAAATTTATTTTCCTCGGTACTGAGGTTGCAAAAATGATCTCGCAATTAATTCATCAAAATATTCACCACCAACTTCTTCCATGGTCTTTTTTCCTACTGGTTGTAAAAAATTCTCTGCCATCCATAACAACATCAATTCATCTTTGCTAAATTCATAGTCTTTGGGATACAATGAACAATAAACAAAGCACTGCTTCAAATATGAAGGAAGAAAATAATAACTTATCCTTAAAGCTGGAACAACATTTATTCTGTCATTGGAGAGTTCCCAGATTTCACTCTTCAATAAATGATTCCAATATCTGATATCAGAATTTCCACGCAATATGCCTCCAAGGGCTTGAGCTGCCAATGGCAATCCATCACACTTCTTTACGATATCTCTGCCGATTTTTTCCAGGGTTGGATTCTCCACAGAAACAGTTGAAAGACGTGCATGCTTTGAAAACACTAACCAACAATCTTCGTCAGACAATAAATTTAGTTCATGAGGTGAAACAGTTTGCACTACCGAAGACACATTTTTATTTCTAGTAGTTATGAGAATTTTACTTCCCTTAACCCCTTTCTGAAAAGGTTTTAGAAGTGTATTCCAATCATCATAGTTTTCATTCCAGACATCGTCCAAGACAATAAAGAACTTTTGCCTGGACAACTTTTCTTTTAAATCATACTGAAGTAAATTCAAATCTGTCAAGTTACAAGAACTTGAAGTTATTGCCTCGATTACAGTCTTGGTGACCTTGACAACATCAAACTCTTCTGACACACAAACCCAACCTCGAAAATCAAAATTCTCCTTCACTTGGTCATCTTGGTAAAGCAATTGGGCCAAAGTAGTCTTTCCTATTCCGCCCATGCCCACAATGGGAATGACAGATAAATTACCATCAGCAGCAGCATCATCGTCCAACAACAGTTTCAGTATGGCCTCCTTGTCTTCTTTCCTGCCACATATCTCCGATGGTTCAACAAGACATGTGGATGGAATTCTCCATGACATGTCCACCTTGGTACTCTCCTTCAGACGAAGATAATTTTTGCGTCTTACAACAGACTCTAGTGTGCCAACTATTTTTTCCATGTCACCAGTATCTTCAATATACGAATCAACAAGACGAGACCAGGAGGAAGAGTTACCTGGATCCCTTTGAGTGGCAGCAATAGCGGATTTAGTGGAGAGTTCGTCGAGCAAATCATCAGCGAAATAGAGAGCATGTTGGAGATCAACAAGCCACTTCTTGACTCTCTTGTCAGTGAACTGCTTCAGCTCAGCATCATCAAGAACAGGTCCAACATCATACAGACAATTCTGCAACCTTCCAAGCAACTCAAGGGAAGAGTAGTTTCCATTGAGGACTGAGTCATTTTCAAGTATTGAGGACAGGTTGTCCAAAACAACATCAACAAAGGGAGAGAGATAAGCTCCACCATAAAGTTTTGCAGCCATGGGTGAATCTCAAGTGCAGCAGATCAGAACAAAGAAAGAAAGGCAATGGCTGAGGGAAGTGTTTGCTTTGTGTGGTAGGTGAAGTTGATTTGATGAGGTTTATGGTCTTCGGACAAAATCATGGGATGGTGTTATGAAAGATAAACAATTGGTTAATGTATTGGTGAGTGTGCTAATCACATGCTTAAGAAAGGAATCTATGTAAGTCTCTATGAATCGTGATACTTAGTGCTGCCTTCACATGGCTTCTTATTTTTTTATTGGACAAACTTTGTTGTATTAATTTAGTAATTCATGAACAAGCTGCAACGCATTACTAATTTGTAAACTAAAAACTAGCTGTAGTTCCACTTTATCATACTCACTGGTCACTAGATGATATGATTATAGAGTCGGTTTAAAACTTAACTCACTCATTTTTTTTAGCTTTTTTAATTTTTATTATCTCTAAGTGATTTATATGATAGAATTTCTCTTCATGTATTCTTTCTCTTTTTGTCAACAGATTTAAAAGACTGTATCAAATATCATTGATTCTACTGCATTATTAGAAAGGAACAGAGCAATAATGACTTTTAAATATGCATGTAGATAGTATTTTTTGTAATTAAAATGATTGCTAGCGAATACTATGTTATTGTCTTAAACCTTATTTGTTACTTATTTGTCACTTTTTCTTTTATGTAAATTATGGTAAGACAAAGCGTTTTATTATTTACATGTAAATAATTTTATTCTAGGAAGATTTACATAAAAGAAAAGAAAGACAAATATATAACCCGTTTTCCTTTAGCTGACAAAAGTATCTTAGACTAGAACTGAGCTTGGTGGAAGCGAAGAAATGATGGAGAAGAGTGGGGATCTGAGTGGAAGAAGCAGAGAGAAAGAGAGAGAAGCAGAGACAGTATGAAGACAGAGCCTTTTGGGAGAAATTAGAAGAGTGAATCCCTTCATTCTCTTCTCCCTTCACATTTTCTATATATAAACATTCGTCATATGCACAGCCATTTACAATGCAATGGTTATGTGGCAGCATATGTTGATGGCTCTTGATAAGGATTTGAACTAGTCCAATTTTTTCATAGGCACCAAACAGTATCCCATTAACTAAGCAAAAATAAATTTATCTGCAAAAATTTAGTTCATGTGTTGAGATTTATTATCAAATGGTAAATTATATTTTTTCCATTAATTAATTTGGATGTCACGATTCATGCAATCAGTTTTTCTTAGAACAATAAGAAGGACTGTAATACAATATGAAAATGGTGAATACTATGATGGCAATGAAGGTGCATGTCCTGTTCCTGGTATTTTTGTGGCGCTTCCTTGCAAGCTGGAGCTGCTGGACCAAAACAGCCATGTCCAAGAACACTTGATGAAGCTTATTAAGACTCCTCTCTATATTAATCACTGTGTTATGTCTCTCTTGAATCTCTTGGATTGTGTCCATGATTGTTGTTCTCCCTTGTCTCTCAATTTCTTTCTGCCACAAAGTTTAACCTTCCCACCACATATAAGTTATCATATTGTTTCTATTCCAACATTATAATAACCAAATAATGAAACAATTTTCATTCGAGCTTCCAAATAATGATTACATATACCAACTTGCTTCTTCCACTAATAAGCAACAAGAATTCTAGTATAAAGGGCCTACAACACAATTTACCATCTTTTCAGGTACTTATTATTTTTTGTTTTATAATACTATTGTTTACAATCTTTGTATATCAATTTAGTAATTATATGAATTGTTAAAGTTAATAAGATATAGTTGTGATTAGTACTTGACGATTTCATATATACAAGTAGTAGTTATGCTTCATCTTTTTGGCACAACAAATTTGGGAGATAGATATAATAATCATGCTAGATTGCATTATGATAAATTAAATAAACATGTAAATATGTGTTATACAATTCACTTATTTTGGGGAATTAGTGTAGAGGTGGTTGTCTTCCACTTATTAATCCTTAGGAGGAAGCCATATCAGTAAGACTTGATATTCTGAAGCAGAAAGACTAATGAAGTATGATGTGTGTTATTGTGTTTAAATAACAGCAAGAATTTGTAGCATTTTTAGGTGTGTGCTTTTTATTATCATGTCTAGGTTTGGTGTTCTATTTATGAATTTTTGACTTTGTCAAGTAATGTATAATGTCTTCTTTGTTAGAAATAAAAATAAGATATTTGACAACTGCATATTACAACAACTGGTTTCTTCTCCGTTGCTACTTTAGTTATACTTTCTGCATAATTAACAAAAACACTTTGAAAGTGAATTACAATATTACAGAGAAATTTCTAATTAATTAATCTTACTATAATAGCATACATATCTTCTGTATAATTAACAAACACTAAGAATTGAAATGGATTGAATATTTGAAATAAAAATCTTGTATTTTTACACAAAAAGCTAAGGTAATGTTTTGCTTTTTATTTTTTTTATACTAATATGTTTATAATAAGTTGTTAATTGCTTATTGTTGTTTAGTTAAAGTGACATCATTTGATCATTTCAAATTGACATTGTCAAGCAAACACTTTTAGTTTCATGAAATACTAACAAAAGAATACGGGAAAACAATGTTACTAATTAGAGGCAATTCTTTGTCACCAATACACAATAAAACAGAGAAAAAGGGGGGAAAAAAAATCATAGATCACAAAGGCTCAATGGTGCAACACAATTAATCACATTCCTCCAATACATAAAAGCCAAGGTAAGTCACCAATATAACCGACATGATACATCTAAAGAAAATTTCAAAAATCCCAAAAAGTAAATATATGTCTGCAAAAGAGGCATGAATCTTCCAAAACGGAGCATGACCAAGAGGTTTGTAGAAAGTAGAAACCAAACCAAAAGTTTCAATCTTCAAAACGGTAGGTTCCAAAAGAAAATAAAGAAGCTAAGGAATTAAATTTTCCAACGCAATGGTCACGTCGCTCAACTGTGTCCATGATTATGGGTCTCCCTTGTTGCTCAGTTGCTTTCTGCATGAAAGTTTCAGTCTCACGTGTTACCACAACATATAAGTTATCATATTTTTTGAGTAATCAATGTTATTCGAGCATTATAAAGTATATAAAAATCTTACTATTACTGTCTTATTTCTCAGCAATCAGCCCTGTGTATTGCAATGATTGAAATTGTTGGGTGGATGGATAATCTGTATGAGAAGGTACAAGTGTTAAGTAAGGAATGGTATAATAGCACATGTATAAGAATGATTGAATGAAGAATAAGAATATTGTAGACAGAATGAAGAATGAAAACTCGTGACTCACTTTATATGCAGAGTATAAATCATGATGAAAAACATAAATATATTGAGGGAATAAAAATAATGTTGTGTGTGTATCTGTTGAAGTTGTTGGATTACCAAATCCATCTGTCATCAACTTGAATGGCGGGGATGTGAGAGATTTTGGGCCAAAGCTGTGGATCCTTCTTCTGACATCTTTTGCCCAGCAAAGGGCTTCCATTGATGCTGAGTCGTATTAGAGAAGCAGGCAGCTTATCTCCCTCCATATTCTGCAACTTGCGACAAAACTGAATACTTAGTTTCTGGAGGGAGGTGAGGTGGGCAAGTGCCTTGCATTCCAACGTTTCCACACTTTTCATGCTAAACAGTGTGAGAGACTCGAGCGAGGCAGGCAACCAACCTTCCTTTGGGAGGGACTTCACACTCTCGCCGTATTTACCATCAATGGTAAGATCAGTAAGCCCATGAAATTGCGAATTCATGAATGCTGCAGTGCTCACTAGTTTCTCGTCGATTTGAAGAGATCTCAGGCTACGGTGTGGAACCCCTGGAGCACACAAATCCATCTCTGGGCAATCCAGTAATATGAGATCCTCTAGTTGAGGTGCTGCCATCCATAGCGATGACACAGACTTCAAACTCCCACACTTGTAGATATGTAAAAAACGGAGACATGGAAGAGAGCGTGACACCACAATACACTCCATCTTTTCACAGAACTCGATATTAACACGCATGAGATTCGGAAAGGAATCCAACAACGAGAAGGATGTAACTGAATCACAGCTGTTCTCTATTGATAGTTCCTGCAACGAGTGATGTTGCCCATCCATTTGGAATTCTAGTTTTCTGCAACGCCGTATCGTCAACTCTTGTAGTGATGGGGGAATAGCACTCACTGGAAACCATATGTGGGAGGAACAATCTGCAATGTATAAAGACGTCAGGCAACTCAGTTGCATGTGCACTATGGCGTCTACCGCCGACTCCACGTGATGGTTTCCTTCAATTGATAGCTCACGCAGTAAAGGAGGTAGCTCCCCAATTCTCACTTCATTCCTGCCTTGTATACATAAAGAGGTCATTTCAGGAGATCTTGGAACACACCAACTCAGCTGCTCGCAAATCCTAATCTGAAGTGATTGCAAAGATGGTAGATGATTGGGCAAATCTCTTCTCAACATGGGACAGTTAATTATTGAAAGCTCCCGGAGTCTCCGAAATGCATTGAAATCCAGTGAACGCCACTCCTTCCAGCAAGGCATTTTCTCAAACGAAAGAGTTTCAAGCATTGGGAATGGTGGTGTCTCCAAACAAGATTCACCATTCTGGTTAAAGTAAAACTCAGCACCCACACTTCCCAGACTTCCAAAATCTGAAATTTTAAGGTGCTTCAAAGAGGGCAACTGTCCAAGTGAAGGAAGCATACAGCAATTCCTGCAATGAACCAGTGTTATTTTGGTGATGTTGTGGTAGGAAGAATGTCCCACCCAATCTGGAAATATTGTACCCCTGTAACCCCACATATATAACTCTTTCACATTAGTGTGAGGTCGTAATTTGTCAAGTATATCTCTTCCCATTCCGGAATCAACTGTATTCTCTCTATTCCACGACCAACCCAACATCATAGAATCAATGCCATCCTTATCACACATTCTTGCCTCCAAAGCTTCACTACTGTTCACCACATTCTCCAATTTGCCAATGAAAATTGATTCGTGTAGATCTGCAAGTGCTCCCAATTCTTTAATCTTGTTTTCTTCATGCTTTCCAACAACATAATCACTTAAAAACTGCAAACTTTTCAAATTGCTCATGCCTTTCGGCATCTCATGCAACCCAGTCCTATCAATATGAAGATGACGCAAATTTACAAGGTCTTTCATGGCAACAGGTAGCATTTTCAGCTTTCTACAGGAATACAACTTCAAGGTCTGCAAATTGTATAGGTTACCCAATGACTCTGGCAATGCCACGATGTCCGTCCAAGAGAGATCCAAGTAACGCAGATGAATCAACTCACCTATTGAATCAGGCACTGACTCAAGAGGAAACCTTTTGAACGACAAAGCTCTCAGGTACTTCAACTGTGACAACATGATGCAAGGTGCATTTTCCATAGTGAATGGAATCCACTCGTTCAAATTGATTTCAAGAAATGTCCTTGTATGTTTTACTCTATTACAAACACCCAAAAGATTTGACATTGGATAATTGCCTTCGGCGTTATGTGACAAATGACGAGCTTTAATATCAACCTCAACTGCATTCCGAAGCTCTTCAGCTCTGAAATAGAATTCTCCAGCACATGTCATTGCTAAATCATGCACAAGATCATGCATCACAAATTTCTTTTCCTCGGTACTATGAGGTTGTAAAAACGATCTCGCAATTAATTCATCAAAATATTCACCACCAACTTCTTCCATGGTCTTTTTTCCTACTGGTTGTAGAAAATTCTCTGCCATCCATAACAACATCAATTCATCTTTGCTAAATTCATAGTCCTTGGGATACAAGGAACAATAAACAAAGCACTGCTTCAAATATGAAGGAAGAAAATAATAACTTATCCTTAATGCTGGAACAACATTTATTCTGTCATTGGAGAGTTCCCAGATTTCACTCTTCAGTAAATGATTCCAATATCTGATATCAGAATTTCCACGCAATATGCCTCCAAGGGCTTGAGCTGCCAAGGGCAATCCATCACACTTCTTTACGATATCTCTGCCGATTTTTTCTAGGGTTGGATTCTCCACAGAAACAGTTGAAAGACGTGCATGCTTTGAAAACACCAACCAACAATCTTCATCAGACAATGATCTTAGTTCATGAGGTGAAACAGTTTGCACTACAGAAGCCACATTTTTATTTCTAGTAGTTAAAAGAATTTTACTTCCCTTAACCCCTTTCTGAAAAGGTTTTAGAAGTGTATTCCAATCATCATAGTTTTCATTCCAGACATCGTCCAAGACAATACAGAACTTTTGCCTGGACAACTTTTCTTTTAAATCATGCTGAAGTAAATTCAAATCTGTCAAGTTACAAGAACTTGAAGTTATTGCCTCGATTATAGTCTTGGTGACCTTGACAATATCAAACTCTTCTGACACACATACCCAAGCTTGAAAATTGAAATTCTTCTCTACTTCGTCATCATGATAAACCAATTGGGCCAAAGTGGTCTTTCCTATCCCCCCCATGCCCACAATGGGAATGACAGATAAATCACCATCAGCAGCAGCATCATCATCCAACAACAGTTTCAGTATGGCCTCCTTGTCTTCTTTCCGGCCATATATCTCCGATGGTTCAAGGAGAGATGTGGATGGAATTCTCCATGACATGTCCACTTTGGCACTCTCCTTCAGACGAAGATAATTTTTGCGTCTTACAACAGACTCTAGTGTGCCAACTATTTTTTCCATGTCACCAGTATCTTCAATATACGAATCAACAAGACGAGACCAGGAGGAAGAGTTACCTGGATTCCTTTGAGTGGCAGCAATAGCAGCTTTGGTGGAGAATTCGTCAAGCAAATCATCAGCGAAATAGAGAGCATCTTGGAGATCAACAAGCCACTTCTTGACTCTCTTGTCAGTGAACTGCTTCAGCTCAGCATCGTCAAGAACAGGTCCAACATCATACAGACAATTCTGCAACCTTCCAAGCAACTCAAGGGAAGAGTAGTTTCCATTGAAGACTGAGTCATCTTCAAGTATTGAAGTCAGGTTGTCCAAAACAGCATCAACAAAGGGAGAGAGGTAAGCTCCACCGTAAAGTTTGTCAGCCATGATTGAATCTCAAGTGCAGCAGATCAGATGGGATCAGAACAAAGAAAGAAAGGCAATGGATGAGGGAAGTGTTTACTTTGTGTGGTAGGTGAAGTTGATTTGATGAAGGTTTATGGTTTTCGGACAAAATCATGGGATGGTGTTATGACAGATAAACAATTGGTTAATGTATTGGTGAGTGTGCTGATCACATGCTTAAGAAAGGAATCTATGTAACTCTCCATGAATCATGATACTTACTGCTGTCTTCACATGGCTTCTCAATTTTTATTGGACAAACTTTGTTGTATTAATTTAGTAATTCAAGAACAAGCTGTAAGGCATTGCCAATTTGTAAACTAATAACTGGTTGTAGTTCCACTTTATCACACTCACTGGTCACTAGATGATATAATTATAGAGTCAGTTTAAAACTTAACTCACTCAATTTTATTTAGCTTTTTTATTATCTCTAAGTGATTTATATGATAGAATTTCTCTTCATGTATTCTTTTTCTTTTTGTCAACAGATTGAAAGACTATATCAAATATCAATGATTCTACTGTATTATTAGAAAGGAACAGAGCAATAATGACTTTTAAATATACATGTAGATAGTATTTTTGGTAATTAAAATGATTTCTAACTAATATTATCTTATTGCCTTAAACTATATTTGTTATTTCTTTTTCCTTTTTTCTTTCATGTAAATTATAGTAGGATAAGAAAGTTCCACTAAATCTTAATTATTATTTAGGATGACTTAAAATTGAGATTATTATGCATTATTCTACCACAAGTGATAGATTATAAACTAGAAACAACTTTTTCTTGTGATGCTAAAGTTATATATGCTGAAGCCACAGTGAAATTGTTGATTGAATGAAATTATATTATCAGATAAAAATGTCCTATATATGTTATTGTAGATTATCTTTAGCTAACCAATGAAAAAATTTTCTCCAAAAGATTGCAAAATTTCAGGTGAATCCCAAAAGTCGCAAGCAACATTATCTTTGCAGCCATCAATTGCTGACCCTCGGAACCATTTTGAGCTTGGATTCACTCAGCCTATGGTACAGAAACTCTAAAAAAATAAAAGAAATTGATGTTCTTGGTAACTTAATTATTCATGGACATAATAAGTTTCATTTCTTGTTTTTCCTTTCTAGATATGTGCAAAGTATCCTTACATGGATCAATTTTATGGACTCTTCTCAGCTTATGCACCTCAAATTTCGGTTTGTATTTTATCTCAAATCTATATATCTGTATATAAATCATGTCCATGTTCTTGTAATATTACTGTTTTTTGTAATGCATGTCTCTGCATAACAAAAATCTGAATTATAGTTATGAATGTGGAAGGTGGCAATATTAACACAAAATTAGTAACAACATTGTAAATAGAAATCAGTAAATGGCTGAAACTTATAGCTTGTATTATTGAGTGGAGATGTGTGAAGTGAATGTTGATTTATATAGTAAACAAAAGAGTGGGTATGAAAGAAGAGGATGAATTATGTTTTATTATTCAATTTATACCTATTAAAGAAAATAACATTAACATTGAAGCCATATAGTATAGAGGATATGAAAAGTATAGAGTAACCTAAAGAAAAATAAATGCCATAAAGAGTGAGAAAGAAAATGAAAAAGAATCGTATGTTATAATCCTATATAATAAACATAGGAAGGAGTGAGTATAAAAGAAGAGGATGAATTATGTTTATACCTATTAAAGAGGAATAATAGTAATATTAAAGATATATAGTATCTTATATAAAATTAGAGTAAGCAAATATAAACACTATAAAATAACCTAAATAAAAATAAATATCATGAGAATGAGAAGAAAAATAAAAATTACACATGAAAATTTCTAGTTAGTTAATCTTACTATAGCAGCATACATATCTTCTGCATAATTAACAGAAACACTAAGAATTAGAATGGATGAAAAATTTGTCATAAAAATGTTATATTTTTACACAAAAGCTAAGATAATGTTTTTGCTCTTTAATTTTTTATACTGATATGTTTATAATAAGTTGTTAATTGCTAGTTATTCTAAGATACAATGACATCGTTTGATGATTTCAAATTGACATTGTCAAGAAAAGACTTTTAGTTTCATGAAATAGTAATAAAAGAATATGAGAAAAGTAATGTTCTTAATTAGAGGCAATACACAAAAAAACAGAAGAAGAAAAAATCTCAAATCACAAAGGCCTAATGGTGCAAAACAATTAATCACACTGCTCCACTAATAAACGCCAAGGTAATTCACCAATATAGTAGCATATGACACATCTAAATCAAATTTCAAAAATACCAAATAAAAAAAATACATGTCTGCAGAAGAATGTACTAACATGAATCTTCCAAAAACGACCATGACCATGAGGTTTCTAGGAAGTAGAAGCAAACCAAAAATCTCAATCTTCAGAAGGGTATGGGTATGGGTATAGGTATTAAATTTTCCAATGCAACGGTGACTTGCTCAATTGTGTCCATGATTGTTGCTGAATTGGTTTCTGCAAGAAAGTTTCAGTCGTTTCCACCACATATAAGTTATCATATATTTTAAGTAATCCACGTTATTGAAATTTATAAAGTATATAAAAATCTTACTATTCTTAGCAATCAGGTATTGCAATGATTGAATATTGTTGATGCAGTGAAAGCAAAAGCATAGGTGGAGAAGTTGTGTTGTTGGGTCCATGGATAATCTGCATGAGAAGGTATAAGTATGGAATAAGAACATTGTAAAGAAGGGAATGAAGAATGAAAACTCGTGACTCACTTTAGTATATGCGGAGTATAAATGATGGTGCAAAACATAAATATATTTAGAGAATACAAATAATGTGGTGAGCGAGAGAGAGAGAGAGTTACCTGTTGAAGTTGTTGGATTACCAAATCCATCTATCATCAACTAGAATGCCGGGGATGTGGGAAATTTTGGGCCAAAGCTGTGGGTCCTTCATCTCGCACAGTTTACTCAACAAAGGGCTTCGACTGATGGTGAGTCGTATTAGAGAGGCGGGCAGCTTTTCTCCCTCGATATTCTCCAACTTGGCACATCCATCAATTCTTAATCGTTGGAGGGAGGTGAGGTGGGCAAGTCCCTTGCATTCCAACGTCTCCACACTTTTCATGTCAATCAGTGAGAGAGACTCGAGTGAGGCAGGCAACCAACCTTCCTTTGGGAAACACTTCACACTTATACTCTCTCGGTATGCACCTTCAATGTGAAGATCAGTTAACCCATGAAATTGCGAATTCATGAATGCTGCAGAGATGACCTGTTTCTGGTAGTAGCTGATGCTAAGAGATCTCAGACTACGGTGTGGATCTCCTGTGGGAGACAAATCGATCTCTGGGCATTTCAGTACTGAGAGTTTTTCTAGCTGAGGTGCTGCCATCCATAGCGTCGACACAGATTTCAAGCTCCAGCAATGGTTGATCTCTAAAGAACGGAGACGTGGAAGAGAGCGTGCTACCGCAACAGATTCCATCTTTCCACAGAACTTGATTTGAACACGCACGAGATTTGGAAAAGAATCCAACAACGAGAAGGATGTAAGTGAAGAACAGCTTTTTTCTATTAATAGTTCCTGAAGTGAGTGGTGTTGGCCATCCATTTGGAATTCTAATTCTTTGCAATCACATATCTTCAACTGTTGTAGTGATGGGGGAATAGCACTCACTGGAAACAATATTTGAGAGGAACAACCTGAGATGCGTAAATACGTCAAGCAAGTCAGTTGCGTGAGGGTAATAGCCTCTACCACGGACTGCACTAGATGATCACTTCTTTCAATTGATAGACTACCCAGTAAAGGAGGTAGCTCCCCAATTCTCACTTCATTGCTGCCTCTTATGATTAAAGAGGTCATCCCAGGAGTTCTTGGAACACAATAACTGAGCAGCTCGCAATTCTGGATCTCAAGTGATTGCAAAGATGGTAGATGAATGGGCAAATCTCCTCTCAACATCGGACACTCACTTATGATAAGCACCCTAAGTCGGGGAAATGCATTGAACTCCAATGACTGCCACTCCTCCCACCAAGGCATTGACGAGAACTTAAGTGTTTCAAGCATTTGAAATGGTGTCTCCAAGCAAGATTCATCGTTCTGGCAGAAGTAAAACTCAGCACCCACAATCCCCAGATTTACAAAATTTGAAATTGTAAGGTGCCTCAAAGAGGGCAATTGTCCAAGTGAAGGAAGCATACAACAGTTCCAGCAACGATCCAGAGTAACTTCGGTGATGTTGTAATAAGAAGAATGCCCCAACCAATCTGGAAATGTTGTACCCCTGTAACCCTCGATTTGTAGTTCTTTTAAATCACTGTAAGGTTGTAACTTGTCCAGTATCTCTCTTTCAATTTGGAAATCAACTATATTCTCAGCTTCATCCCAAGACCATCTCAACCACAAAGAATCAATGCCGTCCTTATCAAACATTCTTGCCTCCAAAGCTTCACTGCTATTCACCACGTTCTCCAATTTGGTAATGGTAATTGATTTCTGTAGATTTGTCAGCGCTCCCAATTCTTTGATCTTGTTCTCTTCATGCTTTCCAACAACATAGTTGCTTAAAAAATGCAAACTTTCCAATTTGCTCATACCTTTTGGCATCTCATGTAACCTAGTCCCCCTAATATCAAGACAGCGCAAATTTATAAGATCTTGCATGCTATCCGGAAGCATTTTCAGATTGCAACATAGAAGTAGCTTCAAGGTTTGCAAATTGTATAGATTACCCAAGGACTCCGGCAACGTCACAATGTAGGTCTCAGAGAGATTCAAATAACGCAAATGAATCAGCTCACCTATTGAATCAGGAAGTGAGTCAAGAGGGAAGCATTTGAACGATAAAGCTCTTAGGAACTTCAACTGTGACAACAAGATACAAGGTGCATTTTCCATATTAAATGGGATATGTGGCTCCAAATTGATTTCAAGAAATGTCCTTGTATGCTTTATTCTATCACAAACTTTCAAAAGTTTTGACATTGGATAATCGCCTTTGGCATTATGTGACAAGCGACGAATTTTATCAACCTCAATTGTATTCTGAAACTTTTCAGCTCGGAAATAGAATTCTCTGGCAATGAGCATTGCTAAATCATGCATGATATCATGCATCACAAATCTTTTTCTACGAGTATTATGAGGTTGGAAAAATGATCTCGCAATTAATTCATCAAAATATTCATCACCAACTTCTTCCATAGTCTTTTCTCCTATTGGTTGCAAAAAATTCTCTGCCATCCATAACAAGATCAATTTATTTTTGCTAAATTCATAGTCCTTGGGATACAAGGAACAATAAACAAAGCACTGCTTCAGATGTGAAGGAAGAAAATAATAACTTATTCTTAATGCTGGAACAACATTTATTTCAACATCAGATAGTTCCCAGATCTCACTCTTCATTAACTGATTCCAATACTTGACATCAGAATTTCCACGCAATAAACCTCCAAGGGCTTGAGCTGCCAAGGGCAATCCATCACACCTCTTTACCATATCTCTGCCGATCCTTTCCAGGGTTGGATTCTCCACAGAAACAGTTGAAAGACGTGCATGTTTTGAGAACACCAACCAACAATCTTCATCGGACAATGGAGTTAGTTCATGAGGCAAAACAGTTTGCACCACATAAGCTACCTTTTTACTTCTAGTAGTTATGAGAATTTTACTTCCCTTAACCCCTTTTTGAAAAGGTTTTAGAAGCTTAGTCCAATCCTCATAATTTTCATTCCAGACATCGTCCAGGACAATAAAGAACTTTTGCCTAGACAACTTTTCCTTTAAATCAAGCTGAAGTAAATTCAAATCTGTCAAGTTACAAGAATTCGAAGTTATTGCCTCGATTATAGTCTTGGTGACCTTGACAACATCAAACTCTGCTGACACGCAAACCCAACCTCGAAAATCAAAATTCTTGTTCACTTTATCATCGTAGTAAACCATCTGGGCCAAGGTAGTCTTTCCTATTCCGCCCATGCCCACAATGGGAATGACAGATAAATCACCATCAGCAGCAGCATCATCATCCAACAACAGTTTCAGTATGGCCTTCTTGTCTTCTTTCCTGCCACATATCTCCGATGGTTCAAGGAGAGATGTGGATGTAATTCTCCATGACATGTCCACCTTGGCACTCTTCTCCAGACTAAGATAATGTTTGCGTCTTACAACGGACTCTAGTTTGCCAACTACTTTTTCCATGTTGCCATTATCTTCAATGCACGAATCAACAAGACGAGACCAGAAAGAAGAGTTACCTGGATCCCTTTGAGTGGCAGCAATAGCGGCTTTAGTGGAGAGTTCGTGGAGCAAGTCATCAGCCATGTAGAGAGCATCTTGAAGATCAACAAGCCACTTCTTCACTTTCTTGTCAGTGAACTGCTTCAGCTCAGCATCATCAAGAACAGGTCCAACATCACACAGACAATTCTGCAACCTTTCAAGCAATTCCAGGGCAGAGTTGTTTCCATTGAGGACAGAGTCATCTTCAAGTATTGAAGACAGGTTGTCCAAAACAGCATCAACAAAGGGAGAGAGGTAAGCTCCACCATAGAGTTTTGCAGCCATGACTATATTGAGTCTCAAGTGCGGCGGATGAGATCACAACAAAGAAAGAAAAAGACAAACAAAGGTGATGGATGAGGGAAGAAGGGTTTGCAGTTTAGAATGTAGTCTCTGGGTTTTCTCAAACAGAAGCTAAGGGAAGTGTTTGCTTTGTGTGTGGTGAGTGAAACTGACTTGGTCACTTGGTCTTCATACAAAACCATTTTGGCGGAATAATGCTACTTTTAGGTACACCAAAAAGTTGATGTTGAAAATTCTCACCTTTTCATATTTTATTCTCATTTCCCAATTATCATATTTTAACATATAATTTGTTTCGTTTCCACAAATTTTGTTTATTGATTTATTATAAAGAAAAATAATTTACCTGAAACAATAAATTGTAACAAAAATATCCATATTCAATTATTCATTTTCTTTTTTTTCCATGAATATACATGGAGTTTTTTTTTTTTTTTTTATAACCGATATATCATGTATGTTTTAAAATAACAACTTTGTTAATACATGTTTTTGTGCTTCACTACTTAATTACTGATTAGCGCTGCCTTCACATGTCGTCTTCTTCTTTTATTATTGCTTCTCTTATTTTGATGGTTTATGGTAGAAACTTTCACTTTTATTGATTCTCAAGGATTTTATTGTTTATTTTATTGTTACTAATGGACATACTCTGTAGTGCATTAGCAATTAGTAAACTAAAAATTAGCTGTAGTTCCACTTTATCGCTAGTCAATGGTCATCAACAGATGATATAATTATAGTTATTGGAAAGAAATTTCTATAAGGTGGGGACTCTCTCATTTTTTTTTCCCTACAGATTTAGAAGAATATATCAATGATTCGACTGTATTATACATGTAAATAGCATTATCATTTTGGCTAAACATATATATTGTACTACTATTAGTTTGTCATGTTTTACAACAACTACATGTTTATCTCGCTCGTTTCTATTTGCAGCCATAGTTGAATCTCAACTGAAGCAGATCAGAACAAAGAAAGAAAGAAAGAAAGGTGATGAATGAAAGGGTTGGCAGTTTGCAAAGTACTCTTGGGGTTTTCTGAGGCACAAGCTATGTGAAGCGTTTGGTTTGTGTGGTGATCCAAGGGTTAAGTACCAGTCAAATGACGCAACTAAATTATAGAGTTGAAAAATTAGAAATTTTTATAAAATATGATAAGAATTGAATAACTTTTTTAAGAATTATAATTTTTCTCTCTTTTTATAAAAGGAGAACACTTCCCACTAAATATATAGAAAAATACCTCAATTTTTTTTTTATATTTTTCTCTGACTTTTCTCTTTTTCGATGTTACTTGTTATCTAATGAGATTATCTATTTATTTAAAAATTCTTCTCACCTTAACCATACAATAACTATAGGTGGATAATGAGTATTAGTTTGGACAGTTAATGTTTGATAGCTTATAAGTAAGATAATTTTCTCCTTTCATTTTGTTAGATTTTTATTTCTTTCTCATAAAAATTAACTTTACTCTTTTTTTACATGAAGTTGACTTTGATGAACTTTATGATCGTCTTCTGAGGTGACCACTGATCATGCTGAATGCTAGCACACCACCAAAAATAAATAAATAAATAAATAACATTATGTTTCCTTTTCAGTGATTTCAGAAGACAATTATTTGAGGTTATTTTATTCTCAATCTTAGACAGAATGGCAGAAAATGCTGGCTATTGCTGCTTTGAAGAAATCTTACAGAATGGCAGAGGAAGAGAAGAATAGAAAGCAATGAAAAATGAATCTGAAGTTTGATTTAGTATTTGGAAAATTATTACAAGCCTTGAGTCTTCTACCTAAGTCAGAGGTTATATATATATATATATATATATATACATATATATCTTTTGTAAGCATATTACCAGTTCATCAGTTATACAAAAAAGGCTATATATATATGATTTACAGCAAATTAACATTAGCTAAATCATAATTTCAGCAACAAACTCAACTTTCAACAACAAATTCAAGATGTACTATTACAGCAATGAAATTGAAAGAGGAATAACAGGGCCGAAGCTGAAACTCACCTGGGCAGAGAGACGAAGCAAGCGTTGATGAAAGACCTGGGCCGAAGCTGAAACCCTAAACCCAGACTCACGGCAGAGGAAGCGTTGATGGCCGAAGCAGGTTCACCAGTTAACCGCCGGTTCGCACACTGGTTTTTCGTCAGGCAGTTTTTTATCTAAACCGGACCGGCTACCGATTCCTGGCTAACCCGGTTGAACCAGTTGATCCGGTTCGATTTTCAGAACCATGACTAAATTAACGTTTTGCGCAACTAAAAATTAGTCATGTTAGTTTCCACTAATTCAAATTGCTAATTCCACGAAAACTATCATATCATCATAAGCTGAAATACAAAAATCATCATTTACATAAACACGAGTGTCAAAATATACTAACAATAAGTTATATTACATTAGAATGAATCCGAGGTTCTAAACTATCCAAAGTATCCTTATATTACGTGATTTATAACATCCGTGTGTACAACTCTGTTGATTAATTACCTAAATTTGCCCAAGATGATGATAGTATTCCTATTCCTATTCCTCTCCCAGTGTTAAAGTAACAAATCTCTTCTTTTCGGCTGCATAGAGTTGGTATTCCAAGCACAAATAATAGCACTAAATTCTTTGGTCATGAATCAACCTATCATTTCAATATTGCAGAAGAATCAATAAAATCCATTACCAGTAATCCCCACAGGAACATTCCCCATCTTTGAAATGATGAAATCGCTGCACGTCTCTAAGTATGATTTGCCTACCAAATATGAATGATATAAATTTAGCAGCATTGTGGCAATCCCCACAGACCCGAAGGTTCTTCATGACACGAATAGTTGTTCCAGGAGGCGTATTCAGAAGCCCGAAAGTAATAGCTAGTTTCTCACTGTGATATCTGAGAATAATTTCTTTCTCTTCATCATCCATGTCTGCATGAAAAACTAGAGAGGTGTCAGGTACATACCCAGCCAGCTTCAATTCCTTTACCAATTCGTCAAGTGCATGGTGCAATGCATTCGAAGTTGAATGAACACCATCCCCAGAGAAGAATTCATGCACAATATTGTTGACTTCTATAGAGCTACAACCAGGAATCTTCACTGCTCCTTTGTCTACCATCTTTTTCCTTAAGAAATTCACATCTTCCCATTTTCCATATCTTGCACACAAGTTTGACAGAACAACGTAATCCCCACCATGTGAATCATCCAGCTCAAAGATTCTCTCAGTTACTTGCTTTCCCATTTCAACATTGCCATGGCTGCTACAAGCAGATAGCAATGTCCTCCAGAGAATCGGTGTGGGCTTGATTGGGAGTTCGTCTATGAATTTATAGGCTTCATCTAGGCGTCCAGCTCGGCCAAGCAAATCTACCATACAACCATAATGCTTGATATGAGGAACAATCCCATACTCATTAGTCATACTATGGAAACAGTGGTAACCTTCCTCTACCAATCCATTGTGACTGCAGGCAGACAATACCGCTACAAAAGTTATCTCATCAGGCTGCACTTTCTCCTTCTTCATTTCTTCCAACATTGATACAGCACGGGAACCATGTCCGTGCGTTGCATACGCGACAATCATCGCTGACCAAGCCTGCGTGTCCCCCCTGCGCATTTGCCTAAACACCGAAACTGCATCATCCAAGCTCCCACACTTGGCATACATATCAATAAGTGCTGTGTTCACCTTTACATTGCGATTAAAACCGTGCTTCTTGACGTACTCATGTATCCACTTCCCCAAGTCCAATGATCCAACCAAAGTGCAACATGATAGCACGAGAAGCATGGTGACATCATTTGGCTTAAGTCCACTCCCCTGCAGTTCCCTGAACAGAGCCAACGCCTCATTGGGCCTACTATTCCTAGCATAACTAGTAATGATAGCATTATATGCTACCACACATGGTTCGTCAATCTTATCAAATACTCTCCTAGCAGTGTCAACCTCATTACACACAGTGTACATATTTATCAATGTTGGACACACGTAATTGTTCTCACTTACCCCAATCTTCATAGCAAGGCAATGCAATTGCTTACCTTCCTGCAAAGCCTTAACCTTTGCACAAGCCTTGAAGAGCGAGGAAAATGTGTAACCATCAGGAAGGATTCCGGAGCAAAACACTTGGGAAAACATCAGAATTGCTCTAAACGGGTCATCAGAGTGCACGAACCCACGTGCAATGGTGTTGAAAAGGAGAATATCTGGTAGGGGAATTTGGTCGAACAGGTGGTGTGCATGGTCCAATGAAGCTGGTGTAGGTCTGGCAGTGCATGAATTGATGATTTTGGTGATGACAGTGAGGTCATTTTGGAGATTGGTCTTGATGGTGTAGCCTTGTATCTGCTTCAGTTCCCTGAGAGAGGAGCATTTGGGTATGAGCGAAAGGAGGTATCGTAATGGCAGAAGTGCAGTTGTTGTTGGTGTGTCTGTGTACGAGGGAAATTGTGGTGGGAGTCCAAGAATGGATAATGAAGATGCCATTTCTGTTATTGTGAATCTTCCAATTCTGCTGCTGCTTTTGCATTGAAGTGTTTCAGTGTTTGCGAGTGAATCAAGGACAATCTCAATTGCAAGGATCATAACAACAATTTAACAAATTAACAAGAACAAGACCCGAATAAAAAATCCAACAACTCAATAACAAAAAACAAGGACAATCTCAATCTCAAGGATCACAACAACAACAATTTAGCAAATTAATAATCTGAGAAGAACAAAGCAACCCAATAATCTCAAGGACAATAATAGGTACACAACAACAACAATTTAGCAAATAGACAAGAACAAGACCTGAATTAAAAATCCAGCAAATTAAATCGCAGCAACGTAACAATTTAGCAAATTAAAAAAACACCAGCCGAACAATTTAGCAAATGATCAACTTAACACATTCAAGAACAGAAAATCACAAGGGCTGGAACAGCGAAAACTGGAACAGCAACTTACTAATTAAAACAACAACCAACTAAAACAATAACTGAACAATTAATACAAGAAAGAAGAAGGAAAAGAAATCACCTTAGTTTTCACATGTTCTGAAAATCAACAGAGGAGGGAGAGGGAGCTGGAGCTTTAAAACTCGACGGAGATGGCTGAACGGAGGGCTGCACAGCGGCTGATGAGAGGCTGAACAGCGGCGGAACGGCGGCTGAATGGAGGCTCGAAAATGCGACGGAACAGAGGCTGATCAGAGACTGGAAGACAAGGGCCGCGGAACTGCAGCTTAACGGAGGCTCGAACACACGACGGAACCGAGGCAAACAGAGGGGAAGCATGCGGAAGCGCGGCCAACAAGGGCGGAACAGAGGCGTTTCGACGACGCTGGAGCAGAGCGGACCACTATTCAATCCCACTTTTTATTTGATGGATAAAGTATTCTTCCACAATTCAGAAATACCTAATCAGTCCCCAATCAAACAACTACCTACGTAACTTATTTGGTTATGATAATGTGAATGATGACTATAAAGTGATTCAATGTGTATAGATAAAATTTTCTTAGAAGAGCCTGTTTTAACAATTTGACAAATTTATAGTCTAAAAAGTAATTATTGAAAGAAACTTCGATCTTGAAATGACTACCAAAGAAAATATATATAAAGCTTCTGTAGCGTACTTAAATGGAGTATCTCATTGGTGGAGTAGCGAATTCGTCACTAATGGACTCGAAGAACAAATACTTGTATCATTTAACTTCAGTACTGAAACATTTCGAACCACATCGATTGTTTGACTGCAAATAGATGATGCTTGTACCACTAGAGCTTTGGTAGTGCTCAATGAATCTGTTACTCTTATTTCCTCTTTTGATGAGAATAGTCGCATTGAAATATCTACTTTGGGCGAAATTGGTGTGGAGGAATCTTGGGTGAAGCTTTTCAAGATTGGACTTGGACCCGTTACAGATCTTTGTTATCCAATGGGAATGGGCAACGAATGTGATGTAATATCTTTTATCAGAAACAACAGCAGTGAATTGGCTTCCTTTGATGTCATCACCGGCAAAGTAATTCACAATATTGGACTTGAATCCAAAGTCATCACACAGTTCAATTGGACTTTAGTCATTGAACAAAGTTGCATGTCACTTTTGGCAGTTGGAAACTTACTGAGTTACACTTACACCCTTAGCTTATAACTCATTTGACCTTTTTGATAACAAATCATGTTTAAACAGAAATCAGTGGACTAATTAAAATTCCTTTCTATTTTTGATTTTTTATCTCTTCCTTTTGTGTGTTTTATAGCAGCAAATTAACAAAAGAAAAAAAAAGAGCATGGGACGTTGTTTTGAATGATAAGGAGTTTATTGATGCACTTCTAAGTCTGTGACGTTCTTTGGAGAGAAATCTTGATGATACAGAGTGCTGCCTTCCCATGTCTTCCTATTTTTCAGTGTCTCTCATTTGATGATTTGAGGTGGAAACTTTTATTGATTCTCAAAGATCTTACTGTTACTATTCAAATCTTCACTTATCATTTGTGGGATAAACATAGTTGTTGCTGCATTATTGACTAATTTTTGTTATTTTTCTAACGAAACATGCAATTCTTAAGCAAATGCACAATAAAAGAGAGAGAGAAAAAAAAAAATCTTAGACCATAAAGACTTGAGGATGCAAAACAATTAATCTCATTCCTCCAACATTAATCTTCCAAAAAGGACTATGTAGGGAAGAAAAATAATGTCATGGTATTAGATTGACTAATGATGAATTAAACTCCAATAACAAGGAGCTTCTGTCAACTAATGGAGAAAGAGACTGTAATCAGTTCTTAGAACAACAAGGAGGACTGTAATCAATATGGTAATGATCATTATTGCCACGTGGCTCTCTATGCAACTAATTGATCCCCTTGTGATTGGACCAAAAGAGCCATATCCAAGAACACATGATGAAGCTCATTGAGGCTCCTCTCTATATCAATAACTGTCATGCCTCTCTAAGCTCTCTTGGATATCATGGATTGTTGTTGAATTGCTTTCTGCAAGAAAGTTTCACTCTCTCCTGTTCCCACCACATACAAATTATCATATTTTTTTAGTAATCAAAGTTATTTGAACAGTATAAAGTATATATTCCTTCTTAGGGAACTTTTAAATTCTCATGAAATGATTTTTTTTTTCAAAAAGAAAAAGAAGTTAGTTCAGCCATCCATGCCACTTTTGCCATCAGGTTTCTTAACCACCACTTATATGAAAGCAATCAAGGTGAGAATTCCATTTTCTTTGGAAGTTTTCTATTTTTGGCAGGGACCATGATCTTCTTCAAGAACCTTATTGTCCTTGTCTTGTTTCTCAGAATTACCCACTGAGTATTACAACGATGGAATATTCTTCATGCATCAAAAGCAAAATTGTAGCTGCAGAAGTTATCTCTTGTTGGCTTCCATGGAAAAGCTGTATGAGAAGGTAAAAGTGTTAACTGTATCAGTAAAGAATGAAAGATATAAGACATTTAAAAAAAAGAAGAATAACAATAATGTAAAACATAATGAAGAATGAAAAATTAGTGACTCATACTTTATATGCAGAGTATAAATATTATTAAGATTTGGACTAGTGTTTGAATTTCATGTACAAATTATTACTGTCGATTCACTGTACTAGCAAAATTACAATGAATAAATGCCATCATCTTTCTCTAATTCAGATGATGAGGTCAAATTATGCAAAGCTGAAACACAATTTAATGCAGATTAGTATCATCATTTTGTTTTATTAACCTCCGAAATGACTCCGATCTTCATCTATAATTTACATGGAAATATCTAATTAATTAGTCCTACTATAGCAGCATGCATATCTTCTGCACTATTAACAGAAACACTATGAACTGAAAGATGAATATTTGTCATAAAAATCTTACATTTTTACACACAAGATCATGTTTTTTATCTTTAATTTGTCATACTGATACGTTTATACTAAGTTGTCAACTTGTTACTTGTTCATAGTTAAAGTGAAATCATTTGATAATTTCAAATTCTCATGCCTCTCTTGCATCTCTTGCATTGTGCCCATGATTGCTGCTCTCCCTTGTTGCTGAATTGCTTTCTGGAAGAAAGTTTCACTCTCACCTGTTCCCACCACACAAATTATCATATTTTTTGAGTTATTTATTGGAACATTATAAAGTATATAGTCCTTATCAGGGAATATATAAATTTCCATGAAATGAAATTTAAACTTAAAAAAAGAAAATTAGTTCAACCATCCATTTCAGTTGTGCATACCAATTTTGACATCAGGTTACTTAACCACTTATTTGAAAGCAATCATGGATGAGTATTCCATTCTGTCTGGAAGTTTACATTTTGGCAGCAGGGACCTTGAATCTTGTCAAGAACATTATTAAGCATCAAAAGAAAAACCATAGCTGCAGAATTTATTGTATCTAAAAAGAACATTATTGGATTGTTTATAACGGTAAGATATAATAAATATAGGAATATGAATTCAATGTATTTGGAGGTTACAAATTTATTGGATTCTATTTTTTAGTTTTTTATTTGTATCTAATATGAAAACGTATGTCTAATATCATATATTTTTTGGTTTCGTTTTGATACTCTTTTAATAAATTTGTTTTTTTTTAGTTTTCAAATATTCTTTTCAAAATTTATATTGGTAAAATAAAATAGAATTTGTTTTTAATAATAAGTAAAAACTACAATAATAGTTCTTTGTACTTAGTGTTACTTCTAAAAATTAAAATGATTATTTTTTTTACTAAAGATACAGAGACTCGAACTCGCGACCAATATGGGAGACTATGCCATTTGAGGTATAACTCATTGGCAAAAATTAAAATGATTATAATAAATATAATTATAATAATAAAATATAATTTTCATTTTTTAAACTTTTAATTTATAAATTAATTGTTGCGGTTATAAATTTATTATATTGTTTATAACGGTAAGATATAATAAATATAGGAATATGAATTCAATATATTTAGAGGTTACAAATTTATTGGATTCTATTTTTTAGTTTTTTATTTATATATTTTATTTTTTTTGCTGATTTGGAAATAATAGTTGATTTGGCAAGAATTGAGTGGTTAATTCTAAAATTGTGCCAAGTAAGCAATATTGCTGACATGACATTAGTAGGAGAAAAGAAATGTCTCAAAAGTAATGTGGTGTATGCTTATGTATCTACTTTTATATATTAAAAATAGATTTTGTAGCACAATTACGGAATTACCCATTAATGAAAATTAATAATACACGTTTTTAGGCTCTGCTTCCTTTGTTTAAGATCTGATATAACAAGAGTTGTGAAATGGGGAAAGATAAACAGTTGGTGGATGCATTGCAATCATAAGTGTACCAATCACATGCTTAGGAAAGTCTATGTAACTAACTCTTCATGAAATCATGATACTTAGTGCTGCTTGTTTTTTTTTTTTATTGGTTTGAGCTGGAAACTTTCAAGTTTAGTGACTCTCAAGGATTTTATTGTTTCTATTTAATTGTTCCCTGGTCAGTGGTCACTATTTAGTAGACAAGCTTTGTTGTTGAATTATTTTAGTAGTTCAAGAACATGCTGTAGCCCATTACTAATTAATAAACTAAAAACAAGCTTTAGTTCTACCATATATGATTATCACTGATGATACAATTATAGAGTCAATGGAAAGAAATTTCTATTAGCTGGCAATCTCTCGTTGTTTTAGTTTCATGAAATACTGATAAAAAGAATATGAAAAAAGTAATGTTCTTAATTAGAAGCAATTTTTTGTCCACAATTCACAACAAACAAAAAAGAATATCTTATATCACAAAGGCTTAATGGTGCAAAACAATTAATAACGCTCTTCCAATATATAAACGCCGAGATAATTCACCAATATAGTAGCATATGACACATTTTAATCAAATTCAAAAATCCCGAAAATTCAAATACATGTCTGCAACAGAATGTACCAACATGAATCTTCCAAAAAGAAGCATGACCATGAAATTTCTAGAAAGCAGAAACGAAACCAAAAGTCTCAATGTTCAAAAGGGTAGATTCGAAAAGGAAATAAAGAAGCTAAGGTGTTAAATGGTGACTTGCTCAATTGTGTCCATGATTGTGGCTCTCCCTTGTTACTGTTCCTGTCTTATTTCTCAGCATTCAGCCCTGTGTATTGCAATGATTGAATATTGTTCATGCAGCGAGAAAGCATAGGTGGAGAAGTTTTGTTGGGTCGATGGATAATCTGTATGAGAAGGTATAAGTGTTAAGTAAGGAATGCTATAAGAGATTAATAAGAATGATTGAATGAAGAATAAGAATACTGTAGACAGAATGAAGAATGAAAACTCGTGACTCACTTTATATGCTGAGTATAAATCATGATGAAAACTATAAATATATTTCGGGAATAAGAATAACGTTGTGTGTGTGCATGAGAGAGAGAGAGAGATAAACAGTTACCTGTTGAAGTTGTTGGATTACCAAATCCATCTGCTATCAACTTGAATGGCGGGGATGTGGGAGATTTTGGGCCAAACCTGTGGATCCTTCTTCTCACATCGATTGCCCAGCAAAGGGCTTTTATAGACGCTTAGTTTTATTAGAGAGGCAGGCAGCTTTTCACCCTCCATATTCTCCAACTTGTCACAATGCTGAATAATTAGTTTCTGGAGGGAGGTGAGGTGGGCAAGTCCCTTGCATTCCAACGTCTCCACACTTTTCATGCGAAACAGTCTGAGAGACTCAAGGGAGGCAGGCAACCAACCTTCCTTTGGGAGGGATTTCACACTCTCGCCGTATTCACCATCAATGGAAAGATAAGTAAGCCCATGAAATTGCGAATTCTTGAATGCTGCAGAGCTCACCAGTTTCTTGCTGTAGCTGATTTCAAGAGATCTGAGGCTGCAGTGTGGAACCCCATCCCCAGTAGGAGACAAATCAACCTCTGGGCAACCCAGTAATGTGAGATGCTCTAGCTGAGGTGCTGCCATCCATATTGTCAACACGGACTTCAAACTCCTACACTCGTAGATATATAAAGAACGGAGAGATGAAAGAGAGCGTGACACCACAATAGACTCCATCTTTTCACACTTGTCGATTTCAACATCCTTGAGATTTGGAAAGGCATCCAACAACGAGAAGGATGTAAGTGAATCACAGCTGTTCCGTATTGATAGTTTCTGCAGCGAGTGATGTTGCCCATCCATTTCGAATTCTAGTTCTCCACAACTCTCGATCGTCAACTTTTTTAGCGATGGGGGAATAGCACTCACTGGAAACCATATGTGGGAGGAACAACCTGAGATGGATAAAGACGTGAGGTAAATCAGTTTCGTGTGCGTAATGACATCCACCACGGACTCCACTTGATGGTTTCCTTCAATTGATAGACGACGCAGTGAAGGAGGAAGCTCCGAAATTCTCACTTTATTGCCACCATCAATGTATAGAGTGCTAACTGCAGGAGCACTTGGAAGACAACAACTGAGCTGCTCGCAATTGAAAATTTTAAGTGATTGCAAAGATGGTAGATGATTCGGCAAATCTCCTCTCAACATCGGACACTCCCTTATGGTAAGCTCCCTAAGTCGAGGAAATGCATTGAACTCCAATGAACGCCACTCCTTCCAGTGAGGCATTGATTGAAACCAAAGAGTTTCAAGCATTGGGAATGGTGGTGTCTCCAAACAAGATTCACCATTCTGGTTAAAGTAAAACTCAGCATTCACAATCCCCACACTGTCAAACTCTGAAATGTATAGGTTCTTCAAAAAGGGCAACTGCCCAAGTGAAGGAAGCATTCGACAATTCCTGCAACTACGCAATGTTATTTTGGTGATGTTGTGGTAGGAAGAATGTCCCAACCAATCTGGAAATGTTGTACCCCTATAACCCTCGATTTCTAGTCCTTTCAAATTACTATGAGGTTGTAACTTGTTAAGTATCTCTCTTTCTATTTGGGAATCAGCGGTATTCTCATCTTTATCCGATGACCACCTCAAGCTCAAAGAGCTAATGCCTTCCTTATCAAACATTCTTGCCATCGAAGCTTCACTGCCGTTGACCACATTCTCCAATTTGGCAATGGAAATACATTGCTGTAGATTTGCAAGTGCTCCCAATTCTGTGATCTTCTTCTCTTCACACTTCCCAACAACATAGTCGCTTAAAAACTGCAAACTTTTCAATTTGCTCATGCCTTCCGGCATCTCAGACAGACCAGTCTCTCTAATATCAAGATGGCGCAAATTTACAAGATCTTTCATGCCAACCGGAAGCATTTTCAGTTTTTCACATCGAAATAGCTTCAAGGTCTGCAAATTGTACAGACTACCAAAAGACCCCGGCAGTGACACAATGTAAGTCCCAGAAAGATCCAAATAACGCAAATGAATCAACTCAGATATTGAATCAGGCACTGACTCAAGAGGAAAGCTTTTGAACGACAAAGCTCTCAGGTACTTCAACTGTGACAACATGATACAAGGTGCATTTTCCATATTGAATGGAATCCACTCTTTCAAGTTGATTTCAAGAAATGTCCTTGTATGTTTTAGTCTATCACAAACTCCCAAAAGATTTGACATTGGATAATTGCCTTTGGCGTTATGTGACAAATGACGAGCTTTAATATCAACCTCAACTGCATTCCGAAGCTCTTCAGCTCTGAAATAGAATTCTCTAGCATATGTCATTGCTAAATCATGAACAAGATCATGCATCACAAATTTCTTTTCCTCGGTACTATGAGGTTGCAAAAATGATCTCGCAATTAATTCATCAAAATATTCACCACCAACTTCTTCCATGGTCTTTTTTCCTACTGGTTGTAAAAAATTCTCTGCCATCCATAACAACATCAATTCATCCTTGCTAAATTCATAGTCCTTGGGATACAAGGAACAATAAACAAAGCACTGCTTCAAATATGAAGGAAGAAAATAATAACTTATCCTTAACGCTGGAACAACATTTATTCTGTCGTTGGAGAGCTCCCAAATTTCACTCTTCAGTAAATGATTCCAATATCTGATATCAGAATTTCCACGCAATAAGCCTCCAAGGGCTTGAGCTGCCAAGGGCAATCCATCACACTTCTTTACGATATCTCTGCCGATTTTTTCCAGGGTTGGATTCTCCACAGAAACAGTTGACAGACGTGCATGCTTTGTAAACACCAACCAACAATCTTCATCGGACAATGATCTTAGTTCATGAGGTGAAACAGTCTGCACTAAAGAAGCCACATTTTTGTTTCTAGTAGTTATGAGAATTTTACTTCCCTTAACCCCTTTTTGAAAAGGTTTTAGAAGCTTATCCCAATCACTATAATTTTCATTCCATACGTCGTCCAAGACAATGAAGAACTTTTGCCTCGACAACTTTTCCTTTAAATCAAGCTGAAGTAAATTCAAATCTGTCAAGTTACAAGAACTTGAAGTTATTGCCTCGATTACAGTCTTGGTGACCTTGACAACATCAAACTCTTCTGACACACAAACCCAACCTCGAAAATCAAAATTCTCCTTCACTTTGTCATCGTGGTAAAGCAATTGGGCCAAAGTAGTCTTTCCTATTCCGCCCATGCCCACAATGGGAATCACAGATAAATCACCATCAGCAGCATCATCATCATCCAACAACAGTTTCAGTATGGCCACTTTGTCTTCTTTCCTGCCACATATCTCCGATGGTTCAACAAGACATGTGGATGGAATTCTCCATGACATGTCCACCTTGGTACTCTCCTTCAGACGAAGATAGATTTTGCGTCTTACAACAGACTCTAGTGTGCCAACTATTTTTTCCATGTCACCAGTATCTTCTATATATGAATCAACAAGGCAAGACCAGGAGGAAGAGTTACCTGGATCCCTTTGAGTGCCAGCAATAGCGGCTTTAGTGGAGAGTTCATCGAGCAAGTCATCAGCCATAAAGAGAGCATCTTGAAGATCAACAAGCCACTTCTTCACTTTCTTGTCAGTAAACTGCTTCAGCTCAGCATCATCAAGAACAGGTCCAACATCATACAGACAATTCTGCAACCTTCCAAGCAAGTTGTTCCTTTCGAGGAAAGAGTCTTCTTCTTCAAGTATTGAAGTCAGGTTGTCCAAAACAGCATCAACAAAGGGAGAGAGGTAAGCTCCACCATAAAGTTTTTCAGCCATGGTTGAATCTCAAGTGAAGCAGATCAGATGGGATCAGAACAAAGAAAGAAAGTCAACGAATGAGGGAAGTGTTTGCTTTGTGTGGTAGGTGAAGTTGATTTGACGTGGTTTATGGTCTTCGGACAAAAGCATGGGATGGTGTTATGAAAGATAAACAATTGGTTAACGAATTGATGTGTGCTAATCACATGCTTAAGAAAGGAATCTAATGTAAGTCTCCATGAATCATGATACTTAGTGCTGCCTTCACATGGCTTCTTATTTTTTTTTTATTGGACAAACTTTGTTGTTATATTAACCCGCTCAATATTTATTTATAGTATATAGTATATTTTAATAAATGTTATGTTAAAAATATTTTAGAGAATATATTATAAATAGATTTTAAATATTTATTTTTAAAAAAGACATATGTTATTTATATTAGAGTTATACAAAATTGTATTTTTTTTCATTTTTTGATTTGCATTAATGGCTATACTTTGCCTTTTTTTGTGGGTTTTTTTGTTTGTAAATAATGAAAAAAAATAAATGAATGAGAATGAAAAACATATAAAAATGTTATATTAAATTTAAGAAATTTTTGACAATTAGTATAAGAGATTAAGAAATGAAGAGTAATAAGAGTTTTAATATGTATAAGTTGTAGAATTTGAATATTTGTAACTGAAATTTTTTATAATAATTATTATTATGACACGTTTAATGTATGTTTATTGCATTTAATTTGTACTTGATGTTTCAATTGAATAATAATAGATAAGAGTTTTTTGTTTTAACTTTTTTAAAACATTTTATCAAATCAATTTTGGGTATTAACTCTTTCGGTCTGTCATTACCACTGCAAATCCTTCTACAACAAAGAGAATACTCCACATGTAAATTGGATAGAACCGTTTATAAAAGAGGAATACATAAGCTACTTGCAATGAGTTCACAATTAAAATGTTATTATTTATAACAAATAAATAGGGCTATTGAAAATGATATTGAACAATGAGAAGAGTAAACGGCAAAGTTGAAAATCTTTAGGAAGATACTTGGGACAAATTTCCTACGTTCGCGGCGCCGAATGGTGACGTTGGTCTGAGACCCAGAATCGAGCTCTGGCAGGGAAACTGCAAGAGGAGAAATGGAGTTTGCCCTGGTTTATGCAATTTATGCAATGCGGCTCCGTCGGAGATGGACATCGCGATGTACAATTTGTTTTGAGGAAAAAACAATAGCTCATGGGATCGGAAGAGGATGGAGGAAATAGGATGAGACCGGAAGAGGAGGGAGGAAATAGGATCTTGGTACGGAGAGGTGCTAAAAGGGTGAGGGTTTGAGAAAGGTAATAAGCTCTTTGATTTGAGAGCTTTTTGTTGGAGTAAATGTTAATTTGTATTTTTGTTGTTTCAGAGATAAGGATTGATTTGGAAAAAGTTAATTTATTGGTTTTTATTGTGTTTTTTGGTTGTTTTTGTGTTTTTTTATGTGAAAATAAAAGTTGATTTGGCAAGATTTAAGTGGTAGATTCTAAAATTTTGCAAGTAAGCGTTTGTGCTAACATATATAACGTTAATAGAAGAAGAGAAATAACTTAGAACCAATGTGAATAAACCTATATACCTACTCTTATATATTAAGAATTATATATTAAGAAGAGATTTAGTAATTCAAGAACAAGCTGTAACGCATTACCAATTTGTTAACTGAAAACTAGCTGTAGTTCCACTTTATCACACTCATTGCTCACTAGATGATATAATTATAGAGTCAGTTTAAAACATAGCTCACTCAATTTTATTTAGCTTTTTTAATTTTTATTATCTCTAAGTGCTTTATATGATAGAATTTCTCTTCATGTATTCTTTCTCTTTTTGTCAACAAATTTAAAAGACTATGATATTTTGGGTAAACAACTTAAATTAGTTCTTTTGAAAAAAGAGACGTATAAAGACTTTTATTAATAGTAGCTTATCAGTAAGTTATTTTGTGTTTGAATTTTTAGTTATAAAAGTACTTATTTTAAAATTGTAGCGTTTGGTTAAATAATTCAAGAACTTGTTATAACTAACTATAAAAAAAATAGCAAGCTATATAAAAATAAAATCACATGTGAAAAAATAAAATTGAAATTTCATGTCACACACAATATTAAATACAAATTTAATAATAAAAATATAATGGTAAAATGATAAAAAAATAACTGGAAGAAATATATAAAGTATCTGATTCAAATGGAACATTATTTTAAAATGGGATTGGAAGGTCAATACTTTCAGTAGATGAATCATTACATGAAAATGGTAGTGGAGGGCTAATACTTCCAGCAGATGGAACATTAAGTGAAGATGATGGTGGAAGGTCAATGCTTTTAACAAATGAAACCTTACGTAAAAATAGTGGTGGAGAGCCAGTATTTCCAGCCGAAACAGACAATATTTTCACATAGCCAAAAATAAAAGTAGATTTTTTTTGTTTTAAAGTCAATCTTTTTAGAAAAATGATAGAATGACTTTAAAAAGTTGTGAATTAACTCTTCGAAAAGTTAAAAGCTTTTTTTTTTTTAAATAGTGCCAAACACGTATATTGTGATTCTCCAACTTGACACAATACCGAATACTTAGTTCCTAGAGGGAGGTAAGGTGGGCAAGTCCCTTGCATTCCAACGTCTCCACACTTAGTGGTAACTTCATTATTTATTCATGGACATAACAAGTTTCATTTCTTGTTTTCCTTTCTAGATATGTGCAAAGTATCCTTACATGGATCAATTTTATGGACTCTTATCAGCTTATGCACCTCAAATTTCGGTTTGTATTTTATCTCAAATCTCAAATCTATATATCTATATATAAATCATGTCCATGTCCATGTTCTTCTGGTTCCAGAGAGTTCTGAAGTCCTACAATCCGGGCGGAACCTTGAATTCATCGAAGGAAACAAATGCAAGCAGTCCAAACATTTCATCAGACGTGACAAGCATGTACTCATCAAGAGGAGGAATTGATGGATTTGCCATCAATCACATTGGAACTCCTATGCACTCTCTTGCAGATATAATGAACAGTGGACATGGACATGGCATGATCATGCCCCCGAAATGGGTTTTGGCTGCGGCCAGAAACTGCTGCAACCTTATTGTTTGATCTGGCAAGGATATTAAGCAAGTTTTGGGGTAGCATTACACCAAAATCCTCGTATCCTTGTCAGGCCCGATGGAATGCTACTTTCCTTTCTGGTGCTTAGGCAACTCATCCTTGGCTTAATTATATACTATAAAATTTGAAAATATTTGTTACTTTAAAAATTTTGCATATTAATAATTCAATATATCTGAGTACAATTTGTATCAAGATACAATGAGTTATTAATATATCAAACTTCTAAAGTGACAGATTTTTTGAAGGAGATGGAGTATATAACTATAATATTAAAATATAAATAGTAATGTAATTAACTAATTATCTTTCTGCAGAGGCTTGATATTTTGAAATAGAAAGACTAATGAACTATGTTGTGTGAGTATTGAGTTAAAATAACAGCAGCAATTTATAGCTCTTTTATATGTGTGGCTTTTACTATCATCTCTAGGTTTGGTGTTTTATCTATGGAACTTTGACTTTGTCAAGTAATGTATGATGCCATATTTATTAAAAATAAAAATAAGACATTTGACAAATGAATATTATAACTGGTTTCTTTTTAGTTGCTACTTTAGTTATACCTTCTGCATAATTAACATTTGACAGAAACACTTTGAAACAGATGAAATATTTGTCATAAAAATCTTATCTTTCTACATAAGAAGCTAAGTTAATGTTTTTAGTTTTTTATACTGATATGTTTATAATAAGTTGTTAATTGTTGATTGTTCCTTAGTTAAAGTAACATCATTTGATAAGTTTAAATTGACATTGTCAAGCAAAGACTTTTAGTTTCATGAAATACTAAGAATATAAGAAAAGTAATGTTCTTAAATAGAGGCAATTCTTTGTCCACAATACACAAAAAACAGAAAAAGAAAATCTTAAATCACAAAGGCTTAATGGTGCAAAACAATTAATCACAGTGCTCCAATATATAAACGCCAAAGTAATTCACCAATATAGTAGCATGACACATTCAAATCAAATACAAAATTCCCAAAAAATACAACTACATGTCTGCAAAAGAATGTACCAACATGAATCTTCCAAAGAGAACCATGACCATGAAATTTCTAGAAAGTAAAAACCAAAACCAAAAGTCTCAATCTTCAGAAGAGTAGGTTCCAAAAGAAAATAAAGAAGCTAATGTATTAAATTTTCCAATGCAATGAACACTTGCTCAATTGTGTCCATGATTGTGGCTCTCTCTTGTTTCTCATTTGCTTTCTGCATGGAAGTTTCACTCTCACCTGTTTCCAACACATATAAGTTATCATATTTTTCGAGTAATCAATGTTACTCAAACATTATAAAGTACATATTTATTCCTTGTCTGTGAAGATATAAATTTTCATGAAATGATATTTTGTCCAAAAAAAATCGTTAGTTCAGCTATCCATACCAATTATGACATGAGGTTTCATAAGCACTTAAATGAAAGCAGTGATAGTGAGAATTCCTCAGCATTCACCTGTGTGTATTGCAATGACTCAATATTATTCATGCAGTAAAAGCAAAAGCATAGCTGGAGAAGTTGTGTTGTCGGGTCCATGGATATTCTGTATGAGAAGATGTAAGTGTTACTGTTAAGTAAGGAAAGGTATAACACATGAACAACTAAGAACGATGAAAAATAGTGACTGAATTTATATGCAGAGTATAAACAAATACCTGTTGAAGTTGTTAGATTACTAAATCCATCTCCAATCAACTTGAATGTGGGGGATGTGGGAAATTTTGGGCCAAAGCTGTGGGTCCTTCAGCTCACACCGTTTACCCAGCAAAGGAGTTCCACAGATGATGAGTTGTGTTAGAGAGGCAGGCAGCTTTTCTCCCTCCATATTCTCCAACTTAAGACAACTCTCAATACTTAGTTTCTGGAGGGAGGTGAGGTGGGCAAGTCCCTTGCATTCCAACGTCTCCACACTTTTAATGTCATACAATGTGAGCGACTCAAGCGAGGCAGGCAACCAACCTTCCTTTGGGAAACACTTCACACACACACTCTTGTCGTTTCCACCTACAATGCTAAGTTGAGTAAGCCCATGAAACTGCGAATTCATGAATGCTGCAGAGCTCACCAGTTTCTTGCTGTAGTCGATGGCAAGATTTCTCAGGCTATGGTGTGGATCCCCATCCCCTGTAGCAGACAAATCCATCTCTGGGCAACCCACTAATGCCAGTAATTCTAGCTGAGGTGCTGCCATCCATAGCCTCGACACGGATTTCAAACTCCCACAATTCTCGATACCTAAAGAACGGAGACATGAAAGAGACCCTGACACCACAATAGACTCCATCTTTTCACACTTTATGATTCCAACATCCTTGAGATTTGGAAAGGCATCCAACAACGAGAAGGATGTAACCGAATCACAGCTGTTCTGTATTGATAGTTTTTGCAGCGAGTGATGTTGCCCATCCATTTGGAATTCTAATTTTCCGCAATCCCGAATCGTCAACTCTTGTAGTGATGCGGGAATACCACTCACTGGAAACCATATTTGGGTGGAACAACCTGCGATGGATAATGACGTCAGGCAACTCAGTTGCTTGTGCATAATGGCCTCCACAACCCACTCCACTTGATGATGGCTTCCTTCAATTGATATTTGACGTAGTAAAGGAGGTAACTCCCCAATTCTCACTTCACTCCCGCCTTTTATGATTAAAGAGGTCATTGCAGGAGCTCTTGGAACACAAAAACTCAGCTGCTCGCAATTCTCAATCTCAAGTGATTGCAAAGATGGTAGATGATTCGGCAAATCTCCACTCAACATCGGACACGAACTTATTTTAAGCTCCGTAAGTCGAGGGAATGCATTGAACTCCAATGAACGCCACTCCTTCCAGCAATCCATTGACGAAAACGAAAGAGTTTCGAGCTTTGGAAACGGTGGTGTCTCCAAACAACATTCATCTTTCAGGGAAAAGTAAAACTCAGCACCCACAATCCCCAGACTTTCAAAAAATCCAATTTCAAGGTGCTTCAAAGAGGGCAACTGTCCAAGTGAAGGAAGCATACAACAATTCCTGCAAAGATACAGAACTACCCTAGTGATGTTGTGGTAAGAAGAATGTCCTAACCAATCTGAAAATGTTGTACCCCTGTAATTCCAGATTTTTAGTCCTTTCAAATTTCTGTGAGGTTGCAACTTGTCCAGTATCTCTCTTACAATTTGGGAATCAACTATATTTTCATCTTCATCTAGCCGCCAACCCAACGTCAAAGACTCAATTCCATCTTTATCAAACATTCTTGCCTCCAAAGCTTCACTGCTGCTCACCACATTCTCCAATTTGCCAATGCAAATAGATTCCTGTAGATCTGCAAGTGCTCCCAATTCTTTAATCTTGTTTTCTTCATGTTTCCCGACAACATAGTCACTTAAGAACTGCAAATTTTTCAAATTACTTAAGCCTTTTGGCATATCATACAAATGAGTCCCTCTAGTATCAAGATGACGCAAATTCATAAGATCTTTCATGCCAACAGGAAGAATATGTAGTTCCCGACATTCAACCAGCTTCAAAGTCTGCAAATTGTACAGGTTACACAATGACTCTGGCAATGTCACGATGCAGGTATGAGACAGATCCAAGTAACGTAGATGAATCAATCCACCTATTGAATCCGGCAGTGACTCAACAGGAAAGCATTTGAACGACAATGCTCTCAGGTACTGCAACTTTGACAACAAGATACAAGGTGCATTTTCCATATTGAATGGAATCCACGCGTTCAAATTGATTTCAAGAAATGTCCTTGTATGATTCACTCTATCACAAACTCCCAAAAGTTTTGACATTGGATAATTGCCTTTGGCAATATGTGACAAACGACGAGTTTTAATATCAACCTCACTTGCATTCTGAAACTCTTCAGCTCTGAAATAGAATTCTCCAGCAAAGATCATTGCTAAATCATGCACGAGATCATGCATCACAAACGTCTTTTGGGGAGGTATGAAAATCGTCTTTTGGCGAGTATGATGTGGTTGGAAAAATGATCTCGCAAATAATTCATCAAAATATTCACCACCAACTTCTTCCATAGTCTTTTTACCTACTGGTTGCAAAAAATTCTCAGCCATCCATAACAATATCAATTCATCTTTGCTAAATTCGTAGTCCTTGGGATACAAGGAACAATAAACAAAGCATTCCTTCAAATATGAAGGAAGAAAGTAATAACATTTTTAATGCTGGAACAACATTTATTTTGCCATCGGAGTGTTCCCAGATCTCACTCTTCAGTATATGATTCCAATACTTGATATCAGAATTTCCACGCAATAAACCTCCAAGAGCTTGAGCTGCCAAGGGCAATCCACCACACTTCTTTACGATCTCTTTGCCGACATTTTCCAGGGTTGGATTCTCCATAGAAATAGTTGAAAGACATGCATGCTTTGAAAACACCAACCAACTATCTTCATCAGACAATGAACTTAGTTCAAGAGGTGAAACGGTTTGCACTAGAGAAGCCACCTTTTTACTTCTAGTAGTTATGAGAATTTTACTTCCCTTAACCCCTTTCTGGAAAGGTTTTAGAAGCCTATTCCAATCATCATAATTTTCATTCCAGACATCGTCGAAGACAACAAAGAACTTTTGCCTAGACAACTTTTCCTTTAAATCATGCTGAAGTAAATTCAAATCTGTCAAGTTACAAGAACTCGAAGTTATTGCCTCGATTATAGTCCTGGTGACCTTGACAATATCAAACTCTTCTGACACACATACCCAAGCTTGAAATTTGAAATTCTTCTCCACTTTGTCATCATGGTAAACCAATTGGGCCAAAGTGGTCTTTCCTATTCCGCCCATGCCCACAATGGGAATGACAGATAAATCACCATCAGTAGCATCATCATCATCCAACAACAGTTTCAGTATGGCCTCCTTGTCTTCTTTCCGGCCACATATCTCCGATGGTTCAAGGAGAGATGTGGATGGAATTCTCCATGACATGTCCACCTTGGCACTCTTCTCCAGACTAAGATAATGTTTGCGTCTTACAATGGACTCTAGTTTGCCAACCACTTTTTCCATGTCTCCATTATCTTCAATATACGAATCAACAAGACAAGACCAGGAAGAAGAGTTACCTGGATCCTTTTGAGTGGCAGCAATAACGGCTTTAGTCGAGAGTTCGTCGAGCAAGTCATCAGCGAAATAGAGAGCATCTTGGAGATCAACAAGCCACTTCTTGACTTTCTTGTCAGTGAACTGCTTCAGCTCAGCATCATCAAGAACAGGTGCAACATCATACAGACAATTCTGCAACCTAACAAGCAAGTTGTTCCTTTCGAGGAAAGAGTCGTCTTCTTCAAGTATTGAAGTCGTGTTGTCCAAAACAGCATCAACAAGGGGAGAGAGGTATGCTCCACCGTAGAGTTTTTCAGCCATGATTGGTGGATCTCAAGTGAAGCAGATCAGAATTCAGAACGAAGAAAGAAAGGCGATGGAAGAGGGAAGGGTTAGCAGTTTGCAAAGTACTCTCTGGGTTTCTGTAGCAGAAGCTAAGGCAAGTCCTTGGATCGTGTGGTGGTGGTGATGAGTGAAGTTGACTTGATGAACTTTATGGTCGTCTTTCACCCATTGCTGTAAATTTTTTTTTTGGACAGCAAATATTGAGGAATCTCGAATTTAAGAATAAAAAAATTTGGTTCCAATACATCATGCATAGTGGATATTGCAGCAACCACATCAATTTGTTCAAGAAATTAGTAATTTCTGGCCATTTCAGAGATTATCATTTTATCATATGTGTGTAATTGAATCGGGTTATGCTAAGTGTATACCAAAATCAGCCACTAAAATTAGCAATTAATATAAATACACATTGAAAATAAATTAAACCACACATGTATTTATATATAAATACATTAATAGCTGATTTTGGTATTTAAATAGCGTTTTTCTTTTAAAAAATAATAACAACAACAACAACTAGGGCTGGCAATTTATACCTTATTCAGATATACTCGTTCAAATAGGATTATTTACCTGATCTGTTGCGAATAAAATAGGGTGTTGTATGAATTTGTCTGCAGATAAGATAGAGTACGAGTTCAAGATATACCCTACTCTATCCTACTCTATCCATTACCAGCCTAACAAAAATCGCAACTATTTTATTCTCTCTCGGTCTCTCTCATATATTGGTCTAATTTCATCTCTCTCACAATTTTATAAAAATATTTTAAAATAGTTATTAACCAAACCTGATTTCCTTAAATTTTTTATAAATTTTTTTAATCAATTAATCTATTTAATTATTTATCTATCTATCTATTTTTATTATATAAAAATTAATACAAATCTATTATAGAATAAACTTATGCTATATTGATTTTTATAATTATGCTTCATCGTGTAATTTTACAATTTTACAATTTTACAACCTAAAAGATAATAAATCTTTACATAGTAATGATTCAAAACTTTAATCCTCTTAATAATCAATCAAATTTAATATGTATTATTACTCAATTGAATTAAAAAATAGCGATTAAATATAATTAATATTTATTCAGAATTATTACATATTCAAGTAATTTTTTATCCAAATTTATTTGAATAGGCCCTACATCAACAAAAACTACAAACATTAAAAGAGTGTGATTACCGATGACACGCGATGGTGCTTCTTTTTCTTTTTCTTTTCTCATGCCCATTTTTTTTCTTTTTCCCACCTTGGATGCGGAGAATAATTCATATTTATATTAAAACTATAATAATAACAAATTTAAGTTACAAATATTTAAAGTGTATATTATTATCCTATTTTTTAATCTCTCAAATGAAATGTCTAAATATTTTTAAACACATTTAACATTGACAAACAACATCTCCTTACTAAATATACATTTCAATATATCATGATTAATAAAATTTATTTATAATTTTACACTATATTTTTTGTATTTTTATTTTTAATTATTTTTTTATTATATAAAAATACTAGAAAGCACATTTCAATATTTATGGAAGAGACTAATTATTGTTATACATTTTTCTTTACTTTTTTTGAATAAGTATATTAAATTATATACAAATTATAAATATGTCACGACCTAAAATGAGACATGACGGCCGCTCAGGAAAATAATTCTATAGCAAGCCTAACATACTCAAATATAAGTTAAATAAAAAAGTTACAAATATTTTACAAGTTCTAAAATAAATAGTTATACATGTTTAACAAAAAAATAAAATAATTACGAATGATTGGATCCTGCTTGTGACATATAGAGTATATACATCTAAAAACTTGACAAAGAATATGTACTCATTGCAGATCGTTACTCTTGAATAAAAAATCTCATATAGTCAAGTACATGTTCCTGAAAATTATTTTTAGAAAAATGGGGTGAGTTTGAAAACTCAGTGACTAAACAATACACCTATAATCAACGTGAGACTGTATAAACACTATTATCAAAATAATTTTAATTAAAAATTAATAGTTGATAATAATAAGTACACCAATAAGGAAGTTCATTAAAAAATCAAATCAAAAGTCCACACATGGGCGATTCCACCTCTATGTGTAGCCATTTCCTCTTGTGTGTCCTAATAGAATAATAGATCTAACGCGTGGCTTTTACATTAAGCTAGCAACATCCCTGCTAGATTGAGTCTGAGTCAGATGCATATAAGTTAATGTCATAACCGCCGTTAACTACGATTTTCTAATACGAGCCTCCCAAACCACTTCAAAACATATAGTTTTAAATACAATAAATCTTTAATCTTTCAAATATATAAATTATCAAATCAAATCCAATCAGATAATACTTTCTCATCATAAATCTTTTCCAATCATACTTTTTTAATTATAAGAACATATTCCACAATTTTAAAGTGAGTGCCAACAAATACTTCAATGTTTCAAAAAGTATATATTCTTGTAAAATCAAATATTCTAAAATAAGATAAAATTTTATCAAACATATATATACTCTCATATAAAATTTCTAAGGTATAAACTTCATAAAAATAATTATTCAACTATAATAAATCAATTATTTTAATTAAATCAAAGCTCTTCAACTATAGTTTTATAAAAATAATCGAAACTTCATAATAGCATAAACCAAAGATTAACTTATATAAATGTAAAACCTACTCACAACGTGGTCTTAAGAGATCGAAGATACCAAACTCAGAGTGTCAAATTCAAGGTGAAGAGGATTGAAGCAGAATAGAATGAACGAGCATAGAATTTGGACCGGAGTAGCGACAAGATGGAGCTGGTGATAGTTTCGAGAATCTAGAGCAGAGAAGAACTAAAATCGAATTAAAACAAGGACAAGACATATTAAATGGTAGCATAATAGGATATGAAAGTTAGAGCAGAATCAGAGAAAAAGACTGGACCGGAATAATGACAGAAACGGTTCAGCTCCAGCAGCACTAACAACTCCGGCGGCAAAAACCATGGCTTGGCAGGTACATCCGAACGGCGACAGGAACAGCGGGGGTATGGACAGTCCCTCCTCCTTGGTCTTTCTCTCTTGCCTCGAACTCCTTCTCTCTTCAAAGCTCCAAATCTGCAACCGCGATGATAACGGCGAGACTAGCTTCTACGGCATGGCTAGGGCTCCGACAGTGACGGCGACGGAACCTCCCTCCCCTGTTCATCGCGCCTCTCTCTTCCGTGCATTCTTTTCTCTCTACTCGGGCTTCTCTCAGCGACGGCGACAGTCCTTCACAGCTACGACGACGACAGCAACGACGGCGTGGCTCTCACTAGTGTCATTCTCCTTCTCCACTTCTTCTTTCCTTTTTCTTCTTCTCTCTTTTTCTTTCTTTCTTGAGAAAAGAAGAATAAGAATATTGTAAAAATTTTACAAAATATTTTTTACAAACGAGCATTTAAATTTAATATTAATTTATATATTATTTAATTAATTTTTAAATTTGTACTATATAATATAATTTGTATAATTAATTTAGCTTTCTATGCAATGTGGAAGTCTTAATCTAGTTATGGTAATTTTTATTGTATTTATTGTATTATATAAACACTAATCAACGAAAATGTGACGGGCAAAGATTGTTAAGGAAAATGATAATAATAATAATAATATTTTAAAACTTATCAATGCTAGTCCAAATTTAATTTAATTTATACCTATTAAAAAATTAATATTAATATTAAAAATATGAAATAATTGATTTTTTTATGACATAATAAATATAATAATAGTAACAGATCTTTTTATTTTGTAAAAAGGATAAAAAATATTTTAAATAAAAACAGAAAGATTAAAAAGTAATTTAATTAAATAAGATGTACCAATTAGCTATTTATGCTAACGTGGTTTCGTAATAGAAAACTAAAAGGCTAATAATATATTTAGATACTATTGTGAGTTCTGTTTTAATATATTACTAATAGATAGGTAGATAGATATTTATTTGTCATAAAAATTTTATATTTTTAATAAGAAGCTAAAATAATATTTTTGTATTTAAATTTTTTATACAGATATATTTATAATAAGTAGTTAGGAAAAATTATTCTAAAGGACCGTTAGAAAGATTTAATTATTAAAAAGGACCTTTAATACTAAAATTATTAAGAAGGACCAAATCTTTTTATAATATTTAAGAAAATGAATCAAATCTTTCTATAATATTTAAGAAAACGAATTAAATCTTTTTTTAAGGAGATAAATATATTTTTAATTATTATTTATTTATTTTTTATAATCTTTATTGATGAGTTTGGAAAACTCTAAATTAATATTTGTGATGACTAAACATTATTAAAATAATTAATTACAAAATTATTAATTTGATCTTTATTTAATATATTGATTAATAATTTTGTTGCAGGTTTTATATATTGGGCCGAATTAAAAGGAAATGTTGCTAGCCCAATGATTAAAATATTCAGCATTAATATGAGTTAGTTTCTTATGGCTGAATGGAAAATAAATTAATTGGGCCAAAACTCAAACTTTATCATAAGCCCAATTAATTTGATTGAATCAAAATTTTATTGGGTCAGATTAAGCTTTATTGCAACAAAGCCCAATTTAAATTTTGATGAATGTTTCCATGCATGATCCGAATCCTAAGTCCATCAGGAAAGCCAATGTTAATATTTGTTTCATGCTTCCCAACGGATCCCAACTCTCCTTTTTGAATGGATTCCAAATTTAATTTGATAGCATTGGAAACATGAGAGAGAATATGAGTGTCATTGATTTGACTACAAGCACTAAAGCTACACGCTTTCCAGCAAAGAGAAAGGGAAATTGATTTACTTTATTCTCTATCTTTGTTCCATTAATTATTAACTTCTCTTTCCTCTCTCTCATCTCATTCTCTCTTCGGTTATTACACAAAAAATATTGGTAGCCATGGAAGCAAATGTAAGCTACCGAAAGGAAGGGAGAACAAGCTACAAGACCATCATGATGATGGCACGAAAAAGAAAAAGAAAAGTATGCTGTGGCTAAGATTTGCATCACTTATGGTAAGATTTTGTGATGAGATCTTGGCTTCTTCATGCTCAAAAAAGGAAGATGAAGATTCGGCCAGCAAGGGAGATTCTTGAAGCATGGCTTGTCTTTGATTCTGCTCAACCACCACAGGGAGTAGCTAGAGTGGCGAAGTGATGGTAGAGGTAGAGATTGAAGCAGATGAAGTCATCATCATCATGAAGCATCAAGGGCCAGAAATCCATCTTGGAGAGCAAGCCAAGGATGGAGAGCTCGGATTAATGAAGAGTGATGATCAAGAAAGGACTAGAGGTAATTGCATGTTGGGTTTTACATGGTTATCTCTTCTCTCTCTATGTGGCCGAACCGGTTCTGTTTGTTGAAGGAGGAAGAAGTTGGTTCGGTTTTTGGCTTCAATAAGTGGAGGCTTCTCTCTTCTATAATAAGGGAGAACAGCCACTGTTTGGAGCAAGGAGACAGTGTGAGAGTGCAAGGCACAGGGTTCTCAGAGCTACCTGAGCTAACATATGTTCTTCTCCTTCAAAGTATTCTGTTTAATATTTTTCTGTTTAATTTTGTCATGTCTTGAGTCTCATGGAAAAAGACAAACAGTGAGGTTTGTAAGAAAAAGCCATAGAGCGGAAAAAGGCAGAGAGTGCAAAATTAAAAGAAAAAGCCATAGATGTCTTAGAGTTCCTTTGTACATCTGTGTTGTGTTTCATGATTCTGTGGGAATCCCCTTGTAAGTTGGGTTAGCACTTTACAAGTTGTAATCTGGTTGATTATAGTGAAATTCCATCATTTTTGTGATGGAGACTGGATGTAGGCTGCACTGCACTGAGTAGCTGAACCAGGATATATCTGGGTGTTCTCTTCTTTCTCTTCCTACTTCAATTCTGTTTTTACTGTTCAAGATGAATCATCAGAAATGTCTCGTGACAAATGACGAGACAAAATGAAAATGTCTCGTGCCTAGGGATGAGCTAAAAACAGAAAAGCTTTCTGTAAGTCCAGCAAGTATCAGCAAGCAAAAAGGGGCTAAGATTCAACCCCCCCTTCTCTTAGCCACTGAAACCATCATTTATGTTGATAAATTTTATTTCTCTTAAAATATTAGTAATTTTTATTAATTAATTAATTATTTTTATTTATTTTTATTTTTATGACCGAAAAAAAAAGACAAAAGTTCATAAAAGTAATAAATAAATAAATAAATAAATAATAAAAAATTACCAAAATTTTAGAAAAAAATTTTTAATATAAAAATTATAAAAAATAAATAAAAATAGTTAAGAATCAATATTTTAATAATTAAATCTCCCTAACAGTCTTTTAGAGTAATTCTTTTTAAATTAATTAACTAATTAATCCCCAGTGAATATTTATAAATATCTATATAACATTGTAAATCAAATAGCATATATTAAAGATTATACAAAATAAATAAAAAAATAGTTAAGAATATATTTATCTTAAATATTTATCTTCTAAAACTATTTATAAGAAGAAGATAAAAAAAATAGTTAAGAATATATTTATCTTCTAAAACTATTTATCTTAAATATTTATCTTAAATATTTATCTTCTTCTTAAATATTTATCTTCTAACACTTGTTTCTATGCTCTGAGTTTACTTGGCAGGTGTGGAGTGCTTGAATATCAATGTTTGGCCAACAATGGTCTATTTCAGGCACGATGAAAGAACATTTTCTGTGTTGGATAGAGGAGCCGAGGAGCAGGGAGGATAGAGAGCAAAGATTGAGATGCTTCTGTGCAAACATTTGGAATATCTGGTTAAAAAGGAATAGAAGGATATTTCAGAATAAAAACAAAGGTGTTGAAGAAATTACTCACATGACTGTCATGAACTATAACGAGTGGAGAGGTGTGGACCTTTCTAGTTGTTGATGGCTATACCAGAGATGACAGGAGGATTTCTTAATGGCTGTTGTGTTACTTTTAAGTTGTTATTTTGTTTCTTGTTTGATTACTCCACTGTATTGTGTTGAACTCTTTGTTTTAGAAAAAAAGGTAGTTAACTGTTTTGAGTAAAGTTGATATCATTTGATAATTTCAAATTGACATTGTCAAGCAAAGATGTTTAGTTTCATGAAATACTAATAAAAGAATACGAGAAAAGTAATGATTTTAATTAGAGACATTTAGACTTAACGAGGCGGGCGAGGCAGGCGAGGCTACGAGGCGGCGAGGTGTAGCAGCAAGGTCAGCGGCGCGTCTCCTCTCTCCCTCGCGATTCCCAACGGCAACGATTTTAATATGAAAAAAAAAGTTAAGGATGATTCTAAATAAAAAATTAAGTTTGGACGGTTTCGATTCTGACCCTCAACATTAGGGACCAAAACAATACTTATCCTTAAAATTTACAATAGATGGCAACAAAGTTAAAAATAAAATCATATGCTTTGGGTGCAAATTGCATTCCATTCCCTAGCTGGATAGCTGCAACACTAAGACAGGAGCCAAAATGATTAAAAGGTGTCACATAGAACCACACATTCCATCCCCTTGAGAGCCATTAATCTAGGCAGCATTTAAGATCCATGCTACTTTTATGAGCCTCTTTGACACAACTAATATAAACTCCAAAAGGGTCAAGTTTCATGCCTATTTATGTGATATAATCTACACAGAAATTCAAACTCAAACAACACTAAAATGCATCAAAATTAAACTACACTTAAATACATCAAAATTAAACTCTTAAAAAATTTAGATAAGAAAATCTACTTTTGTAATAAAGTTGAATTGTGCTTTTGTACATTTCCATCTAGTGCTTTGTATCTCTTTTAGGATGTAAATTTGGACAAGCAATCCAGCAGATAGCTACCACCTTTTCCTTACCAATTGATAGAAACTTTAGTTGAGTGCAAACTATCACCAATATTTGGTTCGATTTGAAAGTCTAATAGACTAATAGTGGAAGAAATCACCTGAAGTAGAAGTAGAAGGAAACCCATAGTAGTTCCCCCCAAAAATGTATAGAACATCAGCATGATTTTTGGTTAATGGGAAAATCAATAAAAAATTTGTTGCTCAAACTCAAACCTTATTGTCAAACAAAAATGAAGTTAACCAAATTGAACTTCAGTATCCTAATAATGGACACTCCAACAGTTGAGGCTTCAACTTTTAACCATACTAAAATGAGACCCACGCGATGTGCAGATAATAAATTAATAATAGTATATAGTATATTTTAATAAGTATTATATTATTTAAAAGAATAATTTAAATATATGTAAACTAATTTTATGTAGTCTTTGTCCTTTTTTTGCTGTTGCAGTTGTTACTTTCTTCTTTCTGTCATATGTTATTCTGCAAACATACTCTTTATAAACCATTGACTTGTGTACCTTCTATTATTTTTTGTTCTATTTTTGTATGTATGTCCTTCGTCTGAATATGTATCTTGGATTTATTTACTTTTCTTTCTCTTTAATATCTTGATTGGTACGTCATCTTTGTATGATGATCTTAGTGTTGACAAAACTGGTTTCTATAATCAATGAATAATATAAATTAGCTATGAAGCATGGACACTTCTCCGATTTGCCGTGTCCGCGTGTCGGACACATTTCGGATACAACACTTATCAACACTAGAATGAGACCCGCGCGATGCGCGGGATGGTAAATTAATGATTGTATATAATAAATATTAAAAATTGTTATATTTTGTAGAAATAAATTAAATATGTGTAAATTGAAACTAAATTTAAAAGGTGTTTTATTTTATATAATTTGTAGTACAAAAGATTTGGATGTTGGAGTTGTACAAAGTGACATTTTTATTTAGTGGCTTGATTTTTGCATTTGTTTTAGTTGATGGACTTAGTCATCTTATGTGGCGCTCGTCCTCCTTTTTTTTTGTTGGTTGTTAGAGTTGGTGCTTTCTTCTTTTTGTCGTACGTTCTTGCGAAAACATGTTCTTTATGAATTGTTGAGTTTAATGCACTTTCTATTTTGTTATTTGGTTCCAACTTTGTATGTATGTTCTTCTTTTGAAGATGTGTCTTGAATTTGTAAGGTTTTCTTTCTCCTTAATCTCTTGATGGGGTGGTGCTTCAATGTCATTATTTTTCTGAAATGTCATTAGATTTGAAGCAGTTGTGCCCAATAAGTTTTTTGTGTCGCCATCAAATAGTACAAAAGTTATTGTAACACTTTGATGTAAAACCTTTAATTGAATTCTGAACCTAAAATAAGTATTGGGCTAGCAACTAATAATTTGATAGATGAGATTATGAAAAGCATATAGAGTTACCTTATTGTTGGATATTGTTGTGTTTGATTACATGTGCCACAAATGTAGTTGTTTCTTTTTTTTATATGCTTTTTTCTGACACTTTTTACATTTAACATAATTGCTAAAATTGTGATGATCTTTTCCTATTCCAATATTCAATTTATGTTATCATTAGGTATATGGTATTTGAGTAAGTATGAATGTATGATGTATGTTATGATTTTTTTTTGTCATACCTGATCATCAGATTCTCATTGCAGTTTGGAAATAAAATTTTTTGTACTAAATTTGATGTTATGTGAAGGAATAGTGATAAGAGACTTATATATGTAGTTTAAATGGTATGAAATTTAAATACTTATAACGTAAAATTTATTATGATTAATAATATTATTATTATGACATTTGTAATATGAATATTTATTACCTTTAGTGAGTTATTTATAAAAATTAATAAATTAATTGTTGTGGTTATAAATTTATTGTTTATAATAAATATAAGAATATAAATTCAATGTATTTGGAGGTTATAAATTTATTGGATTCTATTTTTTAGTTTTTTATTTGTATCTAATATGAAAATGTATGTCTAATATCATATTTTTTGGTTTCGTTTTGATACTCTTTTAATAAATTTGTTTTTTTTAATTTTCAAATATTCTTTTCAAAATTTATATTGGTAAAATAAAATAGAATTTATTTTTAATAATAAGTAAAAACTACAATAATAGTTCTTTGTACCTAGTGTTACTTATAAAAATTAAAATGATTATTTTTTTTTACCAAAAATACAGAGACTCGAACTTGCGACCAATATGGGAGACTATGCCATTTGAGGTATAACTCATTAACAAAAATGAAAATGATTATAATAAACATAATTATAATAATAAAATATAATTTTTATTTTTTAAACTTTTAATTTATAAATTGATTGTTGCGGTTATAAATTTATTGTATTGTTTATAACGGTAAGATATAATAAATATAAGAATATAAATTCAATGTATTTGGAGGTTATAAAGTTATTGGATTCTAATTTTTAGTTTTTTATTTGAGTATTTTATTTTTTTTGCTGATTTGGAAATAATAGTTGATTTGACAAGAATTGAGTGATTGATTATAAAGTTGTGCCAAGTAAGCAATATTATTGACATGGCATTAGTAGGAGAAAAGAAATGTCTCAAAAGTAATGTGGTGCATGCTTATGTATCTACTTTTATATATTAAGAATAGATGGTGCAAAACAATTTATCACAGTGGTGCAATATATAAACACCAAGGCAATTCACCGAATATAGTAGCATATGACACATTGAAATCAAATTAAAAAATCCCAAAAATTCAAATTCAAATACATGTCTGCAACAGATTGTACAACATGAAATTTCTAGAAAACAGAAACCAAACCAAAAGTCTCAATGTTCGAAAGTGCGGATTCCAAAAGGAAATATTAAATTTTACAACGCAATGGGTCACTTGCTCAATCGTGTTGTTGCACGATTGCTTTTTGCATGAAGGTTTCAGTCTCACCTGTTACACCACATATAAGTTATCGTGTTTTTTGAGTAATCAATGTTATTCAAACATTATAAAGTATATAAAAATCTTACTATTCCTGTCTTATTTCTCAGCATTATGTTGGGTCCATGGATAATCTGTATGAGAAGGTATGATATAACAATATAACACATTAATAAGAATGATTGAATGAAGAATAAGAATATTGTAGAGAGAATGAAGAATGTTGTTGGATTACCAAATCCATCTGCGATCAACTTGAATGGCGGGGATATGGGAGATTTTGGGCCAAATCTGTGGATCCTTCTTCTCGCATCGTTCGGCCAGCAAAGGGCTATCATAGATGCCGAGTTTTATTAGAGAGGCAGGCAGCTTTTCTCCCTCTATATTCTCCAACTGGCAACAACGCTCAATACGCAGTTCCTGGAGGGAGGTGAGGTGGGCAAGTCCCTTGCATTCCAAAGTCCCCACACTTTTAAGGCATTTAATTCTGAGGGACTCAAGGGAGGCAGGCAACCAACCTTCCTTTGGGAAGCTCTTCACACACTCACTGTAATCAGAAACTTCACGATAAAAGATAAGACTAGTAATCCCATGAAACTGCGGATGCATGAATGCTGCAGAGCTCACTAGTTTCTCGCTGTAGGTGATTTCAAGATATCTCAGGCTACGGTGTGGATGCCCTGTATCACACAAATCAATCTCTGGACAAGCCACTAATGAGAGTTTCTCAAGCTGAGGTGCTGCCATCCATAGCGTTGACACAGATTTCAAACTCCCACAATAGAAGATATATAAAGAAAGGAGACAAGAAAGAGAGCGTGACACCACAAGAGACTCCATCTTTTGGAATTCGCTGATACTAACACTCACGAGATTTGGAAAGGCATCCAATAACGAGAAGGATGTATGTGAATCACAGCTGTTCCCTATTGATAGTTTCTGCAGTGAGTGATGTTGCCCATCCATTTGGAATTCAAATGATTCTCCACAATTCTCGATCGTCAACTCTTGTAGTGATGGGGGAATAGCACTCACTGGAAACAATATGTGGGAGGAACAATTTGAGATGCATAAAGAAGTGAGGCAACTCAGTTGCATATGCATTATGGCCTTCACATCCCGCTCCACTTGATCGTTTCCTCCAATTGATAGTTGACGCAGTAAAGGAGGTAGCTCTCTAATTCTCACTTCATTCCCGTTTCCAAATATGCCTAAAGAGGTCATTGCAGGAGCTTTTGGAACACAACACCTCAGCTGCCCGCAACTCTCAATAGTAAGTGATTGCAAAGATGGTAGATGATTGGGCAAATCTCGTATCAACATGGGACAGTCCTGTATTGAAAGCTCCCTAAGTCTCGGAAATGCATTGAACTCCAATGAACGCCACTCCTTCCAGCAATCCAATGACTCAAACTTAAGAGTTTCAAGCATTGGGAATGGTGGTGTCTCCAAACAAGATTCACCATTCTGGTTAAAGTAAAACTCAGCACCCACACTTTCCAGACTTCCAAAGCGTTTAATTGTTAGGTGCTTCAAAGAGGGCATTTGTCCAAGTGAAGGAAGCATACAGCACCCGCAGCAATTATACAATGTTATTTTGGTGATGTTGTGGTAGGAAGAATGTCCCACCCAATCTGGAAATCTTGTACCCCTGTAACCACCCATATATAACTCTTTCAAATTAGTGTGAGGTCGTAACTTGTCAAGTATATCTCTTTCCATTTCGGAATCAACTCTATTCTCTCTATGCCACGACCAACCCAACACCATAGAATCAATGCCATCCTTATCACACATTCTTGCCTCCAAAGCTTCACTGCTGTTCACCACATTCTCCAATTTCCGAATGGAAATTGATTTTTGTAGATCTGCAAGTGCTCCCAATTCGTTAATCTTGTTTTCTTCATGCTTTCCAACAACAAAATTACTTAAAAACTGCAAACTTTTCAAATTGCTCATGCCTTTTGGCATCTCATGCAACCCATTCCTCTCAATACCAAGATGACGCAAATTTACAAGGTCTTTCATGCCAGCAGGTAGCATTATCAGACTCGTACAGATATTCAACTTCAAGGTCTGCAAATTGTATAGGTTACCCAATGACTCTGGCAATGTCACAATCTTGGTCTCAGAGATATCCAAGTAACGCAAATGAATCAACTCATCACCTATTGAATCAGGTACTGACTCAAGAGGAAAGCATTTCAACGACAGCACTCTCAGGTACTTCAACTGTGACAACAAGATACAAGGTGCGTTTTCTATGTTAAATGGGATCCATGACTCCAAATTGATTTCAAGAAATGTCCTTGTGTGTTTTACTGTATCGCAAACTCCCAAAAGTTTTGAAATTGGATAATTACCTTTGGCATTATGTGACAAATGACGAGCTTTAATATCAACCTCAACTGCATTCCAAAGCTCTTCGGCTCTGAAATAGAATTCTCCAGCACATGTCATTGCTAAATCATGCACAAGATTATGCATCACAAATATCTTTTCACGGGAATTGTGAGGTTGGAAAAATGATCTCGCAATTAATTCATCAAAATATTCACCACCAACTTCTTCCACAGTCTTTTTATCTACTGGTTGCAAAAAATTCTCAGCCATCCATAACAATATCAATTCATCCTTGCTAAATTCATAGTTCTTGGGATACAAGGAACAATAAATAAAGCACTGCTTCAAATATGAAGGAAGAAAATAATAACTTATTCTTAATGCTGGAACAACATTTGTCTTGTCATATGAAAGTTCCCAGATTTCACTCTTTAGTAAATGATTCCAAGACCTGATATCCGAATTTCCACGCAATAAGCCTCCAAGGGCTTGAGCTGCCAAGGGCAATCCATCACACCTCTTTACCATATCTCTGCCGATTTTTTCCAGGGTTGGATTCTCCAAAGAAATAGTTGAAAGACGTGCATGCTTTGAAAACACCAACCAACAATCTTCATCAGACAATGGACTCAGTTCATGAGGTGAAATAGTCTGCACTACAGAAGCCACATTTTTATTTCTTGTAGTTATGAGAATTTTACTTCCCTTAACCCCGTTCTGAAAAGGTTTTAGAAACCTATTCAAATCATCATAATTTTTATCCCATACATCGTCCAAGACAATGAAGAACTTTTTCCTCGACAACTCTTCTTTTAAATCATGCTGAAGTAAATTCAAATTTGTCAAGTCACAACGCCACGAAACTATTGCCTCAATTATAGTCTTGGTGACCTTGACAACATTAAACTCTTCCGACACACAAACCCAACCTCGAAAATCAAAACTCTCCTTCACTTTGTCATCGTGGTAAACCAACTGGGCCAAAGTAGTCTTTCCTATTCCGCCCATGCCCACAATGGGAATGACAGATAAATCACCATCATCAGCATCATCATCATTATCCAACAACAGTTTCAGTATGGCCTCCTTGTCTTCTTTCCTGCCACATATCTCCGGTGGTTCAACAAGAAATGTGGATGGAATTCTCCATGACATGTCCAACTTTGTAACCTCCTTCAGAGGAAGTGAAATTTTGCCTGCTACGACAGTCTCTAGTCTTCGAACTGTTTTTTCTATGTCACCAGTATCTTCTATGTATGAATCAACAAGACGAGACCAGGAAGAAGAGTTACCTGCCTCCCTTTTAGTGGCAGCGATGGCGGCTTTAGTGGAGATCTCATCGAGCAAGTCATCGGCCATATAGAGAGCATCTTGAAGATCAACAAGCCACTCCTTCACTTTCTTGTCACTGAACTGCTTCAGCTCAGCATCATCAAGAACAGGTCCAACATTATACAGACAATTCTGCAACCTTCCAAGCAACTCAAGAGCAGAGTCGTTTCCGTTGAGGACAGAATCATCTTCAAACATTGAAGACAGGTTATCCAAAACAACCTCAACCAAGGGAGAGAGGTAAGCTCCACCATAAGGTTTTGCAGCCATGGGTGAATCTCTAGTGCAGCAGATGAGATGGGATCAGAACAAAGAAAGAAAGAAAGCTGATGGATGATAGGGTTGGCAGTTTCTCTCTATTACAAGAAGATTACAATAATATTCTCTTCTTCTTTTAAGGGAGAACACTTCCCTCTTAATATATATAAAAAAATATTTATCAAAAAAATTCTTATACTTTTTTCTCTATTTTCTCTATTTGTTATCTAATGAGATTATCAATTTATATTAAAACTCTTCTCACCTTAACCACACAACAACTATAGGTGAATAATGTGTATTAATTTCCACCATTAATGTTTAATGGCTTATAAGTAAGATAATTTTTCTCCTTTCATTTTGTTAGATTTTTATTTCTGTTTCATAAAAATTAACTTTACTATTTTTAGATGAAGTTGACTTTGATGAACTTTATGATCGTGTTCTGAGGTGATCACGCGGAATGCTAGGAAGCATTGGGTAGGCCACCAAAAATAAATAAATTACATTATGTTTCCTTTTCAGTGATTTCAGAGGACAATTATTTGAGGTGATTTTTTCTCAAGCTTAGACAGAATGGCAGAGAATGGTGGCTATTTCTGGTTTGAAGAAATCTTAGACAAAATGGCAGAGGAAGAAGAGAATAGAAAGCAATGAAAAATGAATCTGAAGTTTGATTTAGAATTTGGAAAATTATTACTATATCCGGAAATTCATAACTAACTTCAACTAATTCTGTTTTGATAGCAGAATCTGGTTTCACATTATCTCTATGATGCTTCCAAATACATCATGCCTAGTCCATCAACCAGATCAATTTGTTCAAGAAGTTAATACTTTCAGCATTTCAAAGTTTATCACTTTTATTTTGTGTGTGTGTGGAATAATAATAATAATAATAATAATAATAATTTGTACGTGAGTATTCGAAAATTGAAATAACTATTTTGGTTTTTCTTAGTCTCTCTTATATTTGGTTTTTTTGTTCTTTCTAATTATTGGATAGAGTTAAACCTGATTCTTTTAATTTTTTTTACTAATTCTTTAACAACTGAATTATAGTAATTCTTATCATATCTATTATCTTAAATAAAAAGAATAAATATTTTTTTTGGTCTTTGACCATTTATTCTAATGACAAAGTGTCTTTTTACAATTTGAAAATACTTGATCGGTCTCCAACCATCTCTATATTTGGTCAATTTTCTAAAAATATTTGTTATACAGAAAGTGTACAAAATTAAGAAAATTTAGACATCTGTTAACAATTTCTTTTAAAAAAAGTAATGTTAAAACATATGTTAAAAAAATAACATTACGAATTTTGAATTATATTAACCATTTTCTGATGAAAAATTCCATGGGATGTTGTTTTGAATGATACTCAGTGCTGCCTTCACATGTCTTCCTATTTTCTATTTCTTCTCTTATTTGATGGTTTGAGGAGGAAATTTCAACTTTTATTCATTGTCAAAGATCTTATTATTACTATTTAACTTTTCACTTATATTTAGTGGGATAAACATAGTTGTTGCTGCATTATTGACTAATTTTTTTATTTTTCTAATGAAACATACAATTCTTAATCAACAATGCATAATAAAATAGGGGGGGGGGGGGGGGAATAAATACGTGTATGCAAAAGAATAGCAAATGATGAATTTACCCCAATAATACGTGTATAAACCCCAATAACTAAAGCAAAAATGAATTTATCTGCTAAACTTTAGTTCGTGTGTCTGAAATTTCTTATCAAATGGTTTAGGAAAAAAAAAATTAAAGAGTAACATACACATGAACCGAAATTCTAAAGGTAAAATTTTTTTCCCAATAAGAAGGACTATATCAATTTGATAATGGTCAATATTATGATGGCAATGAGGTCTTTTCCTGGTATTCCTTTGGCACTTCCTCAAGCTGGAGCTGATTGACCCTGCAGCAGATGTACGAATTGGCTCTGGCCACGTGGCTTTCTATGAGAACCCCAAACTTCATGCAGAAAAAGAAAAACCATAGCTGCAGAAGTTGTGATGTTGGCTCCATGGATAAGCTGTATGAGAAGTTATAAAGTGTTAACTGTGTGAGTAAGGAATGAATGATATAAGACATTAATAATAATGAAGAAGAAGAATATTGTAAACAGAATGAAGAATGAAAATATATTTGGGCAATAGAGAATATTGTTGTGTGTGTGAGAGAGAGATATATAAAGAAACAGTTACCTGTTGAAGTTGTTAGATTACAAAATCCATCTGCTATCAACTTGAATACCATGGATATGGGAGATTTTGGGCCAAACCTCTGGATCCTTCTCCTCGCACCGTCTTCCCAACAAAGGGGTTCCTTTGATGATGAGTTGTTTTAGAGAGGCAGGCAGCTTGTCTCCCTCAATATTCTTCAACTTGGAGCAATGATGAATACTTAATTGTTGGAGACAGTTGAGATGAGCAAGTCCCTTGCATTCCAACGTCTCCACACTTTGAATGTAAAAAAGTGTGAGAGACTCAAGTGAGGCAGGCAACCAACCTTCCTTTGGGAGGCACTTCACACTCTCCTTATATTCACCGAAAATGCGAAGATGAGTAAGTCCATAAAATTGCAAATTCATGAATGCTGCACAACTGATTAGTTTGGAGTAGCTGATAGTAAGAGATTTCAGGCTACAATGTGGATCCCCATCCCCTGTAGGAGTCAATTCAATCTCTGGGCATTCCAGTATTGTGAGATCCTCTAGCTGAGGTGCTGCCATCCATAGCGTTGACACTGACTTCAAACTCCAACAACCGGATATATATAAAGACCGAAGACATGAAAGAGACTGTGACACCACAATAGACTCCATGTTTCTACACTCCTTGATTTGGAGACGCACGAGATTTGGAAAGGCATCCCAAGAGAAGGATGTAGCTGAATCATAGTAGTTAATTATATTCAGTGACTGCAGGGACTTGTGATGCCCATCCATTTCGAGTTCTAGTTTTACACAACCTGATATTGTCAACTCTTGTAGTGATGCAGGAATACTACTCACTGGAAATGATATGTGGAAGGAACAATCTGAGATGGATAAAGACGTGAGGCAAGTCAGTTGCTTATGCCGAAAGGCCTTAACCACCGGCTCCACTTGATCAATTCCATGAATTGATAGTTTACGCAGTAAAGGAGGTAGCTCCCTAGTTCTCACTTCTCCAGCACCAACTATGTTTAAAGAGGTCATCACAGGAGCTCTTGGAAGACAACAACGGAGATACTTGGAATTGTCAATGGTAAGTGATTGCAAAGATGGTAGATGATTCGGCAAATCTCCTCTCAACATGCGACAGTCACTTAAGGTAAGCTCCGCAAGTCGAGGGAATGCAAACTCCATTAAACGCCACTCCACCCAGTCACTAATTGAGCAAAATGTAAGAGTTTCAAGCACTGGAAATGGTGTCTCCAGACAAGATCCACCCTTGTAAAACTCAGCACCCACAGTTTTCAGACTTTTAAAATCTGAAATTGTAAGGTGCTTCAAAGAGGGCAATTGTCCAAATGAAGGAAGCACAGAACATTTATTGCAATGTTGCAGGGTTAGTGTGGTGATGTTGTGGTAGGAAGAATTTCCCAACCAATCTGGGAACGTTGTGCCTCTGTAACCACATATCTCTACTTCTTTCAAATTACTGTGAGGTTGTAACTTGTCAAGTATATCTCTTTCAATTTGGGAATCAGCTGCATCCTTCTTTTTGACACCAAAAGCAAAAACTACATCCCTACTTTTATTTGACGACCAACTCAACTTCAAAGAGTCAATGCCATCCTTATCGAACATTCTTGCCTCCCAAGCTTCACTGCTGTCGACCACATTCTCCAATTTGTCGATGGAAATTGATTCGCGCAGATTCGCAAGTGCTCCCAGTTCTTTGATCTTGTTCTCTTCATGCTTCCCAACAACAAAGTCGCTTAGAAACTGCAAACTTTTCAATTTGCTCATGCCTTTCGGCATCTCGCGCAAACAAGTTGCTCTAATATCAAGATGCCTTAAATTTACAAGATTCTGCATGCCATCCGGAAGCATTTTCAATTTTTCACATCCAATCAGCTTCAAGGTCTGCAAATTGTAAAGATTACCCAAAGACTCGGGCAATGTCACAATGTAGGTTCCAGAGAGATCCAAGTAACGCAAATGAATCAACTCACCTATTGAATCAGGCACCGACTCAAGAGGAAAGCATTTGAACGACAAAGCTCTAAGGCGCTTCAATTTTGACAACAAGATACAAGGTGTGTTTTCCATGTCAAATGGGATATTTGGTGACAAATTGATTTCAAGAAATGTCCTTGTATGTTCTACTCTAGCACAAACTCCTAGAAGTTTTGAGATTGTATAATTGCCTTTAGCATTATGTGATAAATGACGGGTTTTAATATCAATCTCAACAGCATTTTCATGCTCTTCTGCTCTAAAACAGAATTCTCCAGCATAGATCATTGCCAAATCATGCACAAGATCATGCATCACAAATGTCTTTTCATTGGTACTATGAGGTTGGAAAAATGACCTCACAAATAATTCATCAAAATATTCGTCACCAACTTCTTCTAGAGTCTTTTCTCCTACTGGTTGTAAGAGATTCTCCGCCATCCATAACAAGATCAATTCATCTTTATCAAATTCATAACTCTTGGGATATATGGAACAATAAACAAAACACTTTTTTAGACACGAGGGAAGGTAATAATAACTAACTCTTAAAGCTGGAACAATTTTGATCTTGTCATTGGAGGATTTCCAGATCTCGTTCTTCAATATATGATTCCAAGACTTGACTTCAGAATTTCCACGCAATAAGCCTCCGAGTGCTTGAGCTGCCAAGGGCAATCCATCACACTTCTTCACAATATCTTTGCCAACTTTTTCCAGAGTTGGATTCTTCATAGAATCAGCAGAAAGACGTGCGTGTTTTGAAAATATTAACCAGCAATCTTCATTAGACAACAAACTCAGTTGGTAATGTAGATCGGTAGTTGCAACCACAGAAGCAACCTTTTCACTACGGGTTGTCAAAAGGATTTTACTTCCGTGATTGCCGTAGCGAAAAGGTTTTAGAAGATCCTCCCAAATGTCTTGTTGATCATGCCAGACATCATCTAAAACAACTAAGAATGTTTTTCCTATCAACTTTTGTTTCAGATGAGTTTGAAGTGAATCAAAATCATCCCTCTTATAAGAACTACAAGTTATTTTCTCTAGTATAGTTCTTGTAAGGCTAATAGGATTAAAATTTTCAGCAACACACACCCAAGCTCTAGTGTCAAATTTTCCCACTACTTCGGCATCACTGTAAACCAGTTGAGCCAGAGCAGTTTTTCCTATTCCACCCATACCCCAAATTGGGATCAGAGTAAGAGGTGATTCAGAATCATCTAGCAACAGTTTGATTATCTCTCTCTTCTCTTTGTCCCGACCGAATATGTCAGAACTTACAACGAGAGATGTGGATGGAATTCTCCATGATGTGTCCAACTTGGCACTCTTTTCTAGACCAAGTTTAGCTTTTCGTTCTACAAGAGACTCTAGTTTGCCAACTATTTTTTCCATGTCGCCATTATCTTCAATATACGAATCAACAAGACGAGAGCAGGAAGAAGAGTTACCTGGATCCCCTTGAGTAGCCGCGATGGCGGCCTTAGTAGAGAGTTCATCAAGCAAGTCATCAGCAAAATAAAGAGCATCTTGGAGATCAACAAGCCACTTCTTGACTCTCTTGTCAATGAACTGCTTCTGCTCAGCATCATCAAGAACAGGTCCAACATCATACAGACTTTTCTCCAACCTTCCAAGCAACTCCTGGGCAGAGTAGTTTCCTTTAAGGACAGAGTCATCTTCAAGTATTGAAGACAACTTGTCTAAAACAGCATCAACGAAAGAAGTGAGATAAGCTCCACCATCAAGTTTTGCAGCCATGATTGAATCTCAAATGCAGCAGCAGATCAGATTGAATCAGAACGAAGAAAGAAAGGTGATGGATGAGAGATGGGTTTGCAGTTTGCAATGTAGTCTCTGGATTTTGAAGCTAAGGGAAGTGTTTGTTTTTATGTGCTGTGAGTGAAGTTGACTTCATGAGCTCATGATCTTCGTTTCATTAATAATGCATGATTTTGGGATCTGCTTCCCTTGTTTAAGATCTGATATAACTTATAACAAGAGCTGTCAAATGGGGAAAGAATAAAGATACACAATTGGTTACATGCCTAGGAAAGTCTATGTAACTAACTCTTCGAAATCATGATACTTAGTGCTGCCTTCTTTTTTTTTTTATTGGTTTGAGCTGGAAACTTTCAATTTTATTGATTCTAAAGGATTTTATTGTTTATTTTATTGATTTTATTTATTGTTCCCTGATAATTATTGAGTAGACAAGCTTTGTTGTTGAATTATTTGAGTAGTTGAAGAACATGCTGTAGCCCTTACCACTTAGTAAACTAAAAACAAGCTGTAGTTATACTATATCATTAATCATTGATGATATAATTATACTGTCACTGGAAAGAAATTTCTATTAGCTGGCAATCTCTCATTGTTTTTATGTTTGTATAGATTATTTCTACCGTCAATTATTATGTCCTGTATTAGTTATTGGTATTTTCTAGAGTTTTATTTTTATTTTTTAGAGAATTAAAAAATATATTTTGATTCTTCAAAGCAAATTGAATTCTAATTTAAAATTTAAAAAATTCACCTCAATTATTATTTTACAAGATACAATAACTTTTCAGACACACCTTTTTAATTATCATCTATTTTACTAGTAATAATATTTTCTCTCCAAATACATTTTTTCTTTTCTTATTACACCTCTTATACTCTTTCTTTAATTATTCTTTTTCTTTTTCCAATTTTTATACTCTTTCTTTTTTTCTTTTCCTCTGTATTGGGGAATAAGAGTATTTTTACTATTCACTCTTACTGACATAGCTTGATGTATAGTTAGTTAAGTTAATATCCTTATTAAGGACTCATTTGTAATTTCTCTATGCTGACTAGGACTAGTTAGTTACATTGTTAGTAGCAGAAATAGCTGTTATGCCTTCACTATATATAGTCTAACTGCATAGTGTAAATGTGTGATTCACCATTATAACAAAATCACTTTATCAAACTCACATGCTTCTCTCACTCAATTTCTCTCTCATTTCATCACTCTGTATCATTTCATCTTCACACTTTTTTGTTTTCTCTATTTTAGATTTGTTTTCCAAAAATAATAATAATAAAAGAACACCTATTTATGGCAGCAAAATCAACAAGAGAGACAAGGACGACAACAACAACGTCCATGTTCATAGAATTGCTTTTTGCAAGGTTTTACTCTCACCTGTTCCCACCACATACAAATTATCATATTTGTTGATTAATTATGTTACTAATTATAATGTGTATATAAGTGCCTATTTAACATGCCAACAAGATTTGATGATAAATAAAAAAAGTCTTAATTAGAGTGGAGACAGCATCAGAAGTCTGGGGTGGTAAACTATATATACCAACACAGACGTTAAAAAAAGTTTATTTTTCATCATATTTATACATCAATTTTTGCTCCAAAATTCCATTCTAGTAATTGGCTAATTTTGAAAACTAATTAAACTTGTTTAATATGTATGCAAAAAAAATTTAACTAGAAATTCTATTACTATAAAATTAGCAAAGGCTTAATGGTGCAAAATAATTAATCACACTCCTCCATTATACAAACGCCAAGGTCACAATTCACCAATATAGCATATGATACATCATACATCTAAAGAAAAATTCAAAAATCCCAAAAAATAAATACATGTCTGCAAAAGAAAGTACCTACACATGAATCTTCCAAAATGGACCATGACCATGAGGTATCTAAAAACTTGAAACCAAGCCAAGAGTCTCAATCTTCAAAAGGGTAGGTTCCCAAAGGAAAAAAAAATAAACAAGCTAAGGTATTAAATTTTCCCATGCAATAGTCATGTATAATGCCTCTCTTGAATCTCTTGGATTGTGATCACGATTGTGGCTCTGCCTTGTTGCTCAATTTCTTTCTGCAAGAAAGTTTCACTCTTACCTATTCCAACATGATGAAGTATATATTTCTTCTTTGGGAGTATACAAATTTTCATGAAATGAACTTTTCATTCTCTTGAAATAAAAACATCATTAATTCAGGCATCCATACCACTTATGACATTAGGTTTCTTAAGCACTTGATGAAGCTCATTGAGGCTCCTCTCTATATCAGTCACTTTGTCATGCCTCTCTTGAATCTCTTGGATTGTGTCCATGATTGTGGCTCCTCTCTATATAATAATCATGCTAGATTGGATAATGATAAACTAAATATGTAAATAGGTGTTATACAATTCACTTGTTTTAGGGAAATAGTGTAGAAGTGGTCGGCTTCCACTTATTAATCCTTAGGAGGAAGCCATATCAGTAAGAGACAGAGAATGAAGAAAAATGTACTTAAATCTTAATTAGGATTTAGGATCATTTAAAATTGAGATAATTATGCATTATTCTACAAAGTAGAAACAACTTTTCCTTGTGATTCTAAAGTTATAGATGCTCAAACCATCAGGGAAATTCTTGATCAGATAAACATGTCCTATTTTATATTGTAAATGATCTTTGGCTAACCAATGAAAAAATCTTCAACAGAAGATTGCAAAATTTCAGGTGACGCACAAAAGTCTCAAGCAACATTATCTTTGCAGCCATCAATTGCTGACCCTCGGAACCATTTTTGAGCTTGGATTCACTCAGCCTATGGTACAAAGTTCTCAAAAATAAAAGAAATTCATGTTCTTATTTGGTAACTTATTTAATTATTCATGGACATAATAAGTTTCATTTCTTGTTTTTCCTTTCTAGGCAAAGGAGGAATTGATATACACATTGGAACTCCTGAGCACTCTCTTGCAGATATGATGGACACTGGACATGGACATGGCACGATCATCCCCCCGAAATGGGTTTCGGCTGCGGCCAGAAACTGCTGCAACCTTAATGTTTAATTTGGCAAGGATATTAAGTGAGTCTTGGTGTAGCATTGCACCAAAATCCTCGTATCCATGTCAGGTCAGATGGAAAATGCTATTTTCTTACTCAGGCAATTCATCCTTGGCTCAATTATATACTCTATCAGTTTTAAAAATGTGTTACTTTAAAAATTTTGCATATTAACAATTCAATGTAGCTGAGTACAATCTGTATCTATATACAATGAGTTATTAACGTATCGAATTTCTAAAGTGACAGATTTTTTCAAATAGATGGAGTATATAATTATAATATTAAAATATAAATATTAATGTAATTGTCTTTCTGCAGAAGCTTGATATTTTGAAGCAGAAAGACTAATGAACTATGATGTGTGTGTATTGAGTTAAAATATCAGCATGAATCTGTAGTTTTTTTATTTGGTGTTCTTTTTACTATCATGCCTAGGTTTGGTATTCTATTTATGGATTTTTGGCTTTATCAAATAATATATAATGCCATCTTTGTTAGAAATAAAAATAAGACATTTGACAAATGCATATTACAACTAGTTTCTTTTCAGTTTCTACTTTATTTATACGTTCTGCATTATTAACAGACACTTTGAAAGTGAATTACAATATTGCACGAAAATTTCTAATTAATTAATTAATCTTACTATAGTAGCATACATATCTTCTGTATAATTAACAGAAACACTAAGAATTGAAATAGATGAAATATTTGTAATAAAAATCTTACATTTTTACACAAAAAGCTAAGGTAATGTTTTGCTCTTTAATTTTTTTTATACTGATATGTTTATAATAAGTTGTTTAGTTAAAGTGACATCATTTGATAATTTCTAATTGACATTGTCAAGTAAAGACTTTTAGTTTCATGAAAGACTAACAAAAAGAATATGAGAAACAATGTTACCAATTAGAGGCAATTCTTTGTCACCAATATACAATAAAACAGAGAAAAGGGAGAGACAGAGAGAGAAAGGAGAGGGGTGCGAAAATCATAGATCACAAAGGCTCAATGGTGCAAAACAGTTAATCACACTCCTCTAATATATAAACGCAAAGTTAACTCCCCAATATAAAGAAAATTTCAAAAATGCCAAAAAATAAATATATGTCTGCAAACGAATGTACTAACATGAATCTTCCAAAAATGATCATGACCATGAGGTTTCTAGAAAGTAGAAACCAAACCAAAAGTCTCAATCTTCAAAAGGGTAGAAGGGTAGGTTCCAAAAGAAAATAAAGAAGCTAAGGAATTAAATTTTCCAATGCAATGGTCAGTTTGCTCAATTGTGTCCATGATTATGGGTCTCCCTTGTTGCTCAGTTGCTTTCTGCATGAAAGTTTCAGTCTCACGTGTTACCACCACATGTAAGTTATCATATTTTTTGAGTAATCAATGTTATTCGAACATTATAAAATATATAAAAATCTTACTGTTACTGTCTTATTTGTCAGCAATGAGCCCTGTGTATTGCAATGATTGAAATTGTTCATGGAAGAAGTTGTGTTGTTGGGTGGATGGATAATCTGAATGAGAAGTTAAAGTGTTAAGTAAGGAATGGAAAAGCACATGTATAAGAATGAATAAAAATGAAGAATAAGAATATTGTAGAGAGAATGAAGAATGAAAAGTCGTGAGTCAGTTTATATGCAGAGTATAAATCATGATGAAAAACATAAATATGAATAATGTTGTGTGTGTATGTGTTGAAGTTGTTGGATTACCAAATCCGTCTGAGATCAACAAGAATGGCGGGGATGTGGGAGATTTTGGACCAAAGCTGTGGATCCTTCTTCTGACATCGTTTGCCCAGCAAAGGGCTTCCAATGATGCTGAGTCGTATTAGAGAAGCAGGCAGCTTATCTCCCTCCAAATTCTGCAACTTGTAACAATACTGAATACGTAGTTTCTGGAGGGAGGTGAGGTGGGCAAGTCCCTTGCATTCCAACGTCTCCACACTTTCAATGCGATCCAGTGTGAGAGACTCAAGGGAGGCAGGCAACCAACCTTCTTTTGGCAGGGACTTCACACTCTCGCCGTATTTACCATCAATGTTAAGATGAGTAAGCCCATGAAATTGCGAATTCATGAATGCTGCAGAGCTCACCAGTTTCTCGCTGTAGCTGATTTCAAGAGATCTGAGGCTACGGTGTGGATCCCCATCCCCTGTAGGAGACAAATCAACCTCTGGGCAACCCAGTAATGTGAGATGCTCTAGCTGAGGTGCTGCCATCCATAGCGTTGACACAGATTTCAAACTCCCACAATGCGTGATGCTTAAATCACGGAGAGATGAAAGAGAGCGTGACACCACGATACACTCCATGTTTCCACAGTAGCTGATTACAACACGCATGAGATTTGGAAAGGAATCCAACAACGAGAAGGATGTAACTGAATCACAGCTGTTCTGTATTGATAGTTCGTGCAGCGAGTGATGTTGCCCATCCATTTGGAATTCTAGTTTTGTGCAATTCCAAATCGTCAACTTGTGAAGTGATGCGGGAATACTACTCACTGGAAACCATATGTGGGAGGAACAATTTGCAATGGATAAAGACGTCAGGCAAGTCAGTTGCATGAGCATTATGGCCTCTACCGCCGACTCCAACTGATGGTTTCCTGCAATTGATAGCTCACGCAGTAAAGGAGGTAGCTCCCCAATTCTCACTTCATTCCCGCCTTCTATCCTTAAAGAGGTCATTGCAGGAGATCTTGGAACACACCAACTCAGCTGCTTGCAATTGGTAATCTCAAGTGATTGCAAAGATGGTAGATGATTCGGCAAATCTCGTATCAACATGGGACAGCCCTGTATTGAAAGATCCCTAAGTCTCGGAAACGCATTGAGCTCCAATGAACGCCACTCCTTCCAGTAAGGCATTGAATAAAACTTAAGAGTTTCAAGCATTGGGAATGGTGGTGTCTCCAAACAAGATTCACCATTCTGGTAAAAGTAAAACTCAGCACCCACACTTTCCAGACTTTCAAAATGTGAAATTGATAGGTGCTTCAACGAGGGCAACTGTCCCAATGACGGAAGCATACAGCAACTCCTGCAACCATCCAGTCTTATTTTGGTGATGTTGTAGTAGGAAGAATGTCCCACCCAATCTGGAAATCTTGTACCCCTGTAACCCACGATCTCTAACTCTTTCAAATTAGCGTGAGGTTGTAACTTGTCAAGAATATCTCTTTCTATTTCGGAATCAACTGTATTCTCGTCTCTATTCCACCACGACCAAGTTAACGTCATAGAATCAATGCCATCCTTATCAAACATTCTTGCCATCGAAGCTTCATTGCTGTTGACCACATTCTCCAACTTGTCAATGGAAATAGATTGCTGTAGATCTACAAGTGCTCCCAATTCTTTAATCTTGTTTTCTTCATGCTTTCCAACAACATAATTACTTAAAAACTGCAAACTTTTTAACTTGCTCATGTCTTTCGGCATCTCACGTAACTGAGTCCCTCTAATATCAAGATGGCGCAAATTTACAAGGTCTTTCATGCCAACAGGTAGCATTTCCAGATCTGTACACGAATACAACCTCAAGGTCTGCAAATTGTATAGGTTACCCAATGACTCCGGCAATGCCACAATGTTGGTCTCGGACAGATCCAAGTAACGCAGATGAATCAACTCACCTATGGAATCAGGCACTGACTCAAGAGGAAAGCTTTTCAACGACAAAGCTCTCAGGTACTTCAACTGTGACAACATGATACAAGCTGCATTTTTCATATTGAATGGATTCCACCGATCCAAATTGATTTCAAGAAATGTCCTTGTACGTTTTACTGTATCGGAAACTCCCAAAAGATTTGACATTGGATAATTGCCTTTGGCGTTATGTGACAAATGACGAGCTTTAATATCAACCTCAACTGCATTCCGAAGCTCTTCAGCTCTGAAATAGAATTCTCCACCACATGTCATTGCTAAATCATGAATAAGATCATGCATCACAAATTTATTTTCCCAAGTACTATGAGGTTGCAAAAATGATCTCGCAATTAATTCATCAAAATATTCACCACCAACATCTTCCATGGTCTTTTTTCCTACTGGTTGTAAAACATTCTCTGCCATCCATAACAACATCAATTCATCTTTGCTAAATTCATAGTCCTTGGAATACAAGGAACAATAAACAAAGCACTGCTTCAAATATGAAGGAAGAAAATAATAACTTATTCTTAACGCCGGAACAACATTTGTCTTGTCATCAGAAAGTTCCCAGATTTCACTCTTCAATAAATGATTCCAATATCTGATATCAGAATTTCCACGCAATATGCCTCCAAGGGCTTGAGCTGCTAATGGCAATCCATCACACATCTTTATGATATCTCTGCCGATTTTTTCCAGGGTTAGATTCTCCACAGTAATGGTTGAAAGACGTGCATGCTTTGAAAACACCAACCAACAATCTTCGTCAGACAATAAACTTAGTTCATGAGGTGAAACAGTTTGCACCACAGAAGCCACATTTTTATTTCTAGTAGTTATGAGAATTTTACTTCCCTTAATCCCTTTTTGAAAAGGTTTTAGAAGTGTATTCCAATCATCATAGTTTTCATTCCAGACATCGTCCAAGACAATAAAGAACTTTTGCCCGGACAACTTTTCTTTTAAATCATGTTGAAGTAAATTCAAATCTGTCAAGTTACAAGAATTCGAAGTCATTGCCTCAATTATAGTCTTAGTAACCTTGACATCATCAAACTCTTCTGACACGCAAACCCAGCCTTGAAAATCAAAATTTTCCTTCACTTTGTCATCATGGTAAAGCAATTGGGCCAAAGTAGTCTTTCCTATTCCGCCCATGCCCACAATGGGAATGACAGATAAATCACCATCAGCAGCATCATCATCATCCAACAACAGTTTCAGTATGGCCTCCTTGTCTTCTTTCCTGCCACATATCCCCAATGGTTCAACAAGACATGTGGATGGAATTCTCCATGACATGTCCACCTTGGCACTCTCCTTCAGACGAAGATAATTTTTGCGTCTTACAACAGACTCTAGTGTGCCAACTATTTTTTCCATGTCACCAGTATCTTCAATATATGAATCAACAAGGCGAGACCAGGAGGAAGAGTTACCTGGATCCCTTTGAGTGGCAGCAATAGCGGCTTTAGTGGAGAGTTCGTCGAGCAAGTCATCAGCCATATAGAGAGCATCTTGAAGATCAACAAGCCACTTCTTCACTTTCTTGTCACTGAACTGCTTCAGCTCAGCGTCATCAAGAACAGGTCCAACATCATATAGACAATTCTGCAACGTAACAAGCAAGTTGTTCCTTTCGAGGAAAGAGTCGTCTTCTTCAAGTATTGAAGTTAGGTTGTCCAAAACAGCATCAACAAAGGGAGAGAGGTAAGCTCCACCATAAAGTTTTTCAGCCATGGTTGAATCTCAAGTGAAGCAGATCAGATGGGATCAGAACAAAGAAAGAAAGGAAATGGATGAAGGAAGTGTTTGCTTTGTGTGGTAGGTGAAGTTGATTTGATGAGGTTTATGGTCTTCGGACAAAATCATGGGATGGTGTTATGAAAGATAAACAATTGGTTAATGTATTGGTGAGTGTGCTAATCACATGCTTAAGAAAGGAATCTATGTAAGTCTCCATGAACCATGATACTTTATGCTGCCTTCACATGGCTTCTTATTTTTTTATTGGACAAACTTTCTTGTTAACTAAAAACTAGCTGTAGTTGCACTTTATCACACTCACTGGTCGCTAGATGATATTACCAGATAACTGAATTATAGGCTATAAAAATAAAATGCAGGAAAAATGTTACCAGAATATAAATAGTATTAGTAAAATTTTTTTGAAAAATTTTTTTAGGCGAACATAATTTAATGCAGATTAGTATGATTGTTTTGTTTTATTAGCCGCCAAAACTGACCCTGGTCTCCATCTTAGAAAAGTGAATTACAATATTACACGGAAATTTCTAATTAATTAATCTTACTATAAGAGCGTACATATCTTATGCATAATTAATAGAAACACGAAGAATTGAAATGGATGAAATATTTGTCATAAAAATCTTATATTTTTACACAAAAAACTAAGATAATGTATTTGCTCTTTAATTTGTTTTATACTGATATGTTTATAATAGGTTGTTAATTCCCATAAAAAAAATAATAGGTTGTTAATTGTTAATTGTTTTTTAGTTAAAGTGACATCTATTCTTAATATATAAAAGTAGATACATAAGCATGCACTACATTACTTCTAAGTTATTCCTCTTATTCTACTAACGCCATATTAGCAATATTGCTTATGTGGCAAAATTTTAGAAACAACCAATCAAATTTTGCCAAATTTCAACCACTTAAATCTTGTCAAATCAACGTCTATTTTCAAATTAAAAAAAAAAACTAAAAAACAGAATAAAAAACAACAAAAACAAAATTAACATTTACCCCAAAAAATCTCTGAAAACCAAAGAGTTCATTACTTTTCTCATGCTTCTCGCCTGAAAAACTCCTTACTCTTCTCATGCTTTTCGAAACCCTCTTCTTCTTGGCACCTCTCTGTACCAAGATCCTATTTCCTCCATGCTCTTCCGGTATGAGCCATTGTGTTTTCCTCGAATCAAATTTTACTCTTCTCATGCTTCTCGAAACCCTCTTTTTCTTGGCACCTCTCCGCATTGTATCAATTGTAGAAACCAGACCAACTAAAAAAATTCGTCCAACGAAGAAAATTCGTGCCAAGTATTTTCCTAAGGATTACAATATTGAGGTAATTTTATATAAGAAATTAAAAGTAGATATACTTAACCTATTTTTATCTTTTTTATTCATAAACTTATTCTTTCCCAATCGTTTATACTTGCAGTACTTGATTCCATATCAATGGCATTTCAACAAACTCATGAGAATATATCTTCTATAAAGTAAGTCATCTCTTACACATTGTGAGTCGATGAGTAATTTCATACCAAACTTCTTTGAAAAAACTTGCGATAATATATTTCTTCATAAGTAATCAATTTTTTACGTCTGGAGTAATGTTTATATTTCTTTCTTCTAAAATTTCTCATACATATTTTTTGTGAAAGTGGTTGTATCTACAGGTATAACACGCTTCGAAATAAGGTCGACCTCTACAATGCTCTAATTGGTCCGAAAATTAAACCATCTATTTTTTTATGTAAAAATTAATATCAAAATCTTTGTTAATTAGATGTAAGTCATTTTTATTTTTCTAATGATATTATATAAACACATTTAATTACTTAACAAAGTTTAAAAATGGACCAATCAAATTTTAAAAATTAAAAAAATTAAAACTATAACTTCCATAATTAATTAATTTATTACATATTATTATTCAATAAAAATATAAAATATTAATTAAATACAACAAATATCTACATTAAAAATATCATAATAATATTATCATAACAAATTTTAAGTTATAAATTATTTAAATTTCATATTATTTTGCCATACTCAAATTTCTTACCCTTATTATTTTCATTTCATAATTCGTGATTTGTCTACACGAAATATTTACACCAACAAATAAAGAAAAATCTATTTATTTAAAAATAATTCTATGAAATAATTAGGAACAAAATAAAAATATTTATTATATTTTTAAAACAAATTTATGAAAAAAAAAAACACTCTTATTAGTTATGACTTATGACTATACTATGCACTCATGCAAATAAGATAGACAGTGGACATAGATAATTGAAGATGGCATGATCATGTCCCAAAAATGGATGTTTGATCTTTCAAGGATATTAAGTGAGTTGGTGTGTAGAATTGCACCAAAATTCTCGTATCCTTGCCAGGCCAGATAGAAAATAAAATACTATCTTCTTTTCTGGTACTCAAAAAACTCATTTTTGGCTTAATTATTTTGTTTTAAAAATATTCATTACTTTACAAATTTTTACATATTAATAATTCAGTGGATCTCAGCACAATTTGTATCAAATTACATTGAGTTATTAATATATCAAATTGCTAAAGCGAAAGATATTTCAAAACAAATAGAATGTATAACTATATTAATAATTTAATATATAAATAGTAATGTAATTGTCTTTGTGCAGAAGATTAATATTCTGAAACAGAGGGACTAAACTATGATGTTTGTGTATTGTGTATTTGTGTTAAAATAACAGCATGAATTTGTAGCTTTTTTATGTGTGTGCTTTTTACTAACATGTCTAGGTTTGATGTTCTATTTATGGATTTTTGACTTTGTCAAGTAATGTATAACAGGAAATGCCATCTTTGTTAGATTTAAGTTTTTAACTGTTATATATTATGAAGATTTGGACTAGTGTTTGAATTTCATGTACTTATTACTGTCAATTCATTGTACTAGAAAAATTATAATGAATAAATGCCATCGTCTTTCTCTAATTCTGATGATGAGCTAAAATTATGCAAAGCTAACATAATTTAATGCAGACTAGTATGATTGTTTTGTTTTATTGGCCGCCAAAAATGACTCTGATCTCCATCTTATAAAAGTGAATTACAATATTACATGAAAATTTCCAATTAATTAATCTTACCATAGCAGCATACATATCTTCAGCATAATTAACAGAAACACTGTAAATTGAAATGGATGAAATATTTGTCATAAAAATCTTACATTTTTACACACAAGATCATGCTTTTGTACTTTAATTTTTCAGATTGATATCTATATAATAAATTGTCAACTTTTTATTTGTTGTTTAGTTAAAGTTACATCATTTGATAATTTCAAATTGACATTGTCAAGCAAAGACTTTTAGTTTCATGAAATAATAATAAAAGAATATGAGAAAAGTAATGTTACTAATCAGAGGCATTCTTTGTCAGCAATACACAATAAAACAGAGGAAGAAAAAAAAATTTTCTTAGAGCACAAAGGCTTAATGGTGCAAAATAATTAATCACACTCCTCCATTATACAAACTCCAAGGTCACAATTCACCAATATAGCATATGATACATCTAAAGAAAAATTAAAAAATCCCCAAAAATAAAAACATGTCTGCAAAAGGAAGTATCTTCACATGAATCTTCCAAAAAGGATCATGATCATGAGGTATCTAAAAACAAGAAACCAAACCAAGAGTCTCAATCTTCAAAAGGGTAGGTTCCCAAAAGAAAAAAAAAATAAACAAAAGCTAAGGTTTTAAATTTTCCCATGCAATAGTCATTGTATCATGCCTCTCTTGAATGTCTTATATTGTGATCATGATTGTGGCTCTCCCTTGTTGCTCAATTTCTTTCTGCAAGAAAGTATCACTCTTACCTATTCCAACATGATAAAGTATATATTTCTTCTTTGGGAATATACAAATTTTCATGAAATGAGCTTTTCATTTTCTTTAAATAAAAACATCATTAGTTCAGGCATCCATACCACTTATGACATTAGGTTTCTTAAGCACTTGATGAAGCTCATTGAGGCTCTTCTCTATATCAGTCACTCTGTCATGCCTCTCTTGAATCTCTTGGATTGTGGCTCTCCCTTAGTGTTAAATTGCTTTTTGCAAGAAAGTTTAACCCTCACCTGTTCCCACCACATATAAGTAATCATATTTTTGAGTAATCCATGCTATTCCAACATTATAATAGCCAAACAAAGGAACCATTTTTATTGGAGCTTCCTAATAATAATAATTACATAGACCAACTTGCTTCTTTCACTAAAATTCACCATCTTTCCAGGTACTTATTGTTTTATAATTTATAATATTATTGTTTACAATCTTTGTCTATCAATTTAGTAATTTATATGAATTGTTAAAGTTAATAAGATACAGTTGTGATTATTAATTGACGATATATATAATATATATAAATACCAGTTATGCTTCATCATTTTGGCACAAAAAATTTGGGAGATATATATAATAATCATACTAGATTGGATTATGATAAATTAAACATGTAAATAGGTGTTATGCGATTCACTTGTTTTAGGGAAATAGCGTAGAGGTGGTTGGCTTCCACTTATTAATCCTTAGTAGGAAGCCACATCAGTAAGAGACAGAGAATGAAGAAAAATGTACTTAAATCTTAATTAGGATTTAGGATCATTTAAAATTGAGATAATTATGCATTATTCTACAAAGTAGAAACAACTTTTCATTGTGATTCTAAAGTTATAGATGCTCAAGCCATCAGGGAAATTCTTGATTGAATGAAATTATATTAGATAAACATGTCCTTTTTATATTGTAAACTAGAATGAGACCCGCGCGATGTGCAGGACGGTAAATTAATAATAGTATATAATAAATATTAAAAATTGTTATATTTTGTTGAAATAAATTAAATATGTGTAAATTGAAGTTAAATTTAAAAAATGTTTTACTTTAAATAATTTGTAGTACAAAAGATTTGAATGTTAGAGTTGTACAAAGTAATATTTTTATTTGGTGGTTTGATTTTTGCATTTGTTTTAATTGAGGGACTTATCATCTTATGTGGCGTTCGTCCTTCTTTCTTTTGTTGGTTGTTAGAGTTAGTGCTTTCTTCTTTTTGTCGTAGGTTCTTGTGAAGACTTGTTCTTTATGAATTTTTGAGTTTGATGCACTTTCTATTGTGTTATTTGGTTTCATCTTTATATGTATGTTCTTCTTCCAAAGATGTGTCTTGAATTTATATGGTTTTCTTTCTCCTTAATCTCTTGATGGGGTGGTATTTCAATATCATTATTTTCCTGAAATGTCATTAGATTTAAAGCAGTTGTGCCCAATAAGTTTTTTGCATCGCCATCAAATAGTACAAAAGTTGTTGTAACACTTTGATCTAAAACCTTTAATTGAATTCTGAACCTAAAATAATTATTGGGTTAACAACTAATAATTTGATAGATGAGATTATGAAAAGTATATAGAGTTACCTTATTATTAGATATTGTGGTGTTTGATTACATGTGCCACAAATGTAGTTGTTTCTTTTTTTATATATGCTTTCTTCTGACATTTTTTACATTTAACACAGTTCCATCCTAATTTGTCATAAATTTTGTTTATAGTTGCTAAAATTGTGAAGATATTTTCCTATTCCAATATTCAATTTATGTTATCATTAGGTATATGGTATTTGAGTAAGTATGAATGTATGATGCAACACATGTTTTTTTTTTTTTTGTCATACCTGATCATCAGATTCTCATTGCATGGCCATTAGATCTAATCGTTCTGCTCTGAGAGAATGATGCTCTATTGAGTAAGTTTGAGATGTGCAGTTCGAAAATAAATTTTTTGTGCTAAATTTGATGTTATGTAAAGGAATAATGATAAGAGACTTATATATGTAGTTTAAATGGTATGGAATTTAAATACTTATAACGTAAAATTTATTATAATTAATAATATTATTATGACATTTGTAATATGGATGTTTATTAGTGAGTTATTTATAAAAATTAATAAATTAATTGTTACGGTTATAAATTTATTTTATTGTTTATAACGGTAAGATATAATAAATATAAGAATATGAATTCAATGTATTTGGAGGTTACAAATTTATTGGATTCTATTTTTTAGTTTTTTATTTGTATATTTTATTTTTTGCTGATTTGAAAATAATAGTTGATTTGGCAAGAATTGCGTGGTTGATTCTAAAGTTGTGCCAAATAATAATTATTCTAAAGTTGGCAATGCAATTGACTAGTCAATGGCCTAAACTTATGGAGTTGCGGTCAACATAATTATTGTAATAATTATATATTTAGATTTGTACATGATGTATCTTATATGTACAAATATACGTAACAAAAGCTAAAAGTTAAACATTTTTAGTAAAAAAAAAAATAAGCATGATGCATCTTATATACTACAAATGTATCTAATATGAAAATGTATGTCTAATATCATATATTTTTTTGTTTCATTTTGATACTCTTTTAATAAATTTGTTTTTTTTTTTTTTAGTTTTCAAATATTCTTTTCAAAATTTATATTGGTAAAATAAAATAGAATTTATTTTTAATAATAAGTAAAAATTAAAATGATTTTTTTTTACCAAAGATACAAAAACTCGAACTCGCGACCAATATGGGAGACTATGTTATTTGAGGTATAACATAATTATAATAATAAAATATAAACATAATTATAATAATAAAATATAATTTTCATTTTTTATACTTTTAATTTATAAATTAATTATTGCGGTTATAAATTTATTATATTGTTTATAACGGTAAGATATAATAAATATAGGAATATAAATTCAAGGTATTTGGAGGTTAAAAATTTATTGGATTCTATTTTTTAGTTTTTTATTTGTATATTTTATTTTTTTGCTGATTTGAAAATAGTAGTTGATTTGGCAAGAATTGAGAGGTTGATTCTAAAGTTGTGCCAAATAAGCAATATTGCTGACATGACATTAGTAGGAGGAAAGAAAAGTCTCAAAAGTAATGTGGTGCATGCTTATGTATCTACTTTTATATATTAAGAATAGATTCTTGATCGAATGAAATTATCTTTTCAGCCATCAATTGCTGACCCTTGGAACCATTTTTGAGCTTAGATTCACTCAGCCTATGGTACAAAGTTCTCAAAAATAAAAGATATTCATGTTCTTATTTGGTAACTTATTTAATTATTCATGGACATAATAAGTTTCATTTCTTGTTTTTCCTTTCTAGGCAAAGGAGGAATTGATGTACACATTGGAACTCCTATGCACTCTCTTACAGACATGATGGACACTGGACATGGACGTGGCACGATCATCCCCCCGAAATGGGTTTCGGCTGCGGCCAGAAACTGCTGCAACCTTAATGTTTGATTTGGCAAGGATATTAAGCGAGTCTTGGTGTAGCATTGCACCAAAATCCTTGTATCGATGTCAGGCCAGATGGGAAATGCTATTTTCTTACTCAGGCAACTCATCCTTGGCTCAATTATATACTCTACCAGTTTTAAAAATATTTGTTAGTTTAAAAATTTTGGATATTAACGATTCAATGTATCTGAGTACAATTTGTATCTAGATACAATGAGTTATTAACATATCAAATTTCTAAAGTGACAGATTTTTTGAAATAGTTGGAGTATATAATTGTAATATTAAAATATAAATAGTAATGTAATTGTCTTTCTGCAGAAGCTTGATATTTTGAAGCAGAAAGACTAATGAACTATTATGTGTGTGTATTTTGTTAAAATGACAGCATGAATTTGTAGCATTTTCATGTGTGTGCCTCTTACTATCATGTCTAGGTTTGGTGTTCTATCTATGAAATTGTTCATGGAAGAAGTTGTGTTGTTGGGTCGATGGATAATTTGTATGAGAAGTTACAAGTGTTAAGTAAGGAATGGAAAAGCACATGTATAAGAATGATTAAAAATGAAGAATAAGAATATTGTAGAAAGAATGAAGAATGAAAACTCGTGAGTCACTTTATATGCAGAGTAAAAATCATGATGAAAAACATAAATAAGAATAATGTTGTGTGTGTATGTGTTGAAGTTGTTGGATTACCAAATCCATCTGTCATCAACTTGAATGGCGGGGATGTGGGAGATTTTGGGCCAAAGCTGTGGATCCTTCTTCTGACATCGTTTGCCCAGCAAAGGGCTTTTATAGATGATGAGTTGTATTAGAGAGGCAGGCAGCTTTTCTCCCTCCATATTCTCCAACTTGGGACAACTGTCAATAGTTAGTTTCTGGAGGGAGGTGAGGTGGGCAAGTCCCTTGCATTCCAACGTCTCCACACTTTTCATGCGAAACAGTCTGAGAGACTCAAGGGAGGCAGGCAACCAACCTTCCTTTGGGAGGGATTTCACACTCTCGCCGTATTCACCATCAATGGAAAGATAAGTAAGCCCATGAAATTGCGAATTCTTGAATGCTGCAGAGCTCACCAGTTTCTTGCTGTAGCTGATTTCAAGAGATCTGAGGCTGCAGTGTGGAACCCCATCCCCAGTAGGAGACAAATCAACCTCTGGGCAACCCAGTAATGTGAGATGCTCTAGCTGAGGTGCTGCCATCCATATTGTCAACACGGACTTCAAACTCCTACACTCGTAGATATATAAAGAACGGAGAGATGAAAGAGAGCGTGACACCACAATAGACTCCATCTTTTCACACTTGTCGATTTCAACATCCTTGAGATTTGGAAAGGCATCCAACAACGAGAAGGATGTAAGTGAATCACAGCTGTTCCGTATTGATAGTTTCTGCAGCGAGTGATGTTGCCCATCCATTTCGAATTCTAGTTCTCCACAACTCTCGATCGTCAACTTTTTTAGCGATGGGGGAATAGCACTCACTGGAAACCATATGTGGGAGGAACAATGTGAGATCCATAAAGAAGTGAGGCAACTCAGTTGCATGCATATAATGGCCTCCACCACGGACCCCACCAGATGCTTTCCTGAAATTGAAAGAGTGGTAATCGCAGGAGCCCTTGGAACACAACAACTCAGCTCAACGCAATTCTCAATCTTAAGTGATTGCAAAGATGGTAGATGATTCGGCAAATCTCCACTCAACATCGGACACGAACTTACGGAAAGCTCCCTAAGTCTCGGAAACGCATTGAACTCCAATGAACGCCACTCCTTCCAGTAAGGCATTGAATGAAACTTAAGAGTTTCAAGCATTGGGAATGGTGGTGTCTCCAAACAAGATTCACCATTCTCGTAGAAATAAAACTCAGCACCCACAATTCCCACACTTTCAAAGCCTAGAATTCTTAGGTGCTTCAAAGAGGGCAATTGTCCAAGTGAAGGAAGCATACAGCAACTCCTGCAATGAATAAGTGTTATTGAGGTGATGTTGTGGTAGGAAGAATGTCCCATCCAATCTGGGAATGTTGTACCCCTGTAACCATAGATCTGTAACTCTTTCAAATTAGCGTGAGGTCGTAACTTGTCAAGTATATCTCTTTCCATTTCGGAATCAACTCTATTCTCCTCTTCATTCAACGACCAAGTTAACGTTATAGAATCAATGCCATCCTTATCGGACATTCTTGCCTCCAAAGCTTCACTGCTGTTCACCACATTCTCCAATTTGCCAATGGAAATTGATTCGTGTAGATTTGCAAGTGCTCCCAATTCTGGGATCTTGTTCTCCTCACGCTTCCCAACAACATAGTTGCTTAAAAACTGCAAATTTTTCAACTTGCTCATGCCTTTCGGCATCTCTTGCAATGACGGAGTCCCTCTAATATCAAGATGGCGCAAATTTACAAGGCCTTTCATGCCAACAGGTAGCATTTTCAGATTGCTACAGGAATACAACTTCAAGGTCTGCAAGTTGTACAGGTTACCCAATGACTCTGGCAATGCCACGATGTCCGTCCAAGAGAGATCCAAGTAACGCAGATGAATCAACTCACCTATTGAATCAGGTACTGACTCTAGAGGAAACCTTTTGAACGACAAAGCTCTCAGGTACTTCAACTGTGACAACATGATACAAGGTGCATTTTCCATATTGAATGGAATCCACTCCTTCAAGTTAATTTCAAGAAATGTCCTTGTATGTTTTACTCTATCACAAGCTCCCAAAAGATTTGACATTGGATAATTGCCTTTGGCGTTATGTGACAAATGACGAGCTTTAATATCAACCTCAACTTCATTCCGAAGCTCTTCGGCTCTGAAATAGAATTCTCCACCACATGTCATTGCTAAATCATGCACAAGATCATGCATCACAAATTTCTTTTCCTCGGTACTATGAGGTTGCAAAAATGATCTCGCAATTAATTCATCAAAATATTCACCACCAACATCTTCCATGGTCTTTTTTCCTACTGGTTGTAAAAAATTCTCTGCCATCCATAACAACATCAATTCATCTTTGCTAAATTCATAGTCCTTGGGATACAACGAACAATAAACAAAGCACTGCTTCAAATATGAAGGAAGAAAATAATAACTTATCCTTAACGCTGGAACAACATTTATTCTGTCATTGGAGAGTTCCCAGATTTCACTCTTCAGTAAATGATTCCAACACCTGATATCAGAATTTTCACGCAATATGCCCCCAAGGGCTTGAGCTGCCAAGGGCAATCCATCACACTTCTTTACGATATCTCTGCCGATTTTTTCCAGGGTTGAATTCTCCACAGAAACAGTTGAAAGACGTGCATGCTTTGAAAACACCAACCAACAATCTTCATCAGACAAAGATCTTAGTTCATGAGGTGAAACAGTTTGCACTACAGAAGCCACATTTTTATTTCTAGTAGTTATGAGAATTTTACTTCCCTTAACCCCTTTCTGAAAGGGTTTTAGAAGCTTATTCCAATCCTCATAATTCTCATTCCACACGTCATCCAAAACAATGAAGAACTTTTCCCTCGACAACTTTTGTTTTAAATCAAGCTGAAGTAAATTCAAATCTGTCAAGTTACAAGAACTCAAAGTTATTGCCTCGATTATAGTCTTGGTGACCTTGACTATATCAAACTCTTCTGACACACATACCCAAGCTTGAAAATTGAAATTCTCCTTCACTTTGTCATTGTGGTAAACCAATTGAGCCAAAGTAGTCTTTCCTATTCCGCCCATGCCCACAATGGGAATCACAGATAAATCACCATCAGCAGCATCATCATCATCCAACAACAATTTCAGTATGGCCTCCTTGTCTTCTTTCCTGCCACATATCTCCGATGGTTCAACAAGACATGTGGATGGAATTCTCCATGACATGTCCACTTTGGCACTCTCCTTGAGACGAAGAAAATTTTTGCGTGCTACAACAGACTCTAGTCTTCGAACTATTTTTTCCAAGTCACCACTATCTTCAATATATGAATCAACCAGACGAGACCAGGAGGAAGAGTTACCTGGTTCTCTTTGAGTGGTATCAATGGCAGCTTTAGTGGAGAGTTCGTCGAGCAAGTCATCAGCCATAAAGAGAGCATCTTGAAGATCAACAAGCCACTTCTTCACTTTCTTGTCAGTGAACTGCTTCAGCTCAGCATCATCAAGAACAGGTCCAACATCATACAGACAACTCTGCAACCTTCCAAGCAACTCCAGGGAAGAGTCGTTTCCATAGAGGACAGAGTCATCTTCAAGTATTGAAGACATGTTGTCCAAAACAGTATTAACCAAGGGAGAGAGGTAAGCTCCACCATAAAGTTTTTCAGCCATGGTTAAATCTCAAGTGAAGCAGATCAGATGGGATCAGAAGTCAGAACAAAGAAAGAAAGGTGATGGGTGAGGAAAGGGTTCGCAATTTGCAATGTAGTCTCTGGGTTTTCTCAAGCAGAAGCTAAGGGAAGCGTTTGGTTTGTGTGGAGAGTGAAATTGACTTGATGAGGTTTATGGTCTTCGGACAAAATCACATGGGGTAGGTACTAAATGATGTTTCATTGTTTCCTTCTCAATAATTTACTGATTTCAGAGAACAATTATTATCCGTAGCTGAGAATTTTTTATTCTCACTAATCTTATTTCGACATATTATTTCTTTCCACGAATTTTGTTTATTTGATTGTTATAAAAAAAAAAAGACAAAAAAAAAACAAAAAAAGAAATTGCAATTCATCAGCCATCAGATAAGACTCTAGTCATAGGAGGGACTGGAGTTGCATGTCCCTTTTGGCAGTTGGACACTTAATTCAATTGCACCTTAGTTTATAAGAGCATGTTTAACGCAACAATTAATGGACTAAATTTCCTTTCCATTGTGATCTTTCTCTCTTCCTTTGTCTAATTTACTTTATAGCAGCACATGATCTTTTCACTTTCATTTTTTCTTGGGTAATCCATGAACAAGAAAGAAAACGAATATTTGGATATATAGGACAAAGCACTTAGGTACCCCATCTTCCTTTTCCATTATTCATTTTGTATCTCAATAATTGACCTGCATTTTTTGGCCTTTTTTTTTATGGAAGTAAAAGTAGTAAACTCTAACATTGTAAATTTTTGGTGTTTATTAAAAGTGTGGAAGATACACAAATCGGACCTCAAATTTTTTAAATTTTTTTAACAGAAATTGTACTTCTCACGAATCGGACGGTTCAATTTCTGTTTCTCTAGTTAAACGGTTCCACATTTGAGAATAACATCCCATCAGTCCACATTTCAAAAAAACACCATTGTTATTCCAATATCAAAAACAAAAATTGGCATTTTTTTACCTTAAATAAAAGGAATATATATATATATATATATATATATATATATATATATATATATATATATATGATCCTAAAACACATTTGATATTATTTCAAAAACATTCATGATCATATATATCAATGTTGTGTATATGACTGCAATTGGACTTCATATTATATGTCTCATTCTTTGGTCCTAATATAAAGGCTATGGTCTAAGTTAGGGAGAAAAAAAATCATAAATTAATGACTCAAATTCATGATGTAAAGATAAACAATTGGTTGAGGCAATGGTAAGTGTGTGAAAGGAATATGGGGATATAACTCTTCATAATACTTTGTGCTGCCTTCATATGTCTTCTTATGTTTTTACTTTTTATTGTTATTTTTGCATTAATCCAGTATATCTAACAAAACATGCAATTCTTCGTCAACAAACAAACAATAAAATAGAGAGGAAAAAAAAATCGTAGGCCACAAAGGCTTAATGCTGCAAATTGCAAAACAATTAACTCACCAATATATAACATATGATACATCAGAAGAAAATTTCAAAATTTTCCAAAAAAATACATGTATGCAAAAGAATGCATCAACATGAATCTTCTAAAAAGGACCATGACCATGAGATTCTAGAAAGTAGAAACCAAACCAAAAATCTAATCTTCAACAGGGTAGGTTCTAGTAAAAAATAATAGTAAACAAGGTATTATGTTCCAATGCAATGGTCATGTGGCAGAAGGTGTTGACTTGACTCTTGATAAGGTTTTGAATTAGTCCAATATGTTCATAGCCACCAATCAGCATCTCATTAACTATGAATTTGTCATGACCCAAGCAATAATCAATTTTTTAAAACAATAGGAAGAACTATAATCAATATGATAATGATCAATATTATGATGGCAATTAAGGTCCACTTCCGGGTATTCTTCTGGTGCTTCCTTGCAACCTGGAGCTGCTGGACCCCACCGCGGACATACGAATTAGCTCTCGCCACGTGGTTCTCTATGTCATCTATTTGCTCACCTTGTGATTGGACCAAAACAGCCATGTCCAAGAACACTTGGTGAAGCTCATTGAGGCTCCTCTCTATCTCCATAACTGTGTCATGCCTCTCTTGAATCTCTTGGATTGTGTCCATGATTGTTGCTCTCCCCTGTTGCTGAATTGCTTTTTGCAAAAAGGTTTCACTCTCACCTGTTACACACATACAAATTATCATATTTGATGAGTAATTATATCTTATTCCAACATTATAAAGTGTATATTAGTGTCTATTTAACAAACCAACATGCTAAGATTTAATGGTAAATAATAAATACTGTGTTTTACTTAGAGTGGGGACAACATCTTAATTCTAGTGCTAAAATATATATGTCAACGCACATGTTAAAAACATATTTTCCATCATATTTATACATCAATTTTTGTCGGCTAAAGTTTTCATTATAGTAATGGTGAAAACTAAATTTGTTTAATATGTATGAGAAAAAATTTCAGCTCCAAATTCTATTACTATATGTGACATCAAATTCAGATGTTTGACTCTCTTGAGTTTGATCAACCGAAATCTCCATGTAACAGAACTATAGGCTATAAAATTCAGGAAAAATGTTACTGGAATAATGTAATTTTCAATCAAGACCTTCCTATTAGAATGAGATGAACTCATGCATGATTGCTTAAATTTTACTTAGCCATTATTATAGAATTTAAATCATCACATGATTTTGCTATTAAGAATATATGAAAAGCAAGTACAATGATTTATAACAGAACATTAAATTTTTTAATTCATATGAAATTGTATTTACCAGTAGAGATGAGAAGATCAACGGTTTTTTCATCAGGATTCTCTCCAGTGACAGTATAGTATCTACGTTGTACGGTCTCTCTGTACTCTGAGGATATTTGTTGTCTAAGGTTGTTGAAGCTGTCCATGGAATCTTTCAACTTCTTCCTCAATCCACTCACCACGGATGTCCTGGTCCGATCCGAGGAAGACCCAGGTCCAGCACCAGGCAAGCTTCGGCTTGCTGCGTTGGACCTGTCTAGTGCCTCGAGTCGGACCTTGACAAGCTTGGCTTTTTTTAGTGCTATTGCCACGTCAGCATCCATGCTGGCTCTAAGATCTTTCACGGCTCTAGCGCTGTGAAGGGTCTTGCTCCTTTCATGGGACACTCTTAGGCTCTCATGGAGCTTCTCCAACTCCTTCAGCTCCTCCTTTACGACCTCCACTTCCTCGAAGAACTTGTCGAGGTGGACGTTGCCGTCGGTCGCGCCCATCTCTATGACATGGTGTTGGTTGTCCGGAGAGACTTGATCGGTGCTGCGGAAGCGGGAGAAGGAGCCGGAGAACAAGTCATTCATGGTTGCTCCTTAATTATTGTATGTTGTGTAAATGGTTTTAATAAAAGTTTTTGTTATAATGATGAAAAAAAATTTGAAGAAATAACTGAATCAGATCAAAGAATATGAACGAATGTATAGTATATATATCTAATTATCTATATGTATATGGATTTTGTTGGTTATATATATAAAAATAAATAATAATTGTAACAAATTTGAATGAAAACAATTGGTTCTCGTTTGAATTTGAATAATATTTAGAGATTGAAAGAAGTGGCCATGAAGACTGGTTCAATTACTATATAGAATGTAGCGTGCGAAATGGTAATTGTCTTTGGTCATCATATCCTTTATTTAATGAAAGAATAGTATACACTATTTTTTTCACAAATGGTGGATTTATACACAATAATTAAAGAAAAATGTGTGTATTAGTTAATCTTTAATGTTAATCACCTAGTTCTACAATTTTATTAATCTTATCATTCATGATTGTGTCGTGTATTTAAGTTTAAAAAAATATAAGTAAGAAAATCTAGATTGGTAGGGGGCAGAGGCTTGGTCAAAGTGGAGGTTGGGACTTGGGAGAGTATGGAGTAGACAAATGGGTTCAATATGGGAAAATTCCTATAAAGTGAAAACAGGAAGCAGCCAAGAAATAGAGAGAAGAAAAAAGGGATTGCATTGCGTGAGAAGATGATGTTATATGGATTTCAATGATTTTAATTTAGGAGACTCTCATTAGATTATTAGAAAATAATGATTGAAAATTGTTAGATAATTTCATATATTTGATTAAACTGATCAATATTTTATATAAAGTTTATTTTAATTATTTTATGCGAGTAATCTCCTTTAATTTAATTAGAATCACATTTTTAAGATCAGATGAGTTTAATGTTATTAGTATGTGTACATAGTGAGTTCCTTCCATGTGTTATGCAGTGTGTACTGGCTGGAGAAGCTTCTTGTGGATCTAAATGGGGTTAAAAGTGATCAAATTAGTACGGTAAGGTTGCAATTTAGGTTGATGATTGATGCATGTGCTATGGGTGATGTTGATGAGAAAATTGAAGTATCTTAAAAAGGTGAAAAAACTTGGAAAGATTATTTATCGTGTTGATAATTCATATTACAAGAAAAATGAGAATTAAGATTCAAGTATAATGTGTGAGACTTGAGTCTTGCTCTAATAAACTAGTTTCTTGCGGTGGATTCTCCCAAATTTTGCGACAACGATCAGGAATCTAAGTCTAACCCAATCAATATAGTAGAATTGTCTTCTACATGGAATCCAAATTTCACCATAATTTCCATTCACTCTCCTACATTCATAACCTAACTCAGCTTACATAACCGGTTGCAAGTCTTGCAACTTGCAAATACGGAAAAACAAAGAGGATTGTATTAGACTTGAGGCAATCCACTAAAAATTTTGTCGCATCTCAATACATGGTTACGGCACAATAACGTCTTTGAATCCATTTAAGGTTGTGGTAGACTTGAGACAACCAATGTAAAACTTTGTGGCATCTCAATGCATGCATGAATATGACATAATGGCATCTTTGATAACCAATTCCACCTAATGGAATAAGATTTTATTAAGTATCCTATTTCTATCCTCAAATTCCATACTTACTACAAATTTCTTATCAATTGAAAGTGAAATCCTCAACCAATGACTACGCTTAAACGAAGTATCTTGCATTTTTCTTGGTCTACTTGTAAGTTGTGAGTTGTGACTCATGGATCAATCTTGACCAGCACACTAAAGTGTTAGACTCAGTCCAACCATATAGTAAATCCATGCAAGTTGTCTTTCAATTTTAGTTCATGTTTTGTCTATGAAAGCTATTCATATTAGACATTTGTGACTTGTGAGGAACAAGTTATTAGTATTTAATCTTAGAAATAGTACCAAGTTGTTTATTATTTATAATGCAACTATCTACGTATTAGTGCTTAAAAAAGAGATATAATGTTATCATCAAAATATAAATCATATATTCATGTTAAATGTTAAACAGAGTACCTATAGAAGATAAAGCCTAACCAATAATGGAATTGGATAATCAATTTTTTATAGTGAAGAGAGGAAAAATTATTCATAAGGGGACAATATGAATGGTACATCATATATAGGGAAAAAATTTCATTAAAAAAAATCTCTATATATATAAAATTATATATATAAACCATAAGTCACCAATGCATAACATACTTACAGGAAAAGAATATGGGGCCCTAAAGTCATGGTCTCAAAAAATCTACAGATCTATATTCATCAACGAGCCTTTCCATGGATTGAAACAAAACCACAGAATCCCTCTCAAATCATATGCTAATCCATGTTAGCCTCTCTCAACCTTGCAAGATATCTCAGAACAAAATAGCTCAATCTTCAAAATAAAATAATAAATGAAATCAATATGCACCAAAGTCTGTATATTCTTAATTAAGCACCGGCAGGAGGTGGTGGTGGAGGTGTTTGAGCCGGAGCAGGCTGACTACCACCACCACTGCTGCCATTATGTTGCCACGGTTTCAGAACCACTAGCAACACTACCAAGATAATCGCTAGAAGCAGTATGATACAAAAACAGGTCCATTTCCTGGTGTTCTTCTGGTGCTTTCTTGCAGTTTGCAACCGCTCTGTTCCGGTGTGCACAAACGAATGGGCTCGCGCCACGTGGCTCTCAATATCGTCCAGTTGCTCGCCCTGTGTTTGCACCAGCACTGCCATGTCAAGGAACACCTGGTGCAACTCCTTGAGATTCTTCTCGATCTCTTTGACAGCATCATGCCTTTCTTGAATTTCATTGATGGTGTCAAGAATTCTTCCCCTGCCTTGTTCTTGAATGGCTTTCTGAAGGAATGTTTCACTCTCACCTGCACAAAGGTGAAGCTCACACATTATTACAGAATTCTCACATCCCCAATTTTTATCATCTCAACTTTTATACTAAAGTGAACATGGAATTATAACTACAAAGCATAATAACATAGACTTGAGTATCAAAATAATCATTTCAACAAGCCAATGGTTACATATATAGCTTCCCTAGTTCAATTATTCTTAAATTTAACGTTAAACAAATAATTGAGAATTCATCATGTATCTGATATGAATATGATATGATATGATGCAATAGTTAAACTCAATTTTCGATTAGATCTGAAGTGAACAACTTACTATGAACTATCCCATTAGCAACAAATTACAAATCAAAATTCTATTATTCTTTATTTCATACTTCAACGAATCTAAATATCCTGCTATAGTATTATTCCAATCCTTTGATCAAGTAAGGATGTATAGAAATATTTGAATGAATTTAATATCTACGCGCCATTAAAATAAAATCATTACCAATCATATGCAATAGCAACTAGCAAGAGGAAAAATCAAAGTGGGGGAAAGTCAACATCTAAATGCACGTTTGGCTTGTTTGAATTTCAATCTCCTACTTGTAATCTTTGAAGAAATTTCTAAGACAGTAACTAAACAACAATTTCTCCTTACCAGTAGAGATCAAGAGATCGAGCGTCTTCTCATCGGGATTCTCGCCGGTGACGGTGAAGTACCGCCGCTGCACCGTCTCCCTATACTCCGCCGAGATCTGCTGCCGCAATTCATTGAAGCTCTCCATCGAATCCTTCAGCTTCTTCTTCAAACCGTTAACCACCGAAGTTCTCGTCCGGTCCGATGACGAACCCGGTCCACAACCCGGCAGGTTCCGGTTCGCAGCGTTGGACCGGTCCAGCGCCTCGAGGCGGAGCTTGATCACCTTCGCCTTCTTCAGCGCCGCCGATACGTCGGCGTCCATTCTCGACCGGAGGTCACGCACGGCGGCGGCGTTGTGAAGCGTCTTGCTCTGCTCGTGGCTGCTCTGGAGACTCTGGAGAAGACGCTCGACTTCGCGAAGCTCCTCTTTAACGCCTTCGACATCGTCGAAGAACTTGTCGAGGTGGACGCCGCCCGAGCCTGCAGCGTCCGGCGTGACGGCAGACATCTCGATGACGTGGTGGCGGTCCGGTGAAGTACGTTCGTTGCGCAAGCGGGAGAAGGAACCGGAAAATAGGTCGTTCATATTTTTCTTTTGATTAATATATTACTATTAACAATTTTCAGAGAAATAATAATATTATCAATAAGAATAATGGAAATTAGATAATAGAATTATGAAGAAATGGTTGATTTGCTTTGTGTCGTGTGTTTGTTGGGGTGGTTGTGTTATTGAAATGAGTATGAAGAAGAAGAAGAAGAAGAAGGAGAAGAAGAAGAATGAGACTCGGGCGAAGTTATAGTCAACGGAACGGAGTATGGATCAAAGAGCTAAAATGGTGCGTAGCGCGTGGCGTGTTATGTGGGGAAAGAGGCAGAAGCTTCGTTAATGGACGGAATCGCGTATGAGCGCGTTATTTGACTGTTTGACACACAAGTCACAACAGTGACCACACCACACCACACACCATTGGCTAGTTCTTACTCTTATCACTAGGTTTATATAGAATTAGCTTAAAATTCTTAAATAACAATCTCGTCAAACAAGTTAAATTATATTGTATTTAAATTTTTATTTTTTATTATATGAATTTAATGTTGATATATTTACAGTATAATCACACTTACTTTTTGAAAAATTATTTCTAATCAATGTAAAAGATTTATTTTTACTAATCTGTCGTAATTAGATATATATATATAAAATTATTTTATATTAACAATATATTAAAATTAAATTTTTATTATATATAAATATTAATGAGAAAGTGAAAACTCATATAATTATTTTTATATAAAGTGAATAACTAAAGTTTAAATTATCAATAGAGTAAAGTATTGTTTTTGTCCCTAACGTTTGGGGTAAATCCTATTTATGTCTCTAAGGTTTAAATCGTCCTATTTGTATCCTTAACATTTGTAAGACCTAACTGAAAATGAATACATCTAAGTGAGAATAATTGAAAAATATAATCTGATTGTTAGTATAATTGATAGTAGGATAACATTGAATCACTTTTATAAATGTTAGGGATACAAATAGGACGATTTAAATGTTAGAACACAAATAAAACTTACCCCAAACGTTGGAGACAAAAACAATACTTTACTCTTATCAATATGTAAAGTTGATAACTAAAGTTTCAATCATCAAATTTACATAAAAATAACTATACGTGAATATTCACCTAACCAAAAACAATATATGTAACAACTATATGTAAATATTTTACATGCAATTTTTTTATTTAGTATTATATATGCGAAGTGAAAAGAAAGAAATGATAATAAGTTTTATCTTTTAATATATTAAAGAACGTGATAAAAAATCACTTCAAGTTCCTTCCATACCATAACGACTATAAAATACATGTCGTACATTTGTGTTATTTATAGTTAAAAATCTGTGTGTATCTCACTCTTAATAGCCAATTATGAGAAACGAAATTGATATATGAACAACTTTTGAACTACGCGGATTTTTTAAGATTTTTAAAATATTGATCTCTATAATTTTTTTTGTTCAACTTTGTGAATCGATGTTCTAACTAGAATTTAGTTAAGTTGAATCAGTCTTACTACGATCCTTCCAAGACCATATTTTAAAAGAATAAATATCAAACTATCTATTTTAACTGAAAATGTAAATCCATATTTAACCAAATGGTGGTCACAGGTAAAACTCAAACTCACGTTGCAGATTGATGGTGCTTCACCATGCATATGACCAGATAAATAATCACCAAAAATGGACACAGCCTTTATGAAATGGACGGCATAGGCATAAGAATCGACTATATATGATTCACTTGATGCCAAGTCATGCATGCACTCCCAAAAGTCATGCCAACCACAACACACCCACACCCAATGGGTTCACAAATGAGTGATGACTGATAAGTCAGTCATTTTTGTTAAATTACGTTGACTTTCTAGTTCTACATAGCTCAAGTCGCCAAAATAGACAAATAGTGACTCTAAACAAGTAGCAACCTCTTTATCACCTTATCTAACCATTGTGAGTAGCTCAAGATTCAATCCACGCATTAACAATCAACATTTGGTACCATATTATTGGACATTATATAACTACAGACCCAAGCAAAAATACTCAATATTAGAGATAACTTCAATCATGTGAAAATACAAGCAGATAGGTGATCAGTGATATCCATCCTACATCACCTTTCAATTAAAGTTTACTTTTATGTTTCATAAAAAATGTCCAACAATATGCTTTAGCATCCATACAAAAAATTCACAGGTTTGTTTTTCTGAATACAGTTACATAAACCTGCCATAATAAAATAGAGGTTGCAACACATCTCCATCCAAAATGATTTGATTACTACTGTTATAACCTAATAATAAAATTGCTCTTTGGTTCATAGCTAACCTTACTACTGTTCCAGCTGAAATTTTATTTTCCTGCCATGAAATGAAAGGTAACAACAAAACTCAAGGGGAAATAATAAACAGCAAGATGAAAGTGAAACAGAAATGGAAGGAATGGGCCACCTATAATATGACTCACAGTAACTTTTCTCTGTGCTATACCAGTATATCTTTCTCACATACCCCTGCCAATATAAATAACATATATCAATACAAAATTACAAAATTGAGGATACAAGTAAATTACAATTAAATAAAACATGACAAAGAACTACACAAACCTCCATAAGACGGCTTGTTACTAACTTGCAAGGTATTATCATTCAGATTTCCATTTATCCAAAATTATTAGGAAACTGAGAAACCAATGCTGAATAATCCAGATATTGAAATGATAACACTAATTCTAAACCATATAAGAAAAAGTAGACCTTTGATGCATGTAGCCGGCCCCTTACTTAGTAGGATAAGGCTTTGTTGTTGTTGTATAAGAAAAAGTACTCAACTCTTCCGAATATTAATGACCCAAAAAATTGAGAGGATCCATTTCCAAATGCCTTAACTACACTTGTACAGGAATCAGTAAAGTGAAATGCCCCCCCCCCCCCCCCCCCCCTTTCTTCAGAATTGTGACAAATTCTATGTCGCCATGTCATTTTACAAAACAGCTATGCCAAAAAGTTTGAAAGAATAATCCAACCACGAAGCATCTTATTCATACTACCAGTCTACCGCCACTTACAATCCTAGAACCAACTAGCAAGTGCAGCAACAAATCCAAGAATAATATCATGAGGGCCAAAACATGAGGCACAATTTTCTTTTCCCCACTTAAGTGCATGGGGGAAATTGGACCAATGACATGAACATCCCATTATTTCAACCCCATTTCCGTGTAAATAATCCCTAAAATACTAAGATATCACAGGCAAAAGAATTGTGAGGTAAAGAGAAAAATACCATACCTAATTGGAATTTTACTGTAAATAACTAATAGCACAGGAAATATATTTTGAAAGTGAAAGTTGTCTTATTCAATCAAAATACTACAAATTCTCAGCCATAATGCTTTGATCTAACATATCGGTGTGAAAAGTTTGATCCTCTAATTACCTGATTTTCTTGATCATAATGGCCTTAAGTTTTCTAGCAAGATCCTCAGATTTAAGCCTCCGCTCTAAGTTCTTTTTGGCTAAAACCCGCTTCTCAGAGTTCTTGATATGAAATCTCTGTTCACGCTTTATCATCCGTTCAATGCCACTTGCTGTCATCTTACGCTGCAACAAAGTAAGTGCCTGTTCCACATTCCCATTTATTACCCTGACCCGTATGCCTCTGGACTGCTGAAGTTGCTGCAATTGGTGATGCCCGTTATTCAGCGGTTCGAGGGTGTGGCTTGTCCATCTGAGAAAGCTAGATGCATGCCTTGCAATGGTGTTCATGTTTACTGCTACTCCTTGCCTATTTTTTTTATATCAAAACCTGGTTAGAGGAATCAGAACATAATATCAATTTTTAAAACTATAAACCAACCTAGTTTTTTAAAGAAAAATAACAGAAAACTGAAAAGAGAGAGAAATTTAGATAGATAAATGTAGACTATAAACCAACCTAGTGTGTATAATAAGGACAATTGCATAATCTATCTATAACTCTATGTCGCTACACAATTTTTCCTCAAAATATTAATATTCAATCTGGTATATGTGTAACCAAATTCATTCTCATATTCAGCAAATTCCAATTCGTGCATAAAAAATAGTAACGCAAAAATTCCTCTCCTAATTCCCATTCTGCCCCCAAAAATAAATAAAAATCAAATTAAATCGTGCTCCATGGGCATTTCTGAACAGTACAAACAAGTTACAATCATCGTGAAATTTGAACAATGATACATAAACCAACACCACACTATGATTTAATTTTATACAGTGAACCCAACGATTTAAGCGGAAAAAGCTATATGATTCAGAAATAAGCATTAACCGTGTGTAATTAGAAGCGATGATGCTAAGCTAGAGAAGGAGTGGAAGACGAGAGAAGACGATGCTAACCTGTAGAGGTTGTTGCTGCTTCAGACTTCACGGCGAAGACGACAAAGCCGCCGGCGACGGTCGGAAAGGGGACGACGGTGGTGTTTGGCTTCGGTGAGCTGGAAGTGGCAACAGTGCTTCGTCGGAGACTGATAGGGTTAGATAGAAAGAGGAACGAGTGGGCCCAAAATCTGGCCCAACAAAAACTAAAACGGATGGGAATTTAGGTATGCTTAGTTGGGCTCCTATTGGGCTTCGAATTTCGTTGTCCTAATGTATTTCATGACCTAATAAAAAGTAAAACAATCCGAAACCGAAAAAAAAAAAAGTAAAACAATCATTCGCCGAAGAGCCTTAGCTCAGGTGGCACTTCACCCCCTCCCTGTTATTAAGGTCTGGAGTTCAAATTTTAGTGGGTGCATTTAATAGGAAAAATATGATAAATATGTGAGGAATGTATGGGTGACTCGATGTGTTGTATACCTAGAATTGGGAATTGGTCGTGCTTAAACAAACATCATTTTAAGGTGAGTATCCTTTTAATAACTAACACTTATTACCAAAAGCTAGCTTGATAGTTGATACTTGCCCAAACTAAAAAAAATGGCTAAGTCAGATCATTAAAATATTTTCTTAAAAACATAGAAAGTGGAAACCCAAAAAAAAAAAAAGAAAAAAAAACCCTAAGAGAGAGTATATTATTAGAGTGTGCATGGGTATGCGGTATGCCACTTCAAAAGCTCAAATGAACCTTCAAGTTTTCAGTTTAGTCGTGTGAAAGGGTGAACTTAAAAGGGTTCGAAGTTAATGCATCACAGCAAATTGCAACAAGAAGTCAACAACCGCAATAACCATTGATTGGAACTGTACTATTGCGTTGAAGTTGAACACGTTGCAAGTGCAAAAGCCCAAGTGTCCACAAAACCAAAAAAACGCTTACTTTTTTCTACACTCTCTTCCTGGTTCCTACTATAAATGCCTCACTGGATTCTCCGCGCCCATAACTGGTCCACTTACAATCACTGCTTCACTTCCCTGCACCCGCACACACCCAATCTTCCTCTCCGGATCTCCGCTTCTGTTATGTCTTACCGTCCTAACTACCAAGGCGGTGGCCGTCGGGGCGGCGGTGCTTCCTCTTCCGGCCGTCGTGGAGGTGGCCGTGGCGGCGGCGGTGGCAGAGGAGGAGGAGGACGCGGCGAGCAGAGGTGGTGGGACCCTGTCTGGCGAGCTGAGCGCCTCAGACAGCAACAACCTCAGGTTTCCAAAACAAAATAATAATAGTAATAATAATTTGAAGAAATGTTTTTCATTTTACGCACAGGAACTATAAATTTGAAGTTTGTTAATGTTCATACTTTCATTTGCTCATTCATTTTGTGTGTTTAATGATGATAACGTTCATTTAAGTTCAATATTGCTTTAGTATAGATAGTAGAGAGATATTTAAATTAGTTTTATTATTAACGTTGTGATTGTTGTATAGTAGGGTTTAAATGGTTTGATATGGATATGACTGATAAGATGATATAATGGGCGTAGTCTTATACATGAAGTCGATGCAATCTAGCTGGGAAAAGCTCTTTTTTTGTGTGTATGATGTGTTTGATAATAATCACTGCAAGTTGAATAGTTAGTGATATATTGGTTTGGATAGGAACTTAGGATATAGATACTTTACATATTTATTGATAATATTGATTTGATTTTTAATTTTGGTGGGGTGCAGAAGGAGGTGCTTGATGAGAATGAGTGGTGGGACAAGATAGAGAAGATGAAGAGAGGAGGGGAGCAGGAAATGGTCATCAAGCGTTACTTTAGTATTGCAGACCAGCAAACCGTAGCTGATATGGCATATCAGCATGGGCTGTACTTGTAAGTTCATTTCATGCTCAATTTTGGTTCATTGTTTAACCAGAACGAAAAAAATGCGACAACATCAATTGTAGATTTTCACTTGTTATTAAATGTTGGTTATTTGAAGTAAGGGCCAAACAACTAAGTTCTGTGAAATAATTTTCTCAATTATTGACAAGAATTGACTTTAGGGTTTAGTATAACATGTGATATATGCTTAGTATATACTGACCTCTACTTATGAATATGTAAAGCTTAGGTAACCTGCTTTTTGAGTATTTCTAACATCTTAAATTAATCACCTGATTTTGTACTTGGGCAAAGAAAGCCATGCTTATAATAAAGGGAAGACTCTAGTTGTAAGCAAAGTTCCTTTGCCTGATTACCGTGCAGATCTTGACGAGCGTCATGGATCAACACAGAAGGAGGTAGAGTATATCTACCCTTTTTCAATGTCTGATTTCTGTTTTTGGAAGGATTTAAAAATGTACTTAACTTTGTTAAGTGTTCTGCAGATTAGAATGTCCACAGACATTGAACGAAGAGTAGGGAATCTTTTGAATAACTCACAATCAGTGGGGGAAGCATCTGCTAGTTTTCCTTCTGTATCCACTGACTTGGGACAGAAACAATCATTAACTGCTACGAAATCTGTCTCTTCACAACAGAGTGATTCTTCAAAGGATAAACTTAATGTTGCTCTAAAGGAAAGGCAGGAACATATCCAGGTACATAAGCATTTGGTAATATTTACCACCAACCATTACTTGATTTCTTTGTGGGATATTTTAAATTTACATCAGAATTGTATATTGTTTATTTTTAGGCAAGTGATGGTTTGAAGGAAATGAAGGCGTTTAGGGAGAGGCTTCCTGCATTTAAAATGAAGTCGGAGTTTCTGAAAGCAGTTCAGGAGAATCAGGTGGGCTGATATTCTATCTGCCGTGACAAAATATCCTTTTTACCGTACCTTGGTCTATAATACGTCAGTAAGATGTAGTATCTATTGAGCTTTGTGAAAATAGGATAAGGAGGAAAAAGAATGTTGATGTCTTAAGTGGAATGATTGTTAATATAATGCGTGGACTACTTGAATTTCTTTCAATGCTTTGCTTTTGATTGTTCAATAGCTATCCCATCTGCAGTCATTCTAAGATCGCAGTTGCAGTTTTGTATCTAGAACAGAGTCTAATTTGGCTAGTGGTTAGTGTAGGTATTGGTAGTTTCAGGGGAGACAGGTTGTGGCAAAACAACACAGCTTCCACAATTCATTCTGGAAGAGGAAATAGGATCTTTGCGGGGGGCTGATTGCAACATAATTTGTACTCAACCTCGGCGTATCTCTGCAATTTCGGTTTCAGCTCGAATATCTGCTGAAAGAGGGGAGAATCTTGGCGAAACAGTTGGATACCAAATTCGTCTTGAAACAAAACGTTCTGCTGAAACACGCCTTCTTTTCTGCACCACTGGTGTATTACTTCGGCAATTGGTAATATTTAATTTCTCTCAAACTGAAGGGTTCCTCTTTCTAAGATTTTAGTTTGATACTTTGATAGAGAATTAAGGAAATAGAAAGAATCTCAAAGTTATATATGGGCTGTTCGAAGATTATTTCCAGTTGCCATGACATTGAATTCTTTTTTCCTGTTTTGCTGTTAAATAGGTCCAAGATCCACAATTAAGTGGTGTCAGCCATTTGCTGGTTGATGAAATTCATGAAAGAGGCATGAATGAAGACTTTTTAATTATAATTTTACGCGATCTTCTTCCTCGGCGTCCAGATTTGCGTCTCATTCTTATGAGTGCCACTATTAATGCTGACTTGTTCTCCAAATACTTTGGAAATGCCCCAACAATACACATACCGGTATTATGTTATGTTTACCTTTCATATTATTGAGTTCTTGTCTTGGATGTAAATGTAAATAAAGTACTTTCTTATTTTGTTCTAAAAAATGAAAAATAAAAAGTATTTCCACAAATGTTAGGGGTTTACTTATCCTGTGGAGGAGCACTTCCTAGAAGATGTGTTGGAGAAAACTCGATATAGCATTAAGGCAGAATTTGACAATTTTGAGGGGAACTCTAGGAGGAGAAGGAAACAACAGGATTCTAAGAAGGATCCGTTGACTGAAATGTTTGAGGCATGTATACTTGACCTATCTGACTCTGTGCTCATAACTTCAATGATATGACAGATTACTTTGATGTACACTCTCTAAAATATGTTTGAGACGCATGATCATGATATGTGTGTGTGTGTGTGTGTGTGTGTTTGTTGTAGTGGGGTAATGGCATTTGTTCTGGATTGTTTAGACAAAAGGTCCCTCTTGTGCACAGTTAAATATAATTCTATTAATTTCCTCTTCTGTCTCTGTAATTTGTCTCCTTCTCTCTCCTAATTTAATCTTTTCTCCCAAAAGAAATAATGTAGATATCTTAAGAGTTTAGTGTTCTAAACTTAATAGCTCATTAATAATTTTCATGTTCTCTTGCTATTAGTGATAAGAATTATATTTTATTACTTCTTTCTGATAATATTTGGCTCATTCCTTGCCCTTTTACTATGTAGATATAATATAATGCGTATACATATCTTTGTTCTTACAGGATATTGATGTAGATACTCATTACAAAAATTATAGCGTAGGTGTTAGAAAATCTCTTGATGCTTGGTCAGGTTCACAGATTGATTTGGGTCTGGTATGTATTGCTCATTTCTTACTCCGCTCATGAATCTGTTTTTTGTTAGTTAAATGTGCCAGCTGAAGGACATATCTCTTTTCATCTTTTTATTACTTTAAGGCTGCGTTTGTTCCTGAGAACATAACAAGACGAGACACTGAAAACAAAACATAAAGGACAGAGACACAGAATTTAGAGTTCTTATATTCTGTTTGATGATAAAATAGAATAAATTATGGAAATATAATTTATTCTCATTTTTTCATTCAAAAAATTTGAGAAAAAAATATAATAATAATAATAATAATAATAATAATAAATATGATTATGAAAAATTAACAAGAATAATGAAAGAAAAAATAAAAAATAAGTTGTGTCTTTTGTTAGTGTCTCTGTGTCCTTCCTGTAAGGATGGATACAAAATACACTAATTCATTGTTTCTGGACACAATGTCTCTGTCCATGTCTCATCTGTCAAATACAATTTTGTGTCTCGGTGTTCTGTCCTTGTAAACAAACGCAACCTAAGAAACTTAGTAGAAATTTGTCTAGTCAAGATGCTTCTGAAGTTATGTTTTACAGTGAGAGCATTGTTTACTGGGATTAATCAGGGACTAAAATTTATAGATAATTAACAGATATTAACTGCAGTTGACTGACATTCTCATTTGTGCACTCCTTGCTGTCAATGGATTGTGCATTCTATGTTCTCTATTGCAACAGTTGCTTTGTTTATTACAATCTCCTTTCTCATGTAGTTATTTACTTTTACTATAATGTACTAAGCTCATTAGTTCCGTTGCCACAAATTCTACTCGTGATTCTTTAATTTTCATGCCACCTCAAACTCTAGTTAAAGAGTGCCTATTCATTTTAACTTCTATGTTTCAGGTAGAGGCAACAATTGAATATATCTGTCGGAAAGAAGGTGACGGAGCAATTCTTGTATTTCTTACTGGCTGGGATGAGATCTCTAAGCTACTTGACAAACTTAAAGTTAATAACTTGCTTAGTGATCCTAACAAGTTTTTGATCCTTCCTCTGCATGGCTCAATGCCTACTGTCAACCAACGTGAAATATTTGACCGTCCTCCCCCTAACAAGAGGTAAGCTCATCTCTTTTGCTAATTTCGTCATAGGCAGGTATCTGTTCTGGATATATTTTTAGACAAGTTTTCAACAAAGGACGACACTAGTGTGCAGCATTAATATGAACAAATGAGAGAATGAAGAAGCTGAAACTCAACTAGAATGTTATGTTAGGCTTGGGGAAATTGGTGAATTGCAACTTGTTAGTCAAGTTTAATTGATTTCCTTTCAGAAAATTTCCTGTATAGGTTTTCAAATTCCTAATCCCTTGAACCTACATAAATCTTAACACTGCTAGTTTATCTGACCAGGATGATTGGCCACTGTTTTGTTCTAATATACATCATTTGTTCAGCAAAAAGTGGATTGTTATTTTTTATTAACTCTCAGGTTTTGTAATTTTGATGATTGTTATTTTCCCATTGTAGAAAAATTGTCCTAGCAACAAATATCGCCGAGAGTAGCATCACCATAGATGATGTTGTGTATGTCATAGACTGTGGCAAAGCAAAGGAGACCAGTTATGATGCTTTAAATAAGCTAGCCTGTCTGTTACCATCGTGGATTTCAAAGGCTTCAGCTCATCAGGTATTGAAGTTGTAGATCATCATCTTTATCCCCTTGCAGATGATGTTTAATGCGCCAAATGAAACATCTGATTTTTTCAAAAACCGGAGCTTGCCATTATTGCTGAATCCTTTATTTGTTTGACTTTATTGCCCCCTTCCTGCACTTTATATAATTCCTCTTACTTTCTAAGTCAAAGTCAAAGAAAGAGTGCTAATGGGTTGATCATTTCAGAGACGTGGCCGTGCAGGTAGAGTGCAACCTGGAGTTTGTTATAGATTGTATCCAAAACTGATCCACGATGCAATGCCACAGTATCAGTTAGCTGAAATCCTTCGAACACCATTGCAAGAGTTGTGCCTGCATATCAAAAGTTTGCAGCTTGGAGCTGTGGCGTCATTTTTAGAAAAGGCACTTCAGCCACCAGATCCTCTCGCTGTTCAGAATGCTATTGAGCTTCTAAAAACGATTGGGGTTTTGGATGACAAGGAAGAGCTTACCCCACTGGGTATATTATGCTGAATATAATAATCTGCTTAATCTATTCCAATTATTATCTGATTGAGTTAATAGCATCTTATAATTAAAAGCTTTTACGAACGCATCATCTGAGCCAATTTAATCTTACAGGTCGGCATCTTAGCACCATACCTTTGGACCCAAATATTGGAAAGATGCTTCTCATGGGCTCTATCTTTCAATGCCTTAACCCTGCCTTAACAATTGCTGCAGCTCTTGCATATCGCAACCCATTTGTCTTGCCAATTAACAGAAAAGAGGAAGCTGATGATGCAAAACGAGCTTTTGCTGGTGATTCTTGCAGGTTAGACAAATAGTTACTGAGAAATTTTCCCTTCTGATATTGTTCAAGCGAATTTACTGCATTGATCATGGTTGTGCCTACACTAATTCTTTTCTTGTTTTTGTGGAATTTCGGTTCAGTGATCACATAGCTCTTCTAAAGGCATTTGAAGGATGGAAGGAGGCAAAACGTAGTGGGAATGAGAAGCAGTTTTGTTGGGACAATTTTCTATCCTCATTAACCTTGCGGTTAATTGATGATATGAGATTACAGTTTCTCAATTTATTATCTGACATCGGATTTGTTGACAAGTCCAGGGGTCCTAATGTAAGCTCTTGGTCCTAACTTACATTTGTTTTCTATTAAACAACTACTACCCATTTCCCCCCCCCCCCCAATTTTGCTTTCCTCTGTTCCGAATACACTTTAATTAGAAGTTTTCTATCAACTAATTTGTCAGTTAAGTTCTGATATGGTAGTAATCAGACATTAATACATGATGCATGTGCATGCAGGCCTACAACCAGTACAGTCATGATTTGGAGATGGTTTGTGCAATCCTTTGTGCCGGGCTCTACCCTAATGTTGTTCAGTGCAAAAGAAGAGGAAAACGGACGGCGTTCTATACGAAAGAAGTTGGGAAGGTTGACATCCATCCAGCTTCTGTCAATGCCGGGGTTCATCTCTTCCCTTTGCCTTACATGGTATATAGTGAAAAGGTGAAAACCAGCAGCATCTATGTTAGAGACTCTACCAACATTTCAGATTATGCCCTGCTTCTGTTTGGCGGTAATCTTGTCCCCGGCAAAAATGGCGAGGGCATTGAGATGCTTGGAGGTTACCTTCATTTCTCTGCTTCAAAGAGTGTCATTGACTTGATAAGGGTAATGTCCCTCAATCTTGTTCCAGCAAATGTCTGATGGCTTAGCAAAATTAAGACTATACACATTTTTTGGTGACCATTCACAAGTAAGAACCATTAGGTGGTTTGAATGTTTAACTAAACTACCATTTGACAGTTCTCAATTATCATTTTCACATAAAGATAATTTCATGCGAGTGACCATCTCATTTTATCAATAAATTTAAGAAAACACAACTTGTTACGATTAATTCGCTACGGGATTTGCAGAAATTACGTGGAGAGCTTGACAAGCTTCTGAACAGAAAAATTGAAGAACCAGGATTGGACATTACTACAGAAGGAAAGGGAGTGGTTGCTGCTGCTGTTGAGTTGCTTCACAGTCAAACCATTCGCTGATTTCTTTTTTCATTCATAAGGGTTTGTTCTTCTGCTGAGTCCTGCCATTCATTAGTAATAGTATGATATAGATTTCTTATGATTTTGCTAGCAGCTTTTTTTAATCACTTATATGGAATGTACATGTGTTATATCTGTTTTGTCTTGTTTAGGATGGAAATACTAATGTTAGACAACAAAAGTAGAAAAGGGACCGATTTTAACATTGTATTCTTACCAACATAGGAGGAAAAAAAGGGTTAGCAGTAGCATTATTTGTCTGGTGCGTGCGAGGGAGAATGGCATGTGGGTCAGTGTTTTCATGTTTCGTCGGAGTTTAATGAACAAGAGTAAATTATATTATTGTTCAATTAAATTTATTCATTGAGATAACATTTTAAGTACATGATCTGGTAATTAGTTATTTTTATTGACACAGTAATAGTAATCAGATGACTAATAACACAAAATATTAAAGTTTACAATACTTTAATTTCAGGCTAATTTTTTTATATTGATTAAATAGATGTGTAACACATTGTTATCGGAAAATTAGGTGTTTTTTTTATATGGTATTTTATTCAAATCGGACGGTCCGATTTGTTTGATGAAAAAAATAAATTACAACTCGGAGGGTCCGATTTGCTTAAAGAAAAAATTAAACTCTAAATCGGATAGTACGATTTGTATTTTTTATTTTTTTTATTTGTTAAAATAAAAATCGGACGGTCCGATTTTAACATTAAATTTTTTTTTTATTTTTGAAATCACAAATGGGACCGTTCGATTTGTGATTGTTTGTTTAAAAAACAAAACAATGCAAACAAATCGGTCGATTTGTGTTATCCCATAACCAAATAAAACACTCCTCTGCTCACACCATATTGATATATACCTTTCTCTCTCCCACACCAAAAATCAAAAGCGTAAATTTCACATAAGAATAGTCATCATCTATCACTAATAACACAAAATATTAATTGTGTATGAAGATCGGGCCACCGGGTTGAGTTAGGATGACTCGAGCTATAACCCGACCTGAAATAATGATCGGTCTATTTTTGAGATTCTTACCCAGCTTTAGACTCGATAAAATCACACCAAATTAGTCCTTAAGGTGTTCGGAGCCGAACCAGATCTTCGAGTCGAGTCAGGCATGCACATCCCTATTTTAACACATGAAATTATTTCAATTCTAACTAAATTTTATTTTTAAAAAATTAAGTAATTTTAGTTTAGTCATAATCTTAATGCATGACATTTACAAATCAATTCAATTTCTATTTTAAAATTAAATCAATTTTAATTCAATTATATTTCAAATATATTTTTAAATAATATAACATTTAATTAATGACCAAAATTCACATACAGGCATACAACTGAGAAATATACATTTAAAAATTATTAAATAATTTAAACAAATTTAATTAAATTACTATTTAATAATTTTTACAGTTTTTTTTAACAACTTAAACAATAAATTAAAAAAAAGTTAATTTTAATTTTAAAATTCAAATCAAATTTTAAATTAATTAGATATAGTGTTTGTGTGCCATTATCTTGATAAAAAAAAATTTTAATAAAAAATATCTTTTTTTATTTTTTAGCGTATTTGACAAATTTCTAATAATAAAAGTAAAATTATTAAAAAAATAAAAAAAAATATCTTTTTTAAAAGGTTGTAATTTACATCTTTTTTTTAAAAGATTTTTTTTCTTAAAAAAAATATTTTTTATATAATAAATAAATAAAAAAATACTTTTATATTATTATATCCAATCATAATTAATAAATAAATTTTTTTTTAATATGAGATATCCAAATATAAAATCTTTTTTATTTTTTCATAAAATCTTGAAAAAAAATATATCTCAAAACAAATCTTTTTCTTATAATCTCCCAAACAAGTCCATAATCCTTATTTTAAATTTGACCTTCAATCACTACAAGCCCTTCCTCCACTGCTCCCCACAACCCCTCACCCTCTCTCGAGCCACCGCACTCGTTCCGGCTTTCTCGTGCGTCTGCAGCCGCCGCACGTATCATGCTTCGTCGTGCCTCCCCAACCGCAGCCCAGCCTTGTTGCGCCTCCCCAACCGTAGGTTGGATGGATTTGCCTCTGGAACTGTTAGAATTAATTTTGCAAAGGCTATCTTTGGATGATGTCATGAATTGTCGTACCACATGCTGCTCTTGGCGAAAGGCCGCTGACGCCATATTTTCATCTCAGCTTCCATTGATGCTCTCTCTTTCAACAGGAGGGTATGCCTACAACTTTGGAAGCTTATCCGACCCATGGAGCAACCATGATTCCACTGTGCTCACTGAAAAATGGCCGCCAGAAATCGAGGGTAGCTGTAATAGGGTTTACTCGGTGCAAGGTTGGTTGGTGTTCAATTTATTTCATTATGAGTCGGTCAAAGGCCAAACTTTTTCGGAGCTTTTATTCTTCAACCCGTTTTCTCGAGCCAGATTCAAGCTTCCAAAACTGTTCTTGTTTTCTGGAAAGCCGTTCTATCATCACGTTCGTATTGCATTCAATTCTGCACCACCGGGGTCTGAGGAGTTCGTTGTTGCTTTCTTGTTTGTGTTTAGCTATCAAGAAAAAGAGTACTACTTAATGGGACCAGAAGATTTGAAGCAAAGGCTAGCTTTTATCAAATTCAAGCAAGGATCATGGATTGAATCTATTGAAAGCGATGAAATCTTCTACGACATTGAAGTTCATGGTGATAATAAACTGTATGGTCTTACCGTCAAACATGAAACAAGTGTTGTGTTCGTGTTTACCCTAGATAATCATCGTGATGATCATGTCGTCGAACGATTGATTATGCTAAATACCATACAAGATATAGATCCTGTTGGCAGATTTATTTTTTCTTATGCATCCTTCAAACGAAGTCATCAGATGGTAATGGACACTAACACGGGGGAGTTGTTGATAGTTCGTCATGAGCGAAGTATCAGTTACGACATATCAGTTCGTACAGAAGGGTTTAGTGTTTTTAAATTGGACAGAAACAATCTTAAATGGTGTGAGGTTTTTGATATTGGTGATCGTTTCTTATTCTGGGATTTCACGGAGGTGAGTCTTGTGTCTACCAAGGGACTTAGAGTTGCAGAACGGTTTAAGAGAGGCAACTGCATATTTTTCTGCCATGCAAATGCTCAGCTATATCGATCTAATGAATTTAAAGAACATGACGTGGGAGTCTTCTTCTTGGCTGATAGAACCGTTAGCCATTTTTCAATGGGTTCTTCTTTGCCGATTTCACTTCGGAACATGTGGTTCAGCCCTGCTCCTTAATTATTTTGTTAAAAATTTTAGATCTTAGATTGTAATAATTTATTTATCTGTTATCTGATCTTAATTTTAATTTGGGAAACAATTTATTAGCATGATGTTTATTTCATCTTGATTTATTCTTGAGAAATAGAAGATCAATAATAAAAATTAAGAAAAAATTTTATTTGCTGTCTAAAAAATTATTGATAAAACTTTTTGATGTACGCATCTTTTTTTATTGAAGATAGTAAAAGCGAGATGCATTTTAAATTTTTAATACCATTAAAATATCGGTTTATCAAATGTGAAAAATTAATGTATTAAATTAGCTTGTTGGTAATGAAGATAAAGTGAAAGACTAAGGCGAATAATAATTATAAATTTTAACATCAAATTTAAGTTATTTTTAGAGCACCATTGCAAGAGTTGTCCCTGCATATCAGAAGTTTGCAGCTTGGAGCTGTGGCGTCATTTTTAGAGAAGGCACTTCAGCCACCAGATCCTCTCGCTGTTCAGAATGCTATTGAGCTTCTAAAAACGATTGGGGTATTGGATGACAGGGAAGCTCTTACCCCACTGGGTATATTATGCTGAATATAATTATCTGCTTAATCTATTCCAATTATTATCTGATTGAGTTAATAGCATCTTATAATTAAAAGCTTTTATGAAGGCATGATCTGAGCCAATTTAATCTTACAGGTTGGCATCTTAGCACCATACCTTTGGACCCAAATATTGGAAAGATGCTTCTCATGGGCTCTATCTTTCAATGCCTTAACAATTGCTGCAGCTCTTGCATATCGCAACCCATTTGTCTTGCCAATTAACAGAAAAGAGGGAGCTGATGAGGTGATTCTTGCAGGTTAGACAAATAGTTACTGAGAAATGTTCCCTTCCGATATTGTTCAAGCGAATTTACTGCATTGATCATGGTTGTGCTTACACTAATTCTTTTCTTGTTTTTGTGGAATTTGGGTTCAGTGATCACATAGCTCTTCTAAAAGCATTTGAAGGATGGAAGGAGGCAAAACGCAGTGGGAATGAGAAGCAGTTTTGTTGGGACAATTTTCTATCCTCAGTAACCTTGCGGTTGATTGATGATATGAGATTACAGTTTCTCAATTTATTATCTGACATTGGATTTGTTGAGAAGTCCAGGGGTCCTAATGTAAGCTCTTAGTCGTAACTTCCATTTGTTTTTTATTAAACAATTACTACCCATTCCCGCCCAATTTTGCTTTCCTCTGTTCCGAATACACTTTAATTAGAAGTTTTCCATCAACTAATTTGTCAGTTAAGTTCTGATATGGTAGTAATCAAACATCAATACATGATGCATGTGCATGCAGGCCTACAACCAGTACAGTCATGATCAGGAGATGGTTGGAGAAAACTCGATATCGCATTAAGGCAGAATTTGACAACTTTGAGGGGAACTCAAGGAGGAGAAGGAAGCAATAGGATTCTAAGAAGGATCTGATGACTGAATTGTTTGAGGCATGTATACTTGACCTATCTGACTGTGTACTCATAACTTCAATGATATGACAGATTACTTTGATGTACACTCTCTAAAATATTTTTGAGACGCATTATCATGATATTTGTGTGTGTGTGTGTGTTGTGGTGGGGTAATGGCGTTGGTTCTGGATTGTTTAGACGAAAGGTCCCTCTTGTGCACAGTTAAATATAATTCTATTAATTTCCTCTTCTGTCTATGTAATTTGTCTCCTTCTCTCTCCTAATTTAATCTTTTCTCCCAAAAGAAATAATGTTGATATCTTGAGAGTTAGTGTTCTAAACTTCTTAGCTCATTAATAATTTTCGTGTTCTCTTGCAATTAGTGATAAGAATTATATTTTGTTACTTCTTTCTGATAATAATTGGCTCATTCCTTGCCCTTTTACTATGTAGATATAATATAATGCGTATACATATGTTTGTTCTTACAGGATGTTGATGTAGATACTCATTACAAAAATTATAGCGTAGGTGTTAGAAAATCTCTTGATGCTTGGTCAGGTTCACAGATTGATTTGGGTCTGGTATGTATTGCTCATTTCTTACTTTACTCATGAATCTATTTTTTATTAGTTAAATGTGCCAGCTGAAGGACATATCTCTTTTCATCTTTTTATTACTCTAAGAAACTTAATAGAAATTTGTCTGGTCAAGATGCTTCTGAAGTTATGTTTTACAGTGAGAGCATTGTTTACTGGGACTAATCAGGGACTAAAATTTATAGATAATTAACAGATATCAACTGCAGTTGACTGACATTCTCATTTGTGCACTCCTTGCTGTCAATGGATTTTGCATTCTATGTTCTCTATTGCAACAGTTGCTTTGTTTATTACAATCTCCTTTCTCATGTAGTTATTTACTTTTATTATAGTGTACTAAGCTCATTAGTTCCGTTGCCACAAATTCTACTCGTGATTCTTTAATTTTCATGCCACCTCAAACTCCAGTTAAAGAGTGCTTATTCATTTTAACTGCTATGTTTCAGGTAGAAGCAACAATTGAATATATCTGTCGTAAAGAAGGTGACGGAGCAATTCTTGTATTTCTTACTGGCTGGGATGAGATCTCTAAGCTACTTGACAAACTTAAAGTTAATAACTTGATTGGTGATCCTAACAAGTTTTTTATCCTTCCTCTGCATGCCTCAATGCCTACTGTCAACCAACGTGAAATATTTGACCGTCCTCCCCCTAACAAGAGGTAAGCTCATCTCTTTTGCTAATTTCGTCATAGGCAGGTATCTGTTCTGGATATATTTTTTTAGACAAGTTTTCAACAAAGGACGACACTAGTGTGCAGCATTAATATGAACAAATGAGAGAACGAAGAAGCTGAAACTCAACTAGAATGTTATGTTAGACTTTGGGAAAATTGGTAAATTGCAACTTGTTAGTCAAGTTTAATTGCTTTCCTTTCAAAAATTTTCGTGCATAGGTTTTTAAATTCCTAATCCCTTGAACCTATATATATCTTAACACTGCTTTATTATTTAAAAATTCTCAAGATTTTTTTTTAAACAACCTCCTAAACAATAATTAAAAAAAGTTAATTTTAATTTTAAAATTTAAATCAAATTTTAAATTAATTAGATATAATCCTTACTTTGAATTTGATTTTCAATACCTTTCCTCCCACATCCGCGCAGCGCCCCACCACTGTTCCCCACAACCCCTCGCCTCTCTCGGGCCACCCCACTTGTTCTGGCTTTCTCGTGCGTCTGCGGCCACCGCTTCGTTGCGCCTCCCCAACTGCAGCCCAGACTCAGTTGCGCCTCCAACCTAACATTTTATCCGTCATCTTCCGATGGATTGGATGGATTTGCCTCTGGAACTGTCGGAATTAATTTTCCAAAGGCTATCTTTGGATGATGCCATGAATTGTCGTGCCACATGCCGCTCTTGGCGAAAGGCTGCTGACGCCATATTTTCATCTCAGCTTCCATTGATGCTCTCTCTTTCAACACCATCTGCATCTCCATACACCTGGCCATGGATCTTAAAATCAGATAACAACAACTTTGGAAGCTTATCCGCCCCATGGAGCAACCATGATTCCACTGTGCTCACTGAAACATGGCCGCAAGGAATCAACCGTACCGATAACAGGGTTCACTCGGTGCAGGGTTGGTTGATGTTCAATATATTTCATTATGTGAGCGACAAGAGCCAAACTTTCTCTGAGCTCTTATTCTTCAACCCGTTTTCTCGTGACAGTTTCAAGCTTCCAAAGCTGTTCTTGTTTTCTGGAAGGCCGTGCTATCATCAAGTTCGTGTTGCATTCAATTCTGCACCACCGGGGTCTGAGGAGTTCGTTGTTGCTTTCTTGTGTGTGTTTAGCTATCAAGAAAATGTGTTAATGAGACCAGAACATATGAAGCAAAAGCTAGCTTTTATCAAATTCAAGCAAGGATCATGGATTGAATTGGAATCCATTAAAACCGCTGAAATCTTCTATGATATTGAAGTTCATGGTGATAATAAATTGTATGGTCTTACCGTCAAACATAAAACAAGTGTTGTGTTCGTGTTTACCCTCGGAGATAATTATCGTGATGATCATATCATTGAACGATTGGTTATGCTAAATACCATAGAAGATATTCATGTTGGAAGATTTAATTTTTGTCATACATCCTTCAAACGAAGGCATCAGATGGTAATGGACACTAGCACAGGGGAGTTGTTGCTAGTTCGTCATGATAGATGGGATGTTCTAAGTAGATACAACAAACAAGAAACAACAACAAAGCCTTGTCCCACTAAGTGGGGTCGGCTACATGAATCAAACGACGACATTGTGCTCTATCATGTATCATGTCTACAGAGAGACCGTTTACATGTAGATCTCGTTTGACCACCTCATGGATGGTCTTCTTAGGTCTTCCTCTGCCTTTCGCCCTTTGTCCATCTTCCATCTCATCCACCCTCCTGACTGGATGTTCTATCGGTCTTCTTCTCACATGTCCAAACCACCTGAGACGCGATTCAACCATCTTTTCCACAATTGGTGCTACTCCAACTCTCTCCCTTATATCTTTATTCCTTATTTTATCCAATCGCGTATGACCACTCATCTATCTCAACATCTTCATCTCTGCCACACTCAGCTTATGTTCGTGCTCCCCTTTAGCCGCCCAACACTCCGTACCATACAGCATAGCCGGTCTTATAGCGGTGCGATAGAATTTACCTTTAAGTTTTAAAGGCACTTTTTTGTCGCATATAAAACCAGATGCACTCCGCCATTTTGACCAACCTGCTTGGATCCTATGATTTACATCCTGTTCAATTTCTCCATTATCCTGTATAATGCACTCAAGATACTTAAAACTTTTAACTTTTTGTAGGATGTTCTAAGTAGATGTTATGATTTAATTTGTACCAGGGGATTTCGTATTTTTAAGTTGGACAGAAGCATTCTTAGATGGTGTGAGGTTTTTGACATTGGTGATCGCTTCTTGTTCTGGGATTATACTAAGGTGAGTCTTGTGTCTGCTAAAGGACTCAGACTTGCAGAACGGTTTAAGAGGGGTAACTGCATCTTTTTCTGCCATGCAAATACTCATAGGGAGTGGAAATCTCCAATACCAGATATTCAAGATCAATTTCGATTTAAAGAACATGATATTGGTGTATTCTTCTTGGCCGATAGAACTATTAGCCATTTTTCAATTAGTTCTTCTTTGCCATTTTCGCTTTTAAACATGTGGTTCGGTCCTGCTCCTTAGTTTGTATTTTCATTTTGAGAGTTGAGGAATACTACTCATCTCATCATCAAAATTTATTATTTTTTGTTATCAATTAGTTATTAATATTAAACGTATGTGTTAAAATATAGGAGAGTGCTAGATAAACAATGATTATTTTGAACAATATGAACAACCACCAATCAAATAAAAACACACTGCACCTCCAAATTACTCATGTAAATCTTTATTTTAAAATTTTATCGAAAATAAAAACAAAAAAAAATATACTTTTTTTTATAAAATTCTAAAAATATAGCATTCAAGACGAAACAAAATATGAAAATACAACTAAACGCAATATAAAACCCTTCATTCTTATTATTCTTTGTTTTGAGGACAATTTGTGGTATGGTTTTAATTTTGACATAGCATAATGTTTATTTATTTTGATTTATTCTTACATTTATATTGACAACTAAATAAATTAGTCACCACATATCTATCTGAACAATACAACTTTTAATGCGTTGCAATCTGAATGTAAATACACAAATTGTATTCCAACAAATTTATGGTTTGAATGCAACTAAGCCACCAACCTTACATATATGTGAACACATAAAATCAGATACATTTTAACATCATTAAAACGATGAGTACCATCAAATGTGATAAATTAGTCTCTAAATTTATCAAATGTTGTTAACAAAGATAAATTTAAAGACTAATACAAATTACAATTATAAATTTAAGAGTCAAATTTGTGCCAATTGAAAATTAATAAATGAATTTAAATTCAACATCAAATTTTAGAGTCTATAAATTAAGGATTAACTTGAACATTTAACATTGATTGTAGATGCCTGTTCATGCCTTGCACTTCTCTTATGTAGTGATAGTGTTTGTTTAGTTGGTTAGTCCCAAGAGTTGGTTGTATTTATGATTTTTAATTATTTACTAGATATAGACATAAAAAACATAATAGCTCCCAATATTACACTCTTATATAAATTACATATATGTTGATTTTGTACAAACTTTTATAATAATACATGAAAAAGTTTTACCATCGTGTAATTTTTTTCAAAATAAAGATATCAAAGGCAGTTAGCCAGTTTTAATTGGATTAAAGCTTTAAAATTTTTATATTCAAAATTTAACCAGTTTTTCTCTAACTTCTTATAGAATAGAACGGCCTACTTATATGACAGGCATTAAGGCATACCACCAGAATAGATATTATTGACTAAAATATTTAAAGTAAAACGAAATTGTTATATAAGTTCGCAACTATACCGGATAAATTTAAAATAAAACTTTTTTAAAATTGATTTGATTTGATTTAAACTGAAAATAAATTATTGTGTTTACTGTTTAGAATTAATAATATAAAATTGTATAAATTGATATAATAATTTAATTTTATATTATTTACCACACAGTTTTTTATTACTAATATTATTTTTTATATTAATATCTAAAATGTAAAAATAATTTTTTACGTTTTAACACGTCAAATCATTTTAATTCTAACCAAATTTTATTTAAAAAAATTAAGTAATTTAAATTTAATTATAATCTTAATTCATGAAATTTATAAATTAATTCAATTTTTATTTTAAAATTAAATCAATTTGAATTCAATTGTATTTTAAACATATCTTTAAATAACTTAACATGTTTGTTTAAAAAGGAAAAGTATAGGGTACCAAGAGTTGTATCTGCCAACTATTACCAACACTAATTAAAATTAAATTAAAATTAATTTAAATATAATTTGTTATGTCAATTAGTGATTTAGTGGGTCCATTATAATGCAGTTTGAAATGTGCAGGAGTGAGAACAAAGTAACGTAACATGAGGGAAATTATCAACGCAGCCAGGCACACCGCAAAGAAAACCTAATCCTCATTCTTCTCCGGCGTTGCATCTACGTCGGCTTGCTTATCATCTCACCGGATCGCCGCCAGTTGGTCCATCGGCGGTGAAATCGCCTCCACCCAGTGGTCACTTCTATTGCAACGTGAGTCTTTGAAGGTGTCACGGTTTCCGTCGGGTTCCTTTTCATCTCACAGGAACCCCGCCATTTCATCCATCGACGGGGACATCGCCTCCCCCCGAAGGCAAGAGCATCTGCAACGTGAGTCTTTGAAGGTGTCACGGTCTCAGTCGGCTTGATTTTCAACTCACCGAACACCGCCATTTTGATCACTCGTATGTGTCATCGCCTTCACCTGGAGGCCACGTCCACTGCGACGTGAGTATTTGAAGGTGTCACGCAACCGTCTTCTCCTCAACCATCTTCGGTAAAGTAAATGTGTCTTCATTGAATACACGTGAACCACATAATGTCGATGGAACAAGCAATTTGTGAAGGCGCATCATACGGCATAGCATATGATGATAGTGATCAGTATAATTCTTGCGACGTCAATGTTCCATCGCTTAGTGAAGATGACACACATGTGGACAGGGTAATTTGTACGGTAGAAATATATTTGGTTATGTTTATATATAACTTTAATTTTAGTTTGATGTTGAGATCTTAACAGAGATAAGCTTTGTTGGAAGAATTTTGATTTCATTTGTTTAATTAGGAATTGTGTGGATAATCTTTCTTTCAAATATGCTAGAAAGGTGCTACATTTTCATATGGTTTATTATTTTGTTTGGTCACCATGTTTAATTGATATTTGCAACTTTGATTGATGTTTGTTCTACACCTGTTTAGTTTCGATTGTTGATTAGTCGGTGATATCTATTGATAAGTGGGAATTGTGTTGAAGAGTTTTTGTGAGTGTCGAACGGTGGATGGATTTGTCTTTTGTTTATACCTCATTGGTTATCAATTTCAGGGGAAAGAATCTCGAAGCGTTATTGAAGTACTGGATGATGCAATGGCAGTGATTCATGAGGTGTGAAATATTTTTTATTTTGCTGAATTCATGTGCTCATCAGGGGATACTCATGGGGTGTGAAATATTCAAGAAGCTAGAAATTTTTTATTTTAATTAGTTGAGTACTTTTTGTGTTGATCGATATTTTTTTCTGAAACAACCTGAATGGCTGTGCAGTTACCCGATCACACTGGAATTCCATTAGATGAAATCCCGTACGTAGGATTGAGATTTGTTTCCTTGCAGCAAGCACAAGAGTTCTACACTAATTATGCAAAGAAAGTTGGCTTCGTGACCAGGATTAGGAATACCAACTTTGACAAGACCAGGAATGATTCAAAGATACCTGTTAACCAATCGTTACACTGTAGTCGTGAAGGTTATCGGGAGTCTCGAGTGAAGGCAGCAACTCGGGTGAAGAGAATAACAACAGCCGGTTGCAAAGCAAGGATGTACGTCATGCTTGATAGGCAGAAGGATAATTGGATGGTCTCCAAACTAGAACTGAAGCACACCCACCCGTGTTCTGCCAAACAAGCTGTGCACTACACTAAGTACAGGGAACTGACCATGCATGCCAAGTGTGTGATTCAGAACAACGATGAGGCTGGCATACGGCCCAATAAGACTTATCTTGCACTGGCAAACGAAGTTGGTGGCTCGTCGAATTTGGGTTACTCAGAAAAGGATGTGAGGAACTTCATTACAAGCAATTTGCGCTGTGCTGACGGAAACGCAGATGTCAAGAAAATGATTAGCTATTTTATGCGAATGAAAGATATCAACCCAAATTTTTTTTATGCAGTTGATGTAGACGAAGCTAACCATTTTAAAAGTGCGCTCTGGGTAGATGCAAGATGCAGGGCTTCCTATGAATATTATGGTGATGTGGTATCATTTGATACAACGTACAGTAGAAACAAGTATGTATATGTGTTTTGTCTTTATTCATATGTTTAATGATTTTCGCATTTAGCTTGCTTTTGGTAATCTTGGTTGGATTTATTACAGGCACGGACTTCCATTTGCATCTTTTGTTGGCGTTAACCATCATGGCAAGTCCACTCTGCTCGGATGTGCGTTGATGGGGAATGAGGAAATTCGTTGCTTTGAGTGGGTCTTTAAGCAATGGTTAAGATGCATGGGATCTCCCCCACAAGCCATAATTACGGACCAGTGCAAATCCATGTTTGGTGCTATCAAGAATGTCCTTCCAGATACTCGCCACCGATGGTGCATATGGCACATAATGAAGAAGATACCGCATAAGCTCGGAGGATATGCTCGATATAAAGAAATAGATGATAGAATGCATGGCACTATTTGGAATGCCAGGTCTGTGGAATCTTTTGAAAAGGATTGGGCTGCATTCATTGTTGAGTTTAACTTGGAGCAAAATAGATGGCTATCAGGTTCGTTCTATTTTTGTGCTTTTATATTCCTGTTTGATACTGGGTTTGTTATGGAATCTCTGTATGGTGATTATAAATTTGTTTCTGTTGGTTATGTAGACCTTTATGACGAACGTCGAATGTGGGTTCCAATTTATTTTCAAGGTGAATTTTGGGCAGGTATGAGAAGTACTCAACGGAGTGAGAGCATGCACGCTTTTTACGGTGGTCACTTGCATTGCAAGAGTGGACTGGTTCAGTTCGTGCATGAGTATGACAACGTGCTTGGGAACAAGGAGCAAAAGGAACTGGAAGATGATGCTGCAGACTCTAAAGGAGTTGTTCCTTGTTCATCGAGTACTACAATTGAAAGACAATTTCAGCGTGAATACACAACCTCTAAGTTTAGGGAAGTACAACAGGAATTCAGGAAAAAAGGGGATTGTTTAGTAAAAGGTGCGATTCAGGACGGTGATTTATTTCGTGTAATCGTGAAAGAGCAATACATGTTATATGGGGAACCCAGGTCCTGGAATAATATTGTCGAGTTTGACCCATCGACACACAAGATTCGGTGCGAGTGCAACATGTTTGCATCGAGAGGTATTATTTGTTGTCACTATCTTGCTGTTTACTTTTATTACGGAGTAGACAGAGTACCATGTTGCTATGTTCTCCCTCGATGGAGCAAGAATGTACAGCGGAAACACACTTTCATTAAGAGTAGCCATGACGAGAAGCGATCAGATGAAAGCCACAACTTATTTAGAAGACTGTGTACGCACTTCTTTAATGTGGCACAGGAATTCGTGACATGCGAAGAAGAGGCGGCCATGTTACATTCGGGTCTTGATGAGTTAAGGGCGAAGTTGGTTGATTATCGTGCGAACTTGGGGTCCAGAAGTGTTCCTAATACAGATAACAACATGGTGACACAGTCTGACCCAGCTTGTGTTGCAATAGAGATTTTAGGTCCCTCTAAGGTTGCAACAAAGGGTCGACCGAGACTGAAGAGGCTTGGATCTGAACTGGACACATCCATTAAGAGATCTATGCGAAGAAAGAAGAATAATCCACATCAGGTATGTCTCTACCAATATATAGTTTCTAACCACACGTTTGCATGCCTTGATGGATAAAGTTGAAAGTGTTATTCACTTTTTGTTCATGCATGTTTTCACCTTTCAGGAAAATAATCAAGCAATCAATCCAAACATAGTGGCGGTTCCTGCTCTAAGCACGAATGAATCAAATGGAAATGGCGGGTTCTTGTCTTTGTTACACTCATTCCGACATAGTTAGATTACTTTTGATTATGGATTTGTATCGACACTTGCTGTCTTTAGTAATAATTTTTTCCCACTTAACTTTTGACAAAGTTTTCAGGTTATTAATTTAAATGACATCTTTAAGTTGAGAATATAATTACTTAATGAGTTTTTTTTCATTAGGATGCGTATATTAATATTATGGTTACTACCCCAAAACTGTGTGAGTTATGCCTCATAACGAATCAAATAAGACTTATTTGAAGCTTTCAAGCTTTTGTTACTTTAAAAGAATAACGACATGTATAAGACACATCCGTACTAAGACAACTGCTAAGAAGTGACGCTGTAATTAGGCTGTAAATGGAAAGACACATATACCATTTCAAGCCAAGACCGAAATGAAAAAATTCAATCTTAAAATACACGTATGGTATTAGACACATCCATATATACGTAGACACATCCAGCGAGAACATGGAAGACACATCCAAGACAAGAGACACATCGGTGAGAAGAAAAATCTGTTAACGACACAACTATATTAGCCAATTGCAGAACCAGACACATCCATGCTGGGCCATCTTCGAAAACAACACAATGAATTCAGCCAAAAACACATAAGACACATGAGCAATTAAATGCAAGCACGAAAAAGACACATTATTATAAGACACATGTGGCCCAAGACACATGTGGCCTAAGACACATCCATGTGCAATAACTAACAAGACACATCTGTGTTTAACAAGACACATCTAGTCAGAAAACACATCTGTCCACACCTGTCAGAAGACACATCCATTTTCCAGCACCTACGAACATCACCTGAATAACAATACACTGCTAACATAAATGGAGACATACAAAATAGACGACAATGAAACTGTGATACGCTTATTAATTGAAAACAAAAATACCTAAAAGTGTATCAGTTGGTCAGCTTGTACATAAACTTAAATAATTCAAAACGTGTGAAGGAACAAGAATCCAAAACAAAATGCCTCTGTGTAAAACAAGGAAAATATTTAGACCCAACAAAAAATATCTCACAAAGTGAGCATGACTCTTTCCTAAGTAAACTAGAATGTACTATACAGGTCTTTTCTTTTGATATCTATCTTCTTTTGGTCGTCTGTTTCTTTTGCATCCCTGCAGCTCTCCGAAGCATGCTCTTTGTCCCAGGTGCTGTAAACGGAGTCCTAACCTCCTTACGTTTGTTCCTTGGTTGGTTGCGGCGCACAGGAGGTCGATCATGGCTGCTTACGGCATTCAGAGCATCTCCAATGTCTAAATTTTTATGACATAGGATGATGTCAAGCATTATCTCCAACCTATACAACTTCATAGTTTCCTGCATGTCAAAATCAAAGGTAGGTAACTGCATGTAGGTACAGACAATGGCATGTGCTTAAAAAATCAGTTAACTACATATAGAATTTGGAATCTCACATAATCCCAGTCATTCACATTCCCGCCTTCAGTCCAGTACTCCATAAACTTTATTGCATATACCCCACAATCAAAACTATGTGAACAGAAACAGCAGATTGTATTAGGAGAACAAAAAAATATCTAAATGAAACTTAATAAATACAACCTTAGAGGATTCTGAGGGGGACTCACCTATTTGGTTGTACTGGAACAGGGGCATATGTGCAAGGTAGCCCTTGTTGTGTGGGCTTATAAGTGGGGATGGCCACATGTGCTATATCTTCAATGAGCCTCGCCTAAACCACATAGAAAACACTTGAATATAATACAATAATAAGGATTAAATAAAGCATTAGGGTGACGAGATATTTTGGTACCGCATATGCATCTAGCCTGTTCCGGAATGTATCATTTGGTCTATTGGGTATGCTATCTAGGACAAACAGTTTCTTCGCAGATACATCGAACGCATACACCCACCAGTGACGGGTGATACATACAGGAAAAAACCACTGCAACATTATGCAGCTGTAATTAGGCATTTCACATGGATTTATAATGAAAAACACATATCCTTTTTTTAGATTCAATTTAAAAAATCAACTTCTCATTTGACAAACAGACTTACCCATTTTCTCTTTGAAGCTGTAACCTTATCAAAATACATAGTATCAACACCAAAGTTTTTTCCCAAACCCACATACACCGGAGGTGGGCCGTTCTGAAACTGCAATACATTCCTTTCAACCAACACCATTTCCTGTCCACAGATGAATACAAAGTTGTTCAATAGGTTTAGTATACTTAAATTATTCATATAAAAGTATCCCTACCAGTATCCCTGGACACACGCAGTAGAAGTCATGCGCGAATCTTCCTAACCCTGAGTCATTGAATGCGCAACACATCCAGTGCACGACCTAATTAACCAGGATGTAAAGATTAATTAGTCAGAAAACAGTATGCTTAAACAAATTTGATTACTAAGTTTTTGCATTACATACATTGTTATTGAGCCAAGCACGTGGCCTCAGGGTGTACAAGTCCTTCCTTGTCAGCACTAAGTGTGGTCTACCCTCATACGACGCGACTTTTTGCTTACTATCAAGGGATCTGTTCACAGCCCATCCTCTAATTCTTTGTTCGTCCCGCTCAGTGATTTTTCGCCCCTTTAGTAACGGATGAATGAGTCGAGGGGGGGATGGTGTGGGTGTTTTGAAGAGCTGCGTCATCCCAAGTGAGAATGATGGACGTGGTGGACTCGGTGTGCGGACTGAGGATCCTTTTGGAATAATTGTTTGTATCGGGTTGATGCTAATGGCTCGCAATGGGTAACGTCGCTCGATTTCTGTCCATAGCCTTTCGCACTCCGGATCTCGCTGCGATAGGATGTCAGGATGCCTGTTTCAAGGTTAACCATGTGGGGCGGTCAACCAATATGAATTCCTAAGAGAAGAAGTAAAAAACAATACACACTAGCAACAGAAACAAAGTTATAAACTATTCACTTACATGTCAAAAAATTCACTTGAATATTCCTGAATACCTGAATAGTCAATCATTGCATCTGACGGAGTTTTTGGTTCAGCGTCATACATCTCGGTTGGGTTCTTTGATGTTTTCGGGAGGCTTGTTGCGCTGTTCTCCCCTGCTGTCCCTTTTTGCTGTTGTGGTTTGCTTTTCTGGGTTTTGATGTGGATTATCTTGCCAATGGGTTGGTTATCCTCGTCATCCTCGTCGAAAGCAATTGCTTTATCATTTCTTATCACTGAGCCGCTAATAACTCCTTCCTTCAAGTCGGATCCCTGAGAGCGCAAAATCAAAAACATGGTAAAAAAAACACATAGTGATTTCGGGTCACTCAATCAACGCAAAGCTAAACTAAAGACAGCATAACACATTCCTGTTTTCGATACAAGGGAACAATATTCAATCGTTAAAACATATGGTAGACCCGTGCTCGTGTGCTTGGGTTGAAAAATTCATCATACACATTCTTATACAGCCACATCTTACTTACTTTTTGGTTCTTTGTTCTCTTTTTCTTGCTCGTCCTCCTGGTCTCTCCTACTATCGAACCAGATTTTGGTGTCCTCTTCAAATCATTCCTAGGGCGTAGTCTCTTCGCAATGGGCTCTTCGTCATCGTCATTGCCATCACCCTCTATGCGGTCAGATCCCTAAATTCACAACACCAAGCTATTCAATTCCAACAAGGACATAGTGCCTATATTTCACACTATTAACACAAATTAAATGTATACAACTTCTCTTTAATGAATATTTAGGAGGGTCTTAGCAGCCAATAATAAGAAAATAAAAGGGGTGGAATGTTCACTTTATTTTAATTGTACAGATATAAATAAAAGATTCATTACTTAGCCATTTTTACTCACTTTTTTGCACCCATCAGGACTCACTGTGTGGATAGTGTCTTCTTTGTTAAGACCTGCGCCCATTGTGTGCTCCTCTACGGCACTTTTGAGGACCACACCATCGTTTCCTCCGGGTACGTTAAAAGCCTGTGTAGAGCAATCAACTAGTCAGAAGACACGTAAAACTAAAGCCGCATCCAGCACAAACACATCCAAATAAGGATACATGAGAAACCACACTCATAATCGATACATCAGAGTCATTAATAATTCAACGCCAACCATAGATGCCAGGTGTTCATAAGTGTAATTGCATTTAATTACAAGAAAAAAAAAGCTTCAAAGTATACACACCTCGGGTTGAATAGTTGCTGCCATGGCACTAAGCTCCTTGGCAGTCCATCCAGAAAGCCACGGCTGAGGTTGTTGACAATTATTGAGATCACCATGCTTTAGCTTATGGAAGTACAATACCTGTGGATATTGCATACAAATCATATTTATTGGGATACAATGTACAGAGAGATTAAGATGCATGCTGAATTAAAAATGTTACCAGCAAGGCAAACATGCAGCCCTCGCAAGACTTGTTTTTTTTTACATTGGTACTTCCTAATTGCTTGTTCTAATGACTTGAAAATATGCAACGGCCAGCGGAATCTCCTGGGATCAGATACATCAAGAATTGTATCGATGTGCCACGGCGAGATGACGTGTTGCACAGTCGGGCACAGGAACATCTTCAGCACGAGCAGGATGAAATGCCTCCTAAACTCCATCCTGTCATCTTCAGTATCCATAGCGCACTGGTTAACAAACTGTCTCAGCTGTATAGCATTTAACCGGTGAAATCTTCTTCGTATCGACACATGGTCTGCATTACTAGCGTCGAACGGGGGGAAGTCATCAACTGCAGCATACATGTGTGTTAAACAGGGTAAAACGACCGACTGAATAGGAATAATAAAAGTAAAACCACGGAAACTGAAACCATTTTAACCAATAAGATTCTTTTTTAAAAGATAAGGTATTCTCACCACCGGGCGGAATTCCGAACATACGTTCGAACAGCTCAGCCCCAATGCGGATGACTCCATCAGCTACTTTCAAGGTGCTTGTTTCAGTGTCGTAAGCATTGGCCAGCATCACCATTATCCCTTGTTTAACAGTCCACTTTGGTACTAGCTTAAGGAAACCAAAACCAATTTCTTCTATCTCATCTAGCTTTGCTTGCGCTTGGTTAGTTTTCAGATCTTGGAACAGAGCTGCGATGTAGCACGGTGAACACCGTGTCTCTAGTAATTTCTGTCAACATTAACCATGGTATTCAGAAACAAACCAATGCTAAAATAAAAAGACATACAAGTTTATAAATGATTTAATACCGGCTTTCCCATGTCTTGACGTCGATATCTTGCAACAGAGTGAAAATTCTACCCAGGTTCCAACTTGTGTTTTCTTCTCCGAATTCAACTACGTAAGCGGTGCAACAAAATGATGAAATATATATAAGCACTAGATAATTAACTGATCATATATCTCATTGATGTTATTTCATTATTTCAAACATGATTTGCTCTTAACTTTATACTTGATTCTTACACATTGAAAATTCAATTAACCATCACTTTTGAATATTTTAATGACATATTTATTCTATAAACAGCCTGAGCACTATAAAAAAAGTGAAAGAAAAACTTAACAGTGTGCTATAATGTGTAGACCTAATTAATTATTAATAATCTATAAAGACGCTCTTGACAAAAACAGGTAAGGTATAAATAGAAAACCAAAAAGAATATGAGAAGCATATACTTCTGATGAGGAGGAAAAAGTTACATTTTTCTATTCATAAAAAATAATATTAAGTCCGGATGCTAAATGTATAAAATTCTTAAAATGACTCTGTTAAAATAATCTAAATAACCTCAATAATAATACTAATTAATAAGAATGGAGTGTGTGATTATGCAGGTAAGTCTGCATGCAAAGCATTTAAAATATGGATTGTTACAAAAAATCCAAAAAGTAGAATGGGTTACAAGGAGGAGCTAATGAAATTAAGACACACTAATTCTTTCATGGTGTCAATTGGGCCCTCGCCAGATGCATGGTAGTAACATTCATAACTATAATAATTAGCTACTTTTTAATTAATTAACTAATGCTCATATGCTATATATAACTCTTTTCATATTATAATCTTTTAAAAAAAATAATATTATTACAATACTTATATCTTTTTTCAGAATCCTCCTACACTTGATGCTCCTCTATTTTAATCTCAAATAAAGGATATATTCATTATTGCTCATTTAGGCTATTCTATGTTTACTTAGACTAAGGTTGAATTGAAATTGAAAAATTGACACAATATTTTAATAATTAAATACCAAAACTTAATTTTAAAACTTTTAAATTTCTTTTCAACTGCATTGTTACCTGTTCCAGTAGCTACCTCTACCAATGTTCAAAGACATGTGCTTTGTTATAATAACACATACTCATGAATATACAAATTTAACACTACTGCATGAACAAGCCATATGTAACTAAATATTAACTAATTAAATAGATCCAATTATGTGTTATTAATCAATACGCGTTCAAAAACTTGACAACCAGAAATTAGTAATACAAAAAGGCCTAGATCACAACTGAAGAGTTTGTAGTAGAAACATACGCAAAAAGCTCTTTTGCTCTGCATGCACATGTGTTGATGTGTTCGATTTTAAGACACATATATATGGAAAACTATTGTTAGACACATCTAAAACAAAGGTTCATGTTACTTTGCATATGTGAAGAGGAATGAAAAGACACATCTGAGGTTAAGTTCCCATAAATTAACGTTATGGGTCTCACAATTGGCAAGCTAATCAAATGAATCATAATAGATGTGAGTTGTCACAAGCGTCATCAACACCAACTAAAATTGTAAATTTAAATTGGTATTTCTAAATTTTAATTTAAGTGTATCGGACTACATGGGAGCTGTCACAATATTATTGATCGGGTTCGCCAACATATACAATGAATTAAAAAACTCAGTCAATTATTTAATAAAAAAATTGAACAAAACATGGTAGAAAAGGAACAAAAGCGTTGTGTACATCAACAATATTATATAGCAGGGGACCACAAAAATGTTTCGAATTCTGCCTCACAGTCAAAATACTTTGAAAAAAAAAACATCTCAGCGTAACCATCATGGCAACATCATTTTCTTTTCTTAATATAGTTAGTCACAGCATCGTAAACCATATTAACACAGGGAACCACATCAACAAAAAGCCTATTAATCGACATATTTCTGTTTTCTATACATTTAAATGGAACATGCAGTAGACACAGCACCATTATTTACTAAATCTTAACTCCAGTATAAAATCCACAAATTAACCAAATAACTAGCAATTACCCAAAAAATTGCAGACCCACTTACCAGCTGATGTTCGGCTGGGGTCGAAGAGAAGAGACACTGCAATTGGGGGTTGAACTCGACACTGGGATGAGGACGGAAGAGTCCAGCCGTCGCTTGTCTGCCGGCGGACCTACCGGAGGGCGTCGCGATGAAGGTTCTCACGTGGGGATGCGTCTCCACAACGGCAACATGCGGCGTCTCACGAGTTTTCCGGCGTTGACTCCGTTGACTTTAACGACCGGAGAAGAAGGCAACCTGGCGTGATAAACGGCGCCGGCAGATAAGATGGAGAGTGGGGGTGTGTCTCAGCAGTAACAAGAAGTAAGATGGGGGTAAATTAGGGTTACAAGGGTAAACATATGGTATTAGGATTAACTGAGTTAATTTGGGGTGTGTTTTTTTTGAATGGTTGGGCTTTGAGAAACAGCCCAATAGCATTTTGGCAGACTTTGGCAGATTCCATGTTGGTAACGTAGCACGGTTGGTTTAAAAATAAAAGTTCACTTACAATGGTAAAACATATATTTAAAACTCATTTTGAGAGGTAAATCACCTTGATTAAATCATTAATATAACATTTTATCCATCATCTTCCGTGGGTTGGATGGATTTGCCTTTGGAATTGTTGGAATTAATTTTCCAAATGCTATGTTTGGATGATGCCATGAATTGTCGTGCCACATGCCGCTCCTGGCGAAAGGCCGCTGACGCCATATTTTCATCTTAGCTTCCATTGATGCTCTCTCTTTCAACACCATCTACATCTTCATACATCTGGCCATGGATCTTAAAATCAGATAACAACTTCTTTGGAAGCTTATCCGCCCCATGGAGTAACCATGATTCCACTGTGCTGACTGAAAAATGGCCGCATGGAATCAATCGTAGCGATAATAGGGTTCAGTCGGTGCAGGGTTGGTTGATGTTCAATATATTTCATTATGAGTGGGCCACGGGCCAAAGTTTCTCTAAGCTTTCATTCTTCAACCCGTTTTCTCGAGCCAGATTCAAGCTTCCAAAACTGTTCTTGTTTTCTAGAGAGCCGTGTTATTATCAAGTTCGTGTTGCATTCAATTCGGCACCACCGGGGTCTGAGGAGTTCGTTGTTGCTTTCTTGTTTGTGTTTAGCTATCAAGAAAATAAGAAGCAAAGGCTAGCTTTTATCAAATTGAAGCAAGGATCATGGATTGAATCCATTGAAACCGATGAAATCTTTTATGATATTCAAGTTGATGACGATAATAAACTGTATGGTCTTACCTTCAAACATGGAACAAGCGTTGTGTTCGTGTTTACCCTGGGAGATAATCATCGCGATGATCATGTCGTTGAACGATTGGTTATGCTAAATACCATACAAGATACAGATGCTGTTGGCAGATTTATTTTCTCTTATGCATCCTTCAAACGAAGTCATCAGATGGTAATGGACACTAGCACCGGGGAGCTGTTAATAGTTCGTCATGATTTAAATGCATCAGTTCGAAATGGATGTTACGACTCAATTCGTACAAAAGGGTTCAGTGTTTTTAAGTTGGACAGAAGCAATCTTAGATGGTGTGAGGTTTTTGATATTGGTGATCGTTTCTTGTTCTGGGATTTCACAAATGTGAGTCTTGTATCTGCTAAGGGACTCAGACTTGCAGAACAGTTTAAGAGCGGTAATTGCATCTTCTTCTGCCATGCAAGTACTAGCCAGGAGTGTCCAGGTAGTCAAATTCAAGAACATGATATGGGAGTCTTTTTCTTGGCTGATAAAACTATTAGTCCGTTTTTCAATTAGTTCTTCTCTGCCGTTTTCACTTCTGAACATGTGGTTTAATGCTGCTCCTTAATTGGTTTGATAGAAAAATCTAGTTTGTTTTTTCATTTTTCATTTTTTATTTTTATTTTTAGTATTTTTAACTTTTTAAAATTGTACCGAGAATAAAAATAGAAAATAGAATAATTTTATTGTTTTTATCTTTTTTTTAATTCTAAAAATAAAACATTCAAGATGAAAAACAAAAAATGAAAATACTACTAAATCCAAACAAATTCTTTATTCTTCTTATTATTATTTTTATCAAAAATAGGGAGATTCCAACATCAGTTTCTTAACTGAGAATGAAAAAACTATGTCATTTGAGTTATAACTCTTTAGCTTTATTATTCTTATTATTCTTGTTATCATGACAATGCAATTTGTGGTTTGATCTTAATTTTGACATAGCATAATGTTTATTTATCTTGATTTGTTCTTGCATCTATATCAAAAAAGCTATTAGTACACCAAAATTTGTTACTAAAATTAGCCACCAATGTATTTGTGTATAAATATATATGTGATTTAATTTATTTTGAACGTATATTTATATTCCGACATGTATTTTATACTCGTACTAACTTTGGTAGTTAATTTTAGTATATACATAGCATAATTCCATCTATATTGGTAACTAATATGAAGAAGTTAGCCACTACATTTTCATGTGAGCACTGCCTCTAACTTGCTATAACATGTATGTGAATACACAAATTGCATCTATAATAAATCTATAACTGTAATGCAACTAAGCCACCAACCATACTATATGCAAATACACAAGTTTTAACTTTTTACCTAACATATAACACTTTTAATATGATCCTTGTTCATTTGACCATGTATTACACTCCTCAAAAATTCACCATACAACCTTAGCTTATTTGATTAAATCCTGAACATTTTTGACAAATAATCCCTTCTTCAAACTTCTATCACTTGTAGGAAGTCACAATTTGATCATCTTGTGTCCAAATTAATTTTAATTTTTTTCACACTAGTATGATAGTTTACTTGTTTACCATAAATTAAGGATAATACAATTTACAATTTAGGTACTTCTTTCTAACATATTTTCACCATTGTTGTGGTAATTAAGGACAATGTGATGTGCGGAATAAAAATTAACAAAAAAAAATTAGAACGTTAAGCAAATGTAGGATTTGAATCTAGACTTGTGTATGCAGTCATTCACTTATTAACCAACAATAAACTTCACTTATTAACCATCAATAAACTCTTAAATATAGTTACTTCCAATATTGCACTCCGAGATAAACTACATATATGCTGGTTTGGTAAAAGCTTTTTTAAATGATTTAACATATTTAATTAAAAAATAAAAATAAAAACTCACATACAATTGTGAAGTATATATTCGTCATGATAGATAGGATGTTCGAAGTAGATGTTATGATTTTATTTGTACCAAGGGGTTTCGTGTTTTTAAGTTGGACAGAAGCATTCTTAGATGGTGTGAGATTTTTGATATTGGTGATCGTTTCTTGTTCTGAAATTACGCCAAAGTGAGTCTTGTGTCTGCCAAGGGACTCAGACTTGCAGAACCATTTAAGCGAGCAATTGCATATTTTTCTGCCATGCAAATACTCGTGAGGAGGATATGGGTGTCTTCTTCTTAGCTGACAGAACCATTAGCCATTTTCCAATAAAGTTTAGTTTGTGTATTTTCATTTTGAGAGTTGAGAAATGCTACTCATCATCAAAATTTATTGTTTTTTTTATCATCAATTAGTTATTAATATTAAACATGTGAGTTAAAGTATATTATTGGATTACTAAAATAAAGTAATTAAGTTGATAACAAAAAGTAATTACCAAAAACAATAAATTCTAATAATTTTTTAACATTTTCTGTTTAGAATTTTTTTATTTTAGAATTTTATCAAGAATGAAAATAAAACAATATTTTTTTTTTTATAAAATTCTAAAGATAAAGCGTTCAAGATGAAAACAAAAATTAAAAATACAACTAAACAGAATACAAAAACCTTCATTCTTATTATTCTTTGTAATAATGACAATTTGTGGTATGGTCTTAATTTTGACATAGCATAATGTTTATTTATATTGATTTATTCTTGCATTTATATAGACAACTAAATAAATTAGTCACCACATATTTATCTGAAAAATACAAGTTTTAACTTGTTGCAATCTGAATGTAAATACACAGATTGTATGTCAACAAATTTATATTTTGAATGCAACTAAGCCACCAACCATACATATATGTGAACACATAAAACTAGAAGCATTTTAACCATTAAAACGATGAGTTTCATCAAATTTGATAAATTAGTTTCTAAATTCATTAAATGTTGTTAACAAAGATGAATTTAAAGACTAATACAAATTTCAATTATAAATTTAAGAGTCAAATTTGTGTCAATTAAAAATTTATATAATTTAAATTCAACATCAAATTTTAGGATCTAAATTAAGGATTAACTTGAACAAACTATTTTGTTCATACCAAGTCCTACAAAAGTATATTATAGCTTAACCATGTAACTATTATTTATGATGTGATTAATTTGTGTTTTAAGAAAAATAGGGGAAGACAAAACTCATTTAATTCTTTACCTACAAATACAAAAGGATAAAAATTTGTGTCCAATGATAGGGGAAGAAGAACAAAAGGATACATATTTTGTGTTAAATTAGGGGAAGAAGAACAAAAGAGATATTAATATAAGGAGTTGACGGTAACGGTGACAGTGAAGGCTTGGGAATTATGGACGAAAAAAGTTAAGCATAGTAACAAACTAACAATTAATCTGAAGTTGAAAATTTAACATTGATTGTGGATGTCTGTTCATACCTTGACTTCTCTAATGTAGTGAAAGTGTTTGTTTAGTTAGTTAGTCCAAGGATTGGTTGTATTTATGAGTTTTTATTATTTACAAGTAGATATAAAAAAAATAATAGCTCCCAACATTGAAAAAATTCTACGATACCGAGATAGAATATCATTGACCAAAATATTTATAACAAGACAAAATCGTTATATAAGCTCCCGATTATAAGGGATAAATTTAAAATAAAATTTTTTTAGAATTGATTTGATTTGATTTAAAATGAATTGAAAATAAATTATTGTGTTTAGAATTAATGATGTGAAATTTTATAAATTGATATAATAATTTGATTTTATATTATTTATTACTCAGTTTTTTATTATTAATATTCTTATTTTTTATATTAATATCTAAAACTTAAAAATAATTTTTTACGGTTTAACCAGTCAAATCATTCTAATTCTAACTAAATTTTATTTTAAAAAATTAAGTAATTTAAATTTAGTTATAATCTTAATTCATGAGATTTACAAATCAATTCAATTTCTGTTTTAAAATTAATATCAATTTGAATTTAATTATATTCTAAGCAGATCTTTAATTATGAATTATTTTTATTGTATATTATTATAAATGTGATTAGAATAAATATAGATAGAATTTTTTTAAATTTTAAATTTTAATTTTAAATTTTTATTTTTTCATAAAATTTAAATTATAATAGAGTTGCCTTATGTTGACTATTTGTAGGGAAATTGTTTTTCTATAATTTTTCATATTTCAAATTAATTTCTGACAGATGAGTCACCTTGATTAAATCATAAATCATTAACCTAACATTTGATCCATCATCTTCCGATGGGTTGGATGGATTTGCCTCTGGAATTGTTAGAATTAATTTTCCAAAGGCTATGTTTGGATGATGCCATGAATTGTCGTGCCACATGCTGCTCATGGCGAAAGGCCGCTGACGCCATATTTACATCTCAGCTTCCATTGATGCTCTCTCTTTCAACACCATCTAAATCTTCATACAACTGGCCATGGATCTTAAAATCAGATAACAGCTTTGGAAGCTTATCCGCCCCATGGAGCAACCATGATTCCACTGTGCTGACTGAAACATGGCCCCAAAGAATCAACCCTAACGATATTAACAGGGTTCACTCTGTGCAAGGGTGGTTAATGTTCAATATCTTTCATCATGTGAGCGACAAGGACCAAATTTTCTCTGAGCTTTCATTTTTCAACCCGTTTTCTCGTGCCAGATTCAAGCTTCCAAAACTGTTGTTGTTTTCTGGAAAGCCGACTTATTATCAAGTTCGTGTTGCATTCAATTCGGCACCACCGGGATCTGAGGAGTTCGTTGTTGCTTTCTTGTGTGTGTTTAGCGGTCCAGAAGAATTGTACGACTTCATTAGACCAAAACATACGAAGCAAAGGCTAGCTTTTATCAAATTCAAGCAAGGATCATGGATTGAATCCATTGAAGCCGCTGAAATCTTCTCTGATATTGAAGTTCATGGTGATAATAAACTGTATGGTCTTACCGTCAAACATAAGACAAGTGTTGTGTTCGTGTTTACCCTAGATAATTATGGTGATGACCATGTCGTCGAACGATTGGTTATGCTAAATACCATACAAAATATTGTTGTTAGCACATTTGATGATTTTTGTCAAGAACGAAATCATCAAATGGTAATGGACACTAGCACAGGGGAATTGTTGCTAGTTCGTCATGAATCTCGAAATGGATGGTACGACTCAATTCATACAAAAGGGTTTAGTGTTTTTAAGTTGGACAGAAGCAATCTTAGATGGTGTGAGATTTTTGACATTGGTGATCGTTTCTTGTTCTGGGATTACACAAAGGTGAGTCTTGTATCTACCAAGGGACTCAGACTTACAGAACAGTTTAAGAGGGGCAATTGCATATTTTTCTGCCATTCAAATAGTCACCAGGAGTGGAAGTATCCAATATCAAATATTGATGATCTATTTCAATTTAAAAAACATGGTATGGGTGTCTTCTTCTTGGCTGATAGAACCATTAGCTATTTTCCAATTAGTTCTTCTATGCCATTTCCATTTCTGAACATGTGGTTCAGTCCTGTTCCTTAATTGGTTTGATAAAAAATTTTAGTTTATTTTTTATTTTTAGTATATTTAACTTTTTTAAATTTTACTGAGAATAAAAATAGAAAATAGGATAATTTTATTGTTTTTACTTTTTTTTTCATACAATTCTAAAAATAAAGCATTCCATGTGAAAACAGAAAATATAAAAATACAACTAAACCCAGGACAAGACATTTTATTCTTATTATTCTTGTAACCATGACAATTTGTGATTTGATCTTAATTTTGACCTAGCATAATATTTATTTATCTTAATTTATTCTTGCATTTATATAGGCAGCTAATTAGCATGAACAGGTTAGCCACCAACCATACTATATACAAATACACAAATTTTAATTTTTTACCTAACTTTGTTCATTTGACCATGTATGTTTACATTCCTCCAAAAATTCACCATACAACCTTAGCTTCCTTAGCTTATTTGATTAAATTTTGTACATTTTTGATAAATGTTCTTTCTTCAAACTTCTATCACTTATAACTTGTAGGAAGTCACAATTTGATCATCTTGTGTCTAAATTAATTTTTTTTCTCACATTAATATGATAGTTCACTTGTTACCATAAATTAAGGATAATACAATTTTCAATTTAGGTACTTCTTTCTAACATATTTTTATCATTGTGGTGGTAAAGACAATGTGATGTGGGAAACAAACTTAAAAAAGAAAAAATAGGACCGTATCATTGTTCTTGTGTAAACAAGATGTTTGATTAATAATTGTGTCAAGTTAATTTGATTGCTTTATAGATTCATAGATAAATCAAAGTGAAAAAAATTTTAAATGAAGAGGCAAAGTATATGTGTGGATATATTTTTTAGATTCATGTGGTTAAACATTAAGGTAGTTTTAAATGATAATATAATGTATAAAAAAACAATTTAGAATAGCCCGAGCGGTTCAATTTACTCGTAGCTTAAATAAATGTTGAAGTTTCGAATTTTGTCATGTGCATACAGCAACTCATTTATTAGCTAGCAGGGAGCAGCAGATCCCCACTCATTGGCCAGCAGGCAACAACAAATCTTTAGATAGAGTTTATTAGATCTATCATCTATGTGGCTATTAGAAGAGATAACTACTATTCACTTGGAAAAATAAATCAAATTTGTGTGTTTTGCTATCAAAAAAGAGTGTTCATCAAAACAAATAAGTGAAGAAAAAGGCTTAGCTTTTACCAAATTCAAACGAAAGTTTATGGATTGAATCCGTTGAAACTACTGAAATCTTTTATGATATTGCAGTTCATTATTGCATGCATGATGATAATAATAAACTATGATTTATCTTTAAACATAAAACAAGTGTTGTGTTCGTGTGGTCAACTACGATTAGTTATAGTCAATATCATAAAATATATTGTTCATGAAGCTACAGTTTACCATAAAAGATACTGTTGTTAAAATATTTATTCTTAGTGATTCATCCTTCAAATAGAAACCATCAGTCTGCTAAGTGCCTCAGACTTACATACTATAAATTTAATAAAGGCAATTGCATCTTTTTCTATCATGTAAATACTCATTGGCTATGTCTACAAAGATTTCAAGAACATGATATTGGATTCTTTTTTTTAACTGACAGAACCATTAGCCATTCAGAACATGTGGTTTACTCTTGCTCCTTAATTACTTCGATAAGAAATTAAAGCTCTTGATTGCATTCCTTTATTGTTCTTATTATTAGATTGGATTACATTGAAGAAATATACGTCACAATTTGTTATCTGATCTTAATTTTGATATACAATTTATTAGCATAATATTTACTTGATCTTGATTTATTCTTGCCAAATATATAGAAGATCAATAATTAATTTTTTACTCATGAGTCATGACTCACCGTCTAAAAAAATATTGATGAAATTTTTTTGATGTAAAATTCATCGTTTTTTTTACTAATAATATTATAAAATGAGATATATTTCAACACCATTAAAACAACATATAGTTTTATCAAATCTGACAAATTAACCATTCAAATTAATATATTGTCAACAATGTGCTAAATTGATAATGTTCGTTGTTAATGAAGATGAATTTAAAGACTAATATGAATTATAATTATAAATTTAGAAGTTAATTAAAAATTTATAAATAAATTTAAATTTGATATCAAATTTTAGAGTCTAAATTAAATATTAATTTGAACAAACTATTTTGTTCGTATAAAATCCCACAAAAGTACGTTACACCTTAATCATTTAAGTAATATTTATGGTGTATTTAGTTTGTTTTTTAAGAAAAATAGAGGAACACAAAACTCATTTAATAAGAATATTAAGGCAGTTATAATTGGATTAAGGTTAAGTTTTAAGATTTTTATATTCAAAGTTTGAACAGTTTTTTTTTAATTTATTAATTATAATAGAATAGAACGGCCTACTTATATGACAGGCTTATCACTAAGATAGAATATTATTGACCAAAATATTTGAAGCAAGACTAAATTGTTATATAAGCTTAAAGCTTGCGACTATATAGGGTAAATTTGAAATAAGACCTTTTTAAAATTGATTTGATTTTATTTGAAATAAATTAAAAATAAATTATTGTGTTTAAAATTAATGATATAAAATTTTACAAGTCGATATAATAATTTGATTTTATATTTACTATACAGTTTTTCATTACTAAATCCTTATCTTTTATATTAATATCTAAAATAATTTTTATATTTTAATACATCAAATCATTTTAATTTTAACCAAATTTTATTTAAAAAATTAAGTAATTTAAATTTAATTATAATTTTAATTAACGAGATTTACAAATCAATTAAATTTTTATTTTTAAATTAAATCAATTTAAATTCAATTATATTCCAAAGAGATGTTTAAATAATTTAACATGTTTAATTAAAAATAAAAACTCACTTATAAGTTATAATAGTGAAGTATATATTTAAAAATAAAAACTAGCACCGGGGAGCTGTTAATAGTTCGTCATGATTTAAATGCATCAGTCCGACATGAATGTTACGACTTAATTCGTACAAAAGGGCTTAGTGTTTTTAAGTTGGACAGAAACAATCTTAGATGGTGTGAAATTTTTTATATTAGTGATCGTTTTTTGATCTAGTCGATTCTATTTAGTAGGACAAGATTTTGTTGTTGTTGTTGTTTGTAGTGATCATTTCTTGATCTGAGATTTCACAAAGTTGAGTCTTATATCTACCAAGGGACTCAGATTTGCAGAATAGTTTAAAAGGGACAATTGCATCTTTTTTTGGCATGCAAGTACTCACGGAAAGTGGGGAAAATATCTAACACCAAGTGGTCAACATCGATTTCTATTTAAAGAATATGATATGGGTGTCTTTTTGTTGACTAATAGAATCATTAGCTATTTTTTAATTAGTTCTTTTTTGCCGACTTCACTTCAGAACACGTGGTTTAGTCCTGCTCTTTAATTAGAGATAATTTTAAAAGATATTTTTCTATAAAAAAAACTTTTGTGATTAACAATTTTTAATATTTTTTATTATTATTTAAACAAAAAAATATTAAATTATCTTTAATATAAGTACAAATTATATTAATGTATACGTATAAAATTTTAATAATATAAATATAAATTATATTTTTTTATGTATAAAATATTTATAAATATAAATATAAATTATTATTAATAAAAATAAGAATATTCATTATTATTAGCTATATAATATTAGTTATTGAATAAATCTATTTGAGAAGTTTTCATCGCTAAAAATTTGCCATTATTTATGAAATTCTGGACAAACATCTACTGGTAAAATGATAAACAGAGATATTGTCGGAGATATTGAGTTATTATGATTTTTTAAATGAAAAAATTTAAAAAACTTATTATATCATAAGTCAATTCAAGTTATTTTTTGATATTTTTAATTTTAAAATTTGAAAAATTAAAATAATAAAAGATTTTTTTATAATAAATTTTATATTTTTTAACTATTTAATTTTAATTGACTATTTTTATAATTAATTTTCTAACAGAATATTTTTAAATTTACAGATAATCAATAAACACATAAATATATGTTAGTTTTGTAAAAATTTCTATAATATATGTATTAAATTAAAGGTTTTATGATCTAATAATTTATCCGAAATAAGAATATCAAGACAATTATAATTACATTAAAGATTTAAGATTTTCATATTCAAAATTTGAAAAAAAAAATCAATTAATTAGTTACTGCCAATAGAGCCGCCTATCTATATGGTAGGCACATCACCAAAATAGAGCGTTCTACTTAAAATATGTTTAAAATAGAGCATTTTTAAAATTTATTTGAGTTGAAATGAATTGAAAATAAATTATTATGTTTGAAATTAATAATATAAAATTTTACAAATTGATAGAATGATTTAATTTTATAATTTTATCTTTTATTTATTATATAATTTTTCATAACTAATATCTTTATCTTTTTTATTAATCTTTTTATATTTTAACACATCAAATCATTTTAAATTTAATCATTAAATTTTATTTAAAAAATTAAATAATTTAAATTTAGTTATAATTTTAATTCATAGAATTTACAAATTAATTATATTCTAAACACATCTTTAAATAATTTAATATATTTAATTAAAAAAAATTTATATACAGTTATAAAATTTATATTTAAAAATTATTAAATAATTTAATAAATTTAATAGAATTATCTTCTAATAATTTTTAACTATTAAATTTACACATCAATCTTTTGATTAAATAATTAATCTAATATTTTATCCATCATCTTTGGACGGTTTAAATGGATTTGCCTCTTGTGCATGCATCAATTCACCCATTGACAATGACTAACAATAAATCTTTAAAAAAAGATTTCAAAACAGTTACAATTAAAGCTTTAAAATTTTCATATTCAAAATTTGAGTAGTTTTTTTTTTTTTTTTTATCTTGGTATAGAATAGAACCGGCCTATCTATATATGGCAGGCATGTCACAGAAATAGAATATCATTAATCAAAATATTTGAAGTCAAACAAAATTGTTATATAAATTCGCCATGTTATAGGGTGAATTTGAAATAAAACTTTTTTAAAATTGATTTGATTTGATTTGAAATGAATTGAAAATAAATGATTGTATTTAAAGTTAATGATATAAAATTTTATAAATTTTTATAATAATTTGATTTGATATTTATTACACAATTTTTAATTACTAATATTCTTAATTTTTATATTAATATGTAAAATATAAAAGTAATTTTTTACGTTTTAAATCATCAAATCATTTTGATTTTAACCAAATTTTATTTAAATTTAGTTATAATCTTAAATCATAGAATTTACAAATCAATTAAATTTTTATTTTAAAATTAAATCAATTTGAATTCAATTGTATTTTAAACAGGTTTAAATAATTTAACATATTTGATTAAAAATAAAAACTCACTTACAATGGTGAAGTATATATTTAAAACTCGTTTTGAGAGGTGAGTAAGCTTGATTTAATCATTAACCTAACATTTGATCCATCATCTTCCGATGAATTGGATGGATTTGTCTCTTGAATTGTTGGAATTAATTTTCCAAAGGCTATGTTTGGATGATGCCATGAATTGTCGTGCCACATGCCGCTCTTGGAGAAAGGCCGCTGACGCCATGTTTTCATCTCAACTTCCATTGATGCTCTCTCTTTCAACAAAATCTGTATCTTTATGGCCATGGATGTTTACAGCAGATAGCAACAACTTTGGAAGCTTATCCGCCCCATGGAGCAACCATGATTCTACTGTGCTGACTCAAACATGGCCGCAAGGAATCGACCGTAGCGATGCTAGGGTTCACTCGGTGCAAGGGTGGTTGATGTTCAATATATTTCATTATGTGAGAGACAAGGAGGACCAAACTTTCTCTGAGCTTTCATTCTTCAATCCGTTTTCTCGAGCCAGATTCAAGCTTCCAAGACTCTTCTTGTTTTCTGGAAAGCCGGATTATCATCAAGTTCGTGTTGCATTCAATTCTGCACCGCCGGGATCTGAGAAGTTCGTTGTTGCTTTCTTGTGTGTGTTTAGCCATCAAGAAAAAATGTATAACTTAATCACACCAGAACATACGAAGCAAAGGCTAGCTTTTATCAAATTCAAGCAAGGATCATGGATTGAATTATCCATTGAAACCGATGAAATCTTTTATGATGTTGTAGTTCATGACGATAATAAACTGTATGGTATTACCTTCAAACATGAAACAAGCGTTGTGTTCGTGTTTACCCTCGGAGATAATTATCGTGATGATCATGTCGTTGAACGATTGATTTTGCTAAATACCATAGAAGGTATTTTTTTTAGCAAATTTATTGTTAATTCTGAATTCTTCAAAACAAATCATCGGATGGTAATGGACACTAGAACTGGAGAGTTGTTGCTAGTTCGACATGAGCAAAGTACTTGTTACAAGTCATCAGTTCGTACAGAAGGGTTTAGTGTTTTCAAGTTGGACAGAAACATTCTCAGATGGTGTGAGATTTTTGATATTGGTAATTGTTTCTTGTTCTGGGATTCCATGAGTCTTGTGTTTGCTAAGGGACTTAGAGTTGCAGAACGGTTTAAGAGGGGCAATTGCATCTTTTTCTGCCATGCAAATAGTCGCATTCGATTGGATGAATTTAAAGAACATGATATTGGAGTTTTCTTCTTGGTTGATAAAACCATTAGCTATTTTTCAATTAGTTCTTCTTTGCCAATTTCACTTCGAAACATGTGGTTCAGTCCTGCTCCTTAATTATTTTGATAAGAAATTTAAGCTCTTGATTACATTCTCTTGTTATTCTTGTTATATGATTACTTGAAGAAATATATGTAATAATTTATTATCTGATCTTAATTTTATCTTGGTAAATAATTTATTAGCATGATGTTTATTGAAGATCCTAAAAACGAGATACATTTTAATACCATTAAAATAATATTGATTTATTAAATGCGGCAAATTAATGTGCTAAATTAGTATGCTAGTAATGAAAATGAGTTGAAAGATTAACGCGAATAAACATTAAATTTAAGTTAATTAAAATTTTATGAGTCAATTTAAATTCGATCTTAAACTTAGGAATCTAAATTAAGTATTAATTTAGACAATTTATTTTTTATCGTATAAAATTCCACAAAAAGTATATTATATTTTAACTATTAAATAAGTGTTTAGATTTTATTTTAAAGGAAATCTATAAAGATAAATTCCATTTAATTCTTCCCATACCAATACAAAAGGATAAAAACTTGTGTCTAATGATAAAAGGGATACAAATTTTGTGTTAAAATAGCAGAAAAAGAAGAAGAAAAGAGACATTGATATAAGCTGAGTTGATGGTGATTGGTTGAAAATTAAGTGTGACATAAGTAAGGTTAAAATTAGTAATTTTAAATGTTTGAATTTATTTTTAAATTTTTGTTAATTTTGTTAACAAATTTTTTTACGAGTATGAAATCATTTTATTTTTTAGAATAAATTTCCAGTATTTTGAATCTTTATGGATAAACATGATGCTTCATTATTTGTGTCAAATTAATTTGATTGCTTTATAGATTCATAGATAAACCAAGGTAAAAAAATTTTTTTTAAATGAATAGGCAAGGTGTATGTGTGGATATTCTTTTTAGATTTATATAGATAAGGATCAAGGTAATTTTAACTTATTAGTTACTGTCAATAAAACCGTCTACCTATATGGTAGGCACATCAACGAAATAGATCATCCTACTTCAAATAGGTTTAAAATATAATATTTTTTAAATTGATTTTATTTAAAATGAATTAAAAATAAATTACTATATTTAAAATTAATAATATAAAATTTTACAAATTGATAGAATAATTTAGACAATTACAATTACATTAAAAATTTAAGATTTTCATATTCAAAGTTTGAAAAAAAAAAAATTTAACTTATTAGGTACTGCCCAATAAAGCGCCTACTTATATGGTAGGCACATCAACCAAATAGAATGCCCTACTTAAAAGAGGAGTATTAAGTGCTAGTAACTTTTGTAATAAGTAAGGGAGTCCAAATAGGGCAGACAGAGATGGAGTGGTTCAATTTTGCCAACCGCATCCATTGCTTTCTTAAGCCAATGCAAGCATGTACTGTCACGGTCTAAATGTTTCATTTTATACATTCAAATGTAAATAAAATCTTATGTTTCTTCTTTAATTTCATATTACAACTCACTTTAGTTTTAATATATGAAGACAAATAATACATACAAAAAAGAGTTAATTAGATGCTATCATAGTTAATTTGAACTGCCATATCATGATACATTGCAGTAAAATTTATCACAATTTTTGCATTCATGGCTAATACCTATTAGAACTTGGTATTGGTGGCAAAGACCATTGAACTATAATTCAAGAATCACAAGTTATAATTTTGATTAACAGACCTGGCATCATTGATGATGACCTTAAGTCTCGGATCATGGAATGCTTCCCTGTTTGCCACTACGTATGATTTGCAGAAGTCTACCACCTCCTGATCAGTAAATAAAAAGCTTTGAAGAAATGAATTTTGATAATATAGCTCCATGGGATGTATATTATCCAACTTAGGAGACATTAATTTACCTCATCTATATCACGCATTATAACTTTGTCAATGGTATTATGCCTGAGCAATTCCCTTGCAGTGGATCCCTCTCCTCCCCCCATAATAAAAACATTCTTTGGGCTGAATGAATAAAAGTTCTAGGTAAATCACATGGGATTGGGAATGAAATTAGATTCTTAAAGAGCATATAGGAGGGAGTTACTTAGGATGGTGAAGGAGTGGTGGATGAACAAGACATTCATGGTAGATGAATTCATCTGTCTCAGCACTTTGAAGCTTCCCATCAATTACCAATGCCTGTAACAGCCACATAAACTTAGTTTCCTCCTCATAAAGGTAGATTTAATTCTTTTGTATAAAGAAGATGCTTACCTTTCCAAAGGGCTTAGTGTCCAATAGTGCAATGTCAATGTATTGGCTAGTTCCTGTATGCAATATACTACAACCGATCCAAAGAAGAAAATGAAATTACTCTTACATTAGTGTGTCTTCATAATAAAAGCAAATAAGATAATTGAAATATAGCTACACTTTGCTATGTCTTATTTTCATTATGTACTGTTTGTATATGTATGTATGTCTGCCTTTTTCATAGCCATAGGCAAAGGGAGCTTATCATTTTTTAGGATCACTTTACTTTTCCTAGCATGAGAAGCTGCAATCACCAAAGATTGTTCCACTTGTTCTATTTTTGTCTCATTTGGACTCAAAGAAGTTCTTACTTCTCTCAAGTCTCACCATATTGTCTCTGGCTTTATTATTTTCGTGAATCTTCTAAAGTTAATAAGAAAAAGTTATAATAGTAAATCTTCTAGGTGATCATTTATGAAAACTTGTGTTGCTCTCACTGTTTTACATACATGGTGCTTTTTTATACTTATTTTTTCCATGTACCAACCACATTTATCTTTGTATATGGTTCTATAATTTATGCAGATACTTTCCTCTGCGAACGGTTGGCCTATTATGGAATTGCCAGTAATCTTGTCACCTATCTAGCAACTAGACTTCATGAAGGGCCTGTTTCTGCAGCAAGGAATGTTACCACCTTTCAGGGAACATGCTACCTTACACCTCTGCTAGGATCCTTCCTTGCTGATGCATACTGGGGAAAATATTGGACAATCGTTGTGTTCTATGGAATTCATCTCATTGTAAACTCAACTAAGCCTTATTATCATGGCCTAATATCATTGCCTATATGTGTCATTATATTATTTTTTTCTTTAGTTGGTTGATGATTGAGGTTTTTGTTTTTTTTTTTTTTTTTACAGGGAATCTGCACATTGACCCTTTCAGCAATCTTTTCAGCTCAAAGTGCTGTATTCTTCCTTGGAATCTATTTGCTTGCAGTAGGGACGGGTGGGATCAAGCCATGTATATGGCCCTTTGGAGCAGACCAGTTTGATGATACAGATCTTAAGGAAAGAGCAAGTAAAGCATTATTCTTCAATTGGAACTACTTCACTGGCAACATTGGTGCACTCATAGCAACTACCATATTGGTATGGACCGAAGAAAATATAGGATGGGGACTTGGATATGGGATTGCAGCGTCGTTTATTGGTATTGGAATGATAGTGTTCTTTCATGGTACACGTACCTACCGGTTTCTTAGGCCAGGGGGAAGTCCTATTACAAGAATCTGCCAAGTGGTTGTTGCTTCTTTACATAAGAGGAAATTGGAGGTACCTCAAGATACCTCTTTCCTCTATGAAACTGTGGCAGAAAATTCATCTGTTGAAGGAAGTCTTAAACTCGTGCAAACCAATGGATTGAGGCATGTCGAAGCTTCAAATATCCTTTATTTAACACTGAATTGAACTGTTCTTGTGTTCATCTGAATAATCATTGATAGTACTACTTATGCCTCTTTGAAATTGTGTTACATCCTACAGTGCTAAGCTTTGCTTTTGTCTTCAGGTGCCTTGACAAAGCTGCAGTGAAATCAGATATAGAAAAAGGGAGTGAGGAAATAACTAATCCTTGGAGGCTTTGCACCGTGACACAGGTGGAAGAGCTGAAGATTCTAATCCGCATGATTCCAATCTGGGCAACAGGAATCATCTTCAGTTCTGTCTATGCTCAAATGTCCTCGCTGTTCATTGAACAAGGGAAAATGATGGACAGGACTATTGGTTCTTTCACAATTCCCGCGGCATCTCTTTCAACTTTTAATATAGTTGGTGTCATCATTTGGGTTCTCATCTATGATAGAGTGATTGTTAAAGTTGCAAGACACTTCACTGGCAATGCAAGAGGCTTCACGGTGTTGCAGAGAATGGGAATTGGCTTTACACTGGCTTGATAGTATACAAGGTATTGTCCCCAAGAATGTCCTCGTCTTTACAAAATAAAGTTACAATACCATTATACTCATATTTCAAGTCTCATATTACTAGGATCCTTGTGTACTTAAGTTTATTATATTTAGTTCAAAGGCAGTGTATGCATTGATGTCCTCGTTGTTTATGCTAACTAAATAGTATGCACAAATGATTAAGATCAACCTCCTGAAAGATAACTGCGCGCGCAAGTTTAATTCATTAAGATTGATGCCATTTATGAATGCTATGATTTCTTCTCAAATTTTATACTATGAATTGCCACACGTGACTTGTGTGAAAGCTATAATAATAAATTTCTGCATTCCATTCTTCAATATTTCAGTTTAAAAAAGCTATATTAATAGTCGGAAGGGGAAAGAAGGAATTATGAAGTTGGAGGGAGATTGAAGGTCACATAACTCGATCATTAGGTAGAGATTGAAAAGGAAAAGAAAATATATATCTTCCACCTTCATTCAAATTATTATACCACCAGCAAACTAGATAATAAATTAAAAGCATATGTTTATGATGATTACCATACAATAATATACATAATAAAACATGTTCCACTCTTTCTACAGAAACTAATAACATTCTACATCACAATTATAGATCAATTAAGACAGAATAATGGACTGTAGTTACCATACCATGTACACAAGCCAACAATCAGAAAAGGACAGATACTTTCCACTATCTCAGGCTTCCAAAAGAGAGAAAACAAAGTACCGAGGACAAAATTATGATGGTGGTGGATACTACCATGGGTTGAATTCAACGGATTTATTATCAACCTCATCAGTGTCTGAGCTATCTATGAGTGTATTTACCATTGTATTCACAGATTTCCAAGTCACCCCAAGGAGTGGTTGCCACTTCTTCAGTTATATCAAACCACTTTGTTTTGAAGGTTTCCCCTTTGGCCTCCCTTATTTTCTTTTCAACACGCTGCCTCTCCTCCAACCTGTAAGGTAACAGACACAACCTTATTACACATGCAATGTAAGGTGAAACTCAAAACATGTTTTTATGGTCTTGTATAGCCTCAGTGGGGGACAGATCACAGATCACAGATCACAGATTACAGATTACGATAACATAAATTTTTGGTCTTGTCTTGGTACAATTACCTCATGCAAAACTATATATCAGTCAATATTGAGTATTGGTTGTAGGATGGTGATGGTTTACTATATTTCTGAAACAGAATGCAAGGGGAGTGAAAGAAATGGTAAGGGACCTGCTCTTTTCAGCACCAGATTTGGTTATGTTACCCATCTCAAGTGCACATCTATCTGGGCGTAAACAGGAGTCCGATGGCAAGAGTTTTCTTGGAGCTGTGTCGAAACTGTTTAATTTGTGCGCAAAATATGTTAATCAAATTTGTCATCCTTTGGAACATCAGCAACATGCCACACCTGTGCAGTCAGCATGCTTAGCTTGGAGAATTTGAGCTTTCACCATTTAGCTTATCAGCAAAATAAAAAGCATAATGTATGAAATCAACCGGAAAGATGGCGCTCGATGGAAATGTAGCTGAGATGGAGAATCCTGATGATGCTGCAACAGAGAAAGGAGGCACTAGGGTAGCAGTGATTTGGTTGTGCATTTGCCATGGCCAACCGGGGAGTCCTTTGGAATGATCTATGCTGATCCTATCAGCTCTCTCCTGCCATATATTTCAACATTCCTTTGAAGCCAGGATACAAAGATTTTTGCCACATATAATAAAGCATGCCATCATGGAATTGATTACACTAGAGAGTTCAATTTCAATGGATGCAGAGTGTTGCAACGTCTGAACCTTCTTGGATATTTTGCGAAAATATAATGTTGCTGAGCTCTTTATTATTCATCATTTTGTTTATGACTGAACACCAAATAATATTTTCAGGCACTTTTCCTTTAACAAAATTGAAATACGAAAATTAAATGATATAAACACACACAGATACAATTCCCTTTATATCCAACAAGATCCATTGGCCAAAATTTCACAAAATTCATTATTTATACCTGAACATAAAAATCAACTTCTAACTTTAGGTATCATTCAAACGCATTAATGTGAAGTACTTGAAGGAAATGTGCAATCAACTCCAATTCTAAAACGAGATATCAGATAGCAAATTTACCTGATTGGGAAAGAAACTAGGATTCACGCCATTCCATGGAGAAGGATGCTCTTCAGTTGCAACCAGCCTTTCTGAAGATGGATTACCAATTACCGAATTAACATTGGTTTCCACCTGCAAACGAAGAGAACCCGACATGTTATGATCACTAGGTAGGACAAAGACGTGAAGAATTAATAGAACTATACAACAAACCTTCAAAAAGAGAAAACCATATTTGAATGAAGGCTTGTGAAAGCATAATTTTGAATGAACCTTAAAAAAATGTAGATTTGATGTTCAACTATACCATTGTTCTTCCAGCATGCATGCTGTAAGGGACCCAGGGGAACTGGAGTTGCCCCCTGTTTTCTTTCAGACCATGTCCTGGAGTTGCTATGGCCAAATTAAGTTCAAGATTAGGAATGCCAGCTGTAGTAAACAAACACAAATTCAATTTTACAGTGACATTAGTCACTTGTACATTAAGAGGAGCAAAATAGATCATTGTTATACCTTCATTGATGGCTGAAGATTTCATCTCTCCTTCATATGTACTTGGCTCAAAGTTAGTCACTGCTTCCCTTCCATTGCATTTGATAGCAGCCTTGTCATAAGCCCTGAATTCCAGAAAATCAAAAGGGATACACGTGTTGGATTGGAGCCCTAGTGAGCTTGAAAATTCAGGGTAATAAATTCAGTGCAGGTAGAATGCAATTCACGTATCACTAGGACCTTGCAGCTTCTACTTCGCTGTCGAAAGCCCAAGATATATATACCTGCATCATGAAAAGCATCGCAATCTCCATAACCGAAACGCCTTTTACCAATCGTTTCTTTAACATGCATACTACAATCTCATACATGTTTCTCCAAAAACGTAAAAAACGTAAAGACCCATTGATTACTAGGCTGCAGAAGAAACCAACTCTCTTTGCAGCCAGCTACGTACTTGAATTCCCAACGTCTAATCCTACAAGCACTATTGATCACAACTTCAATTAATATGAAAAAATGAAAAATAACATGTCCTCACTTTTTGCCAAGGAATTGTCCCATTCGAGCAAATAAAAGAAAACAAGAGAAGATCTGAGCGATTACCATTTGATTTGGATTTGAACTAATATTAGGTGGCAGAATTGAGAGTGAGAGAGACGGTATTTGAGAGTCTCGATGAAGAACTTTTTATTTTTTTTTGTCAGATGCAATTTTTTTTGGTATGAACATGATCAGAGATTAGGGTTCATGATGGAGTAATAAAGTATTAATAAGATTGAAATAATTTTTGTTAGTGTTCATGAATAACTAAGTGTATTTTTGTTTTATTTGTTAAATTATTTAAAATTTTAAATTATAAGATTAAGAGCTTGTTTGGATGAGCTTTTAAGAAAAGATTTTTGTTGAGTTATCTTTTTTTAAAAGATTTTATAGAAAAGTAAAAGTAATTTTATATTTGGATATCTATGTAAAGATGTCTTTTTATCTATCAATTATGTTTGGGTATAACAATATAAAAGTATTTTTTTGTTTATTTATTACATGAAAAATATTTTTTTTTAAGAAAAAAAGATGTAAATTACATCTTCTCAAAAAAGATCTTTTTTTGATTTTATTAGTGTTTTTACTTTTACTACTAGAAATTTACCAAACACGTTAAAAAATAAAAAAAGATCTTTTTTTATTAAAAAAAATCTTTTTTTAACAAAATAATAGCGACTAAACATGCACTAAAGCTAGTTACATTTTAAATTTTGATTAATTTAAATGGATAATTTTTGTCTAATATAAAAAAAATATTTAGATCTTTTTATAAAATTAAATAAAAATATTTTTTTATTTTTACTAAATTATAAGGATATTTTAGTAAAAATATTGATATAATATATATTTTTTACAAAAAAATCAACTGCTGACGGAAATAATATAATCTATATGATATTTTGTTATTTGTCCACGTTTTTATTATATCGATATGTATAAATTTACCATCGTATCGAAGCAAACACCTATCTTAAATTAATAATATAAAATTTTACAAATTGATAGTATAATTTAATTTTATAATTTTATCTTTTATTTATTATATAATTTTTATAACTAATATCTTTATCTTTTTTATTAATCTTTTTATATTTAAAACTCGTTTTGACAGGTGAGCCACCTTGCTTAAATCATTAACCTAACGTTTGATCCATCATCTTCCAATGGGTTCGATGGATTTAGCTCTGGAATTGTTGGAATTAATTTTCCAAAGGGTATGTTTAGATGATGCCATGAATTGTCGTGCCACATGCCGTTCTTGGCGAAAGGCCGCTGACGCCATATTTTCATCTCAGCTTCCATTGATGCTCTCTCTTTCAACAACGTGCTGTGGAAGCTTTGGAAGCTTATCCGCCCCATGGAATAACCATGATTCCACCGTGCTCACTGAAAAATGGCCGCAAGAAATCGACCGCACCTATAATAGGGTTTACTCGGTGCAAGGTTGGTTGGTGTTCAATTTATTTCATTATGAGCCGGTTAAGGGCCAAACTTTCTCTAAGCTTTCATTCTACAACCCGTTTTCTCGAGCCAGATTCAAGCTTCCAAAACTGTTCTTGTTTTCTGGAGGGCCGTGTTATTATCAACTTCGTGTTGCATTCAATTCTGCACCACTGGGGTCTGAGGAGTTCGTTGTTGTTTTCTTGTTTGTGTTTAGCTATCAAGAAAAAGTGTACAACTCAATCGGACCAGAAGATACGAAGCAAAGGCTAGCTTTTATCAAATTCAAGCAAGGATCATGTATTGAATCCATTGAAAGCGATGAAATCTTTTATGATATTCAAGTTCATGATGATAACAAACTGTATGGTCTTACCTTCAAACATCAATCAAGCGTTGTGTTCGTATTTACCCTGGGAGATAATCATCGTGATGATCCTGTCGTTGAACGATTGGTTATGCTAAATACCATACAAGATATAGATGCTGTTGGCAGATTTATTTTTTATCATGCATCCTTCAAACGAAGTCATCAGATGGTAATGGACACTAGCACTGGGGAGCTGTTGCTAGTTCGTCATTTGCGAAGTAAATGTTGCGGGTCACCAGTTCGTACAGAAGGGTTTAGTGTTTTTAAGTTGGACAAAAGCAATCTTAAATGATGTGAGATTTTTGATATTAGTGATCGTTTCTTGTTCTGGGATTACACCAAGTTGAGTCTTGTGTGTGCTAAGGAACTCAGACTTGCAGAACGGTTTAAGAGGACCAACTGCATATTTTTCTGCCATGCAAATACTCCCTGCTTCAAGCCGCCTTATCCATTTAATAATGGATTTAAAGAACATGATATAGGAGTTTTCTTTTTGACTGATAGAACCATTAGCCATTTTTCAATTAGTTCTTCTTTACCGATTTCATGTTGGAACATGTGGTTGAGTCCTGCTCCTTAATTATTTTGATAAGAATTCTAGGTGATATTTATTTTATAATTCAATAGTCCATTATACACATTCTACACTTTAACCATTGACTGCCTAGCACTACCATTTTTGTTATTATATTACGTGAAGAAATATATGTCATAATTTGTTATCTCATCTTAATTTTAATTTGGTAAAAAATTTATTAGCATGACATTTAATTGATCTGGGAAATAGAAGATCAATGATTAAAATTAAAAAAAATATTTACTGTCTAAAAAAATATTTTGATAAACTTTTTTGATGTAAGACGCATTTTTTTTATTGAAAATCCTCATTTTTAATGCCATGAAAACAATGTCGGTTTATCAAATATGATAAATTAATGTGTTAAATTAGCATGCTGTGATAATAAAAATTCAAGTTGAATACATTAGGCTTGTTTGAGATGAAGTGGCGGGTAATAATGAAGTTTGATGTAATAAGAATTAGGGAGAGTGATACTGCGGGATGAGAATATGTTGAGTCGAAGGTGTTGGGAATAAGGAGTATGACCACAATTCAATCAATCATGTGTCAAATAATTTGTTATTGTTATTATATTAAAATGTTAATATAATAAGGTCCTTGATTAAATTTAGAGATTTATCATTGTGATAGTGATCATAATATTGAGAGATAAATCTTTTATAATTTAATCTAAATTGTTCTTGGTCATAGGATTATTAAAAAGGGCATTAATAATCCGGAAAGATCAATATATATATAATGGTCTTCATTGGATGAAGATTAATAGATCTCATTTATTAAATTATATATATAGATGGTGCATATAGGGATATGACCATTGAACTGACTCACTTTGAGAATTCCTAATGGTTACAATTACCGCATATTTGTCAATAGGATATTCTCAAGATGAACATAGTAATAGAGTTTCCTTTGACCTGCGACTGTCATAGTAATTAACAATGTATTTATTATACTTTGATTCCGGACACCTAATACCCTAGGGTGCTAGTTGAATGGATATTGGGTATGATTTAAATACTTGTAGAATTAATGATTAGTCAATAAGGAATCCGTCAACTCTCGGTAAAGAGTTTGAGCTCTATGATTATAATGACTGAGATGAATAAAACCTTGGCCAAGGGGATTGAATGAATGAAGAAATGAGTTTCTTAGGTCATTCACAGTTCATTATAATAATGGTAACAAGTTAGAGTTTGACAATTAAACCATACTCTAAGGGTTAACCAAGAGCTGGAAAGATGGAAGGAATTATACTTTGTTCTTCTGAGGTTCTTAGTAAAAATATATTACTTCATACTATCGGGTCGTTGAGGAGTGTTGCTAGACGCCAACCTTGATTAGTAAATTTAGTATGACTAATTTACTACCCGCTTAGTATTGAACCTATGGGGTCACACACTAACGAGTGTTCTAATATTTGCTATAGAATTATTTAATTATTATTTTGATTTGATCAAATAAATAATTATATTAATTCAAATGGAATATTATTATATTTTTTTGCTAGCACCAAAAATATAATAATAGTATGATAATTGAGAATATTAAATGAGATTTGAGAATAATTAGTTATTCTATTTCTAAATTTGAATTATAAAGTTGGACGAGATCCTAACTGATTCTGTTTCAAATTGAGTTATGATATGATTCATAAATTTGAAAGATTCAAATTAAAATAGTAAGATATGATTCAAATTTGAATTGAGATTCAAATTTGAATTGAGATTCAAATTTAAAATCAACAACAAATCTCATACTATATATAGGTATGCCAAGAGTAGAGGTAAACATGAGAAAGACAGAGAGAATAACAAGGGTTGTTATTCCTTTACCTCTACGCACATAAATGTATGTGAGCCTAATTCTTAGAGAAGAATTTTATGGTGTGCAAAGAGTTGCAAGAGGTTTCTCAATTTAGATCAGATGTCCATTGGTCAAGAGGTTGACAACAAATGTTGGTCTCGGTGTGGATACGCATAGCGCCTTCGTACCATCGAAGGAGAAAAGGATTTTTACTAGCGTACTCAGGTATTTAAATCTGATCTACTACTATATTATATGATAGGAATAAAGTTTACACACAAAATAGATCTTTAAGGATTACCTTCTTTTCTTCCGCTGCGTGTTATGAACACATGGTAATCCTTCAGAAGGGTGCGGAATGAGAATATGTTGAGTCGAAGGGTGCCTCAGCGAAGTTTTGGTTGTGGGTTGAAGGGGTCTTACTAAAAATAATTTCAATTTTGCTTTGTGTGGTGTATGGAGTTCAAGTTATGTCAGCCTTTATGGGAGACTTCAACAAGATTGTGCAGGTGAAGGGGAGAAAGGATGCTGTCATATTAACAGAGTTTTAGTAAGAATTGAATAAAAGAAGATATGCAATTAGTGGACTTTTGCTTAGAGATCTTGCAATTGGATTGACAGAGTTTTAGTAGGATTAGAGTGGTTGAAGATGTTTCTACGAGTACAAAATTAGGAGTACAAAATCAAGAGTACACTAAAAGAAGGAGGAGCACAAAAAATGATTGATGAGTTTTTTTTGCAATTTTTTTTAAACTTTTTTATTTGCTTTTTGTTGTTCTTGCTCCGCTTATTGTGTTGAGCTTTCTTGTTCAACAAAAAGACTAACGCGAATAACGATTATAAATGTAAACATCAATCTTAAGTTAATTAAAATTTTATGAGTCAATTTGAATTTCACTTTAAACTTGAGAATCTAAATTAAATATTAACTTAAAAATTTTATTTTTGCTCGGCACAAAGTATCATAAAACTATATTTTATTTTTACTATTCAAGTAATATTTGCTAAGACAAAGCCGGTTTAATTTTTTACATACAAATACAAAAGGATAAAAATTTGTGTCCATTGACAAAAAGGATACAAATTTATTGTTTTTATTTTTTTCATAAAATTCTAAAAATAAAGCATTCACAATGAAAACAAAAAATAAAAATACAACTAAATCCAAGACAACTCTTTATTCTTATTATTCTTGTTATCATGACAATTTATGGTTTGATCTTAATTTTGACATAGCATAATGTTTATTTATCTTGATTTATTCTTGCATCTATATAGGCAACTAATATGAACAGGTTAGCCATCAACCATACTATATGTAAATACACAAGTTAACTTTTTACCTAACTTTAAATTTTTGTTCATTTGACCATGTATATTTGATTAAATACACAAGTTGTTTACATTCCTCCAAAAATTCACCGTACAACCTTAGCTTCCATAGCTTATTTGATTAAATCTTGGAACATTTTTTACAAATGATCCTTCTTCAAACTTCTATCACTTATAAGAAGTCACAATTTGATCATCTTATGTCTAAATTAATTTTAATTTTTTTCACACTAGTATGATAGTTCACTTGTTACCATAAATTAAAGATAATACAATTTTCAATTTAGGTACTTCTTTCTAGCATATTTCAATCATTATTGTGGTAAGGACAATGTGATGTGCGAAACAAACTTGAAAAAGAAAAAATAGGACAGTGTCATTGTTCTTGTGTAAACAAGATGTTTGATTAATTGTGTCAAGTTAATTTGATTGTTTAATAGATTCATAGATAAACTAATGTGAAAGATAATTTTTAAATGAATAGGCAAGGTGTATGTGTGGATATTTTTTTTAGATTCAAATAGTTAAGTATGAAGGTAATTTTAAATGATAATATAATATAAAATCAATTTGGATTGGTTGATTGGTTCAACTCACTAGTCCACTTAAACAAATATTAGAGGTTCGAATTCTACCTGCTGCATGCAGCAATTCACCCACTCTTAAATGCAGTTCAGATCTGCATGCCCATTAATAGAGATAACTACTGTTTACTTATAAAAATGAACTAAATTTATGTGTTTTTCTATAACCTATCAAGTAAGAGTGTTCATCAAAACAACATAAGTGAACAAAAGGCTAGCTTTTATCAAATTCAAACAAAGGTTTATGATTGAATCCATTGAAACTATTGAAATCTTTTATGATATTGCAGTTCATGATGATAATAATAAAATGTATGATTTATCTTCAAACATAAAACAAGTGTTGTGTTTGTATCGATCAACGATTAGTTATAGTCAAATAAGACTGTTGTTGAAATATTTATTCTTAATGATTGTTGTTGAAATATTTATTCTTAATGATTCATCTTTCAAATAAGAACCATTAAAACGAGATGTATTTGAATACCATTAAAATAACATCATTTGATCAAATGTGATAAATTAGGGTGTCAAATTAAGTATGTTATTAATAAAGATGAATTTAAAAACTAATATGAATTATAATTATAACTTTAGAAATCAATTTTGAGTCAATTGAAATTTTATGAATAAAAATTTAAATTCAACATCAAATTTTAGAATCTAAATTAAGGATTAACTTGAATAAACTATTTTGCTCATACAAAATCTCACAAAGGTATGTTACATCTTGACCATTCAAATAGTATTTATGGTGTGTTTAAAAAAAAAACAGAAAAAGACAACTCATTTAATTATTCACAAACAAATACAAAAGGATAAAAACTTGTGTCCAATCTCCAATGAAATAAGGGATACAAATTTTGTGATAGAGGTGTTTGTTCATTGTGAGGAAGAAACAAGTTCAGAAGACTTTGTCAGTTTTTTTTCTATTCACACTCTTCAAATGTATTGAAAGTAGAGGTAATTATTGTATTTTACATATGTTCTTGCTGTTATTAATAATATCCAATTTCTGATTTTTCTGATTATTTGAAGATTTAATATCTAATAATTTTTTGGTTATCTCTGCTGTTCATAATGTTGTTATTTTTTGTTTCCTCCTGTATGGTATTTTCATTATGCAATTTTTATATTTTCAATTTATTACTCAAACTAATATAGGATAGTGGAAATTATTGTTATTTTTTTATAATAAATTTATTTTTTAATTAATTAGTTCCAGTTGGCTATACTTTTAATTAGTTTGCTAGCAAAACTTTACAAATAAATATAAGAAAACATAATAGTTCCCAATATTGTGTTTCTTGAGAAGCTACATATATGCTGGTTTTGTAGAAGTTTCCATAATACATGCATTAAAAAATTCTACAACCCTATAAATTTTTTGAAATAAGGATACTAAAGCAGTTACAATTAGACTAAAGTTTTAAAATTTTCATATTCAAAATTGGTGTTGCTTATGATGCCCAAAAGGTATTGTCTAATTACTAAAATAGATAAATAATTAATTTTAAATTCAAAAGTATAAAAGTTAAAAAAGTTTAAATATTTTAATGTCACTATAAAAAGTAATTTAGGCAAAAGTTAAACACCAAACAAAAAGCACCATAGAATTGCCCTTCAAAATTTGAGCAATTTTGTTTGGATTTGCCTCTTCTGAAGTTGTTCATTTACTTTGAAGAGAAAAGTAAATGAATAAATGGTTCTGCTCATCTTAAATAAATAAATTTATTAAAAAAATTAAAAGTAGCCTTTTGAATAGAATTCCTTAAAAATCGTGCGAGTAGCAGCTTCCAAGACATTTTTTCTTTTTATTTCATCTTCTTTCTATTTTATTTAGTTTTTTCTTTCTTTTTTTTCAACAAAAAAAATATTTTTTGTTCTATTTTTTCACAATATTTAATTCTCTCTTGTCTTTTTCATTATCATGTTCTTCCATGATATTGTTATTGTTTTGGTTATCTTCTTTTTTATTTTTGTCTTTTATAACTTACATTTAAAGTTTTGTCATGAAAGAGATTAATGGTGATCACTAGTAATTTTTCATCTTTTTTGAATTTTGAATAATTTTTTAAAAAATCTGATAAAAAAATAAAATTAATTAATTTAAATTGGATTAAGAAATGTTTTTTTTATTTTTTATTTTAATCTAAAAAAATACTTATGTAAATGTACTAAATCTTTTTTAGATAAATGTACTCAATTTTTTTGTTTATACTTGAAATAAGAATCTAATTGAGAACAAACTAAAGAGTGTTTTTTTTTTTTTTGATTAAAACTAAAGAGTGTTTAGAATAACTAATGATGTGATGTTGATTTAATAGATCTCTAATAAATTTATATTAATATACATTAAATTAATTTATTTATATTTTTATGTATTTTTATGTGTTTATGATACTTGTTTTATGTCTAATGTTGTAATTTAAATTTAAATGTACGACTGGTTAAAAAAAATATATTATCATCAAAATAGATAAATAATAAAAAATATAAACAAAACAATCATCTCAAATTTCTTAAAGTCATTCGTTATAAATTCAAAAAAAAATTACAAAGTTTAAATAAATAGCTTTTCATTCTATCATTTAGTTATCTAAATTTGGTATTGTAACTTCACTCCATTTGGTGCTATAAATGGATTCCATGATTGAAATGGCAAAATAGCTTGATTTTCAATATTTGAAGTGAAAATTTCAACCTGCAATATAAATACTATTATAAGAAAAATAATAATATCAGAAAAATTTCAATAAATTTTAAAAATGTTAAAAAAATGATAATAAGAAATGAAAAATATTACAACCTGAAAATTGTCAAACATCAAAACTCATCATTCCACCATAATTTTTCCAGAAGTCTTTAGCTTCTAGTACGGTGTCAAATTGCATGCCTAATTTTGGTATTTTTTTTGCTATAATTGGCTTGAACAAAATAAATAATAAAATTCTAAATATAATTGTTATAAACATACAAAAATAAGAGTACTAAAATAAGAGTACAAATATAATTGTTATAAATATACTGAAAAAAGTAATTAATGTAAAATTGTGTTGTGCAATTTGGATTTTTTCCATGTTTTGAGAAATTAATTGGCAATTTTTTAAAAATATAAAAAAATAATATATTGAGTAAAATATTATCAAATATATAAAAGATTAATTGGCGTCTTCAATGTTTGTACGGTCTTCCTCTTCATCATTTTTTATTCAATACAAATTTTATTGTTATAGGCATTCAGTTTTGCAGAAATTTAATTCTGCGCGTTATCTTTGTGAAGTGTTGCGTTTTTTTTTATTATTTTTTTAATAATTAATGTTTTGATTCTTTTAATGCATTTGTTTATTATTTATTTATTTAAGATGATTAGAACCATTTATACTATTAATGGCTTAGATTGTATTACTTTTTTTTTTTGAAGGAAATGAACAACTTTAGAGGAGACAAATTCATTCTTTTTAACTTACTATAAAATAGAACAGCTTATCCCTATATAGCAGGTATATCACCAGGATAGAATATCATTGACTAAAATATTTGAAGCAAGACAAAATTGAAAAATAAAATTGGGACTATATACAGGGTGAATTTGAAATAAATTTTTTTAAGAATTGATTTGATTTGATTTGAAATGAATTGAAAATAAATTATTATATGTTGGAATTAATGATATAAAATTTTACAGATTAATATAATAATTTAATTTTTTATTTACTACAGTTTTTCATTACTAATATTCTTATTTTTAATTAGTTACCCCCTAATTGGTTTGCTAACAAAACCTTACAAGTAAATATAAAAAATATAGTAGCTCCCAATATTACACTCTCAGCTAGACTACATATATGCTGATTTTGTACAAGCTTTTATAATATATGTATTGAAAAAGTTCTACAATCCTATAATTTTTTCGAAATAAGAATATTAAGGCAGTTACAATTGGATTGAAGTTTAATATTTTCATATTTAAAGTTTGAGCAATTTTTTTCTAACTTACCATAGAATAAAACGACATCTCCTTAAATAATAGGTATATCACTAGGATAGAATATTAATGAACAAAATATTTGAAGCAAGACAAAATTGAAAAATAAGATTAAGACTATATACAGGATGAATTTGAAATAATTTTTTTTTAGAATTGATTTGATTTGATTTGAAATGAATTGGAAATAAATTATTGTGTATTGAAATTAATGATATAAAATTTTACATGTTGATATAATAATTTAATTTTTTATATACTACCGTTTTTCATTACTAAAATTCTTATTTTTAATATTAATATCTGAAATATAAAAATAATTGTTTATATTTTAACACATCAAATCATTTTAATTCTAACAAAAATTTTATTTTAAAAAAATTAAATAATTTAAATTTACTTATAATCTTAATTAATGGGATTTACAAATCAAATTCAAATTTTATTTTAAAATAAAATCAATTTGAATTCAATTGTATTTCAAATAAATCTTTAATTGATTTAACATGATTAAAAATAAAAATTCTCTTACAATGGTGAAGTATATATATTTAAAATTCGTTTTGAGAGGTGAGCCGCCTTGGTTAAATCATTAACCTAACATTTGATCCATCATATTCCTATGGGTTGGATGGATTTGCTCCTGGAATTGTTGGAATTAATTTTTCAAAGACTATGTTTGGATGATGTCATGAATTGTCGTGCCACATGCCGCTCTTGGCGAAAGGCCACTGACGCCATATTTTCATCTCAGCTTCCATTGATGCTCTCTCTTTCAACAACGTGCTGTGGAAGCTTTGGAAGCTTATCCGCCCCATGGAGCAACCATGATTCCACTGTGCTCACTGAAAAATGGCCGCAAGAAATCGACCGTAGCTATAATAATAGGGTTCACTCGGTGCAAGGTTGGTTGGTGTTCAATATATTTTATTATGAGTGGTTCAAGGCCCAAACTTTCTCTGAGCTTTCATTCTTCAACCCGTTTTCTCGAGCCAGATTCAAGCTTCCAAAACTGTTCTTGTTTTCTGGAGGGCCGTGTTATTATCAACTTCGTGTTGCATTCAATTCTGCACTACCGGGGTCTGAGGAGTTCGTTGTTGCTTTCTTGTTTGTGTTTAGCAATCAAGAAAAAGAGTACTACTCAATGGGACCAGAAGATTCGAAGCAAAGGCTAGCCTTTATCAAATTCAAGCAAGGATCATGGATTGAATCCATTGAAAGCGATGAAATCTTTTATGATATTCAAGTTGATGACGATAATAAACTGTATGGTCTTACCTTCAAACATCAAACAAGCGTTGTGTTTGTGTTTACCCTCGGAGATAATCATCGTCATGTCGTTGAACGATTGGTTATGCTAAATACCATAGAAGATGTAGATGCCGCTGTTAGCAGATTTATTTTTTCTCGTGCATTCTTCAAACGAAGTCATCAGATGGTAATGGACACTAGCACTGGGGAGTTGTTGCTAGTTCGTCATTTGCGAAATAGATGTTTTTATGACTTATCAATTCATACAAAAGGGTTTAGTGTTTTTAAGTTGGACAGAAGCAATCTAAAATGGTGTGAAGTTTTTGATATTGGTGATCGTTTTTTGTTTTGGGATTTCACCAAAGTGAGTCTTGTGTCTGCTAAGGGACTCAGACTTGCAGAACGGTTTAAGAGAGGCAACTGCATATTTTTTTGCCATGCAAATACTTGCTGCCAGAAGCCGCCATATTATCGATTTAGTGATGGATTTAAAGATCATGATATGAGAGTCTTCTTCTTGGTTGATAGAACCATTAGCCATTTTCCAATTAATTCTTCTTTGTCGATTTCACGTCGGAACATGTGGTTCAGTCCTGCTCCTTAATTATTTTGATAAGAAATTTAAGTTCTTGATTACATCCTCTTGTTATTTTTGTTATTTTATTACGTGAAGAAATATATATGGTACAATTTGTTATCTAATCTTAATTTTAATTTGGTCAAAAATTTATTAGCATGATGTTTATTTGATATGGGAAATAGAAGATCAATGATTAAAATTAAAAAATATATATATTTACGGTCTAAAAAAATATTTTGATAAACTTTTTTGATGTAAAACGCATTTTTTTTAATTGAAAATCATAAAAATGAGATGCATTTTTAATACTCTGAAAATAATATCGATTTATCAAATATGATAAATTAATGTGCTAAATTGATAATGAAAATGAGTTGAAAGACTAATGCGAATAATGATTATAAATTTAAACGTCAATCTTAAGTTAATTAAAATTTATGAGTCAATTTGAGTTCTACTTTGAACTTGAGAATCTAAATTAAATATTAACTTGGAAAATTTATTTTTGCTGGAACAAAGTCTCACAAAAGTATATTATATTTTGACTATTCAAGTAGTATTTGCTAAGACAAAACCGGTTTATTTAATTCTTCACATAGAAATACAAAAGATAAAAATTTGTGTCCATTGATAAAAAGGATACAAATTTATTGTTTTTATTTTTTTTCATAAAATTCTGAAAATAAAGCATTCAAGATGAAAACAAAAAATAAAAATACAATTAAATCCAAGACAAAACTCCTTATTCTTATTATTCTTGTTATCATGATAATTTATAGTTTGATCTTAATTTTGACACAGCATAATATTTATTTATCTTGATTTATTCTTGAATCTATACAGGCAACTAATATGAATAGGTTAGCCACCAACTATACTATATGTAAATATACAAGTTTTAACTTTTTTACCTAACTTTAAATTTATTCATTTGACCATGTATATTTAGTTGTTTACATTCCTCCAAAATTTCACCATATAACCTTAGCTTCCATAGCTTATTTGATTAAATCTTGAACATTTTTGACAAATGATCCTTCTTCAAACTTCTATCATTTATGGGAAGTCACAATTTGATCATCTTGTGTCTAAATTAATTTTAATCTTTTTCACACTAGTATGATAATTCACTTGTTACCATAAATTAAGGATAATACAATTTTCAATTTAGGTACTTCATTCTAACATATTCCAACCATTGTTGTGGCAAGGACAATGTGATGTGCGAAACAAACTTGAAAAAGAAAAAATAGGACAGTGTCATTGTTCTTGTGTAAACAAGATGTTTGATTAATTGTGTCAAGTTAATTTGATTGCTTAATAGATAAACCAAGATGAAAAAGAATTTTTAAATGAATAGGCAAGGTGTATGTGTGGATATTTTTTTTAGATTCAAATGGTTAAGTATCAAGGTAATTTTAAATGATAATATAATATAAAATCAATTTGGATTGGTCGAGTGGTTCAACTCACTAGTCCGCTTAAACGAATATTAGAGGTTTCTGCTGCATGCAGCAACTCACCCACCCTTAAATGCAGTTCAGATCTGCATGCCATTAATAGAGATAACTACTGTTTACTTGTAAAAATGAACTAAATTTGTGTGTTTTGCTATAACCTATCAAGAAAGAGTGTTCATCAAAACAACATAAGTGAACAAAAGGCTAGCTAGCTTTTATCAAATTCAAACAAAGGTTTATGATTGAATCCATTGAAACTATTGAAATCTTTTATGATATTACAGTTCATGATGATAATTAAAATGTATGATTTATCTTCAAACATAAAACAAGTGTTGTGTTTGTATCGATCAACGATTAGTTATAGTCAATACCATGAAACATATTGTTCATGAAGGAACAATTTATCAAAGATACTGTTGTTGAAATATTTATTCTTAATGATTCATCCTTTAAATAGGAACCATTAAAACGAGATGTATTTGAATACCATTAAAATAACATCATTTGATCAAATGTGGCAAATTAGGGTGTCAAATTAAGTATGTTGTTAATAAAGATGAATTTAAAGACTAATATGAATTATAATTATAACTTTAGAAATCAATTTTGAGTCAATTGAAATTTTATGAATTAAAATTTAAATTCAACATCAAATTTTAGAATCTAAATTAAGGATTAACTTGAATAAACTATTTTGCTCATACAAAATCTCACAAAGGTATGTTACATCTTGACCATTCAAATAGTATTTATGGTGTGTTTAGTTTGTGTTTAAAAAAAAAAACAGAAAAAGACAAAACTCATTTAATTCTTCACAAACAAATACAAAATGATAAAAACTTGTGTCCAATCTCCAATGAAATAAAGGATATTTGTTCATTGTGAGGGAGAGACAAGGTTCAGAAGACTTTGTCAGCCTTTTCTCTATTCACACTCTTTAAATGTATTGAAAGTAGAGGTAATTATTACATTTTGCATATGTTCTTGCTGTTATTAATAATATCCAATTTCTGATTTTTCCGATTGTTTGAAGATTTAATATCCAATAATCTTTTGGCTATCTCTGCTGCCCATAATGTTGTTATCTCTTGTTTCCTCCTGCATCCTATTTTCATTATGCAATTATTGTATTTTCAATTTATTACTCAAGCTAATCTAGGATAGTGGAAATTATTATTATTTTTTTATAATAAATTTATTTTTTAATTAATTAGTTCCAGTTCGCTATACTTTTAATTAGTTTGCTAGTAAAACTTTTTTTTTGGAATTAAAAGTGCTCAACATAGCACAGTGGAGCAATTATAGACATGACATAAGGAAAGACAAGTAGAAAACAATAATAACAACCCCAAGAGTTGACCCATCCCCTTGTCATCTTCGACTATGCTATCAACACTCCAGGAGGCGCTTCCAAGCCACTCGTCAGAGTACATGAAGGACTTGTTTATTATTTCCATAACTCTTGATCCATGATTATTGAAGACTCGATTATTTCTTTCTAACCAGATTGCCCAAATGACAGCAAAGAATCCAACTAACCACCTCTTTTTCTCTAGCTTTCTCTGTGTCGCATTCTGCCAACTCTCAAAGTGTTGCTTCAGTGTACCTGGTATGGTCCATGACCTTCCAAAGGCGAATAGCCACGCACTCCACACCCGCCATGTGATCTCGCACCCAACAAACAGATGAAAAGCGGACTCCTCAGCCTTACTGCATAACGCACACAGATTATCACGCTGACCAATAACACCTAGTCTGAATAGTCATTCTTTAGTATTCACCCTCTCAATCAGCACAAACCAAGTAAACAGTTCGACCCTGGGCGGGACGAAGCCTCTCCATATACCACTAGTAAAGCTATAGCTCGTGATCTCCTCTGGGAGGGCCGCTTCTTGCATCACCAGGATAAATGATTTGGTCGAGAAAATACCAGTTCTATCAAATTTCCAGACGACCCTATCCTCTCTCTCAGATGTTAGCTTTAGTATCAGTAATATCTCATGGAGCTGGTTCAAGAGCTCCAATTTCCATTGAAACAGCTGTCTCCTCCACTGGAAGCTCCATATTCTCTCCAATCCATCCCAAAACCCACAGTCTCCAATAACAGATTCTTTTAGGCTTGAGACCGAGAACAGCCTTGGGAACATCTCCTTCAAGACCCCACCTGGTAGCCATACATCTTCCCAAAATCGGGTTGTTCTGCCATTCCCAACGTCCATCGGCAATCCTCTGATCATCCGTTCCCTTAACTGTGGTTCCCTTATTCGAAGCTGACAGATATCCTTCCAGGGTCCCCCTCTTTGAGGCACAAGCTGCCCATGCAGCGTCTCAACAGGACTCATGCCATTACAAGAACACACTACTTTCTTCCATAAGGGGCAGTCCTCCTTTAAAAATCGCCACTACCATTTAAACAGAAGGGCCGCATTCCGAATTACTGCATCTCCCACTCCTAATCCACCCGCCTTTTTCGGAGCCATCACTATCTCCTATCTCACAAGTGGCATCCTGTTCCTCCCGTCCTCTTTACTCCACAAGAATCGTCTTTGTAAGGCTATCAACTTCTCCGCTACAGCCTTAGGCAACTTGTACAAGCTCAGATAGTATATAGGCAAGCTGTTAAGCAAATTCTTTATGAGAACCAGCTTACCTGCTTTATTGAGTGTCTTGGCTTTTCACAGACTAAGCTTTTCATCCACCTTGTCAATCACTGGTTTCCAGGTCTTCACTAGCCTCGGATTCGCTCCCAAGGAGATGCCAAGATATCGAACAGGGAGGGAGGCCTCCTTACATCCCAACAGGCGACACATCTTCTGTACCCAACTCTGTTCGCAGTTAACCGGAATGAAGCTGGACTTCTCAAAATTAATGCTCAACCCAGACATCAGTTCAAAACAGCGAAGGAGGCGCTTATAGTTCCGTATGGTCTCTTCTTCTGGAGGGCAAAAGAGTATTGTATCGTCCGCAAACTGTAGATGCGATAATTCTATGTGATCTCGGCCAACCAAGAGCGGACAAATGCGCCCATTCCTCACCGCCTCTCTAATCATCCTATGAAGAACATCAACAGCTAGGACAGATAGAAAGGGAGACAGAGGATCTCCTTGACGTAATCCCCTCTCCATTTTGAACGGTTTAGTAGGAGTGCCATTAACAATAACCGACACAGACGCAGAACATACACATTCGTTGATTCATCCCCTCCACCTATTGCTGAGTTCCTTTTTCTGGACTTCAACCACTGTACCGTTTCGCAAGCTATCAAAGCCCCATCATGGATCTTTCTTCCCTGTACAAAAGCACTTTGAGTCTCGCCCACTAGTCCTAGCATCACATGCCTCATCCTTCGAACCAGCACTTTAGATATGACCTTGTATACGCAGCCCACCATACTAATCGGCCGCAGATCCTTAATTTCAGTTGCTCCAACAAATTTTGGTGCCAACGCCACCCATGTAACATTCGAGCCCCTTGGTAGCACAAAACAAGAATCTCAAATTTCTTAAAGTTATAAATTCAAAGAAAAAATTACAAAGTTTAAATAAATAGCTTTTCATTTTATCATTTAGTTATCTAATTTTGGTATTGTAACTTCACTCTATTTGGTGCTATAAATGGATTCCATGATTGAAGTGGCAAAATAGCTTGATTTTCAATATTTGAAGTGAAAATTTCAACCTGCAATATAAAAACTATTATAAGAAAAATAATAATATCAGAAGAACTTCAATAAATTTTAAAATTGTTAAAAAAATGATAATAAGAAATGAAAAATATTACAGCTTGACAATTGTCAAACATCAAAACCCATCATTCCACCATAATTTTTTCAGAAATCTTTAGCTTTTAGTACGGTGTCAAATTTCATGCCTAATTTTGGTATTTTTATTTTGCTATAATTGGCCTGAACAAAATAAATAATAAAATTCTAAATATAATTGTTATAAACATACAAAAATAAAAGTACTAAAATAAGAGTACAAATATAATTGTTATAAATATATCTGGAAAAAGTAATTAATGTAGAATTGTGTTGTGCAATTTGAATTTTTTTTTCATATTTTGAGAAATTAATTGTCAATCTTCTGCAAATATAAAAAAATAATATATTGAGTAAAATATTATCAAATATATTGTGGTGAAATTTAAAATTATTCAATAAAAAATTACCTTTCCATGGTGGTATCATTGTGATTATCAACTCATTTGTTTCTTCCGATAAATCTACTGTTTTAGTTTCAGGAAGTAACAACTCTATGTTTGACTTGCTTGTCTCCATTGGGGGTACCATCATCGTAGTGTCCATAGATGGAACCAGCATGCTCGCCATTTTTTTGTTTAGTATCTACTGGTGTCTTTAATGTTTGTACGGTCCTCCTCTTCATCATTTTTTATTCAATACAAATTTTATTGTTATAGGCATTCAGTTTTGCAGAAATTTAATTCTGCGTGCTATCTTTGTAAAGTGGTGCGTTTTTTTCTTTTTAGTTTTTTAATAGTTAACGTTTTGATTCTTTTAATACATTAGTTTATTATTTTTTTATTTAACATGATTAGAACTATTTATACTATTAATGGCTTAGATTGCGTTGCTTTTCTCTCTAAAATAAATGAAGAACTTCAGAAAGAGCCAAATTCATCTTTTTTTAATTTACTATAAAATAGAACACCCTATCTCTATATAGCAGGTATATCACTAGATAGAATATCATTGACCAAAATATTTAAAGCAAGACAAAATTGAAAAATAAGATTGGAAATATATACAGGGTAAATTTGAAATAAATTTTTTTAAGAATTGATTTGATTTGATTTGAAATGAATTGGAAATAAATTATTGTATAGTAAAATTAATGATATAAAATTTTACAGATTAATATAATAATTTAATTTTTTATTTACTACAGTTTTTCATTACTAATATTCTTAATTAATTAGCTCCAGTTGGCTATACTTGTAATTAGTTTGCTAGCAAAACTTTTCAAATAAATATAAGAAAACATAGTAGCTCCTAATATTACGCTCCTTGAGAAGCTATATATATATATATATATATATATATATATATATATATATATATATATATACTAGTTTTGTAGAAACTTCTATAATACATGCATTGAAAAAATTCTACAATCCTATAAATTTTTCGAAATAAGAATACCAAGGCAGTTACAATTAGATTAAAGCTTTAAAATTTTCATATTCAAAATTTGAGCAATTTTTTTCTAACTTACTATAGAATAGAACAACAGCCTATACCTATGTGGAAGGTATATTACCAGGATAGAATATCATTAACCAAAATATTTAAAGCAAGACAAAATTGAAAAATAAGATTGAAACTATATACGGAATGAATTTGAAATAATTTTTTTTAAGAATTAATTTGATTTGATTTGAAATGAATTGAAAATAAATTATTGTGTGTTGGAATTAATGATATAAAATTTTACAGATTGATAAAATAATTTAATTTTTTATTTACTACAGTTTTTCATTATTAATATTCTTATTTTTAATTAGTTACACCTCTAATTGGTTTGCTAACAAAACCTTACAAGTAAATATAAAAAAACATATTAGCTCCCAATATTGCACTCCCAGCTAAACTACATATATGCTGATTTTGTACAAGCTTTTATAATATATGCATTGAAAAAGTTCTACAATCCTATCATTTTTTCGAAATAAGAATATTAAGGCAGTTACAGTTGGATTAAAGCTTTAAGATTTTCATATTCAAAATTTGGGCAATTTTTTTCTAACTTACTATAGAATAAAACGACCTCTTCCTATATAATAGGTATATCACCAGAATAGAATATTAATGACCAAAATATTTGAAGTAAGACAAAATTGAAAAATAAGATTGAGACTATATATATACAGGGTGAATTTGAAATAAAATTCTTTTAGAATTGATTTGATTTGATTTAAAATGAATTGGAAATAAATTATTGTGTGTTAGAATTAATTAATGATATAAAATTTTACAGGTTGATATAATAATTTAATTTTTTATTTACTACCGTTTTTCATTACTAATATTTTTATTTTTAATATTAATATCTAAAATATAAAAATAATTATTTACATTTTAACACATCAAATAATTTTAATTCTAACTAAATTTTATTTTAAGAAAATTAAGTAATTTAAATTTAATTATAATCTTAATTAATGGGATTTACAGATCAATTCAATTTTTATTTTAAAATTAAATCAATTTGAATTCAATTGTATTTCAAATAGATCTTTAAATGATTTAATATGATTAAAAATAAAATTTCTGTTACAATGGTGAGGTATATATTTAACCTAACATTTGATAGGTGAGCCACCTTGGTTAAGTCATTAACCTAACATTTGATCCATCATCTTCCAATGGGTAGGATCAGGATGGATTTGCCTCTGGAATTGTTGGAATTAATTTTCCAAAGGCTACGTTTGGATGATGTCATGAATTGTCGTGCCACATGCCGCTCTTGGCGAAAGGCCGCTGACGTCATACTTTCATCTCAGCTTCCGTTGATGCTCTCTCTTTCAACAACGCGCTGTGGAAGCTTTGGAACCTTATCCGCCCCATGGAGCAACTATGATTCCACTGTGTTCACTGAAAAATGGCCGCGAGAAATCGGCAGTAGCTATAATAGGGTTTGCTCGGTGCAAGGTTGGTTGGTGTTCAATTCATTTCATTATGAGTCGGTCAAGGGTCAAACTTTCTCTGAGCTTTTATTCTTCAACCCGTTTTCTCGAACCAGATTCAAGCTTCCAAAACTGTTCTTGTTTTCTGGAGGGCCGTATTATTATTATCAACTTCGTGTTGCATTCAATTCGGCACCACCGGGGTCTGAGGAGTTCGTTGTTGCTTTATTGTGTGTGGTTAGCTATCAAGAAAATAAGAAGCAAAGGCTAGCTTTTATCAAATTCAAGCAAGGATCATGGATTGAATCCATTGAAAGCGATGAAATCTTTTATGATATTCAAGTTGATGACGATAATAAACTGTATGGTATTACCTTCAAACATGAAACAAGCGTTGTGTTCGTGTTTACCCTGGGAGATAATCATCGTGATAATCATGTCGTTGAACGATTGGTTATGCTAAATACCATACAAGATATAGATCCTGTTGGCAGATTTATTTTTTCTCATGCATCCTTCAAACAAAGTCATCAGATGGTAATGGACACTAGCACTGGGGAGCTGTTGCTAGTTCGTCGTTGGGGAGGTTACGGCACTGAAGGGTTTAGTGTTTTTAAGTTGGACAGAAGCAATCTTAAACTGTGTGAGGTTTTTGATATTGGTGATCGTTTCTTGTTCTGGGATTTCACTAAGGTGAGTTTTGTGTCTGCTAAAAGACTCAGACTTGCAGAACGGTTTAAGAGAGGCAACTGCATATTTTTCTGCCATACAAATCATAGCTACCAGCTGTCGCCATTTCGATTTAGTGATAGATTTAGGGTACATGATATGGGAGTCTTCTTCTTGGCTGATAGAACCATTAGCCATTTTTCAATTAATTCTTTACCGTTTTCACATCACCACATGTGGTTCAGTCCTGCTCCTTAATTATTTTGATAAGAAATTTAAGTTTTTGATTGCATTCTCTTATTATTCTTGTTATTTTTTTACGGGAAGAAATATATGTTACAATTTGTTATCTTAATTTTAATTTGGTAAACAATTTATTAGCATGGCGTTTATTTGATCTTGATTTATTTTTGGAAAATAAAAGATTAATAATTAAAATTAAGAATAAAATTTATTTATTGTCTAAAAAAATATTGATAAAATTATTTGTTGTAAAACACATTTTTTTTAACTAAAGATCATAAAAACAAGATGCATTTTAATACTAGTACGATCATCTTGTGTCTAGATTAATTTTTTTTTCATACTAATATGATAGTTCACTTGTTACCATAAATTAAGGATAATACAATTTACAATTTAGATACTTCGTCTTTCTAACAAACTTGAAAAAAAAAAAAATAAGACAGTGTCATTGTTCTTGTGTAAACAAGATATTTGATCATTTGTGTCAAGTTAATTTGATTGCTTTATAGATTCATAAATAAACTAGGATGAAAAAATGATTTTTAAATGAATAGGTAACGTGTATGAGGGGATATATATATATTTTTGATTCATATAGAGAAGGATCAAGGTAATTTTAAATGATAATATAATATATAAAAAACTAATTTAAATTGGTTCAATTCACTTGTTTGTTTAAATAAATGTTAGAGTGCAGTAACTAATTCATTGGCCAACTAGTGAACTCCATCCACAAATCCATTAATAAAGATAACTATTATTCACTTGTAAAAATGAACAATTTTGTGTGTTTTGCTATCAAGAAAGAATGTTCAACAAAACAAAATAGGTGAAGAAAATGCTAGCTTTTATCAAATTCAAACAAAGGTTTATGAATTGAATCCATTCAAACTACTAAAATCTTTTATGATATTGCAGTTCATGATGATAATAATAAAATGTATGATTTATCTTCAAACATAAAACAAGTATTGTGTATGTTCGTGTTGGTCAACAATTAGTTATAATAAATACCATAAACTATATTGTTCATCATGAAGGAACAGTTTACCATAAAAGATACTATTGTTAAAATATTTATTCTTAGTAATTCATCCTTCAAACAGGAATCATTAGTCTGCTAAGTGCCTTACACTTACATACTATATAAATTTAATAAAGGCAATTATATCTTTTTTTGCCATGCAAATATTAATTGGCTATTTCTATAAGGATTTAAAAAATATGATAATTCTTTTTTTTTTAACTTACAGAATTATTAGCTATTTTAAAATCAATTTTTCTTTGCCGTTCTCACTTCAGAATATGTGATTTACTCCTGCTCCTTAATTACTTTGATAAGAAATATATGTCACAATTTGTTATCGGATTTTAATTTTGATATATAATTTATTAGCATAATGTTTAATCGATCTTTATTTATTCTTACCAAATAGAGGAATCAATAATTAAAATTAAGAAAATCTTTTACTCATAGCTCATAGTAAAACGAAATGTATTTTAATATCATTTAAATAATATTGTTTGATTAAATGTGATAAATTAACGTGTCAAATCAGTACGTTGTTAATAAAAATGAATTTATAGACAAATATAAAATATAATTATAAATTTAGAAATCAAATTTGAGTCAATTGAAATTTTATAAATTAATTTAAATTCAATATCAAATTTTAGCTAGGATCTAAATTAAGGATTAACTTGAACAAACTATTTTACTCATACAAAGTCTTACAAAAGGTTTGTTACACCTTGACTATTCAAATAGTATTTATGGTGTGTTTAGTTTTAAAAAAAAAAACAAAGAAAGACAAAACTCATTTAATTCTTCACAGACAAATACAAAAGGATAAAAATTTGTGTCCAATCTTCAATGATAGAAGGGATACAAATTTTGTGATAGAGGTGTTTGTTGATTGTGAGGGAGAGACAAGGTTCAGAAGACTTTGTCAGCCTTTTCTCTATTCAAACTCTTCAAATGTGTTGGAAGTAGAGGTAACTATTGCATTTTGCATATGTTCTTGCTGTTATTAACAGCATCCGGTTTCTGATTCTTTTTACTGTTTGAAGATTTAATATTCAATGATCTTCTGGCTATCACTGTTGCACATAATGTTGTTATCTTTTGTTTCCTCCTTTATTTTATTTGCTATTTTTACTATGCAATTCTTGTATTTTCAATTTATCACTCAAGCTAATCTAGGATAGTGGTAATTATTATTACATTTTTTTTATAATGAATGCGTTTTTTAATTAGTTAGCTCCAGTTGGTTAAACTTTTAGTTGGTTTGCTAGTAAAAGTGTAAAACGGCAAAATTTTACAAATAAAATTTTTTCAATGCATTATTATAGAAGCTTCTACAATTGAATTAAAGCTTTAAGATTTTCATATTCAAAGTTTGACCAATTTTTTCTAACTTACTATAGAATAGAACAGCCTCTCTATATGGCAAGAATATCACCAGGATAGGATATCATTTTTGAAGTAAGACAAAATTGAAAAATAAGATTGGGACTATACAGGATGAATTTGAAAATTTTTTTTTAGAATTGATTTGATTTATTTGATTTAAAATGAATTGGAAATAAATTATTGTGTGCTAGAATTAATGATATAAAATTTTACAAGTTGATATAATAATTTAATTTTTTATTTACTACCGTTTTTCATTACTAATATTCTTATTTTTAATATTAATATCTAAAATATAAAGATAATTATTTACATTTTAACACACCAAATTATTTTAATTCTAACTAAATTTTATTTTTTTAAAAAAAATTAAATTTAATTATAATCTTAATTAATGAGATTTACAAATCAATTCAATTTTTATTTTAAAATTAAATCAATTTGAATTCAATTGTATTTCAATTTTCAAATAGATCTTTAAATGATTTAACATGATTAAAAATAAAAATTCTCTTACAATGGTGAATTATATATTTAAATTTAATGTGTTGGATCAATTTGGTAAACTTTAAAACAAAAATAGTTTGATTATTTATATTTAAAAAAATTATTAAAATGTTCTATTTTGATTTAATTATTAAAAATCTCATGTCATTCAAAATTTAAAGAATATTATTTTCAAATTATTTTTTTTGTAAAATTATTTATTTCTTGTTATATTTCTAACAAACTTTTAAAATAATTTTATTTATAAATTTTATTTTAATATATGTTAAAAAATTTTTTGTTAGCCTAATTTTTTTTTTAAACTCTGCTATTGTGAGTTTCCACTTTTTGATTATTGATTATTCAATATTTTTTTTATAAATCCTAATTATCTATCGTGCTACGCATTGCTATACTCTCCTACGGTCCTACCTCTACATTGATACACTTTTTTTTTTGGGTAATTTCTACATTGGAAAAATACACTATCTGCTGAGGAGTTGAGGAGTTCTATCACCCCGTTTTCGTTAGGTTTCGTTGACGAAATTTTTGGACGTTAGGCCCGTTTGAATGAAAAGAGATACTCTCTCTACATTCTATTTATTTTTTTTCCGTTTTTCTTGGGTCAAAATTCTTATATTGAGAGGTGAGTCATCTTGATTAAATCATTAACCTAACATTTGATCCATCATCTTCTGATGGATCGGATGGATTTGCTTCTGGAATTGTGGGAATTAATTTTTTATTTTTCAAAGGCTATGTTTGAATGATATCATGAATTTTCGTGCCACATGTCGCTCTTGGCAAAAGGCCGCTGACGCCATATTTTCATCTCAGCTCCCATTCATGCTCTCTCTTTCATTTGGGTCTCCCAACAACTTTGGAAGCTTATCCGTCCCATGGAGCAACCATAACTCCACTGTGCTCACTGAAAAATGGCCGCGAGAAATCGACAGTAGTAGCTATAATAAGGTTTTCTTGGTGTAAGGTTGGTTGGTGTTCAATTTATTTCATTATGAGTGGGTCAAGGGCCAAACTTTCTCTGAGCTTTTATTCTTCAACCCGTTTTCTCGAGCCAGATTCAAGCTTCCAAAACTGTTCTTGTTTTCTGGAGGGTGGTGTCATTATCAAGTTCGTGTTGCATTCAATTCTGCACCACCGGGGTCTGAGGAGTTCGTTGTTGCTTTCTTGATTGTGGTTTGCAAAGTGTACAACTTAATCGGACCAGAACATATGAAGCAAAGGCTAGCTTTTATCAGATTCAAGCAAGGATCATGGATTGAATCCATTGAAACCGATGAATTATTTTATGATATTGAAGTTCATGACAATAATAAACTGTATGGTCTTACCTTCAAACATGGAATAAGCGTTGTGTTCGTGTTTACCCTCGGAGATAATCATTGTGATGATCATGTCGTTGAACGGTTGGTTATGCTAAATACCATAGAACACATTGATTTTAGCAAACTTCTTCTTAGTGATGAATTCTTCAAACGATCTCATCAGATGGTAATGGACACTAGCACTGGAGAGCTGTTGCTAGTTCGTCATTTGCGAAGTAGATGTTACGACACAGAAGGATTTAGTGTTTTTAAGTTGGACAGAAAAAATCTTAAATGGTGTGAGGTTTTTGATATTGGTGATCGTTTCTTGTTCTGGGATTACACTAAGGTGACTCTTGTGTCTGCTAAGGGGCTCAGACTTGCAGAACGGTTTAAAAGGGGCAACTGCATATTTTTTTGCCATGCAAATACTCCTCTCTGCCCCTATCAGCCGCAATATCGATTTAATGGATTTAAAGAATATGATATAGGAGTCTTCTTCTTGGCTGATAGAACCATTAGCCATTTTTTAATTAGTTATTCTTTGCCAATTTCACGTTGGAACATGTGGTTCAGTCCTGCTCCTTAATTATTCTGATAAGAAATTTAAGTTGTTGATTGCATCTTATTATTCTTGTTATTTTATTACGTGAAGAAATATATGTTACAATTTGTTATCTTAATTTTAATTTAGTAAACAATTTATTATCATGATATTTATTTGATTTTGATTTATTCTTGAAAAATAGAAGATTAATAATTAAAATTAAGAAAAGAATTTATTTATTGTCTAAAAAAATATTGATAAAACTTTTTGTTGTAAAACACATCTTTTTTTTTTACTAAAGATCATAAAAATAAGATGCATTTTAATACTAGTATGATTATCTTGTGTCTAGATTAATTTTATTTTTTTTTTCATACTAGTATGATAGTTCACTTGTTACCATAAATTAAGGATAATACAATTTACAATTTAAGTACTTCTTTCTAACATATTTTTACCATTGTTGTGGCAAGGACAATGTGATGTGGGAAACAAATTTGAAACAAAACAAAAAATAGGACAGTGTCATTGTTCTTGTGTAAACAAGATGTTTGATCATTTGTGTCAAGTTAATTTGATTGCTTTATAAATTTATAGATAAACCAAGGTGAAAAAGGGTTTTTAAATGAATAGGCAAGGTGTATGTGTAGATATTTTTTTTAGATTTATATGGATAATAAGGATCAAGGTAATTTTAAATGATAATATAATGTATAAAATTCAATTTAGATTGGCTCAGTGGTTCAATTCACTCGTTTAAATAAATGGTGGAGATTGAATTTTGCAATGTACATGCAGTAACCCACCCATTGGCCAACGAACGGAGCCACCCACAAGTCCATTAATAGAGATAACTACTATTTACTTATAAAAATAAACCAATTTTGTGTGTTTACTATCAAGAAAAAGTGTTCATCAAAACAAAATAAGTGAAAGAAAAGGCTAGCTTTTATCAAATTCAAACAAAAGTTTATGGATTGAATCCATTAAAACTACTGAAATCTTTTATGATATTGTAGTTCATGATGATAATAATAAAATGTATGATTTAATTTTATCTTCAAACATAAAATAAGTGTTGTGTTCATGTCCGTCAACGATTAATTATAGTCAATACCATGAAACATATGGTTCATGAAGGAACAATTTACCATAAAAGATACTGTTATTGAAATATTTATTCTTAGTGATTCATTCTTCAAATAGGAACTATTAGTCTGCTAAGTGCCTCAGACTTACATACTATATAAATTTAATAAAGGCAATTGCATTTTTTTCTGCCATGCAAATATTCATTGGCTATTTCTACAAGGATTTCAATAACAATTCTGCTAAGGAACCAAGAGGGGGTTCAGCCAACTCTTATCAGCTTTTTAATGGGTTAGACTTTGAAACTCATCTTAATAAAAATAAGTTAATATATATGGATGTTTATTCTGCTAAGTGTCGGAATATTTTTTTTTTATACCGAATGGATATTCTTTTATATATTTTTCGAATTTTTTTGTATTACAAATGTGAATATCTCTATTTCTTTAAGAATTTCATAATTTTTTAAAAATTTTATAGATATCTAATTTTTTTTGTCAAAATATAATTAAATATTTCTTTTATTAAGTATTAGGATATTTTTTTTCCTATTAAATGAATATTTTTTTTATATTTCTGTAATTTGTTCAGAAGCAATATTTTTGGTTTCTTTGTAACTACTAGGCATCATTGCAGCTGGCGATTGTGATACAGGCCAAGAGGGAACTGCTGAAGTGATATTTTGTAAAACACGGGGTTTGGACTCTGAAACTTGTGTGGGTGCTTGGAGGCTACCAGCCCATTTAAATGCCTGCTTTGAACCCTGTTTGAGTTCAACGGGGGAATCCGGAATTCCTGCTGTATGTGTATTTTGTAGAAAAAGACCAAAGTCAGACAGCATGGTCAATAGTATGTTAGATTAACTATTAATCCAATACCTAGAGGGAAAAAAAAGATAAACAATTAATCCCAATTCACTTTTCATTTTAGTTGCAGGGAAAGTAATTGAAGGTGTTCCCGCATCTGATTTTTGAGAAGCAGATTCTGTCATCATAGAAGTTTGAACCTTTTCTTTCTTCAATGAAGAGAATGATCCATTCAATTTTGGTTTATGCATAGAGAGAGAGGTCTGTATGTATGGTTGTTGGAGAAGAGTAAGTTAATGTGAGAGAGAAGAGGAAAGTTTTTATACGTTTTAATTAGGTTTACTTGTTTTAATTAGATTTATTTAATCAATTTTAAATTTTTTAAATTTTAAATTTAAAAAATTTTAAATTAATTATTAATATAATTATAATTAATTAAGTTGTTTCATTTTTGACTGATTAGGAGTTGGCTGGTTCATATACTTTTCCTTTCAAAAATATGATAATTCTTTTTTTTAGTTGACAGAATTATTAGCCATTTTAAAATCAATTCTTCTTTGTCGTTCTCACTTCAGAACATGTCGGTTTACTCCTACTCCTTAATTACTTTGATAAGAAATATATGTCACAATTTGTCGAATAAGTTGAAAAAATATGTCACGTACAATTTGTTATCTGATTTTAATTTTGATATACAATTTATTAGCATAATGTTTATTTGATCTTGATTTTTTCTTGCCAAATAGAGGGATCAATAATTAAAATTAAAAAAATTTTTACTCATAGTTCACCGTAAAACGAAATGTATTTTAATATCATTAAAATAATATTGTTTAATCAAATATGATAAATTAACATATCAAATCAGTATATTATTAATAAAGATGAATTTAGAGGCTAATGTGAATTATAATTATAAATTTAGAAATCAAATTTGAGTTAATTGAAATTTTATGAATTAATTTAAATTCAACATCAAATTTTAGGATCTAAATTTAGGATTAATTTGAACAAACTATTCTACTCATACAAAGTCTCACAAAAGGTATGTTACACCTTGACTATTCATCAAATAGTATTTATGGTGTGTTTAGTGTGTGATTAAAAAAAAAACAAAGAAAGACAAAACTCATTTAATTCTTCACAGACAAATATAAAAGGATAAAAATTTGTGTCCAATCTTCAATGATAGAAGGGATAAAAATTTTGTGATAGAGGTGTTTGTTCATTGTGAGGGAGAGACAAGGTTCAGAAGACTTTGTCAGCCTTTTTTCTATTCACACTTTTCAAATGTGTTGGAAGTAGAGGTAACTATTGCATTTTGCATATGTTCTTGCAGTCTTGCTGTTATTAACAGCATCTAGTTTCTGATTCTTTCCACTGTTTGAAGATTTAATATCCAATGATCTTCTGGCTATCACTGTTGTACATAATGCTGTTATCTTTTGTTTTCTCCTTTATTTTATATGTTATTTTTACCATGCAATTCTTGTATTTTCAATTTATTATTCAAGCTAATCTAGGATAGTGGTAATTATTATTAATTTTTTTTAGAGTAAAGTATCGTTTTTGTCCTTAACGTTTGGGGTAAATCCTATTTGTGTCCCTAACGTTTAAATCGTCTTATTTGTATCCCTGACGTTTATAAAAGTGATTCAATGTTATCCTGCCATCAATTACACATCATGAACGCTTTAGTTTGAGTTTTAAAAATCTCTTCTTGAAATTAGAATACAAATGTCTGGTATAGAATCGATGATACATTCCAAAAAATAGCTCATCAAAAGTTGAAACTAATTCCTACAATATTTACATAATTCACTTTTATAAATCTCAGGGATACAAATAGGACGATTTAAACGTTAGGAACACAAATAAAACTTATCCAAACGTTGGAGACAAAAATAATACTTTACTCTTTTTTTTATAATGAATGTGTTTTTTAATTAGTTAGCTCCAGTTGGTTTAACTTTTTGTTGGTTTGCTAGTAAAACGGCAAAATTTTACAAATAAAATTTTTTTAATGCATTGTTATAGAAGCTTCTACAAAACCGGCATTTATTTTTTATGTTAAAATTTTTTTTTGTTAGCCTAATTTTTTTTTATAATCTGATATTGTGAGTTTCCACTTTTTGATTATTGATTATTCAATATTTTTTTTATAAATCCTAATTATCTATCGTGCTACGTATTGCTATACTTTCCTACGGTCCTACCTCTACATTGATACACATTTTTTTTTTGGTAATTTCTACATCAATACACTATCTGCTGAGCTTAGTAGTAGTACCGTGATGACTGATGAATAATGCTAGAGGAGTTGAGGAGTTCTATCACCCCGTTTTCGTTAGGTTTCGTTGACGAAATCTTTGGACGTTAGGCCCGTTTGAATGAAAAGATATACTCTCTCTACATTCTTTTTTTTTTTTTTCGTTTTTCTTGGGTCAAAATTCTTATATTAAGAGGTGAGTCACCTTGATTAAATCATTAACCTAACATTTGATCCATCATCTTCCGATGGGTTGGATGGATTTGCTTCTGGAATTGTTGGAATTAATTTTCCAAAGACTATCTTTGGACGATGTCATGAATTGTCGTGCCACATGCCGCTCTTGGCGAAAGGTCGCTGACGCCATATTTTCCTCTCAGCTTCCATTGATGCTCTCTCTTTCAATTGGGTATCCCACCAAATACTTGGGAAGCTTATCCGTCCCATGGAGCAACCATGATTCCACTGTCCTCACTGAAAAATGGCCGCAAGAAATCAACCAGAGCTATAATAGGTTTTTCTCGGTGCAAGGTTGGTTGGTGTTCAATATATTTCATTATGAGTGGGTAAAGAGCCAAGTTTTCTCTGAGCTTTTATTCTTCAACCCGTTTTCTCGAGCCAGATTCAAGCTTCCAAAACTGTTCTTGTTTTCTTGGAGTCCGTGTTTTTATCAACTTCGTGTTGCATTCAATTCTGCACCACCGGGGTCTGAGGAGTGTGTTGTTGCTTTCTTGGTTGTGTTTTCCTATCAAGGAAAAGTGTACAACTTAATCGGACCAGAAGATACGAAGCAAAGGCTAGTTTTTATCAGATTGAAGCAAGGATCATGGATTGAATCCATTGAAACAGATGAATTATTTTATGATATTGAAGTTCATGGCAATAATAAACTGTATGGTCTTACCTTCAAACATGGAACAAGCGTTGTGTTCGTGTTTACCCTCGGAGATAATCATCGTGATGATCATATCGTTGAACGGTTGGTTATTCTAAATACCATAGAAGGTATTGTTTTTAGCAAATTTCGTGTTAGTGATGAATTCTTCAAACGACGTCATCAGATGGTAATGGACACTAGGACTGGGGAGTTGTTGCTAGTTTGTCATGAGGGAAATAGACGTGACTCATCAGTTCGTACAGAAGGGTTTAGTGTTTTTAAGTTGGACAGAAACAATCTTAAATGGTGTGAGATTTTTGATATTGGGGATCGTTTTCTGTTTTGGAATTTCAACCAGGTGAGTCTTGTGTCTGCTAAGGGACTCAGAGTTACAGAACGGTTTAAGAGGGGCAATTGCATCTTTTTCTGCCATGCAAATATTTGGCCATGTTGGTTTAATGAATTTAAAAATCATGATGTAGGAGTCTTCTTTTTGGCTGATAGAACCATTAGCCATTTTTCAATTTGTTCTTTGCCGAATCCATATTGGAACATGTGGTTCAGTCCCGTTCCTTAATTATTTTGATAAGAAATTAAAGTTTTTGATTGCATTCTCTTATTATTTTTGTTATTTTATTACGTGAAGAAAATTATGTTACTATTTGTTATCTGATTTTAATTTTAATTTGATAAACAATTTATTATTATGATGTTCATTTGATCTTGATTTAATCTTGAGAAATAGAAGATCAATAATTAAAATTAAGAGAAAAAATTACTTATTGTCTGAAAAAATATTGATAAAACTTTTTGTTGTAAATCACATCTTTTTTTTACTGAAGATCATAAAAACAAGATACATTTTAATACCATTCAAATAACATTGATTTATCAAATGTGACAAATTAATGTGCTAAATTAGTATGTTAGTATTATATCTCATCGAATTCAATCTACCTATCGAAAATGCCTATAATTTTCAGAAACAATCAATCATTGCATCTTTTATTGTGTAAAATAAAAAAAAAAATTGGTCAAAAATAAGCTTATCAACCCTAAGTTTAAAGGGCACATAGTTGCCATTTTCGCCTGTAAAAAGCCAAAATGAAAGGAGAATGTGAGATATTATTCACTTCAAAATTTTGAAACTCCTCAGAAACCACCAATTTGAAAGATCCAACTATAAGAATGATGCTAATAAGTTAAGCATACTCTTGATAGTATTAAAGAGAAAGAACAATATGGACATGTTATAGTGATTTCATGAGTGACTTCAAATTTTCATCACTACTGTCACAGTTAACAATTTTTTTTTCTCCTTTAATTCAACATTACTCACACTAACTATATGATTTCATAACTACGATACTATTCTCTCTATAAGAAGTCATACTTAACAAACAAACCTAACAAAACCAACCACATAACATGCACACACAAAAAATCATGAATTCATATCAGAAACACAAAAAAAACATTGCATCAAAACAAGAATTCACACCTTTCCCAGGAATATAAACAAGATCACTCCCTTTTCAATTTATTACTCAAGCTAATCTAGGATAGTGGTAATTATTATTATTTTTTTTTTTATAATGAATCTGTTTTTCAATTAGTTATCTCCAGGATGACATGGGAATTAAGTTCTTTTGTTTGTTGTCCTGTCTTTCTTGCTCTACGTAAGTGTTGAACTTTTTTCGTTCAAAAAAAAATTAGTTATCTCCAGTTGGTTACACCTTTAGTTAGTTTGCTAACAAAACTTTATAAATAGATATAAAAAAACATAGTAGCTCCCAATATTGCACTCTCAACTATATATACGCTGGTTTTGTAGAAACTTCTATAATAGATTCCTTAAAAAAGTTCTACAACCCTATAAATTTTTCGAAATAAGGATATGAAGGCAATTACAATTGAATTAAAGCTTTAAGATTTTCATATTTAAAGTTTGAGCAATTTTTTTCTAATTACAATAGAATGACCTCCTTATATGACAGGTATATCACCAAGATAGGATATCATTGACCAAAATATTTGAAGCAAGACAAAATTAAAAAATAAGATTGAAACTATTTTACAAGTTGATTTGAAATTAGATTTTTTAGAATTGATTTGATTTGAAATGAATTGGAAATAAGTTATTGTGCATTAGAATTAATGATATAAAATTTTACAAGTTGATATAATAATTTAATTTTTTATTTACTATCGTTTTTTATTACTAATATTCTTATTTTTAATATCGATATCTAAAATATAAAAATAATTGTTTACAATTTTAACACATCAAATTATTTTAATTCCAACAAAATTTTATTTAAAAAAAAAGTCTAGGGGCCAGCAACTTTTGTATTTTTTGGCCAGCACTTAACCATCAAAATAAAAGTGATAGATCTCCCACTATTAGATACTATTAGATGTAATCTCACACAATTAAAAATAGTAAATACTATTGATGGCCAATTGATGGTTACAAAACACCAAAATTGCTGGTTCCCTAGCATTCCTCTTAAAAAAATCTAAATAATTTAAATTTAATTATAATCTTAATTAACGGGATTTTCAAATCAAATCAATTTTTATTTTAAAATTAAATCAATTTGAATTCAATTGTTTAACATGATTAAAAATAAAAATTCTCTGGTGAAGTATACATTTAAAACTTGTTTTAAGAGGTGAGTCACCTTCGTTAAATCATTAACCTAACATTTGATCCATTATATTCCGATGGGTTGGATGGATTTGTCTCTGGAATTGTTGGAATTAATTTTCCAAAAGATATTTTTGGATGATGCCATGAATTGCCGTGCCACATGTCGCTCTTGGCGAAAGGCCGCTGATGCCATATTTTCATTTCAGCTTTCATTGATGCTCTCTCTTTCAACAACGTGCTGTGGAAGCTTTGGAAGCTTATCCGCCCCATGGAGCAACCATGATTTCACTGTGTTCACTGAAAAATAGCCGCAAGAAATCGACCGAACCTATAATAGGGTTTACTCGGTGCAAGGTTGGTTGGTGTTCAATTTATTTCACTATGAGTCGGTCAAGGGCCAAACTTTCTCTGAGCTTTTATTTTTCAACCCGTTTTCTCAAGCCACGTTCAAGCTTCCAAAACTGTTCTTGTTTTCTGGAGGGCCGTATTATTATCAAGTTCGTGTTGCATTCAATTCTGCACCACCGGAGTCTGAGGAGTTCGTTGTTGCTTTCTTGGTTGTGTTTTGCTATCAACAAAAAGTGTACAAGTTAATCGGACCAGAACATACGAAGCAAAGGCTAGCTTTTATCAGATTGAAGCAAGGATCATGGATTGAATCCATTGAAACAGATGAATTATTTTATGATATTGAAGTTCATGACAATAATAAACTGTATGGTCTTACCTTCAAACATGGAACAAGCGTTGTGTTCGTGTTTACCCTCGGAGATAATCACCGTGATGGTCATGTCGTTGAACGGTTGGTTATGCTAAATACCATAGAAGGCATTGTTTTTATCAAACTTCTTGTTAGTTATGAAATCTTCAAACGACCTCATCAGATGGTAATGGACACTTGCACTGGAGAGTTGTTGTTAGTTCGTCACGAGCGAAGTAGATGTTACGACACATCAATAGTTCGTACAGAAGGGTTTAGTGTTTTTAAGTTGGACAAAAACAATCTTAAATGGTGTGAGGTTTTTGACATTGGTGATCGTTTTTTGTTTTGGGATTTCACCGAAGTGAGTCTTGTGTCTGCTAAGAGATTCAGAGTTGCATAACGGTTTAAAAGGGACAATTGCATCTTTTTCTGCCATGCAAATGCTTACCCCTGGGAGCGGCCATATCGATTTAATAAATTTAAAAAACATGATATAGGAGTCTTCTTTTTGGCTGATAGAACCATTAGCTATTTTTCAATTAGTTCTTTGTCGATTCCACATTGTAACATGTGGTTCAGTCCTACTCCTTAATTATTTTGATCAGAAATTAAGGTTCTTGATTGCATTCTCTTATTATTTTTGTTATTTTATTAGGTGATGAAGAAATATATGTTATTATTTGTTATCTGAACTTAATTTTAATTTGATAAACAATTTATTATTATGATGTTCATTTGATCATGATTTAATTTTGGGAAATAGAAGATCAATAATTCAAATTAAGAGAAAAAAATTACTTATTGTCTAAACAAATATTGATAAAACTTATTGTTGTAAATCACATCTTTTTTTAATACTGAAGATCAGATCATAAAAAAAGATATATTTTAATACCATTAAAATAACATTGATTTATCAAATCTGGCAAATTAATATGCTAAATTAGTATGTTAGTATTACATCCCGTCAATTACATCTCGTTTTTTCAACTTATCTGTCAGAAATGTCTACAATTTTTAGAAATAATCAATCATTGCTTTTTTCATTGTATAAAATTAAAGAAAATTTGGTCAAAAATAGACTTACTAGCTATTAGAAGGGACACCAAAGACCTCTGATTTTTATGTTGACTGGAACTTGATTTTTATGACCTTCATTTTGCGTACCCAACCTAATAGCTCTTTTCAGAGAATGATGATAGTGATTTTGAGCTGATCCTTATAGAAGGCTAAGAACAGGTTCAACTTTGATAATGTATCAACCAGTGTGGAAGAGATAATGACGTCAACTTTGAAGCTGCACAAAGAGTTTCAACAAATTTTCACTTCCTAATTGATGAGCAATTTACCTTTTATTTCTCTTATTAGAATATTATATGATGTTAGTATGTTACCTCTATAGTAGAATGTTGAGAGTTTTTCATTTCTTTTATTATCCCATGAATGAAATTACCTGACTTTGAAAAAAAAATAAAAATAAGTTGAAAGATTACCGCGAATAAACGTCAAATTTAAGTTAAAATTTTATGTGTTAATTTGAGTTCGACTTTAACCTTAGGAATCTAAATTAAGTATTAATTTAGACAATTTATTTTTAATCGTATAAAATCCCACAAAAATATATTATATATTGATTATTAAAGTATTGTTTAGTTTTTATTTTAAGAAAAATCTATAAAGACAGAATCCATTTAATTCTTCATATACAAATACAAAAGGATAAAAATTTGTGTCCAATGATAAAAGGATACAAATTTTGTATTAAAATAGTAGAAGAAGAAGAACAAAAGAGACATTGATATAAGGGGGTTGATGGTAATGGCTTGGAAATTAAGCGTGAAATAAGCAAAGTTAAAATTAGTAATTTTGAATTTTTGAATTTTTTTTAGAGTATAAAGTTATTTTTTTAATAAATTTTCAGTGTTTTAAATCTTTATGATAAACATGATAATTTATTTTTAATAAAAATAAATACTTAATAAAATATTTTGAATTAATATATTTTTAATCTTTTAATATTTCACAATTTTTTTATTAGAATAATTTAAAATAACAATATAAAAAAAATAAATGTTCATTGAATTAAAAAAAGAGAGAATAATAAAATGTTTAAATTGCTATAATTTGTTTTGACTTCATTAGAATGATAATAATAGTTTATTAGAATTCAATTTTATAATTAAATTATTTACTTTTAATTAAGAGGATAATTTTTAGCATTTTATACATGTATTTGTATCTTTTCTATTGTAATTAAATGTAACACAGAAATGTTTTTTAAATTATATCCACTAAAACAATATACAAATACAATACAAGAAAACAAAAAAAATATTTGTTTTATATGATATGATTTCAACTGAGAGGGAGGTAAAAAGCAGAGTTGAAATGCCATAAAAGTCCCTTTCCCTCTCCAAAGCTTAACAAGTAACATCCCTGTTCAATCAGAGGTCGGTGACGCGCCTCTGAAACAATTAAAACGAATCTCCATTCTGCGTTTCAAGTGAGAAGAGAAAGAGTTAGAAGAAGAGGCTCCATAACCATAAACCCTAGAAATTGAAAAATTTCTCAAATTCAAGGCGCATGATCCCACTCTCGAACCCTAATCCCCAACGCTGAAGCTGCCAAATGGGTCGACCCGAACCATGCGTCCTCTTCGCTCAGACCTTCGTTCACCCTCAGCTCGATGAGTACGTCGACGAGGTAAAATGCCCACATTCTGCTCAGTCCATATTGTTTGTTTTCAATTGCAGTGTTAAGGTGAAATTTTTTAATGAAAAATTTGGTAAAGCTTGGAGCTTAGTTTGGTGGTAGTTACTTACTGCTCTTCAATTTCAAGCTGTAGCTACAATGAACTTCGAGATGAGTGTTTACTAGGTAAAATTTTTTATGGGTTTCAATAAAAATTGTTCCTTGCAGGTGATTTTCTCAGAGCCCATTGTCATCACTGCTTGTGAGTTCCTAGAACAGAGTGCTTCATCAGTTGCTCAATCAGTAGCACTTGTTGGGTATGTGTTTCCCCTCTTTTTTGGTGCATTTGCTTTCGTTAAGTTGCTTAAAGTGATTTGAAGACTACTATATATACGTGCTTGATGATACTCAGATCATTATTTAACACGTGAAAAGTTTTTGAATAGTATCTTTTAGGCACTAAAATGGTTGTTTAACGATATGTGAACTTCTTGTAACCTCCACTACATTAGACATGTCAGATAATGATTTGCATTCTTATAACATGTTAAGCATAGTAACAATTAATCTGAAGATGAAAATTTAACATTGATTGTGGATGCCTGTTCATGCCTTGCACTTCTCTAATGTAGTGAAAGTGTTTGTTTATTTGGTTAGTCCCAAGGATTAGTTGTATTTATGATTTTTTATGACGTAGATTAATAGATTTTGAAATCAATTACTAAGTGCTGGCAATATCATATCTTTCTTGTACCAGAGCCACTTTACCTCCATCGTTTGCGATAGAGGTGTTTGTTCACTGTGAGGGAGAGACAAGGTTCAGAAGACTTTGTCAGCCTTTTCTCTATTCACACTCTTCATCAAATGTGTTGGAAGTAGAGGTAATTATTGCATTTTACATATGTTCTTGCTGTTATTAACAATATCCAGTTTCTGATTCCTCCGACTGTTTGAAGATTTAATATTCAATAAGCTTCTGGCTATCTCTGTTGCACATAATGCTGTTATCTCTTGTTTCCTCTCTCCTTTATTTTATATGCTATTTTCACTATGCAATTCTTATATTTTCGATTTACTATTTACAAGTAGATATTAAAAAACATAGTAGCTCCCAATATTGCACTCCGAGATAAACTTCTAGCTCAAAATTATTTTCTATGGACTAAAGAGAGCTAAAAAATCTAAGAAAATATTTGGAGAATCATGGGTTTAACCTATGGACCTGCATTAGTTTCCAGCTTTGCACTCACTGGGTAAATTAGTGGTTTTGGCTTGCATAAGGAATCTAATAATTCTATGCCAGTCCTTCGTTTTGTTGTGGTGCTTTGGTATATTTGGTTGGAAGTAATTCTAGGGTTTTTAATTGTCTTTTCTACTACTGATTTTGTATAGGATAGGTTACTGTTTCCATTTGATGCTCAACACATGTTTCATTTAATGGTATTCCTTTATTGACGTTCATATGTAATAGGGATTGACATTCATTTTTATACAGTTTATACTTTAGGTTTTAACTATGTCTTATGTATCTATTTAATGATGACTGATCCTCGTTTCCACATTATCCTCTCTTTATATATATATTTTAGAAAAAGGAAGATGAACAATACAAAAAAAAAATATATATATATATATATATTTATTTATTTTAGAGAAAGAAGAAGAAGAAAACAAAGTAAAAAAAAAAGAACTAGGAAAAGAAGACATAAAGAAAGAAAGCTAACAAAATATTCAACACATAAGTTTTACTGATTAATATTAATGTACAAATTTGATTATTGATTTAAGATTTGGTAATCATAGCTAACTTGTTTTCTTTTGATATATGTATATGCATAATCAGTGGTTTTCTTTAACTTTTGAATATTTTATACTGATGAATTGGTCTCCTGATACATGTTAGTGATTTGCCCAAGCTTGCAATCTTGCACCATAATTGTTTTTCTATTGAAAACATTTATGCTGAAATTACTGCTTCATTACTGTTTTCTTTTGCTCAGGCTGTTGTTACTAGTCATCTAGTTGTTAGGGGTAGCTACCGCAGTTTGAGCTTGGTTATATATGGTAACACAGCTGAGGACCTGGGCCAGTTTAACATTGAGTTTGGTGACAATGCATTGACTGATCTGGCTGATTCTGAGGAGGGAAAGCTTGAAGACCTTCCAGTTGCATTACATCCTACTAATTTTACTATTGAAGATTCAAGTTCTTTGAATGTATTGTCCATCCCAGTTCCCGCAGCAGATATTTCTGTTGAAGTCAAACTGTTTCTACAGTTGATGTTAAAGATTTTAGAGTTTTCTGAGCTTGGGGATGCTGGACATAAGGTTGTAAGTACTGTAGTATCAGCAATCGCTTCTTACATTTCTAGTGACATATGTGAATCAATCAGTGGGAGATATCAGACACGAAATAGACCTGATAAGTTTGAAGAGTTGCACGGTGTTGTCAATGAGGCAAGAAAAGAACTTCTTGAGGTTTATAAGGTTCTTCAGCAAAAAATAGGGAGTGAATCTTCCGAATATTCAGCAGAGGGCAATGACCTTGAAATGAGAACTGAAATTTCGGATTCCAAAGTGTTGGTAGATATGTTTAATCATTACTTTCAGTTTAAAAGGCAATCTTTGCTTACGGGAGATCACTTTGTATCTCGGGTGACGTACCATTTTCTTCTCACATTCTAAGACAAAAAGAAATCCTTTTCACTCATGTTATTTTCTTCCGCTCTCCTTGCATACCTTCTTTATTTATTCCTGGAATCTTATTTTTCCATATACTTTACTGCAGAGTGAGCATACCCTGTTAGGATTGAGCATGGCTCATTTGCTATGCTCTGGTAGGGAGAGCTGCTTTCATTTTGTTAATAGTGGGGGAATGGAGCAGCTTGCAAAATTTTTCTCTAAGGATGGGCAAACCTCTACTACTATCATGCTCCTGCTTCTTGGTGTTGTGGAGCGGGCCACTAGGTTTTCAGTTGGATGTGAAGGTTTCTTAGGTTGGTGGCCTCGGGAAGATGAAAATATTCCGTCTGGAACCAGTGAAGGTTATAGCCAATTGTTGAAGTTGATACTTTCGAAACCTCGTCATGATGTTGCTTCTCTTGCGACCTATTTGCTTCATCGCTTACGCTTTTATGAAGTTACTTCAAGATATGAGGTATTGCTTTCTCTGTATGTGCTTGGTCTGGAAACTTTTAGTTTTTGTCTTTTGTTTTGCGTTTCAGAACTTCATTATTATCATGTGGTAATTTGATCTTCGCCAGTCTGCAGTTCTGTCTGTGCTGGAAAACATCAGTACGGCTGGTAGGGTTACAGATGTTACATTGAATATGCTCACCTCTGCTGAAATTTTCCTCAGAAAGCTCCTGGTCAGTTTAATTCAATTGATTGTTCATTTGTAGCATTCTAAATGAATAGTGCACAGGATTTTGTTTTACTTCTTCCTTGCAACTTAGACAGCTTTATTCTTTGAGCAATAATCTGCATCTTGAAATAAAATTCCTTGTTAATATTTATTGACAAGTACCAATACAGAAATTGATAAATTCACGTGGTCCAATTGAAGATCCTTCTCCACTGGCCTGTGCAAGCAGATCAATGATTTCTGGTCAAACAGATGGATTACTATCATATAAAACAACTTCTGCCTTGATCAACTCTTCAAGTTGTTGCTTTGCAGATTGGGATATTGACTCGCATTTATTGGGACTTTTGAAGGTATTCCACTTAACTTTGACGAGAAGCTGCCGAAAGTTTTATGTACTCATGTTTTGGATAGAGTTTTTTTAATTATTTTTTTTAACATCGCTCAATTAGTTGTACTCGTGCTCATAATATCTGTATTTACATGTTTTCCTGGATGCAGGAGCGGGGTTTTGTTTCTTTATCAACTGCACTGTTGTCATCATCTGTATTGCGCACAGAAAAGGGACATGTCATGGAAATATTCATGGATGTTACCTCTTCAGTTGAGGCTGTGATACTTTCATTACTTTTTTGCCGTTCAGGTTGGCTATAATTAGTATCAATTTAAAATTCTCATGCATGTATAAGACACACATTGTTGGATCCATTATCACAATGGAAACAAAATATCAAGTAACTTGACTAACTTTCTGCTCCATTGTAGGCTTGATATATCTATTACAGGATCCTGAACTTTCTAGTACTTTAATCCATGCCCTCAGGGGTGGTCATCGTGGCAACAAGGAAGATTGCGTTCCTCTTCGATATGCTTCCGTTTTGATTTCAAAGGGTTTCTTTTGTAGTCCACTGGAGATAGGAATGATAGTGGGGATGCATTTAAAAGTGGTCAGTTGTTCTCTCTCAAACAACTCCGTCTATGTTTTACCTTCTCCCTCCTCATTCTGCTGCTCCCATTCCCCCATCGATGTTTTGGTTACTGATTTGTATCTGTGACAATTTTTATAATTGGTCAGGTTAAAGCCATTGATTCTTTGCTTTCTTCAAATCCTCAGTCAGAAGAGTTCTTATGGGTTGTGTGGGAACTCTCTGCTCTGTCAAGGTTGACATTGCCCTTTCCTTGTCTGAATTGAATCTTAAGTATTTTAAACAAGGTCTGATTGAAATATGCGGATGGTTGTAGGTCTGATTGTGGACGGCAGGCTTTGTTGGCTTTGGCAAATTTCCCTGAGGTATGGTTTACTTATCCTCTAACAATCCACAAAATACAGTATCAGGAAGTGTATTGTTTTTTGCACCTTTCTCTGACATGAGAATAGTATACAAAGGAAAAGGTTTAGAAATGCACATGTTTGGCTCCACTCCCTGTCATCTAAAGGAAGTATTTTTTGTAATTGTACTTCTACCCAAAGGTTTCTGAAGTTTTTCATAGGTTTCAGTTTTATCTATGATATACCGAATATGTTTATTTGTCCATTAGATCAATGCTAGATTGTAGTTATTGACGTTAGTTGTTAATACTGTTAGTGGCAAGTTCTGTTATATAGGTACCTAGAGTTTTATTGTTTGTGATATTTAGATGTTGTAGCATATGAAATCTTGCTTGTTTTCAGGCACTTTTTTATAGGATGACTGTTTCTTTGGGGTTTTGTAGGCTATTTCTTTGTTGATTGAAGCACTGAGTTCTGTAAAGGAAACTGAATCTGTTGTGAAAAACAGTGGTAAATATCCAATTCACTCAATTGTAGTCTCATTCTTCCTTATGCACATTATTTGCTGATTTTTCCCCTCACCTTTTTAGTGATCTGACCTGCTTGTTCTCACTCTGTTGAATTCAGGATCATCGCCAGTAAATCTGACATTAATTCACTCAGCTGCGGAGATTATTGAAGTCATTGTTACAGATTCTACAGCATCATCTTTAGGTTCTTGGATTGGACATGCCATGGAGCTTCATAGGGCTTTGCATTCCTCCTCTCCAGGGTCCAACAGAAAAGATGCTCCCTCACGGCTAGTGGAATGGATAGATGCTGGTGTAGTATACCATAAACATGGGGGTATTGGTCTCCTACGCTATGCTGCTGTATTGGCTTCTGGAGGGGATGCCCAGTTAACTTCAACTAGCATCCTAGTATCAGATCTAACTGATGTTGAAAATGTTGTTGGAGAGTCTTCCATTGGCTCTGAGATTAATGTTATGGAGAATCTGGGGAAGTTTATATCTGAAAAGTCTTTTGACGGTGTTACTCTTCGAGATTCTTCGTTGGCGCAATTGACAACGGCACTCAGGATTTTATCTTCCATTTCTGAGAACCCTGTATGTTACAGTCTATTTTGAATTGTTTCACTGATAATAGTTAATGCTTTCCTAAAGTAGTTTTGACTTGTGCAGACTGTTGCTGCAACTCTCTATGATGAAGGTGCTGTAATAGTTATCTTTGCTATTTTAGTGAACTGCAGATTCATGCTGGAGAGATCCTCAAACAGTTATGGTAAAGTCAATTACAATGCTCAATATTTGAAGTTTCTTATATGATTATGTTAGCATACTTGAGAGACAACCCTCTAAAAGAATTGTGTGCCTTGCTCTTGCTCCATACCCTACTACATTTTCAGTTATTTTTGTTTCTTGTTTCGTTTAATATCTACCTCTTCCTCTTAGTTCTTGCATTCATAAAAAAATGATATCTGTATCTTTTCTTTCTACTCTTTCCAAAGTTGCTCCATGTAATTTTCCTTTCTTCTGAACAGATTACCTTGTAGATGAGGGTACAGAATGCAATGCTACATCTGATTTACTATTGGAACGTAATCGTGAGCTTAGCATAGTTGATCTTTTGGTTCCTTCTCTGATGCTACTGATCGAACTCCTACAGAAATTACAGGTGTGACTTTTAGATGTCCCATCTCTTCTCTCTATACTAGTTTTTATGTAGTCACTATTCTGTCAGAAACTTGGAGTTATTTATGTTTAAAATGTGAGCATGTTATGTATCCAACTGTTACTGACCAAGAAATTGCCTTAAGAACTTTAATTATTTTCAAGGTTTTACATTGGTTATTGCGTGTTGAACTGTTGATTGGGGATTGCATCTTGAGCATACATGCAGCTTTAGCTTAGTGGGGTCTCTGAGTTTCTTGCTAGGAATATGTACTAAGTACTATGCTCAATTTGTGGGAAGGTATTGAATTGTTTGAGTGAGTTTTTGTTTTATTACTTGCCTTTATGTGTAATTTTCTTTGCCTTGGCTGGGATTATCAAAGGATAAGAATAGGTTGTGGACAATGGTACCTGCAGTTATTGCTGGATATTGAATATTACCTTCCATTATGCTTCTGGAATTATATGTATCATTTACAACCTTTTGAATTTTGATTTTCAAATGGATGAGACCAAACTTTGATGTTTATTACAATGCTGATGTAATATATATCAAAATTAGAATGTTGTCTTATATGTGGTGCTTGTCTTTGTATCACATTTGTTTTATTCCTTGATTATTTTTTATGACATTGTGTTTTACCCTCTTAGGTATGATACTTTGATCAAACATTGTTTCGTCATTGTTTTGTCTGATGGAGTAGCAGTGCCTTGTGTATTGTTAGTTATTAGTCAGTATTCTTGATGGATTTTGTTTGCAATTTTATAGGAAGCAAAGGAGCAGCACCGTAATACAAAACTAATGAATGCTCTTTTACGATTACACAGAGAAATCAGGTATTGTCAGCTTCCTTTCTATTTGCATCTGTTGTGGGGTCATGCTATCTTTAAGTTGATCAAATTCTTCTGGTTGCAGCCCCAAGCTAGCTGCTTGTGCAGCAGACTTGTCATCTCCATATCCTAATTATGCTATTGGTTATGGAGCTGTCTGTCATCTTATTGTGTCTACCCTTGCCTTTTGGCCGGTATATGGATGGAGTCCAGGTCTTTTTCACACCCTTCTCACGAGCGTCCAAGCTAGTTCAGTGTTGACTCTTGGTCCAAAGGAAACATGTAGTTTGCTCTATCTTTTGGTATGTTCATTCCATTCAAAGTGTTTCTTTTCTTTACATGTTCCGTGTAACACTTCTCATTTCAATGCCCATAAATATTTTATTTTGTTTTATTGTTTTTTTTTTAATTAATAACAAAGGAAATAGTTTCATTAAGATATTGAGAGAACAATATAAAAGAGTGGAGGAAAAGAATTCCTCCCAGAACTACAGAAATACAAAAAATACAAGCTTGAATGAACTGCTGCTTTCCAACCGGCTCATCATGTCTGAGAGGGAACTTCAGTGCTCATAGTTAATTATTTGAACTGCAAACAATAACATCATTGAATGTAAACTTTATTTATCTCTTCTTATATGTTTCCTATTGCAAGAGTGATTTATTCCCTGAGGAGAATATGTGGCTTTGGACTAGTGGAATGCCTTTGTTGAGTGCACGAAGAATGTTGTCTGTTGGAACCCTATTTGGGTCCCAGAAGGAGAGACATGTCAACTGGTATCTGGAACCTGCACACCTTGAGAAGCTGGTTTGCCAATTTGGACATCACATTGATGAAATTGCTGAGATTATACAGCATTATGCTGTTTCTGTATGTAGTTTCTGCCGATATGGCAATGTTATGAATTTTAATTTTCTTCCATCTTCTATCTGGCAGTGAGATATGATGGTGAGTTTATGTAAGTGCTCGTTTTCTTGTGTCGTTCTGTTTCCTTGACAGGCATTAGTGGTCATTCAAGATCTATTGCGCGTCTTTGTAACTCGCATTGCATGCCAAAATCCAGATTATGCGTCTCGGCTCATACGCCCAGTATTGTCATCAATTAATCACCATATTTCCGAATCATCCTCTCCATCTGATACCGATGCATTTAAGGTAAGGATTCCTTGATGTTTGCCCCCCAGTTTGGTTCATAGTTCATCTAGTTTTTTTATACGATTAGTATGTTTTCTATTTTGATGTTATACTGTCTATTTCTACACTATTTTCAGGTTTTGAGGCTCCTTGATTTTCTTGTCAGTCTATTGGAGCATCCATTTGGCAAGGTCAGTGATTTATTTTACTATATTTTTCTTTGTTTTTCCTTCTTATTTTCATCAGGATCATTGTTTTGGTATTGCTAACTATTGGTGATTCAGTAATTTTACATAATATGCATCTGATATCCATTTTTTCTATTTAGGGCCTATTATTGAGGGAGGGCACCCTTCAGATTATAACCAAAGTATTGGAGAGATGTTTTGTTAGTGTTGATGCTGATATAAGGCAGACTCTGGATAGTAGTTCTGCAAAGTGCAATTTTAATTCGTTTAGTTGTTGTTTCCCAGTATTCAAGTTTATTATGCTTCTTTTTCATTCTGAAGCTCCTCGTCATCACCCCCGAAGGCATGACATGTGAGTATTGTATTTTCTTGTTTTTTTAAATTCTACTCGTTGTTGCTGTTAAGTAACAAAGTTTCTGGTTGTTTGGCAGTAAAAGTTGTGGAAAATTGAGCGATGTTGATTGTGCCTTGATATTACGTTACCTTTTGAAGGGCTGTGAGGTGAGACTTTGATCCTTTTGATATATACTTGTAAATATGTTATAATTTCTGTATTGATGATGAGATCCTTGTTCTCTTCATATAAAGAAGTGCTTGACCTTCTGCAGAATTATATAGCTTAAAATGTTGTTTGCTTTTGTTGCTTCGTTGATGCTAAGTTCATTCTGTTGTTTGAAGGTCCTGCCTGTTGGAAAAGAGTTACTGGCTTGTCTTACAGCTTTCAAAGAATTAGCTTCTTGTACTCAAGGTCAAATGGCAATTGGAGCTTCTCTTTCTGGCATCCACTCTCAAGCTCATGAACTTGAATCGCGCAATGATGATGATGTTGTGAATTGTAATGATCATAGTGTTGCAGAATGGAAAAAACGCCCCCCATTACTAAGCTGTTGGATGAAGTTGTTGAGATCAATCAACACAAAGGATGATTTGTCAACTGGTGCTGTTGATGCTGTTTATATGCTATCTCTTGGGTCTCTGCAGTTTTGCATTGAAGGAGACAGGTAAGATTTTTTCCCCCCGTTTCTGATTGCTGGTTCTGATTACTTATACGTTTGTTATCATTTGCAATTAATTTTGTAAAATACTTCTATGCTTGTATCAATCGAATTCTAAGTTAATGTAACTCAAGAATGTAGCAGTTGAAAATTGAAATAATTAAAACCTCGTTATTTGACCATTGGTTTTCGCTTTTTTTGTGTGTAAAGAATGTGTCACTGATGGTTTGCAGGAGATGGTGTTTGGTTTGATTGACTAAAGGTTAAATTTGGGTTGCAATTGAAATTTTTTGATCAGTTGTGCGTATATGTTGATATCCAAAAGTTTGAATTATTGAAAACATAAATATGTTAAAGGACATTGGGAATCGGCCTATTCTCATATTTGCGGTCTCCCTGGTGTTTAGCAAATGATGTAGAGGTGTTTATTTATGAGATATTCATATCTTGGATGCTTGTTATTTACATTGCTCAAGCCAGAGTCACTGTTTTTGTATGGGATAATATAGAAGAATAAACTTATAGTTACTTTGTTGCTTAGTTTGAATGCGGAGAGAGTTGCCGTGTTGAAGTACCTCTATGGGCTTTCTGATGATATGACAAGATCAGCCGATTTTCCTGAAGAAAATATTAATTACATTCTTGAATTTGGTACTTTGTTAAGTTCGAAGGTTGCTATGGATGATGGTTTAGTTACGCCTCACTTGCAAATTCCACTCTATCAGGTATCAATCTACTATCTATTCACGTAGACCTTCCCATCTCAGTTTTTAACCTGGATCATTTTTTTAATGGTTGCTGTTCATCTGTGATGTTAAGGTTTCCGAGCTGGTTAAGTCATTGTCATCAGTATTGCAAAGATCAGCAAGTTCCATGGTGGTGGATGAACTTGTTTTGCCCCAAAATGATGCTTTAAGTTTTGCAGAGACACGTCAAATGCTAGAGAACAGTGTTGAAATGATTGATGATCATCTATACAATGGAGGACTTGGGGACAAATTCCTCTGGGAATGTCCGGAAACATTACCTGATAGATTAACGCAGACAAACCTTGCAACTAAAAGGAAACTCCCATCCATGGATGGGCCAGTCAGGCGTGCCAGAGGAGAAAGTTTCCAGGCTGATAACTCTTCTCAAAGTACATTTTCACGTGGTGTATCACAGTCTAATGTTCCTTCAGGTCCTACACGTAGGGATGCCTTCCGACAGCGCAAGCCGAATACCAGTAGACCCCCATCTATGCATGTGGATGACTACGTGGCCAGAGAGAGGAATGTTGATGGGGTTACTAATGTAATAGCGGTGCCACGAGCAGGATCAACTGGCGGAAGGCCTCCATCAATTCATGTAGATGAATTCATGGCAAGGCAAAGGGAACGCCAAAACCCTTCTGCAGCAGTAGTGGGAGAGGCTGTGGGACATCTGAAAAATGCATCTCCTGTTAAACCTGCAGATGGGGAAAAGTTAAACAAATCCAAGCAATTAAAGACTGATCTTAACGATGATCTTCAAGAGCTTGATATAGTTTTTGAGGTGGAGGAATCCGAGCATGACGACAAATTGCCATTCCCTCAACCTGATGACGACTTACCACAGGCTGCCCCTGTTATTGTTGAGCAGAGTTCTCCTCACTCGATCGTTGAAGAGACAGAAAGGGACGCTGTTGATAGTAGTCAATTTTCTCGTATGGGTACCCCGTTAGGATCTAATGTGGATGAAAATGGCCAAAGTGAATTTTCTTCAAAGATGTCTGTTTCTCGTCCTGATATTTTAGCTCGTGAATCTAGTGTTTCTTCAGACAGGAAGTATGTTGAGCAGGCCGACGACCTAAAGAATGTTGTTCCAGCCAAGACATCTGGCGGATATGATTCTTCAATGGCACACAGTTCTGGTTTTCCGGGGTCACTTTATAATAATCCATCCATATCACCTCTGCAATTACCAGCCGATTCAAGGATGGCTTCCCAGAATTTCTTCATGAAGAACAGCCCACAACATGGCGGTAATGCTTCAGTTTCTCAAGGACTGTATGATCAGAGGTTTTTGCCTAACCAACCACCTCTACCACCCATGCCACCGCCACCAACAATCTCGCCCGTTATATCACATGCTCCAGATTCTGTTCCTGGACAGTCGTCCCCATTTGTTAATTCTCCAGCAGGCACACAGCGTCCAGTGGCATTCCAAGTGAGGAACTTTGCATCCCTTATTTTTGTCTATTTCTGGCATCTGCTTTGGTGTTTTGAATTTCGCTTTCTTTTACCCTTCATGTTTATCATATCATTGTTGTGATTCTTTTTAGGTTCAGACGGATTATTCATCTCCATTCAACAATGGTTCAACTTCAACATCAACAGGACCTTCTGTTCCGATACCAGATATGAAGTATTCCAGGACTTCTGTTTCTTCTCCTGGAGGACCTAATCGACTCGCTCCCCCACTTCCGCCCACACCCCCTCCTTTTGCATCTAGCCCATATAATTTACCATCCGTTAAAACCTCCTCCGCATATGGTCAGACAAGTATTGGTACCGCGGAACTTCCCCAGGCCTCCAATGCACCTTTGGGTGCCAGATCGTCGCCCTATCCACCAAACCCTATGATGCTGCCTTTGGGATTCAATAGGCCAGCTTCTATGCCATTAAACCCTTATGGTAACAGCCCAAGTCATCAACAGAGTGAGAACCAGCCAAGCATCTTGCAAAGCGTCTCTGTTCCTGCAGCTTCCTTTTCATCAATGCATGCTGTTACTCAATTGCAGCCGTTGCAGCCTCCTCAGCTTCCACGGCCTCCACAACCACCTCAGCAACTCCTTAGGCCACCTGTTCAAGCTTTACAGCAGTTGGAGCAAGGGATGCCAATGCCAACCAATGTTCAAATGCATCAATTACAGATGCTGCAGCAGTCTCAGGTTTCGTCGATACAGACTTATTATCAAACCCAGCACCAAGAGTTTCCACATGCACCACAGCAGCAGCATCAGCCAGCCGAATTTACTCAACAACGCGATGCTCAAGCACAGCAGCAGTCAGATCCTGGAATGTCATTACACGAGTATTTCAAATCGCCGGAAGCAATTCAGGTATTTGCTATGCATGGTGTTCTTTCTTACTATTGTTCTTGTTTTCGAGCACACGTCACACACTACTTTCTATTGATGATGCTGATATATAAACTTGATTTATCTTTTTTATTCTTACCATCTTACTCTTTTGACTTGGCAGTCTTTGTTGAGTGACCGCGACAAACTTTGCCAACTTTTGGAGCAGCATCCGAAGTTAATGCAGATGCTACAGGTAACAAGATTTAGTCCTTTTTTGGGTATTACCATATTAGAACTATAAGATCCCTAAACCACGAGTATGTGTTTGCGACACGAGTTGCACTTTTTTTAAAGGTTTGGGGAGAGGGTGTTGAATTGCACATGCCTTATAATGATGGGGACAGAATGCAATTAAACCAAAATTATTTATCAACATTCAAATTGGTTTCTTTTCTTCTGCAGGAAAGACTGGGCCAGCTGTAGCAGCATGATGGCAAAGTAGAACTAAAGAAGCATGATTTCTTGCACTATTCTTATCTGTAAATGTTCTTCATTATTGATTACTAATGAGCTTGTGCTGATGTTTGTGCCTCAGCCATTGAAATTTTGTGTTAATATGTACTTTATTAACGTGCCTTTAACTTCTTAGTCAATGCCCCAATGGTCCTTATGTTGATTTGTGGCGCAATCATGGTGCTGTTGTACTTCTATTGTACAGTTGCATTATTAGTTCTTGATATCATTTCCTTACAATGTGTATAGTTATTTCCTTCTCCTTTTACTAAATTATATTCAAGTTTAAGTGCTAATTTTATTGGGGAAATTCGTTAGTTAGATTGGTCATTCTTAATTGAGCTCCAAGTTTTCTATGCTAATCTTCATTAGTATATTATATTTGAAGATCATTAGTATATTAACTCACTAAAGAGTAGTTGATATCTTTTTATGTAGGGGTGTTTATAGATCGGATCGTGTGTGTGTATATATATATATATATATATATATATATATATGCGGATATATATGTTAGTAACGTTACTTTAGCAACCCTAAATCCTTATTTTCACATTTCTTCCTTTGAGTTTTGGCAACCTTGAGGCATTCATTCTCCGCCACGCTTAGACACCAATCGGCCACTTCTTTTCTGATTGCCACTAACTGCTCACCGGCTATTACTCCCTTCTTGTTGCGTTCTTCTCTCGGAGTATTGTCGCTGTTCCTTTCGTTGTCGCATTCATCCCTCTTCGTTGCGTTTTTGCCGCTCCTTCAATGACTGTGGTTCTCATCTCATGTTCTCACCGTCAGTCGCGTTGGTACATGGTCCTCTGTTTTCCGTGTTCACCGCCTTACTGTGCTCAATTCCTCCTGCATCGCTGTCTTCCACTCTTGCCGGTTAGCTATCTTATGGTCTTGCAAGTTTGTCATCCTGTTATTGTTTGTAATGAATTATGCTGCTGTTTTCGTTTATTTGTTTATAATTAGATATATGAATTATGTTGACGTTATTTTTTATATGAGGTGTAACTGTTTTAGACTTTAGTATATTTTAGGGTTGTTAATTTAGGAATAAATAAGTTTAAAAATGTAAAAAATAGAATATTGGATTTTTTATATAAAATATATTTTTGAAATAAGTTTTTATTATGTGGATATATTCGTTATTCGATCTGACACTTAAAAATGCAAATATTATATTCAATCTAATGAGAATTGTGTGGATTGGATCAAAATTTTGACCATATTCGTTCCGCATATACCCTTACTTTTAGGGAATTTCTATGGTGCTGATAGCAAAAATAAGTATGTGATGATGTCCTTGTGTGTTACTCTAAAAATGTAACACGTGGCTATTGATTTTATTCATTGTTATGGTCTTACAAAATACGGAATAGCTAGTAGGTTATGTTCGTTCCTTGTTTAAAAGATAGTCTCCCATTTTTTATAGGTTAATTATGTGATTAACTAAATGAGATATTTAGACCATATTAAAAATTTAGTAAAAAGTTGTAGTGGTAACAAAAAAATTAATATAAAAGTCATGTATTGTACCAAAAATATATTACAGAAATTTGCTTTATTATTTGTTGACGTATATAGTAGAATATAATTATGGAAATTTTCGAATCTTATTATTAGCTATATATCTATATGTAAGATAGAATTGGTTGGTAATATTTATTTAATTAACTAAATAATAATAAAGGATTCTTTTTGGTTTAACAATGCTCGAACTGCATGGTATATAATATATAAATAAATTACACACATGAATATGAATATAATCATAAGTAGGAAAAATTTTGCAGTGTTAGAAAAATGTTATTTATATATTAGAATAATATAATAAACAATTATAATAAAAAAGTTAAATTTATTTAAAAAAAATCTCTGTTCAAGAATAAAATTAGAATATTATATTTAATTTATTTAGATCTGAATTTAAATATATGTCTTTTTATTTATGTAAATTATTTAATATTAGCTATTTTTAAATGTGTTTGTTATTCAGTTGTAATTATTTTTTTATATAATAATAAAAAATAAATTTTTAAATAGTTAATATTAATTATTTTATTATAAAATTATTTTTTAACTCTTATTTTTTATACTTATAATTTAAGATTTACAATTTAAAATTTAAAATAAAATATATTTTTTGTCTATGAAATTTGTCAAAAATTTTAAAAATACCTCTAAATTTTATTTTATTTTAATATACATCAAATATACTTTTTACAACTAAATTTTTAAAAATTTTAGGACTAATCCATCAATTATATAATAACTATGTCTGATTTATTTATGTTAAAAGTTCTTCTTATAAAATTGTTGCTGAATTGGTCTTTTAAGTTTTTTGACAAATTAATTATCAGTGATATATTTGATGTAAATCGAAAAATTCTGAAACAAAATAAAATAGTATATTTTTAAAAGGTTTAACAAATTTTAAGGACAAAAAATATATTTTACTCTAAAATTAAAATTTAAAATTTAATATTTAAAATAAAAAAATTATTTTTGACTAAAAAATGGATTCCCTAATTTAACTCAATAATAACTGAGTTAATATTAACGAATTATAACTCAAATAACATAATCTCTCCATATTAAGATAGAAGTTGTGGATTTAAATTTCACTTTTTAGTTCTAACTTTTTTTTTTTAAAAAAAACTTAGTTAATTGACGTAATTAGTATTTAATAAATATTATCAATCAATTTTGTCTTATATACTCTATATGTATCTAATGGAATTCAAATTTTTCCACAATTATATTCCAATGTATGCTAGCGTCATTTATCAAATAATAAAGTAAGCTTTTGTAACTTTTTTAGTACACTACGTGAATTTTATATTCATTTTCTTCTTTAACTAATAGCTCAAATACCTCATTTAATTAAACATATAATTATACTTAATAACTAGCTGCAAAAAATGAGACTTTCTTTTAAACAACGGGAAGTTAGTTCATTAGTTACTCCGTAACAATCAATGAGATCAATAGCCAGGCGTTGTATATTTATAATGACACACAAAGATATCATTACATGCTTATTTTTGCTATCAGCACCATAAAAATTCCCTACTTTTATGGTTGATTTTTCTTTCCTTTCAAATCCCAGTCGCTTAAATATATTGAAGATTTGGAAAGCTAATCATTCCGTGGAGTGTGTAATTAATGTGATTTATTTGTTAATTCTTTAATTATATATTTCACTCAATCTCTTCAAATATCTTTGGGAGGAATTTTATAATGCACAAACAATCAGCCCATAAGTCAACAAGACGTGATAGCAACTTATCATCCTTATTCCTTCGTTTTCTTTTTTGCATTTACTCTCTGAAATATTTACCTGGTTATGATATTGTTTTTTCACCATGCTACATTATTTTTTGACAACAATGAAGCAATAATGATGGTTCTTTTGCTTCACTCCTCTAAACAAGTACTTTGGTTTAGGCAAAGTATTGGTCTGTGTCTCTTGTTCAAGAAAGAAAGGCTCATGGGATTATTATAAGGGAATTAAATAAGCATTTTTTTGAAGAAAGAATGTCTCTCCAAACGATCACTATAAAGTATAAACTTTGCATTGACTCTTATTTCTTGGATCATGGCCTTCCCGGATCATGTAACTAAGATTTTCATCAATATTTCTAATTGGTAATGTCAATATAATATAATTACATTGTCAACTGAAAAAGTAAAATGTAAACATTCAAACCTCGATGGGTAAAATAGACATTGTAGCTGCCAAAATAGTAACTCTGAAAAAAGTGTGTTTGACAAAAGAAAAAAAAAAAGTTACCGAGACAGACAGACTGAGAGAGTAATAGAAATTTCAAACTTCAAACTTCAGATTGAGGAGGAGATTTTGTTGGCTATGAGCGGGTTCTTTCTCTTTTTGGGTTGGAATTCAAATTTCAAACAAACAATTTGAATGAGCATTCCAAATCAATAGTGAATAAATTTAAACTTTCTCTTCTATCCTTCATTTTCTGTCTCTCTCTTCGCTTCTTTCTTTCTACTTGGGCGCTGTCTCTCTCGCTAAAAGAAAAAAGAATGGGCGTGCTCAGTACTGCGGGTTAGGAGAGCGTCTGTCGAAGAAAAAAAGAAGACGACGACAGAGGCTCCGAATCTGTTTCCGGCGAGTAGCAAAGATGAAGAATAATAAATTAGAGGTGGCCGTGGCTGTTGGTGCAGCTGCAAGGAAAAAGAATAGTGGCACGGTGAGTGGTGTTACTACCGAAGGAGCAGCTGGCAACAAGTTGACCACTTCGGTCAAAAGAATGGAGAGCTCCGAGATCCTGTCATCGGTGGTGTGGCAGAAGTATTTTTTCTTCTTTACAAGCAGAAATTTATTTATTTTTTATTTTTTTCTTTTTAAAAAAAAAGTTACAGAAAATGTCGTTAGGGTTCGGGATGCAAGCAGAGGAAACGCCGGAGCTCCGGTGCAATATTTCGGTTTACTCTGTCCTCTGTTAGCAAAATCTTCTAACCAATAAATATGATGGAACATATTTTTCTTCCTTTTTTAAACATTTTTATTAGAATTTTTACATTAGTAATTTGAAAACTTGATTTTTTTTTAGGAACAACTTCCCTGGCAAAGCTCAAGGTGTGAAATTTGCTGGCAAGTTGCTCCGGCTGGAGCTGCGCCTGCTAAAGCGGTATGAATGATGCATCTGCCTGCGTTAATTGCTATTTTTTTCACCTTTTTTTATTCATATTATATCATTTTTGTCTCTTCTTTAATTTGTTCAGTTTAATTTTTGGATGGCATACATTAATATTTAACTAAGTTTATATGTATTTAACTATTTTTGTTCTTCCTTTTCCTTCCATAACTTTTGTATATTTGGTTTTGAGTTTCCTTCCATATATAAATATTGAAACCTCAAGGGCAATGCAAATGGTTAAAGTCATGTATTACATGCAGTATTTTGTGAATATGCAACAATAACACTAATAATAGTTCATAAATTATCTGCTTTAATTTACTTTTTCTTCTACTATACATGCATAATGAATGTTGATTTCCAATTTTTAGTTGCATTGCAATTTCTATGAACTCAGTATATACCACTGCTGCAGTTCTATGTTATGGTTTGTTGGCAGTTTTTTAGTCACTGAATCATGCTCTTGAGTCTTGACTATTTTCTATAACTATGACAACTTGAAAATTATATAGATTTCCTTTTCCCCCCTTTTGAGAAGCAAACATTTTTTAGTTAACTAATTGAAATTTGAAAAACTGGTCACTATGTAAAACAAACATTTTTTAGTTAACCAATTGATTGTTAGCATTATATTACAGAAGAGATCATGAACTTGAATTTTATAGTGATTCTATTAGCCTATGTACTAGAGTTCAATCGCATCTTTTTTGTGTGCCCTTGATATGGTGTAGTTGCTTGATTGTGGTTTAGAAGTGCAGAGAAGAAGGCAGAGATAATAAGAGATGTATTCATCCTAATTTTGTGTTATTGCTGAAAGTTTTCAATTGCTCTCTCTTACCTTTTGTGTTTTTTCTCCCCCTCTGATTTGAACTTTTATGTGTATTCATTTTTTATGATTTTATTTTCAGCTTAGATGATATTGCTTAAACTGTTCACCGTTCAATTTGCACCATTATATTGATCCTTGGAGATGATGTAGTTGTTGTGCTACTAATAATCTTATTTTTAATTATTTTATTATTTTTGCTATGCTATTGTTTCAGAAATTGCATAAGAGGTTAGTCAGAAAAAGCAAGAAGCCTCGAGTGAGGCCAATCAAGTGGCACCCGCAGTTGAATTGGTTAGGTAAACATCTTTTGGATAAAATATTGAACATGATGTATTTTGTTTTCATTATCAAATGTCAGATGTGTTATTCTCTATTCTCTATGACTTGGTGTTTCAGTCTGATAACCACTTAGTACACAATTATTATCATAATGATATATATGCAGTGGAGGGGAGAAGAGAATAGATATAGATTACACACTAAGAATCACTGTTTTGGGGTATATATAGATGGACGATCATATCAGTTAAATAGATTCTGAAATCACATCCTATGTTCTCTGTGATGTTGATTTGTGTAATGGAATCCTCAAGAATATATTTGTTTTTAAGCTTTCTTCTTTGCATGTTAGATTCTTGATTAAATGCCAATAAACTCTTTGAATTTTGCTTCATTTGTTCTAATTTTAGACTGGAAGATTAAGAAGAAAATGCTTAGTTTTATAAAAGAAAAAAAAAGAATTAGATGGTAGTTAAGAAAATGCTTAGTTTGATAAAAAGAATTGCTCATGAAATAATTTAAGGTGACTTCTTTAGGGATTTAAATGAGACGTTACTTTATTTAGTTTCAACGTGTGTGTATGTTTGAATTCCTTAACATGCTTTGCGGAATAAAAGGATGTCTATTTAATATTTTAAGGACTTTAAATTCTTCTATTATAAGCTTTAAACATCATATGTGAATTAGGTAGTTTTGATGATTTTAAAGTTCAATTCTAAAAGGATGTTTATTTAATATTTTAAGGACTTTAAATTCTTCTATTATAAGCTTTAAACATCATATTTGAATTAGGTAGTTTTGATGATTTTAAAGTTCAATTCTGGACTATTATTAAGGCGTGAGCTTTAGAGTTTTGCATATTAACATAGGCAAATGCAAAATGGCCAAAATTTTGGAGTGGTTGAAGGTGGCAAATTGAGCTGAGATGAATGGCACACAATGAGGCACAACTGCAAAGGGAGGTTGAGAGAATGATTGCTAAGACAAATATGGAGAAACTTAGAGCTGATTTACTCTCTGTTGAGTATGAGACCAAGGTTAGTGGCTTCATTTACTTCAAAAATGAATTAGTTATATTTTAATGGAATCTCTTTCTATCTGATTTAGAAAGCTAGAGAGAATCATAATTTTAGCCTATGGTTGAAATTGTTCTTTATTATCAGAACTAGCAAGTCTATGTTTTTATTGTAAGTAAAAATATACAGTAAGGACCTTGTTGACAGATGAAGAATTTGCTTTTCTGTGAAACTAATGGTTTAATCATGTATGTGAATAGTTTGGTAACAATGACATATTCAAGATTTAATTTAATAAATTATGACATTATTTCTATAAAGAAAAAAGATAAGGTATTGTATTGCTTGGTGTACTCCCAAAACAAAATCATTTTTGCTTTATGTATGTTGTTGTTAACACAGTAAGATTTGAGCAATGCTTCTTTTTTGTCTATTTGTCTATGACATTTTCTAGGATTTTTTTTTCCTTTGTAAGATTGTTTGGGGAAAATGTCATGGTATTTAATAGTTTGAATCTTTTTGGGTTGCAACTGCTAACAAAGAAATTGTAGTTGCCTGTAAATATTGTATTTTCTAAAAATTTGAGATGCACTACTAAACATCCTTATTTCTTAATTGTTTCAAGATTTAGGTTTGTTTAGTGTTACAAGAAAATACTTTTTTTTTTGCATTGAATACATTTTGAATAGAAATATAAAAATATAAAATCGTTAGAATAATGAAACAACTTTGTATTTTTTTTTCTTGCATATTAGTTTTTACTTTAATTTTAACCATTTTAGCATGTAAAATGTTATATTTGTGCATCCTATTATAATTATATGAAAGGTTTATTATAATAGGGAATCAATTGTTCTAAGTATAATGCCTATTTGATCCTTAGATCTAAAACATTTTTATTTAATTAACTTTTTGGGACAAACAAATATCGAATGAACATAGGTATTTAAATTTATACTAGGTTTTTGAACAAAGTTTTGCCATCTTTCAATAAAAAATAAATTTTTTGCATAATAACATAAGATTCTAATTTCCTTCAATTGGGTAGAATTATGGTTTGATTTTGGTCTCCCTCTTGAGTTCTTTCTTTTCTTAATTTCATTAAATTTTTTCAATAATTTAATTTTATAAAAAGGATAGATTTTAATATCAAATTGTCCAACTGAATAATCCTTCTAAAGTATTTATAAATTTGATATATATGTTCTTTTAAAATCTTAAAATATGTTTAAGTATATAATTTATATATTTGTTAAATTATATTATTCTGTTAATATATAATGAATAAAAATTTAAGCATGCGTGTGGGTTCACTTAAGAGAATTATTTGTAAATTTGTAGAATTGTATTACGTTATTATAAATTATCAAAGAAAATAATTTTATGATAATGATTTTATTTTTGAAAAATAATAGGCTTTTTATTTTAACGTTTAAGTATAAACTGAATTGAAATTTAGTTCTTCAGAAATATCCTTTTTTTTTTTTATTCTTTTCGTGTTGGTATTTGTATTTTTTTAACTGTATGATGCTCTAATTGTTATGCAAAGAGATCAGTAATCTTGTGTAAAATTATAAACGTGTAACAATTCAATTCATATGGAGGATACTATTTAGCATAGTTATTAAACCTGACTTGACCGGCTGTGGCTGATTTGAGCCACTCGTTAGACCGATCATGCATTAAATCTGTTGAAAACCGGGTTAACCCGGACGGTTTTCAGCCAAACCAGTGATCCCATCGTTTATTTGACCCGGTCCGAGTCACGATTTTATTCTTTTAATGAACGGCGTCGTTCCAACACCCCCCTTCCCCCTTTTCTCTTTTCTCTCTTCTTTTTCCCCTTTTCTTCTCTGAAGCCCTAATTGCTGAAGATCAAACCCCCAGCCCACAACGCTATCTCCTCTCTCAACTCTCTTTCTCAGTTTCTCGTCACTCTCTCCCACGAGCTCAAGCTCTCGTCAGCTTGTCTCATCTCCAGTCTCTCACTTCTTGTCTCCAGTCTGTCAAGCTCTCGTCAGCTGAAGCTCTCCCTTCCCTGCCCTCTTTTCGCCGGCGGCAGAAGCAGACGGAACCGCATCTGGTCCCTCGGGTCGTGGTGGTGGTCGTCTTCTTGCTTCTCACAGTCTCTGTCTCGCACCTGGTCTCGATCTCTCCCTTCCCTGCGCTCTTCGTCGCCGGTAGCAGAGGCAACAGATCCCGGTGGGCTTGTCTTCGTTGTCGTCTTCTTGCTTCGAGCCTTGCTGTCAGCTTCTCCTCGCCATCAACTTCTCCTTCGCCGTCGGCTTCCTTCGCGTAACTCGATTTGGTGAGTTCTCCCTGATCTTTCTGTTTCAACTTTGATTTTGATGCTTAAATAATTTGTTGCTGAAAGTTGAATGTGTTATTGATTATCATGTACCTTGAATTTGTTGTTGACTTGCCAAAATAATCACTTAGCTTTAAGTTTGTTGGTTGCCGAAAATCATTACTAAGTTTATTGAACCTTGAATATGGTGCTGTTTTGCTGAATAATCACTTAGTTAAATTTTTTTGTTGTAAATCTGTAAATCACGTTGAATTTGTTATTTATTATCATCGCTGAAGATTGAATCTATTGTTGTCTTGCTGAAATAATCACTTATCTAAATTTTTTTGTTATAAATCTGTAAATCATCTCTTGAGATAAATATTTTGTTGCTAAAAATTATTATAGTTGAATTTGTTGTTGAAAATGAGGTTCATGCTCTTTGCAATTGTTCAATTAAATTGTTGTCCTATACTTTCTGTTTGTATTATTATGAATTATTTTTGGTATTGATTTGTGAAAGATACAAATGTGGATATAGATGCAAATCAAAATAAAGGAAATGTTGGTCAAGCTTCAAATTTGTTTTATGAAGATATAGATGCGGACTTTCACCTGTTGAACCAGTGATTCTGTGACCAGTCGTATGACACAATGGATGTTGGTATAAATGTGATTTTACAAAATTAATTATGATTAAAAATTAGATTGATGTCATATAACTTATGTTGGGATATTTTTTCTAGACATTAAGACAATGAATGTTTCTAAATAATATTAGATAAAATCACGTTGAAGTGTAACTTATTAATAGGATATAATTTATATATTTTTTATATTACTTTTTCAATTTAGTTTTTACAATAATAGTGTCTAATTCATTTAAAAAAATCAATAAAATGGATTTTAGCGCACACATTATTTTTTTGTAAATGGATGTTAATATGGGTTATAATACATTGGATAATAGATTTTTATACTCGAAGATTTTTTCAACTTAAAAGTAGCAACTATTAATATCAATGAGTATGTACCAACAAATTTTTATAATGAACAAATATTTGGTCTAGGCATAGTGCGGATTTTATTTTTTAAAAATAATAAAAAAGCTGCTGAATAGGCAGGATAGTGCCAGTTGAGACGCTAGTTCTCATTAATCACATTCTCAATAAATTAACATTAAAGCCTTCTCTCAACACTCATCATTGCCATAACTCCCTCTCAACTTGTAACTCCCTCTCAACACGTCACAATTCCTCCCTACAACCCGTCGCAGCGCCTCCGTCCAATCCTATCTCATCGTCACTCATTCCTCGCGCTGCCATCTGCGTCTCTGAACTAGTTGCGCCGCCGTCTCATTCTCCATCACCCGTCCCGCCTCTGTTCCCTCTCTCGACCCTCCTCCTTGCCGTCCTCACCATTAAACTGTGGTACTTCGTCCTATGCTCACTATATCTGTAACTGTTTTGCTTTTTCTTTAATTTTTGTTAAGCATTCACGATTAGGGTTTTGATTTTGTTTAAGTTTTATTGATTGATATTTATGGTTTGATTAAATTTTCAGAGCAGTTTTTGGATTTTAATTGGTTTAATGTTCTGTTCTGCTATGCAAATGTGAAATGGGAGATGTTCTGTTTTTGGGTTTTTTTTTTTATGTTCTGCTTTTGGGTTTTAATGAGGCATTTGATGTTTTTTGTTAGTTCTTCTTTATTATAGTGTTGTGTTTAGTCTCCATTTTTTGGGTTTTATTTAGTTTGATGTTTGTTTTTATGAAAATGGGGAAAAGGTTGAGGATCATACTGTTATAGGAAGTCAAAGTCATACCGACCAATTTAGGTGTGTCTAGGGTTTGAGCATTATCTGTAATGATCATTCATCATTGAATTTCCTCACAATATTGCTTATGGATGTTGGAATATTTAGTTCTTTGACGACATTGAATTCTAACTTCTAAGTCTATCCTGTCTACTTGTCTTGTGTGCCTTGTTACAATAGCAAGGTTGTCGAACTTCTGTTTTTCTTTTTGAGATCATATGCATGTGAGCCACATTGGTGGGGAAATAATTAGAATATGGAATGAAGAGAAAAGAAAGATTAGCGGGTGTTGTACTAGTTATTTAATCCAAGGTTATGAAAACTAAACCAAATATCAAACCTGCCAAGCTACTTTTTAAGGTTATGAACTTTTGTTAAGTGTATACTTAGTTGGCTATAAATAGCTAACTCTTTTTCCTTCTATAGTTGACTCAAGTCTCATTTCTCTTCACACTCAATTCAATGGGTTTTTAATATGCAAACTCTTCTCTCTAAGGTTTTGAGCAGGCTATAGATCAGAGAACTTTTTTATTTCTCTGCATCTTCTTAGTTCTTTTGATGTGGTGCTGTAAATTGTTATTTCTTACTTAAGAAACTAGCTTAGGAATTCTATAAAAGGGAGAACTGTGAAAATTTAAACAAAAACAATTGCATGAATACAATTTTTTGAATGAACCTAGAAATCTTTTCATACCGTTCCTGATTTCTAAATGATTTTTATAGTTATTGAACATCCAATAGGGGATTGAGAGTCATTTGTTTGTAGATAATTTACTTAGAGCTGTTAATTAAAATTAGAGATCGAGTGTTAGGTACTTTTTAGTTAATTTGTGTGTAGTCATCACTTTGTAGTACTCAACCGACTCATATACGTCAATACGTGGATATTGCTTTATATATGTCTTGCTGGACTTAATTTGTTTGAGTGGTTTCATGTATGTTTCTTGTTACTTAAAAAGGAAAACTATCACCCTTGTTTTTCAGCCGTTCATTATTCAGATTCTTCTTGTTTGTTGGTGATGGGATACTAATTTTCATTTTGTGGAATCGATTTGAAACTGTTTTGAGTCTTTGTTAATAGGGTGTGTATTTTTTTACTTATTTGGATGTTTGAGAATTGAGATTCTGATTTAGTTGTTTAGATATTGAATTAGCTATAGTTTATTTGACTTATTTAATTATGTTGGTTGATTTTGACCGTTGTTTACTCTTCCTTTGACTTGTATTATAGTAGTTATTTTTCTTGTGGTTTTGTTTGTAGATTGTGATAGATACATTAAAGTGTGTTGTATTAAATAAAAATTTATATACTAAAATAGAATTGGAGCATGAACCTAATAGTTACAGTGCATATAACTTAATTGTCGAGTTAGAATTTGGTTATATTTTACAAAAAAAATAAATTCGAAATGATTCTTCTATATATCCACATGAATCATATCGATTTTCTTTCCTAGACAATATTTAGTTAAGCGGAAAGTTTTCTTTACACTGGAGAATCGAATTGCTTTATTTATAAAGATTTCAGAAACTTAATATTAGAATTATTTTTTAGATGAAAATCAATTGGGATCTTATATATTAAGATGTATGGTCGCTGTCCAGGATATACTATTTAAAGGTGTATATTAAAAAATTTAGGTGGGAAAATTTTGTTTTATGTAATGATTATTTATTGGGTGTTTTTGGAAAGTTAATAAATGCTACAAGAGGAATGAGAGAGAAAATGATGTGTGATTTTGTGTTGGGCTGTTGAAACCATTGAAAATTTTATTAATCCACATCTTTAAATGTTGGCATCTTTCCCTGCTTTCATTGGAATCGTTCTTGAAAATTTGTTTGGTATGGTTAACATTTATTTATTTTTATGTTATACTTGTTTTTACAGAAATATACCGTGGTACCATTCATGTTTTTTATCATACCGATAATTTTCAATTTTTTATACCTATTTTTATTTACTTTGAGAGTTTAGTATCATTCGTTAGAGAGGATAAAAAAAGGCGATTGAAACTAATTTTTTCTCCTGATTAATTTAGACAATTAAAGTTAAAAGAACCATGCTTAATGCAATCTTAACATATAATCGTGATGATAACACATTTAAAATATGACAATAAAAATCTTATTAAATTTTTGGTATTTGCACGGAATTGTTGGCGTTATATACTTGAAATATTGTTATTTTTCTCTTAAATTTGTTATGTTTTATATAAAATCTAACAATTATTTTGTTATTTTTGATAGCATAGGAGTAAAAATGTGACTAATATATTGGATAGTTTTTGTCCAAATTTTATGTATATTGTACATGAAGTTTTATTTTGAAAATTGTATTTTTGTCTATTTCAAGCATATTTTATTAGAAATTAAAAAATTTGTGATATTACAATATTAATTGTACGATTTTTAATAATTTTAGTTTATTGATTTTGTTTTAGACAATATTGGTGGCGGAGATTTTACATGAGAAATGTTATAAGACAAGAAAGATGCTGTTATTAGTGATGTTTTGAATATCAAGGTTTATTCAAAACATCCCTGATATCTACATGTTTTTGTCTTGTATCCTTTTTCATGTGAATCTTTGTTGCCGATCTTGTCTAAAATAAAATTAATAATTCAAAATTATTAAAAATAGTACCATTAATACTGTCATATCACAAAATTTTCAATTCTTAATAAAATATATCTGGGATGGATAAAAATACAGTTTTTAAATAAGGCTTCATGCACAGTATACATGAAATTTGGACAAAGGTTTTACATAAAATATGACAAATATAGGAGAAAAATAATTGTTACCAGTTCATATATATTACATAAGATTTTTGTTATTATATTTTATATGTATCCATGTTATCATCATTATCTCATCAAGTATGTCCAAATTAATTTGGAGGGAAGATTAACTTTAATCATTTTTTTTATTCTCTAAAAAATGGTGCAGAACTTTCTAAAACAGCAAAAGTAGGTGCAAAAGATTGAAAATTTTTCATATATAGATGATACCATGTATTCTTGTAATAAACAACAGTTATAAAATAAAAATAAATAAAGATTGAACATACCAAAAGCTTTGCTTTCTAGTGAAAGATGTCAAAGGAAATGGATTCATTAGTTTTCAATGGCTTTAGCAGTCAACACAAAATCACATATAATATACACAAAATCACATATAATATTTTTTCCTCATTTCTCTGTAGTATCTCCAACATTCGGTGATTTCTCAAAATCACCCAATAAATGATTGCAACTATTACATAAAACAAAATTTTTCTACCTTAATTTTTCTACATACATTTTTAAATCATATATGTCCTTGGCAATAATCATATAGTCTAATATATACTATTCTAATTGCTTTTCATATAAACAAATAAATTCTAATCTTGAGTATTTAAAATTTTTATAAATAAAACAACTCAATTTTCTAGTGTAAAGAAAATCTTTCCTTTTAACTAAATAATTAATTTTTGAAAAAAAAAATCAATATGATTCAACCTCATGTGGATATATAAGAGAATCATTTTGAATTTCTTTTGGTTTTAACATACGGGCATGACCAAATTCTAACTTGACAATTAAGTTATATACACTGTAACTATCATTTTCATCTTGTAATTTTACTTCAATGTATAATTTTTTCTTGATACAACATGCTTTAATGTATCTATCACAATCTACAAATAAAATCACAAAAAAATTAACTATCATAATATAAGTCGAAATAAAAGTAAAAATCTGTCAAACAAACTATAACTAATTCAATGTCCAAACAATTAAATTAAAATTTCAAATATCCAAATGAGTGTCAAAAATACAAATCCAAATGCTGCAGCAGTCTCAAGTTTCATCGATGTAGACTTATTATCGAAACCAGCAAGAGTTTCCACATGCACCGCAGCATCAGTCAGCCGAATTTACTCAACATCGCGATGCTCAAGCACAGCAGCAGTCAGATGCTGGAATGTCATTACACGAGTATTTCAAATCGCCGGAAGCAATTCAGGTATTTGTTATGCATGGTGTTCTTTCTCACTATTGTTCTTGTTTTCGAGCACACGTCACACACTACTTTCTATTGATGATGCTGATATACAAACTTGATTTATCTTTTTTATTCTTACCATCTTACTCTTTTGACTTGGCAGTCTTTGTTGAGTGACCGCGACAAACTTTGCCAACTTTTGGAGTAGTATCCGAAGTTAATGCAGATGCTACAGTTAAAGAAGCATGATTTCTTGCACTATTCTTATCTGTAAATGTTTTTCATTGTTGATTACTAATGAGCTTGTGCTGATGTTTGTGCCTCGGCCATTGAACGTGCTTTTAATTTCTGAGTCAATGCCCCAATGGTGCTTATGTTGATTTCTAGCGCAATCATGGTGATGTTGTATTTCTATTGTACAGTTGCATTATTAGTTCTTGATAACATTGCCTTACAATGTGTAAAGTTATTTGCTTCTCCTTTTATTAAATTATATTCCGAGTCAAGTGCTAATTTTATTGGGAAAATTCGTTAGTTAGATTGGCCATTGTTAATTGAGCTACAAGTTTTCTATGCTAATCTTCATTAGTATATTATTTTTGAAGATCATTAGTATATTAACTCATTATTTTTATGGTGGATTTTTCTTTAGTTTAAAAATTTAGTGGCCTAAATATATTGAAGATTTGGAAAGCTAATCATTCCATGGAGTGTTTAGCTCAAGTGGTGTGTAATTAATGTGATTTATTGTTAATTCCTAGTTATATATTTCACTCAATCTCTTCAAATATCCTTGGAAGGAATTATATAATGCACAAAGAATAATCACATAAGTCAACATGATTTAATAGCAACTTATATCATCCTTATTCCTTTTTTTTCCTTTTTGCATTTGACTGATATATTTATCTGGTTAATGACAACAATTTGCTAAATTCTTGCAATTCTTGTTATGATATAAATTATGAGTGAAATAAATGCTTCCTATTGCTATGATATTTTTTTTTCACCATCCTACATCGTTTTTTGACAACAATGAAGCAATAATGATGGTTCTTTTGCTTCACTTGTCTAAACAAGTACTTTGGTTTAGGCAAAGTATTGGTCTGTGTCTCTTGTTCAAGAAAGAAAGGCACATGGGATTATTATATGGGAATTAAGTAAGTATTTTTCTGAAGAAAGAATGTCTCTTCAAGGATCACTATAAACTTTGCATTGACTCTTATTTCTTGGATCATGGGCTTCTCGGATCATGTAACTAAGATTTTCATCAATATTCCTAATTGTAATGTCAATATAATATAAAAATGCAAATGGCAATGAATGTTAATAAATAAATATTCTTGAAGATAACTTAATTTATATACCTTATTTAAATTTGTCTCGTTTAATTTTCTTTTTCTTATACCAAATAGCTTTTAGGAGGGGATAATTCCAATGCTAATTGACGAATTTTACTATTTTTACTAAAACAAGTTTACTATAGCTGAAATATTTCACCTTTTTAGCATGGTTTAATCACACTGCTAATGTAAATAAATAAATAAATGAATAAATTGGTAGTTACTACCTTAAGAAACTCGTAAGACTAAAATCTTTCTATATTATTTTTTATCAAAAATAATTATATCCAAATCAAATATAAATATTCAAGTAATAATACCTTTCGGAACTTTAACAGATAATAACTGAATAATCATGTCTAAGCTAAAATCTTTATGTCTAGTTATGAAATTATTCTCTTATAAAATGTATATAGGGTTGGAATGCTACCTTTATTGTAGAGAAATGTGGTAGCTAGTGCTGCTGCTTATTCTTATTCTTACTCTTATTCTTCTTCTCTCAGTCATATATTTGTGGTGTGCTGTCTGGTGTTGAAAGAAACCTAAAATGTTTTTACCGAGGTAGTTGCTTCCTCAATCACCCTCATATCCACCAATCCCAACATGCCACGTGTGATAAACACCGACACTGTGCATCAGCCTACGGGGCATGACATGCACATTATACCAGGCGGACATACCCCATGCATCTTCATGTGCATCACTTCATATTCATTTCCAATGTCAATTTTTTTTTTCACATAACAAGCACCATGATTTTATATTCCATAGATGAGATAGATAGATAGATACTTTGTTATAAATATAACATTATTATTGTTCCAAATTTCTATACACCTTTAATAAGAATTTGAGTCATTTAATTTGAAATGATTACATTAAAATTAGTTACTAAAGTCGGTCACTAATATAATATAAATACACATTAAAAAAATTAAATTATACATGTATTTTTATATAAATACATTTGTGATTAATTTTAGTGTACCAATAATATTTTTTATTTTAAAAATGTAATAAATTATTTCAATTTCTCTAAAATTTGAACAGAGGTTAATAATAAGAGGGAAATGGATTCTCTCAATTTTTTTTAACACTTAAAAGAATGAAGTGTGATCTCTCACCATTAATTTTATAAGTGAGACAAAATAAATATAAGAGAGAACAATGAAGGATAAGATTAAACAATTGACACCATCCAATTTTTTCTTCACTTGGAGAGGATCCACTCCCGAGTGTGCCTACTACTTCATGAGCCTAATGTTAATATTATACTCCAATATTATTTGAAGAATTTAATTTGTTAACCTATGCTTAATTTAATGATAGAGAGAAAACGAAATATATAATAGAGAGATCAAACTTATATGCTGAAATCTATCATCTTTGTCTATTTAACTATATAACAACCTTATATGAAGTTAAACATTTTAGTTATTTTGTTGTGAATGTGTAAAATGTAGCATTACTATTCTTTAATAATAACATTTATGTGATCTCATGTGCATTCAAAAACAAACTCAATTATCCCCTACATTCATGTGCATTGGGAGCTTAACCTTCATTCATACTACATATATATCTCAATAGTTTTTAGCACTTCATTTTTCTCTTGAAATTTCCCTCACTCTCTCTCCCTCTCTTTCTTACACACACAAACACACAAAAAGTAAGGGAGAAAAAGGGAAATTTGATGAGGCAGATGCAGGTAGAAGGTAGTGTCAATGGAGAGTGTGTGGAAGCCTAATGTTGAGATATCCCCAAATTGCCCTCGGTGTGGTTCCTCCAACACAAAGTTTTGCTACTACAACAACTACAGCTTAACTCAACCAAGGTACTTTTGCAAGGGCTGTAGAAGGTACTGGACAAAAGGTGGGTCCCTCCGGAACGTTCCGGTCGGCGGCGGCTGCCGGAAGAATAGAAGAGGTAATAAAACCCTAAGACAATCCCTTGAAGGCCTTAATTTCAAGAATTCATCATCATCACCATCACATGATCATACCTCAAATAACCCTAACCCTAACCCTAACCCTATTATTGGCCATCATCATTCTAATAGATCCTCATCACCAGTGATAGCTGATGGACCAAACATTGACCTTGCCCTAGTTTATGCAAATTTCCTCAATCAAAAGCCAAATTCAGTAGATGGGGTGGTTGAGAATAATAACAATAATCAAGATCATCATCATCATCATCAATTATTGCAACCAGTTTTTGATGATCCTTCTCTAGAAGATGGTCCAAGTAGTACTAATTTTCCTCCTCATCAAGAGTTTGGTCTTAATGGATGTATAAATCTTCCTGAGCTACCCAAATTTGTTGGTGAGGGAAATAATAACCATCAAATGTACTTAAAAGAGTTCAACTCTTCTATGGAGATTCATCATCAAAGGGATAATAATAATAATAACAATGATGGACCAATTGAGCATTGTAGTATCAATACTTTTGAGTTGCCACCATTACCGGGTGATGAAGAAGCCTCACATCATCATCATCATCATCATCATCATCATCATTTGATGTGGTCAAATGATAACAATCCTGAGATGATAATGGTGAACCATGATGCCTTTCATGATCAAGTAGCCACACATCATCATCATCATCCACCACTTTTTGGGAGTGAAGCTCATCATGATGCTGACTTGTTAATTGGTAATTGGAGCCCCTTTGATTTGCCATCATCAAATGATGCTTCTTCATTTTCTAGGCATCGATGATGATAGGAAAGAAAAAAAATTAAAAGTATGATTATTTCTTCATTGTTGCCTTTGTTTAATTTTCTTTGTCATTTATATGTAGTTATGTATAGAGAATGGATTATTACTATTACTAATAATTCCAAGTTGTAAACAAATATACATACAGTCTTTAATTTGAGCTATAATAATAATAATGCTATACACTATTAATTTCTCTCCCATGTTTAGCTGCAATCCTTGACTTCAAAGAGTTGTAGCTAGTACTAAAGTGGTAGTGGTTTAATTTTTTCTATATATATAGATATTTAATTATTATTTTTAATTTTAAGAGGAAGAAATACATCATAATTTATAGGGATATAGTTCCATTGGATAATTAATAATGCCAGCTACAATTTTCAAGTATCTCCAATTCCCATCCTATAGATGATGTGGCAACTAATAATTTTGATTAATAGAATATAGAAACGTATATCCATTTTTTCCCTAAGGTTTAGATAATTATATGAGTTATTTTTATTTCTAAAGGTATGTGGTATATATACTAATATCTTATGATATTTAAGCCATATGACATTATTTATCTCTCTTCTGAAAAAGACTAATATATAGACATAATAAATTAGGAAGTGTCAGTATGAATGATCTATTTAATTCTAGAGTTTAAGAACAATATAATTTATCTTAAACATTAATATGTTATAATTAAACAAATTAGAGAAAACTTATTTCTTTTGCATTATGAATAGATTATATACTTGGTTTTGCACTCAGATTCATGTATATTATGGAGATTTTTTTTCTGATCTATATTATTAGGTATATTAAGGATTCTATTCACTATTCACTAGATCAAAATCTTGCATGCAATTTTTGTTTTTTCTAAGATCAAATGAGTTGAATCAGCTATACAAGTATATTCCAATTGGGCCCTTTTCTTGAACCTTTGAAACATTACCTACTTTCATATCATATCATGGACCCATTATCACACTTAGTTTTTATTTTAAATAATTAATTATGGATTTAGTATATATATAAATAATATTTTGTTGAATTATTACCAGAAGCCTTAGCTTTTTGACAAGTATAAGGGTCAGAATACTAATTAAATTATGCTCACAATTAACCGGTGACTCTCATCATCAATCAATTAATAACTCTATGCAAGTTGATACTACTGGTCTCTCCTTTTTGTATATATCATTAATATTATTTTATTATTCGGTCAAAAAAATATAACTATTCAAATATATATATACCTGTCATGTTCATGTTACATATTTGACCTTCAACGCTTAATGAACTGTTAATTATTCATGAATCATGAACCACACACACTTCATATTCATAGCGAGTTGGCCTCTTAGGCAACCGCTAAAGTTTTTTTTTTTTCTTAAATAAATATATATAGTTTTGGTGGGTGTAGAAATATTCAAAGTTTGAAAGTATAATTAGGGAAACAAAAAAAAATGAAGATTTGCACATAAAACTGTGTGCAACACATGATCCCAGAAAAATTAGCCCATGATCCAAGAAAATGGCCCCCACGATCGATTTCGAGTTCATGCAAATTAATGTATAATTTAAAATACATTTGGATTTGTTGTCTATAAAATCCCATCTCCTTGATTAATAAGATTGGAAAAATTTTAAGTATATCAAAAATATTCGGTGTTCCATTTGTTTTAACTTGATTTGAATTATAAAAAATATATATAATATATATTAATTAAAATAAAAAGTTAACCCAATTTATTTTCGGTATATTTAAAACTCTTTCAATAAAATTAACTAGAAAACAGTACTATATTAGAGAGATTTTTTTTTAGTTAAAATTTTTTTAAAAAAATACAATAATGTATATATTTTTTATGTATTTAGTAAAAATTTTCATTTTTTAAATTTAATTTTGTTCTTTATTAGAGAAATTCTCTTATATTTATGGTTACTGTTTGAGATAAAATATCAAGTATTCATATAAAAATATATAAAATAATTTTGTATTTGTATTTATAATCAAATTTTATAAATATATAATTAAATTATATTTATATTTATATTTAAAACATGAATAGTGTTAAAACAGATTGTGGATAATAATTTTTACTGTTTATCGTAAAACTTAATTATTTGTTATTAAAAATTTTAATTATTCTATTATAAAAAATTGATTATTTTGTGATTATAATTATTTATTAAAAAATATGTAAAACATATTAATATACATAAACATAATATAACTAATTGTGTACTTAATTTCTAGTATTCAAGTAGTATTTCTATGTGTGTGTATAAGATTGGCTATTATTATTTATCTGACTAATAAAATGAGATTGGTTAATATAAGTTTCTTTGACCAAAAAGAGAATCCAATGAATTTCAGATGCTAATTAATAATTTATTTAAATAATATCATATTATTGCGTGCGCTTATATTAATATTAGAAACGATATTTTTATATAAAAAATATATATATTAACTCCTTCAAAAGTTTAAATAATATTGTGTTTTATATTTTTATATGATAATATTTTTCCTATATTTTAATAAATGTGACATTAGTCTTGTGTTTCCGTGGGCGGTGGCATGGGTGTGTACATATATATATAAATATATATAACATTAGAGAATTAATTAGTCTAAAATGATAAAATAAAAAAAATATAATATAGGTGGAAACTCAGGTGCAGTCGACTTTACGTGAAGTTGATAGGTGAGAGCCGTTAAATGATTTGACTGATTTAACTAAATTTTCATCTAACGACTCTCAGTTATCAGCTTCACGTAAAGTCGACTGCACCTGAGTTTCCACCTATAATATATTACATAACTTCACAAAGAATCACCAATAATTTATCCTTCAAGAAAATCATATATCTTATATTCAAAATTGATATGAAGGTGCGTATTTCATGAAGTGATGGCGTAAAATATTGTGGTGGGCGGCAAAACTTAGAGGGATGAAGCTAAGCCAAGGGTAACATTACCATGTGCAATGCTATCCAATAATAAGCTTTTGCTTTTCTTATACATCAACATTTTTATAAGTTTTATATGATTATTGGTTTACAAGAATTTTTGTCATTCATCCTGGACCCGCACGGGTTCATGATTCTTCGTTTGCTCCTCTCTTCATGCCATTCATTTTTCTTGATTGCTACTTACATCAATGTAACCTAGTCATGATATCATTTTTTTTTTAATTTAAACTGAAAAGAAGAATCACATTGCACATAAATAATAATATTTTTAACATTTGTATAAACTTTTTTATAAATTTTCTTTATTGTTTAATTTTCATGAAAAAATACAAGTTTAACTACTAACATGTGTTATATTATGTTGCTCCGTCATTATTGAACTTGCATCTTCAGGTAAAGATGACTATAACCATGTCAATGTGAATTTCATACGATGGAATTTTTCTAGCTTATAATAATATGCATTTTATAATCTTATTATTGCAATTTAAAACAAGATAATGAAAACTTCAATTTCAGTCTCAAATATTGACATACATATTTTATCATTCTTAACATTAATGAGTAAATAAAATTGTTATATGATAACTTGTGAACGAGATTAACTAATTCTAACAAATCCTATAGCACATGAATAAATAAAATAAATAATAATAATCTACCTTCTGTTTAATTAAATTACTACCACCACACACCATGGCCTAAGTAGTACGTGCGTGTGTTCTTTAATTTGTTTTCTCTTAATACATAATTCAATCAAAGCAGATAGAATCTAATAGTATGAATTAAGGAATAAATAGTTTGAATGAGTTCAGACACGTATTAATTAGTGAGAAAGTGTCTTGTATTATGGTTTATTGAAAGTATCATGAAATTACTATCCTTAAAAACTAATAAGAAGAAGTAACATAAATTGTTATATTTTTAATATTTTTTTAAATAAGAGTTTTTTTGGATTTGATTAATTTTTTTATAAGCTTTTTTTTATGTTATTTTTCTATTTTTAGGGTTCACTGAAAATCGACATAGAATGCATCAAAAATAAGTATAGAATTTTGACACTATGTCATAAAATTACTTTTTTTAAAATCTTAAATGGATAGAAAGAGACAACGTAAATAATTATATCTGTAATAGAAATTATATCTATATATAGCTTGGTCTATGAGTTAGGTTAGTTATGCTGCATGCAATGGAATGATTCATCATTTTGTGGAATTGCAAAATCACAGAGTATAATTTTACTAAGGAATCAAACAATATTGCCAACTCCATGAAAGTTTCTATAGTAGAATAAATCTTTTCAATCTTCATATATAGCTGAATTAGTCTATAGTGTGTATCATAACTTATAATTAGTAATCATTCCTAATAATAATAATGACTCCTTCTATCAAAGGAAAGGAATAAATTAGTTAAAGCGACTGCTCTATAATTACTTGTTAGGTTAATTGATTAATTCTAAACAAACAAAAAAAAAATAATTATAGCACTCAAATAAGTCGTCTATCTATTTTAATTTAATTTACATGACACTTGCATATATATTGCATGTTCATCATTGTTTCATTTGCATGCGCATGGGTCAAATTCATCATGCAAATTTGAATGGTGACTTCAAAGTAATTTTAAAAAAAAAATAATAATAAGACTTCAATTTAGATTACAATTTCACTAATAAAGAATAATTATTTGAAAAATAGCAATAGATCAGTATATATTTAATATCCAATAATTTAATTAGGAGAGTTGATGCAGTATAGAACAAGGTAATTACTTGGTCCAACAGGGTAGGTGAATTATTAATGATTAGGGTTCTTATTGTAATAATTAATAATCTGCATTGTAATACTAAAGGACGATCAAAAGTGACTGATTCATAAGAATTACAAGAAATTGTAAAGAGAAACCCACCGCAATTAAAGCTAATAAAGGTTGTTTAATGTTCTAATAATACATTTTTTCTTTAGTGATTGAATTGGAGCCATGAAGTTGGACCAGTCCGACATTATTATCAAAGCAATTAAAATGAATAATATATTATTGATATTATTTTTTTTCAAAGATTAAAGTTGATAGAGGAATAGACATATAAATAATTATATATTTAATATATAACATGAGTATTGAAATTTTTATGATTAAAAATTTAGAATTCAATTTTTATTAACCAAAAAATATCTTTATCTTCAAATCTTGGTAGAAAATTTAAAGATAAAAGCTTTAGGATTATAGAGAGATAACATTCATATATTTTTTTTATCCATTTAAATTTTTTAGGAAATAATTTTATGACATTAGTATCAGGATTTCTATGACCGAAAAATTTAAAGTTTCATTTTTATTAAACCTAAAAAAAATGATTTTAGTATACTATAAAAAAAATAAAAAATTTAAATAAACTCAAAAAAAGACTCTTACTTAAAAAAATATATAGAGATATAATTATTCATAAAACTTTTTCTATCAATTTATACTTAAGTAGTTTTATATCAACATTTAAACATTCACATCTTTTTTTAAAAATAAAAGCTTTAGGACTATAGAGATATATATAAACATTCACATATTTTTTTTCTATCAGTTTAAATTTTTTAAGAGAATTAGTTTCATGATATTAATATCAAAATTTCTATAACCGATAAACTTAGAATTTAATTCTTATTAAACTTAAAAAAACAAAATTTCAGTATAACACACAAAAAAAAAGGAAGTCTAAATAAAATATGCAAACAAATTTAAAAAAATATTTACTTAAAAAATGTGGAAAAATATAACCATTTATATGATTCTTTCTATCTTTAAACTTAATAAGTAGTTTCATATCAACGATAAACAAGCAAATAATTAAATAATACAAACATATATATACAAAAATAAACAAGCTAATCAAATCTAAACACACTTTAATTTGTTGAAGAATAAAACTCTTCCAAAACAGATCTAGACACGAAGCCATCAAAACCCACAAGACAAGCATGAAATTATATATATAATTTAATCGAAGAAGCTTTTACCCCTTGATGATGATCAAAAGCTTTGAAGATGCTTTATTATTCTTATCTTGAAGTTTCCTAAATTGTATGTCTTATGTTGTCCGTGAAATAAAGTTTTCAACTTGTATAATAATAATAACAATAACCATCTTGCTCTTTTTGCCTTTTTTTTTCGACAATAAATCTTAAGTTTACTTCAATTAATTCGTTAATTGAAAACTTCTTCACCAGACTTAGCTTCTCAAATTAAACTAAAAAACAAACACGAAAGTATCATTATAATTTATATCAAGGTTTAATTTAATCCTCCCATACTTATATTATAATCCTTGTTTTTTCAAGTAGTAAGACATGAAATTAAGCTAACATATATATAACTTCATTTTTCCATTCTAAAAGGCTAAGAAAATTAAAGAAGTAATAAAAACCATAAATAAACAAAATGAAAATGATAAAACCTTTGGTATCACTATTTCCATATATTATTGTATGTGTATTCAATACATAATAAATTCAAGTATGTTTCCTAACCTATAAGATATGAGCAATAGTTGCTTCATGCCCATACCTATTAACTTTATTTCCAATTTTTTTTCTTTTTCAAATAACAATATCTGTACAAATAAAAAACATAAAGAGTGGACAAAGAAAAAAAAAAACTAAAATTAAAATTGATGATGAAGGTAGGTCAAAAATAAACTCTCAATCTTTTTTTTTTTTCACACTTGAATAGTTGAATCTAATTTGTAGGGTAAGCTGAAAGAAAATTGGTAGGTAAACAAGGAGAATTCCTCCATGTCTTAGAATGAAGCTTGAGAATTTCCCTTGCTTTCTCCTTAGCCTTGTTTCCACTATCAACTTGAAGAACCAAACAAAGTTTAGCAACAACACCAATTAGCAACATTTCTTGAACAACACTTTGTGTTGCTGAGTACCTTGCAATTGAGAGTAAAATCTTCACAGCCCTATCATTCACCAATGTTGAAACCCTAAGAATCTTCTTAGAAACGATGGCCACGCCGGCGGCGTGGCCGAGAAGCTCAGCTCTTCCATCAGCCGTTTGGCATAGAATATCCAAAACCACCATCATCATCTCACATGGCTTCTTCTCTTTGCAATCAAGAAGAAGCTCAATAAGGACATGGATCGCCCCTGATTCGACCGCTTTGATCCGGTTTCTTCCCCATGGACAAACCTCAATTAGGGTTTGTAGTGTTTCCTTTGAAGCTTTTTGTGAGATTTGATCCTTTAGAACTTGAACCAATTCCACAAACAATTCATTTCTAAGATTCACTAGCTGATTAGGGTTTGCAACTTGGGACATGGATTTCAACAAGAAAACTGCATAAGCCCTTGATTCATAGATTCCTCTTTGCAAGACCCTTGTCAAGGAATCAACAAAGATTCCATCTTTGAACCCTAATAAGGTCTTCAAACCATTTTCTGACAAATGAAGATTGTGTAGTATGCTCAAAGCTTCATCCGAAACACCTGATTTCGTGTCGAAACCTTCATCTCCATCAGAACTAGCCTCAATTGAATCATAACCATGATTCATCACAACTATTGAAGCCAAGAACTCAACAGCTCCAGCTGATTCAATGCATCTCCGGTTCGATTCGCTCTCGGCCGCCATCGATTTAAGGCTCATAAGGCACTGAGAAAGCAATGAAGAATCTTGATCATTAGAAGAAGCATCTTTGATGAGCTTTGATACCTGTTCTTTATTGACCGGAGGCTTTGGTGTTGGAATTCTTTCAACTCCATGAGAAGCATTCAAGGTGCACCATGCTTGAATCAATCTCCTAAGAGTGTGATTAGGAGTTAGGTCTAAAATCTCAAGGGTTTGCTTGGTCACCGGGCATGTCTTGTTCTTCAATAACCACTTCTCAATGCTCTCTCTATCATAGGTGATTCCTGTGGATACAATCACCGGATCCTTCATGATCTCCAATGAAATTGGACAAACAAAAAATGGTGGAACATCAATTCCATGATCCATGTATGTGTGATGAATAATAATTGAATGTGATCAATGGATAATGAAGTTAGCTTAGCTATATAGTAGAGGTTGATATATGAAGAATTGAAGAAGTAGAAGCAGCAATTTTGGACTTTGAATTTTGATTTGCTTGTGATTTGTTTCTTGTTGTTTGATGAGATTATGGAGGAGTGTTGTCTTGGTATTTATATAATATGCAAAAGAAGAAAAAATATTCGGTGTTCAAATTGTTTGGTATGTTAGAGAAAGTCAATACACGGAAAAAACAAAGTGATGGTGGTGGCACCTTCCATTTTATTAATTAAGACTTTTCAAAAATCATATATATGGATTATGGGGCGAACGGCTCAAGAGTAATAATAACCCAACTTTATTAATTACAAGTATAATTATCCGTGTCATACACGTGATAATATTTAAAATAAAAATTTTAATTTTAATTTTTTTAAATTAATTTAAATTATAATAATTTGATTAATAATTTTTTTATATATATAGAGTCGCCCATATGATTTTATTTGAATGAAAAAAAATACAATCTGAATTTTTAATATTAGAAGTCTAATTTATTTTAGGCTATAATTAGGAATTATTTAAAGAAGTGTCATTTTGATGAAGTAGTAATTAGTAATACTATTTTGTGTCATTCTCAAATAATTTCATGAAAATGGTGGTTTAACTTATTATGTGTTAGTTAAAGTGGTAGTAAATTAATTTTGACATTAAGAAAAATATGTGAGTTCAACTTTGTTTTTATAGGAATAGTATATATATCACTAGAAAAATATTTTAATGATTTAAATAAATTATTTGTCAAAAAATACATACTTTTACAATTTAATGATGAGCAATGTGAAAAATTTTTATACTTATTTCTAAAGTAGATTCAAATCAACATTTTCTTTTAAAAAGAAAATCAAACAGCTGGAAAAAGTGAAATGAATTAATACCACATGCAAGTAGGGTTAATAATTAAAGAGAAGACTTGGATATTATTACCCCCTTTGACTTTTTGTTGAGTCTATAGTTTTTTTTTTCTCTCTCTCTCTTCCAACTCATGCAAGTATATATAGTATTATTAAATTATTAAAACTTAAACGTTGGGGTTTGACTGCAATATTGGGGCCGACATTTTATTTAGATAGAAAAAAAAAATGTGGATGCAATACAAAGGAAAGTAGCAAAAGTGGAATTCTCAATTTTGTGTTGACAATTGAGATATTCATTTGAAGAATATCACTTTCTCTTTTTTTCAATTTGTCTTATTATTTATGTGTTGTATGCTTATTCGCAAATGTTGCATCAATTAACTTCACTCATTGCTTACTTACTTGTCACCATACTTTGACCAAATCACCTTTATTTTTATTTTATTTTTTTATTTATTTTCTTTATATATATATATATATATATATATATATATATATGGCAAGTATAAATTTATCACATTTTTCTGAGATTTTTTTTTGGTTACTTCATTTTCACTTGACTTTGGCTAATAATCTTCCTTATTCCACATATAGAAGAGAATAATTTAATTAAGGAGTAAGACAAATGAAACAGCATGTGCAATTGGGCAATGAATTAATTAATTAAGTGAAAAAGATTTTATATAAGTATTGGGTTTTTTTTTCCTCTAGATTCGTTGAAAAATAACTCAAATCAAATCTAATAAAGTTCTAAACCACTGCGCCGAAACGATCCCAAAGAAACATTGGTATTGACCATAAATGTAAATTCAGTTGGCTTAATAAATAAGTTAACTTTTTTATAATTAAATAACCCATTATAGAAATTAATTAAGTATGCTTTTATCATTTGAATTATACTTTTATATAATGAAATGAACTCATCACTACATTAGACATAGAAAAATGTTAGGTGAATACCAAATATAAGTATTATTTAATTTATTTTTATTATATATTTAAATTTAATATATATTTTATATCAATGGCTAATTTAGTGATTGATTTTTCATATACATATAATACAATTATTCTACATATAATAAGAGTTTAATTAAAGAATTAATTGTTTTTAATTAATATCAGTTAATAATTTTTTACATTACTTTTTTACTTTAATTTACATTTTAAATTTTAAATCTAAAATTAATTCCTAAATTCTAAATCTTCTAAAAAATGAAAATCTAAAAAGAGTAATTTACATTGAAAAATAATTAAAGTTGACTAATTAAAAATTAATTTTTTATATTTATTCATAAGCTGGATTTATAATTTTCAGTTTGCCTTATGCATCAATTGATCTCATTCAGATCGAAAATATGGTTGACGAGAGGATTATCATTCCTTAAAAATACAAAAACAAATGTTAATTAATAATTATTAAACTTCCTTTCATTCTAACTAGTTCACATTAGGCGACTGTAATAGATGAAGATAAGAGTGTGTTTATATATATATATATATGTATGTATGTACGTACGTACGTACGTACTTATCTTATTTTTTCTTTTAAGAAATCAAACAGAGAAATAATTATAATATAATTAAGCTTTAAATTATGATAATGAGATGATGAACAAGTAGCTGGAATCTGACTCGCAAAATTGATTAGACTTTTGGTAGTTATGGTTTTGATTTGATAAGATATATACGTGAGTGGTGCTGATGTGTCCGCGTATGTGATCTTATACCAGTTGTATTTTATTTTATTTTATTGTATTTTAAATTTTTAATATGGAAATGACGAAATAAATAACATAAGCATGTCTTATATCTTCTTTTACTTTAATTTTTTTTTTAAAGAAAAAACAAATTTCCACTATGTTACGTGTATACGTACATAATTAATAAATACAACAAGCAATCTCATGAAGAAGGTCAACTCATCAACTCTATACGAAATTTATTATATGATTATCATCTATCTCAGTTATTAGAAAATAACTGATTCAGTTATTAATTGGTTCGTTTAATTTCCGTTTAAAGCATTACATATAAAAAGTACCTTCCATATTTGAGAGTATTTATTTGACAACTTTTTTTTCTTCAAACAACATTATGTATTCATAAATGAGGAGGTCAGTTACGTTACTGATACGATAATACTACGTGTATATTAAAATTAATCTCTAAAATTAGTTATTAGTATAAAATATATATTTAAATATAAATATATATTAAAAATAAAATAAAAAAAGTTTAAAAGACCAATAATTTTATTAAATTCTAGTTAGTATGTAACCAATAAAAAAAAAGAAAAGTGAATAATGCTATATCATTGGATAAAATCTCACACCATTAAAATTATCATTGATAACTACTTGATGGTTACAAATCATAAAAATTACTTATTCCCTAGCACTCCTCATAAAATAAACTTCATATACATATATTTATACATAAATATTATTAAAGTTGGTTTTATTAGTTAATTTTAATGTACGAATAACATTTTTATTCCAGATAATAGATGTATTCATTTTTTCTTGACAAATATATAAAAATTTATAGTAATAAAATTAATTTTAATTATATGATAAATATGGTAAAATAAATTTATATTATTATTATTATTATTATTATTATTATTATTATTATTATTATTATTATATTTAAGATCAAGGATGAAACATTAATATTATATATAAAATTAGTGGGTCAACTAAAGACAAAGAACAAAACCAGCATGCATGAGACAATCATCAAAACTAGCTATAGCTAGAAAGTAAAGCTAAGAACAAAGTTTAAGGGATTAATTAACATGAACGAAACAAGATTGAGAAAATTAAATAAAGAAGTAATCATAGAAACTATATCTCTATAAAGATAAAGCCAAAGAAAAAGGCAAATTGAGGTTATATATTATTTTACTTTTTATATTTTAAAAAAGAAAAGAAAGAAATATGAAAAAATAGTATAATTTGGTGATGGAGGTGATGATGCAAAACACAAAAATTGTCGGCCATGGAAGTGAATCACATGGTGACTTAGATTGAGTCAATGTTGTATTGAATGTGAGAGCACTAATTAAGTAACGTTATATAAATGCCAAATGCTACTATTACAACAAGAAAGGTCAAACCCTCAAAGCCGCCACCAAAGTCCAAAACCAACGTGAACTACCCTGCACCTTTAATTATTCCATCTATTTTCAGCAAATATTTTTCTCAATTATTATTATTATTATTATTATTATTATTATTATTATTATTATTATTATCCGCATAATATGAGTTTTTTTTTCTGACTCTCTATATATTCCTCATCTAAAAATAAAGAGATAAATCATCAATATATGAGGCAAAATAAAAACACCAAAAGAAAAAAATACAATTTATTGTACTACTTTTATATTTTAATGAGATTATTTAATTTCTAGTTCAATATTAACATACACGTTTATCTTCCACCTTTATATATTGAGTTAGATATAAAAAAAATTTCAATTTAGTGTATATTAAAAAAAAGTAGTTAATATTCAATTTTAAATAGCATCACTTCGTTCGTTCGTTGCATTATATTATATTATATTATGGACGATTTCCAGTTGTAACACGACGTGCGATGATGACTTCACAGATTCATGATTTTCGTGTGGGTGCTTAGACCATCTCCAGTACGAAACTTATTTCAGTTTCTGTTTATAACCCATTTGTCATAAAAAGTAACTCCACATCAGCTTTTGCGTCATAAATAGTAAATAGGAACTTAAAGCATCTCTCTCTTTTCCATTAAGAGGAACTAACTTTAGTCTCTATTGTGGTCCCACTTAATTAATTAATTAAAATAATTAAAATTAATGTAATTAATTTTTTTATAATATAATTTAAATATTTAAATTTAAAAATAATTCACTATTAAAAGATATTAATATTAAATAAATTCATATATAACAATAATACATAATATATAATTCGGGGTTACACTAATTTGTAAAATTACTTAATATAAAGAAAAATATAATTAAACTCTATAGTTGACGATAAGTATTGTGAAATTGCCATATGTGTTCAATCAAGTCCTCTTTCAATTGTCTATATTGCTGCCTATTTTGAAGTTGGGCATTTCTTTGAAGAAATTGATGGTATGATGTAAAATCTTCTTCTCCCAACTAAGATTATGATAAATCATTTTCAACATCATCATACTCAAAATCTTGAGCAAAATTTTCTGCATAAGTGTCTCTTTCATCCTCAACAATCATATTTAATATTAATTATGATATAAATAATTAATATAAATTATTAATTAAATAAAAATAATTATTATAATTACTACTAAATTGAATATTATTTAATTATTTAATATAATTATTTATTATAATTTAATTATTTAATATAATTATTTATTTAATTATAATTTCATATAATTATTTATTTAAAAGGTAACTTGTCATATGGTAAGTTATTATTGGTTGTCCGTAAGTCTGTTTGAGTAGGACTCCACTCCTTTGAATAACGTGAAAGAACTCATTTTGCTACTTCTCCAACTGATAGGTTTCGCAAAGTGTTAAAAAAAAGTTAAATGAGAATCAACCATTAAAAATGCTCTTATATTTTGAAAAATCGTACGTATTTTCCAAAAATAAAATATAAATTAAAGGATAAACGATATTTTCAATATTCATCGGATAACTGAAAAAAAAATTGTTGTATCAATTATATTACTGCCAATATTCATTTCTATGGATTGGTTTTTGTAATACCCACAGATATTTTGTATACCAAGAGAAAAGACCTTTTAAAAATTTTATTTAAATATTACCAAGGGATTTCATTAACCAATAATTAAAAGATCAAAATTTTAATTTCTAAAATATATGAAACTTTTATTTCATATATTTAATTACAAAAATATTTCATATCACTACAAAATAAGCAGAAATTAACGATACTTTTTTAAAGAAATTTAGCAGTTTCAAAATACCGCAAAACACATTATTAGTATTTTAGAAATCACCGTCTTTTAAAGGGCGAGAACTAGGATTTGTGATAGTTTTTAAAAACTGTTGATATAATCGTCGCTATATCAATATATTACTTCGGCTTATTTTATAGTAATTTATAATCATCGTAATATATTCAAAATTAACAATAAAATCAATCACTACAAAAAAAAAAAATATATATATATATATATATATATATATATATATATATATTTATACATATAATTATACATATTAAACTTGTTTAAGGGTCTAGAATAAGATGAATCAAATCTACCTCTACAAAAGGATCTTTCACTCTTGCCTTTTCTATAGTCGTAATTAGCATTAAAAGATCTATGTCCAAACTGAAGCCATGTCTGAAAAAATTAACTTCAATGACACTCAATTCAGATTATAAAATGCTCAATATAATCATGTCTTTATGAGCAAAAAGAAGATCCTCAAATTTGATATTAAGGACAAAAGAAATCATATTTCGTCATAATAGAGGAGATGTACATCGCATAATTTTTGATAAAATCATTAGTGATAGCAGACATATGAGTATTAAGAAAAAATTATGACTAATAACAATCGACACTACTAGAACTCCGTATTTTTCGAACGAAATTGAGATAAATTTTGAATAAATTAGAGACAATTTTTGTTTTAAACGAATTAATTTAGTCTAAAATTTTGCTTTAAAAAAACCCTATTTCTAGTAGTACAAGCAGAATTAACAGTACAATAGTACAAATTCTTTTAAGATAATCTGAGGTATATAGATTCCATGTTCCTTCATGGATTTCAATTGAGTCTTGATGAGTTGTTAGACTTTGAAATCTTGACAAAGTAATATGTGATTTTAGACCAAACCTAATATGCATAATAGCACTCTAGCATTCGATTCTTGAAGTAAAAATTCAAGTCATGAGATAATGGTCTTTCAATTTCCATTCTTTGAAAGATTTTGATTCTGTTCCAGCCACACAAGCAGCTTCACTCTCAAACTAAGCTAGGATTTTACGTTCAAGAAGATGATCTTATAAATTATTTACATTAATTAATGACATGAAGGACCAATTGCTGTCACGTTTATTTAGATGAGTCTTCAATTAATTTGTCACGAATAAGAGAGAGAAATTAAATGCACTTGAATGATACAGGAAATTATATATAGACTAAGCACATTTTTTATTAAACTTGCTTATTTATAATTTATTTGAACCCCAGAACTTATTTAACTGATAAGTGAACTAATTATTCGACTAATTTATATTAGTTTATTAAACTTCTTAGTTTAAATTAATATAGTAAAAAATTACGAGATATCAAATACGCTATATTTTTTGTGTGATGGCTGATTAATTGTTAATTTTTTGTATACATATAGTATGACTAATAATTAATTAAAGAGAAAGTCTAGGGGACTAGCATTTTTATTAAATTTTGGTCAGTACTTAATCATAAAAAATTGAGTAATCTTATCCTATTATATATAATCTCATATTATTAAAAATATTATTAATAATTAATTGATGACTACAAATCATATAATCTACTGGCTCTCTAACACTCTTCTTAGTTAAATTATTATAAAATATTTTTTCGGTCTACTTGAGTTAATACCACCATTTAAGACGAAAAAAAAAACTTGAGTCAATATCGCATTTGATAACACACATTGAATAAAAATAATAACAGTAGATTAATATATAGGCACGCTTGTAAGATTACATCCCCAAGTTTTTTTTTTTTTTTACTAAAATAAGAAAACTCAAATCTGCAACCTTTTAATTGAGTATGGGAAGACTATGTCATTTGAGCTATTATTCATTGACAATTACATTTTCAAGTTATAGGTGAAATAAGTTGAATTCAAATTTATTTAGATAAATTTAAAAAAGTTTTTTGCATAAAAAATATGTAAAAAATATAATTATTTATATATATTTTTTTTTATCAACTCAATCTTTTTGGACAAGTGATTATGAAATCACTTTCCCTTATTTAACAACAACAATTATCCCTTATGTAACACAACGCAATCAATCAGAAGCCCAAATTAATAATGTTAACCTCAATGAAGAATGTGCTTGATTACGGCATTGTTTATTGAAATTGTAGTACTAAAATTAAAGTGCATCGTCATCCATATTCATATTATATTTATATTATTGACACTACACATTGGCGTTCACATTACTGTATTCCGTATGAGAATTAAATTACATTAATTTTGATATACTTATTGACTTTTATTTTTCTCTTTGCTCACATGTATCTTTTTATATTTGTTAAGAGATGATATATTGTTTATATACTATTTTTTATTAATTTAAATTTTTAGGATAAATAATATTATGATATAAAATCAGAATCTAAATTCTAGAAAAAAAAATTAATATAAGATAAATAAAAAAAATTATACAAAAAATATATTAAATTATTGCATAAAAATATATTAAAGATATACTTATTTATTTTTTTATCAACTTAATTTTTTAAAAAATGACATCATAACAATATCAAAAAAATATTAAAAAAATAGTAATATTGCATAAAAATGTAATTAATATTAATTAATTATGTATTTAAATTATTTTTTAATTAACAAAACAGTTAATTGTTAAAAAAAATCTAATATCAAAATAGTGTTTGCTATGAAAAGTGTAACACACTATAATAAAATATTCAAATTAATATCATAATGTAAATAAAGAAATTTACATATCTATGGACTATGGCAATATAATATCCCACATTACACATTAGCGTTTTACCAGGTCAATCGTCTTCCTAATAAAGTCAACGTTAAATAAATCCACGTGCCAAATTAACATTCATTTGGGGATTGATCAATTGGTTGACTTAGATTTAAATGTCAACGTTGCAACTTGTGTGCAAGACATGTGGGTAATTTAGGGTAAAAAAAACAAAGGGTGCATTTCTAATTAATTGTTGTTTTTCATATTTTCCATACTTGTTATTGAACTTTTTAGTATGTACATAGGACAATAAGGGAATAGATATATAGTATTTATTATTAGGAGAATTATATTTGTTAAAATAAAATTTTTGGTTAGTTTGATTAGGGGTGAGCATGAATCAGTTTGGTTCGGGTTTAAGGTGAAATTAGAATTGAACCAATCAAAATGTAATTGGTTCAATTTGGTTCGAATTTGTATTTTTTTGTATATGTATCCAAACTAAACCAAATCGATTAAGAACGGATTTGTTCAGTTCAGGTAATTGAGTACCCGATAACTTTGAAATTCATAAAAAAATCAAATTTTATTTTAAAAATTCAACAAGTACAATAAATATGTAACATCAATATAAATAATCTAAACATATTAAACACCAAATACATTAAAAATTAAACTCATTAAAATTCAAACATATTAATAGTGAATAATCTCACTAAAAAATACTAAAAACTATATATATATTTTTATTTTTTTATTTAATTAATATATTATCGGATTTATGGGTTGGTTTGGGTTCCACACTCCTAGAACTGATACTCAAATCGTTGAACCCGATTACCCGTTAGTTCTAGAACCAATTTAATTGATTCAGTTCGGGTTCGAACAGATAATCAGGTACCTACTACCGTGCTCACCCCTAAGTTGATCTTTGAGATTAAAGAGTATTTGAACAAAATAAACTTACGAGTTTGCTTATTAAATAGGTTGTGACTTTTAATTTCCCCCCTTTTTTTGTGACTAATGTTCCCTTTTTTTTTATTCTATTCTTGTGAAATTCGATTTTTTTGAGGAAAAAAAAAACTGTTGGTTAGGTTAGTTGAGATTTGATAAACTATTAATAACTTTTTTTTATATAAAGAATTGAAAAGAAGGCTTGTTCAAATATGAATTGTATAATATATGAGTATAATTTTGATGTACTGATAGTGTAAAATGTTTTGTACATTCGTATAATTATATTTATTTTTTTTAAATGTTCATTCACGCAATTAATAAAAATAGTAGTTATTTTTTATGATGTGACATCAGTGCATTAAAATTAAATTTATTTAAAAATAAAAAATAAAAAGAGAGAACACACGTAATTGCACCAAAAATTGAAACAAATATATAAACCCGATGAATAATTCACTAGTTATTACTATGAAACTTCCAAAAGGTTGGTTTTCTTTCAAACATGAATATATCAAATTGAACATCATATTATATTTTATATATTTTTTGTTATCTATTTTGATTATTCTTTTGCTTAATAATTCAAGCTATGTTTTTGTCAAAATCATAATTTTGAGTTTACCATTTCTGTGTGCATGGTTATTCCAGAAAACAAGTGCATTGCATATATATAATATATAATTAATATATAGCATTTCAAAAAATTGGGTGCTTATAATTTTGGAGAATAGATACATGATGAAATGTTTTGGAACTTTCAAAAATGGTGGTTAAGAAATAGTAAATAGTAGAATACTTCTTACTTGAAGTTACAGTGTTTGAACTTCGAATGAAGCCAGCGGTCTCCGAAGTGGTCAACGGATTCAAAGTCCTTTAGAAATAAATAAACAAATAAAATAGATTATACATAATCTATCGTTCAAGTCTAAAAGAAGCATAGCTTTTATATACATAATCTAAGTTTGCTAAAAAACTTGCAAAACCTATCAATATGATAAGAGCGAAGGCAGATTGAATCGGATCGAATATGACAAAAATTTCGATTCGATTTGCACTAAAATTATTGGATCAGATTCAATATTTGCAGTTTTTAAGTTTGGATCCGATTTGAACATTTGTGGATCAGATCGGATAAGGTTTCGGATATATCCGCAAAACATAAAGATATTTTTAATAAAAATATATCAATAAAATTAATTTTTTTTATTCTTTTAAATATGTTTACTTTTAAAATAATATTAAACATATCTTTCTTAAATAATAAATTAAAATAATACAACATATATAATAATTATTAATTGAAACAAAATATAAAAAAAATATTTACTTATTTATTTTTTATTTTTGCAGATACACGAATATGCGGGTGCTTACACAAAATTTACAATCTGATTCGATAGAATTGCGAATCGAATCTATATCCATAACTTTCGGATCGGATTCGGATAAATACTACCTAAATATGAACATATTTAAAATTATTATACATACATATTATAATAAGATGTTATAAATGGTTTGAATAAGTCACCAAAAAAAAAGGGTTTGAATAGCATTGCATGCACATATGGTTTTTATTTATTTAAGATTTTGTTATTGGTTAATAAATTATTATGTGCATAAGATGAGATTCGAATCTTCACACTTACTTAAGCAAACTAATACTAAACCAATCCAAGTTGGTTGGATGTAGTTCAATTATAGTGCCAATAAATTATGTATTGGATCGCAAGTCCATTTGATTTTTGGTCATGAATAGCTTGAAGCAATAAATAGTGTAAGCCCAAAAAAATGAGCCCAAGAATAAATCTAATGGAAAATGTGAATGCATCAAACGGCCAGGCCCAAAAAAGGACAAAATGTCTACAACTGTATTCAACTCAAAAAGAAAGCTGAGATCTCAAAAAAAAAAAAAAAAAACCACACACACACGAAGGTTCCTATAGAAAAAAAAAATTAATAGTCAAATTAATTTTTGAAAGATCATACATTTTTTAAATTCATTTTTAAATTTTTTTTTAATCAAATTGGTCTTTTAGATATTACGAATTAATTATATCTATCCTTCAGTTACTCCACTTATAATTTTCGTCAACGATTGATGATGTGAAATGTTAATTGACCTGACACATAACATGTTTAATTAGACATTGATTAAGTATATTTACGAAAATCTATCAATTTAATTACTAGTTCGTATTAAGAATAGAATTTTATAATTGAAAAAAATGAATAAATTAATAAATTTTTATAAATATATTTGTCAATATCTAATTAGACATATCTGGTATGATATATATTATCAATTAATATTTTATGACATCAATTTTTTTAAAAAATTATTAGCGGAATGATCGAAAGACAAATATGATTAATTCGAATTTTTAAAGGACTAATTTAATAAAAAAATATTTTAAAAATAAATTTAAAAAATATTTTATTTTTTAAAAACTAATTTCACTACTAACTCGTTCAACTTCTATGGCATAATATTGGGGGTATAAGGCAAATTAATCCTTTTGGAAATTTAATCTAGTTGCAACTGCACCAAAATAATGAAAATCAGAGACAACGTGATTAATTTTCAGCTTCAAATTAAAAGAATCATATTTTATAAGAGATTAATTAATTCCTCTTCTTTTTTTAAGTATAGGTTATTGTTAAATGGCAGATTTAGCTTTTATATTCATGAATGTTGACCCCAAGAGAATCATTGAACGTTGACCGTTGATCTAACAATAACGTTGCACCATACATCTGTGTGTTGATTCGCTAACATGTCATTTTCATATTTGCCTTACTAAATTTGAAAGAGAATAGAAAGAATAATCTTAAAAAAATAGAAATTAAATTATAATAATATATTTTTGAGAATTTATAAATTCTTAATTTAACATTATATTTTTTAAATAAATATTTTTTCCTTTGATATGTGAATTTATTTCAAATAATAAAGTATAATAAAAAACACAAAAATATTCTATACAAATAATTAATTAATAACTGATATTTTTATGTACACTTAATATAATTATATATTGAAAGATATTATTTAGTACATATCTTTATGCATATGTTGTTGAAAGTAAGTAAAATATTGAAGGTCGTTTCATTTTAACATCATTATTTTTTTAACAATCAATACAAAATATCTTTTTGATTTGTTAATTAAAAAATAGTATAAATATACAATTAATTAATAACAATAAGTCTATTTTAATATCAAAAGTATTTGGTACATATGAATAATATTATTGTAAATATATTCATTTAGGGCTTATTAGAGAAACCAAAATTTCTCTTCTCTATATGTCTATATCATTATGTTTACACCATTTATTCTTCCCCCTATATTAAACCCTAATAATTAATAGATATAGTAGTTTATTTATAGAATAACTTTAATTTAAAGTAAGCATAAGTGTTGAAAATTGAAAGCTGTTTTTCAAGTAGTCAAGTAGAGCTGTAAGCATAACCCGCTATTCACGATGGTCCATCAGCTTTTCTACTTCAACATTATCTTTAATTGCCATTGTTCATACCCTCAAGAAGCTTCCTTTCATCATTTTATTGTTGTCTCTCTATATTTATTTATTATTATTTTTCTGATTACTGAATCAAGCATCTTCAGAAATTTATAAAAAAGTTTAAAATTTAAAATTTTGTTAGTTTTTGCATAGTTTAAAATTTAAAATTATGTTAATTTGTTTTGTATTTGTGTATATATAAATTGGATTAATCTCTACATACAAGTGATTCTGCTATACAAGTCTTACAAGTCCTCTAATTGATATTACGCTCAAACGCACCTCTAATGTAATACCCTACCACACTAAGCTTTACGCTTAAGTCGTAAAGTAGAGGTGGTGTGGTATTACGACCTCTAAAATAAAATGTATATTTATAATAGCAGAAGAATTATAATATGCTAGGAGCCTTGAAGAATAGAGGAAATAAAAATCGCGAATATAAAAGCGCAACACTCGAGAAATGAGTTAACTTGCATGCTAAGAAAGCTACAGCTGTCAAGTGTAAAGAAACCCAAAACAAGAACAGAGAGTCAAAGATACAAAATAACGAGCTCCTGACTCAGCCTGCGAAGTCAAGACTGGCCGGAGAATATACATACATATATACATATATATACATATCCAAAACCCAAATGTACATAAACAAAATTCTGCCTCTCCATACACCTCTAGGAGGATCAAAAAGAATAAGTTATGTGGAGAGAAAGCTAAGTACATATATATACATCATAACATAACAAAATAACCCAGTAACCACTCCGCTTCAAGAGTCCAGACGCCTAACGAGATGCCTCTCGACCTGCATCTGAAAAACAACAACATAGTATGGAATGAGAACCAGAGGTTCTCAGTATGGTAAAGGTGCCACACATAATATATAAGGTCCTGGGAATGCCAGAGGCAATCCTAGAACGCCGACACTCAGTTTATAGAGCTTAAAGTATTAAATAGAAGCCATAGAAGGTGGTTTTCTAAGAATATGTAAACCTGATTTAACTTAATCTTAAACCTAAATCTCATATTGCCATTCCTCCAAACCTCCATCTCCATCAGGATTTCACAGACAAACAAACAGATAAAGCAAGCACATGAAGGTTACAAGTACTGCAGGTAACAAATATACATTTAGCATGGCAGATACATTCAGGCACACCCAGTTAATGCACAAGCAAGTAGTTCAAATAGTATGCATATGATGCATGCCTGTCCTATGGCTGATGAGGCTCATCTGTCGGTTATCCAGCCAACCCGACAAGTCTGAATTGTCCTTAGACTGTCCCCCGACGTGCATCCCCAAGAGTCTATGCATAGCTTTATCTCAAATAATCAATATTGCTCAATGGGGGTAACATTCCCGGGAATTTATATAGTGCCCGGTCACACTTACGTCGTAGGGTCAACAGAGTATCGAGTTTTCTACCTGGTACACGTGGTGGCAAGCCACGGCACTTTATCCAGGGAACCTCGTATCTCAGATTATTCAAATTCATAAGCCATATAAATAATTCAATTATAATTCATTAACATCCACATCATTCTCAATTGCATCTCATTCATCATCATACGTTAAACATATTCAATCCTTATCCTTCGATATCACACCTCTCATTTCGTCCATCAATAGTTCCAATTCAAAATATAATTCATTCTTTTCTAAGAATCAAACTTCAAACTTAAAACATACTTATTTTCTTAATAACTCTAATTCAAACCATATAATCTTTGAATCTAAATCTTTTTAGATACTCATATAAACAAAATCTCTAATTTTTATAAAATTTTGGCAGCACCTCCTCTAAAACTCGGACTTTACCACCCTTTTCGGGTCCAAACCTGCTTTCTTTTCAATTCAACACACCCTTCCTCGTCATCATAACAGTCACCACAATAAATCTACCTCAGATCAACAATTATACTCATACAATATTCAAATCCAACAACCAAAAATTCAACTAAGGATCATAGTTCACTAATCCTAGGCTTCTAACACAAGATACCTCAAATCAACAATTCACCAAATTATTAATTAATCAACAAGCACCAAACTAACCATGTTCATCAATAATAACATTCACCATCCAAAATTAATAACTAATTATCCAATAAACTTCAACCAAATATATCATCGAAAAATTACTAAACATTAAACATACACCCGCATTCCAACTTATCCTATGGTCACCTAGCCTAAGTTTTCACAGAACATTATATATTAAATGCAAGAAACCTAAACCATACCTTAGCCGATTCCCAAGTATTATTCCAAGACAATTTTCCTAAAAGAACACAGCCCTTAAAACTTCAACTAATCCGCTTCCTCCAAGTTTCAGTATTCACAATTTCAAGCTCCAATTATTTATTCACAACCTAATACACATTCATAACACATATATATCCAATTTAATACTCAAAGCTCAAATTCAATGAAATTAAAATAAAATTATCGTATCCTCACCTTACCCAAGCTTCACATAAGCAAGAGTAAACGTTTTCCTCAAGCTAATTGGATCCTAAAACATCATAAATCAAGGAAATTCAACATTCCCACTTAAAATTCGAAAATTGGGAGAAGAGAAGGCTGAGAGTGATTAAACAAGTTACCTATGAAATTGTTCCGATAGAAATGTAGAGCTCGACGCGGTGGACGCGTGGCCGCAAACGGTGCGACAATCGGAGCTCGGACGGAGAAGTTACGGCGAATTGAAATTTGCCGCAAGGGTTTCGGCGTTGCTTTCTCTCCCTGGAGCTTTCATGTCGCTGAAGCCAAAATGGAGAAGAAAGGAACGTGGGCTCATTTAAAGTGTGGGTCCGGTTGGACCGGTAGCCCGGTTCGGGTTCGGTTCAACCGGTTCGACCCGTTCGGTCCAATCTTGGACCGATTTTTTTGAAATTGGTGTCAAAATTCTCGTTTCGATGAGCTCTATCCTAATTTGGTATAATATTTACATTTATAATCCTCCTTATTAAAAACTAATTTATTGACTAATTATCTACTAATTTAACCGGGGTTTACATCCTACCCACCTAATAAAGAATTTTGCCCTCAAAATTCAAATCTAGTTACCTGAAAAGAGATGTGGATAGTCTTTTTGCATATCTGATTTGAGTTCCCATGTGTGTTCTTCAATACCAGCTCGACTCCAAGCTACTTTTACCAATGATACTTCTCTTCCTCGTAATCGTTTAACACTAGTGTCATCAATTCTTACCGGAATTACTGGAAGTGTTAGATCTTCTCTCACTTGGATTGGTTCTGGTTCTAGAACATGACTTGCATCAGGAGTATACTTCCGAAGCTGTGATACATGAAATACATCGTGCAAATTCGAAAGGTACGGCGGTAAGGCAATTCTATAAGCCACTGGTCCAATCCTCTTCAGAATCTCAAATGGTCCAATATAACGGGGATTTAGTTTCTTAGTTTTAATAGATCTTCCTACTCCAGTGGTTGGTGTAACTTTCAGAAAGACATGTTCTCCTTCTTCGAATTCCAAAGGCTTTCGCCTTTGATCAACATAGCTCTTCTGGCGGCTTTGGGCTATAAGCATTCGACTACGAATCTTCTTTATCTGTTCAGTAGTTTCAGCTATCATCTCAGGCCCTAACAAACTTCTTTCTCCAGTTTCATACCAACACAATGGAGATTGACATTTTCTGCCATACAGAGCCTCATATGGAGCCATTCCAATGCTCGCATGATAGCTATTATTATAAGCAAATTCTATTAATGGCATATACCGATCCCAGCTCGCTGGCTGGTCCAAAACACAAGCCCTTAGCATATCCTCCAAGGTCTGAATAGTTCTCTCTGACTGACCATCTGTCTGAGGGTGATACGCAGTACTCAAGCTTAACTGAGTCCCAAATGCACGCTGAAAAGCTCCCCAGAACCTTGATGTGAAACGAGGATCTCTATCAGATATGATAGTAGAAGGCACGCCATGCAACCTGACAATCTCTTTAATATACATTCGAGCCAATTCCTCCATTGTGCAACTTATTCGGATAGGAAGAAAGTGAGCTGATTTTGTTAGTCGATCCACAACCACCCAAATAGCGTCACAACCAGATCGGGTTTTAGGCAAACCTATCACAAAATCCATTGCGATACTCTCCCATTTCCACTGTGGAATCTCCAAAGGCTGAAGGGTTCCTGATGGTCTCTGATGCTCAATCTTAACCTTCTGGCACGTTAAACATTTAGATACATGCAATGCCACATCATTCTTCATCCCTGGCCACCAGAACATTGCTTTCAGATCCTGATACATTTTAGTACTCCCTGGATGAATTGAGAACCCACTCTTATGAGCTTCCTTCAAGATACTTTGTCGCAGGTCTCCAACATTAGGCACAATAATCCGGTTTTTGAACCTCCATAAACCATCCTGGCCTTCTGACACTCTCCACTATTTTCCCTGTTCAACTGCCGATAATACTTTACGTAACGCTTCACTGTCTTGATGAGCCTTCAGAAGTTCTGATTTAAAATCACTTAAAATCTGTAACTGACTCAAACACAAAATTCCAGATTCTTCTCTAATTCCTAAATTCAAACCTTGAAATGCCTTCAGTAACTCTTCCTCCTGTAGCATCATCCAAGCTGCATATAAAGATTTCCGACTCAAGGCGTCCGCTACAACATTCGCTTTTCCTGGATGATAATTCAATTCAAAATCATAATCTTTCAGAAGCTCCATCCATCTCCTCTGACGCATATTCAACTCTTTCTGCTCAAAAAGATACTTCAAACTCTTATGGTCTGAGAAAACATGAAACCTAACGCCATAGAGGTAGTGCCTCCAGATCTTTAAAGCAAACACAACAGCAGCAAGTTCTAAATCATGTGTCGGATAGTTCATCTCATGCGGCCTTAATTGCCGTGAGGCGTATGCTACAACATTCTGGTGCTGCATTAGAACACACCCCAAACCTTTCAGAGATGCATCACAGTACACTTCAAATGGTTCACTTAGTTCAGGTAACACCAATACAGGTGCAGTAGTCAACCTGTGCTTTAATGCTTGGAAGCTCTCTTCACATTCTGGAGTCCAGACAAAAGACGTATCCTTCCTAGTCAATTTAGTTAAAGGTAAGGCGAGCTGTGAAAATCCCTTAATGAATCTACGATAATACCCCGCCAAACCTAGGAAACTCCTTATCTCTGTCACTGAAGTTGGTCGCTCCCAATTCATCACTGCTTCTACCTTAGCAGGATCCACAGCTATTCCCTGCTTACTCACCACGTGGCTGAGAAACTTCACCTCACTCTTCCAGAACTCACATTTAGATAACTTAGCATATAACTTCCTGTCTCTCAGAATTTGCAGTACAGTTCTTAAGTGTTCAGCATGTTCCTCTTCAGACTTAGAATAAACAAGAATGTCATCAATGAAGACAATGACAAACTTGTCCAGATACGGTCGGAAAATCCTGTTCATATAATCCATAAATACTGTCGGGGCATTAGTTAACCCAAAAGACATTACTGTATATTCATAATGACCATAACGCGTCCTGAAAGCAGTCTTCGGAATATCCTCATCTCTAACCCTTATCTGATGATATCAGGATCGCAGATCAATCTTAGAAAACACACCGGCTCCCTGTAACTGATCCATTAGATCATCGATTCTAGGCAACGGATATTTGTTCTTCACAGTGATCTTATTCAACTGCCGATAGTCGACACACAAACGCATACTCCCATCCTTCTTCTTTACTAGTAACACTGGTGCTCCCCACGGAGAAACACTTGGTCGGATGAAATGCTTACCCAACAAATCTTCCAGCTGAGCTTTCAATTCAGCCATTTCTAAAGGTGACATCCTATAAGGAGTAATCGAAATTGGACCGGATCCAGGTACCAACTCGATTGCAAATTCAACCTCTCGGTTAGGTGGGAATTCATTAATATCATCCGGAAACACATCTGAAAATTCACATACAACCGGAATCTGCTCTAAACTCTGATCATCACCTGATACTCCCGCAGTTAATAACATAATACCCTGACATTCAGTTCCTGAACAGTTTATTATCATAGAATTCAAATAGTAACTATTCACCACAACCGGTGCTTCTGACCCTTCCGGCATAAACTGTACTAACTTCTCAGAACAATCAAGCAAAACATGATTCTTGGATAACCAATCCAATCCCAAAATGAGATCAAGACCAGTCATAGGCAAACAAATCAAATCATGCACAAATTCACGCTGTTGTACTCGAAAGGAAACTTGTGGACATCCTATCCTAGTCACCATAGCTTCATGAGTAGCATTATATACTTTCAAATCATAACCTAAAACCACCATTCTCAATCCTAATTCATGGGCCTTTTCAAATGCAATAAATGAATGACTTGCTCCTGAATCAAATAAAGCATTTAAGATTTTACCAGCCATTTCACAATTATCTCTAATCAGTGTCTCAGATCCCTCAGCACCTACGGTAGAAGTGGTGTATACTCTCCCCGGCTGCTGCACCCTACCAGTCTCATACTTCTTCTTCTCTGGGCAATTACTGGCTATATGCCCAAGCTGTCCACAGGAATAGCATACTCCAAGTCCTAGTCTGCACGGAACTCCAGGATGATACTTTCCGCACCTCTGACAATTCAGATCCTGCTGTGGCTGCTTCCCAAATCTTCTTCCCTGATTAACATTGGTATTCAGCCTTCTGTAATTACCTTGTCCCTGAGTCTGCTGCGGAATAGAGCCTCCACGCTTGAAATTCCTACCTCTCGGAGCAAAGTTCCTTCCTGAAGGTCTCTGAAAAGGCACCCTCAAATTTCCTTTCTCTGCTGCCGCCTTCCTCACACAATCCTCAGCCACCCTACTCTTATTCACCAATTCAGAAAACACCCTGATCTCCATTGGGGCAACGAAGCTCAGAATATCACTCCGAAGACCTCCTTCATATTTAATACACTTCCATTCAGAAAATCTTCAGGCGCACCTTGACAGATACGAGAAAAGCGACACAACTCCTCAAACTTACTAGTATACTCAGCAACAGTCATCTGTCCTTGTTTTAACTGCATTAATTCAAGTTCCTTGGCATTTCTGACTGAATTAGGAAAGTATTTCTTATAGAACTCTGTCCGAAAAACCTCCCAAGGAATCGCAGCACCATCAGGCTGCAGGATACGTCGTGTCCCCTGCCACCAATACTGAGCTTCACCTTGCAACTGATAGGTTCCAAATTCAACCCATTACTCTTCAGGAACCTGTTGTGCCTGTAACGCCCTTTCCATAGCCTGAATCCAATTATCTGCATCAGTGGAATTTGAGGTTTCCCTGAAGGTTGGAGGATGAACTTTTAGAAATGTAGCAAGTGTCATAGGACCATCCTCATCATTATTATTTCCATGATAGCCCTGATTTATCTGATTACCCAGTGCCTCAGCTGTCGCCTGCATAGCTGCAGCCATATTTCCCAGGGCAGCCATAAAGTCTACTGGATCAGTCCCTATGGGGGCAGGAGTAACGGTGCCTGTCCTACCTCTACCTCGCCCGCGACCGCGTCCGCGAGTTGACATCTGGTCCCTATATACACCAAACAAGTGATATTAAGTTGATCAGTCTCAATATCGCAGGTCTAATGCTTTAAGTTCCAAATGCATGCTCACAAACGTTTATGCCATATATATCAGTTAGATATCCTAATAGCACATAAACACATATACAGAGAATGCACAGAAGTACAATCAGTCCGTCTTTCAGGCTCTATAGGAACGAACTGCTCTGATACCATAATGTAACACCCTACCACACTAAGCTTTACGCTTAAGTCGTAAAGCAGAGGTGGTGTGGTATTACGACCTCTAAAATAAAATGTATATTTATAATAGCAGAAGAATTATAATATGCTAGGAGCCTTGAAGAATAGAGGAAATAAAAATCGCGAATATAAAAGTGCAACACTCGAGAAATGAGTTAACTTGCATGCTAAGAAAGCTACAGCTGTCAAGTGTAAAGAAACCCAAAACAAGAACAGAGAGTCAAAGATACAAAATAACGAGCTCCTGACTCAGCCTGCAAAGTCAAGACTGGCCGGAGAATATACATACATATATACATATATATACATATCCAAAACCCAAATGTACATAAACAAAATTCTGCCTCTCCATACACCTCTAGGAGGATCAAAAAGAATAAGTTATGTGGAGAGAAAGCTAAGTACATATATATACATCATAACATAACAAAATAACCCAGTAACCACTCCGCTTCAAGAGTCCAGACGCCTAACAAGATGCCTCTCGACCTGCATCTGAAAAACAACAACATAGTATGGAATGAGAACCAGAGGTTCTCAGTATGGTAAAGGTGCCACACACATAATATATAAGGTCCTGGGAATGCCAGAGGCAATCCTAGAACGCCGACACTCAGTTTATAGAGCTTAAAGTATTAAATAGAAGCCATAGAAGGTGGTTTTCTAAGAATATGTAAACCTGATTTAACTTAATCTTAAACCTAAATCTCATATTGCCATTCCTCCAAACCTCCATCTCCATCAGGATTTCACAGACAAACAAACAGATAAAGCAAGCACATGAAGGTTACAAGTACTGCAGGTAACAAATATACATTTAGCATGGCAGATACATTCAGGCACACCCAGTTAATGCACAAGCAAGTAGTTCAAATAGTATGCATATGATGCATGCCTGTCCTATGGCTGATGAGGCTCATCTGTCGGTTATCTAGCCAACCCGACAAGTCTGAATTGTCCTTAGACTGTCCCCCGACGTGCATCCCCAAGAGTCTATGCATAGCTTTATCTCAAATAATCAATATTGCTCAATGGGGGTAACATTCCCGGGAATTTATATAGTGCCCGGTCACACTTACGTCGTAGGGTCAACAGAGTATCGAGTTTTCTACCTGGTACACGTGGTGGCAAGCCACGGCACTTTATCCAGGGAACCTCGTATCTCAGATTATTCAAATTCATAAGCCATATAAATAATTCAATTATAATTCATTAACATCCACATCATTCAATTGCATCTCATTCATCATCATACGTTAAACATATTCAATCCTTATCCTTCGATATCACACCTCTCATTTCGTCCATCAATAGTTCCAATTCAAAATATAATTCATTCTTTTCTAAGAATCAAACTTCAAACTTAAAACATACTTATTTTCTTAATAACTCTAATTCAAACCATATAATCTTTGAATCTAAATATTTTTAGATACTCATATAAACAAAATCTCTAATTTTTATAAAATTTTGGCAGCACCTCCTCTAAAACTCGGACTTTACCACCCTTTTCGGGTCCAAACCTGCTTTCTTTTCAATTCAACACACCCTTCCTCATCATCATAACAGTCACCACAATAAATCTACCTCAGATCAACAATTATACTCATACAATATTCAAATCCAACAACCAAAAATTCAACTAAGGATCATAGTTCACTAATCCTAGGCTTCTAACACAAGATACCTCAAATCAACAATTCACCAAATTATTAATTAATCAACAAGCACCAAACTAACCATGTTCATCAATAATAACATTCACCATCCAAAATTAATAACTAATTATCCAATAAACTTCAACCAAATATATTCATCGAAAAATTACTAAACATTAAACATACACCCGCATTCCAACTTATCCTATGGTCACCTAGCCTAAGTTTTCACAGAACATTATATATTAAATGCAAGAAACCTAAACCATACCTTAGCCGATTCCCAAGTATTATTCCAAGACAATTTTCCTAAAAGAACACAGCCCTTAAAACTTCAACTAATCCGCTTCCTCCAAGTTCCAGTATTCACAATTTCAAGCTCCAATTATTTATTCACAACCTAATACACATTCATAACACATATATATCCAATTTAATACTCAAAGCTCAAATTCAATGAAATTAAAATAAAATTATCGTATCCTCACCTTACCCAAGCTTCACATAAGCAAGAGTAAACGTTTTCCTCAAGCTAATTGGATCCTAAAACATCATAAATCAAGGAAATTCAACATTCCCACTTAAAATTCGAAAATTGGGAGAAGAGAAGGCTGAGAGTGATTAAACAAGTTACCTATGAAATTGTTCCGATAGAAATGTAGAGCTCGACGCGGTGGACGCGTGGCCGCAAACAGTGCGGCAATCGGAGCTCGGACGGAGAAGTTACGGCGAATTGAAATTTGCCGCAAGGGTTTCGGCGTTGCTTTCTCTCCCTGGAGCTTTCATGTCGCTGAAGCCAAAATGGAGAAGAAAGGAACGTGGGCTCATTTAAAGTGTGGGTCCGGTTGGACCGGTAGCCCAGTTCGGGTTCGGTTCAACCGGTTCAACCCGTTCGGTCCAATCTTAGACCGATTTTTTTGAAATTGGTGTCAAAATTCTCGTTTCGATGAGCTCTATCCTAATTTGGTATAATATTTACATTTATAATCCTCCTTATTAAAAACTAATTTATTGACTAATTATCTACTAATTTAACCGGGGTTTACATCTAACAGATTTTTAATTTTTTGAAAAGATTCCGTTTCCTTTTTTCAAAGTTATTGCCTTTTCTTTCTCCTTCTTTATTTACATGCTTTTCTCTCTGTTTTCTTTTTTCGTTATTCTCGATTTCCATTGTTTTTTGACATCAAACTCTAAAATCGTTTTTGAAGTGTTTCATCTTCATCGTCGTGTTTCTCCTCGTTCTTCTTTTGATTTTGCAACATTATGTATCCTTTTCTTCTTTGTTTGATTTTTTTCTCCAAAAAAGAATTATGAAAATATGAAATAAGAAAATGAAGAAGAAGAAGAAGCAGCAGAAGATGAGAAGGAGAAAGAGAAAGAGTTCTGAATTATGCATAAGGTGTACTTCAACGAATTTTGGGTGTATTTCTGTAATCCTTTGGGTGTATTTCTGAAGTTCCATTATTTTCAAAACGATTTCAAAACTTGATTTCATAAACCAAAAAATAAAAAAAAAAGAAGTAAAAATACCAGTGATAAACGCAGGTAAAACAACGAATGAAAAAGCGAAGAGAGAATGCACGAAGGAGATCAAACAAATTTGGCAAGAAACTCATTTTCATGGAGGAAGAAGAAGAAGAGTCGTTCATAGTGCATGGTGAGTAGCGTGCTAGTATTTACTGGGAGTGTAATGCGCGTGTGTTTTGTTGGGCTTGTGCCAACTTGTAAGATTTGTAAGCCAAAAAGACTTGTATGTATAGCAAGCCTCATAGTTAAATGAATGTAAGTTCATCATCTTTCAAGTAATTTTATAACATTATATGTTTCTTCTTCTTTGTTTGATTTTTTTATTTTTTATTCTTGTTAAGAGAGTAAAATAAGAAGAAACTTGAGAAGGTAAAACGAAAAGAAAAAGATGAATAAGAAAAAAAAGTAGCAGAAGATGAGAAGGAGGAAGAGTTTTGAATTACGCATAACTTATCAGAATAAAAATACAACCAAATATCTTCGTGTTAAACTTAAATTTGCTACAAATACAGAAAAATATTTCCTCTAATACTATATTTTTTTCTTCTGAATTAAACCATACCTCAGCCACTTGATTGGATTTAAAACAAATCAATTTTATTATGGTTCAATTGACAATCTGAATCTGTATTATTCATTATCTTAAACAACGAGATCATTGATGATGGAGGAAAAAGAGAAAAAGAAAGGAGGAGAAGAAATTCTAATGAAAAAAAGAAGGAGGAAGAGGAGGAGAAAGAGGCGGTGTTGATGACGACGATAACGAAGAAGAAAAATAACGAAAAAGAACATGCAGTAACAAGAAGAAAAAGAGCGTACAGTAACAATACGAAGTGCGTGAATATAAATGACTTGTATGTGGAGAATAATTTTTAACTAAAAGAAAGAAAAAAAGAAGAATAAAAACTGCAACATTAGAGGAAATATTTTTCTATATTTGCAGTAAATTTTAGTGTAACACGAAGATAAGTTCTGCATAATTCAAAACTCTTCCTCTTCCTCCTCCTCATCTTCTGCTGCTTCTGCTTTTTTTTCATCATCATCACAATCATCTTCTTCTTTTTTTTCTTATTTATCTTTTCCTTTTTGTTTTACCTTCTCAAATTTCTTTTTGTTTTCCTTTTTTAACAAGAATAAAAACAAAAAAATCAAACAAAGAAGAAGAAACACATTGCTGTAAAATTACTTAGAAGATGATGAACTTACATTTATTAACTAAAAGAAAGAAAGAAATAAAAAAAGAGGAAAAAATGCAGCAGGAAATATTTTTCTGTATTTGTAGCAAATTTGGGTGTAACACAAAAATATTTGGGTGTTTTTATTCTGATAAATTCTGTATAATTCAAAATTCTTCTTCTTCCTCCTTCTTATCTTCTGCTGTTTTATCTTCTTATTTCATATTTTCATAATTTTTATTGGGAGAAAAAAATCAAACAAACAAGAAAAAATGTATAATGTTGCAAAATCAATAAAAAGAGAAAGAGGAGAAAATGCAGCAATAACAATAATAGTAAAAAAAACGACGATGAAGATGAAACACTTGAAGAAAAAGGACGCGAAGAAGGAGGAGAAGAAGAAGGGAGAGGAGGAGTAGGAGGAGGAACGCGTAGCGCGCTATGAAAACCATCGAGTAGCGTGCTGACACGCTCGTATGGGTGAGTTTCTTTTTTGTTAAATTTGACTCAACTTGTATGACTTGTGAATCAAAATGATTTGGATGTGTAACACTTCTCTCTGTATATGTATAGTTAGTCATTCTTCTTTATCTTCAATTGAATAAAAAATACACAAATTCTCTCGTTGCGTCCTTTCTCAATTTTATTATGGTATCTGCTCTGATGATGATACTTTAATTTTTTCTCACTTTCATTAAAAATTATGTCAAAATTCTGTTAGTTTGTTCGTGTAGTTTAAAATTTAAAATTCTATTCATTTGTTTTGCATTTGTATATACATATAGTTAGTCATTTTCTCTATTTTTAATTGAATAAGAAATATACAACGTATTTTTACAATTTTATCATGTATTCTCTTAATTTTATTAGAGATACTTTTTATAATATAACTTTAAACATAGATTAGAAACAAATGTGGGTGTTGAAAAGTCCAGATATATATGAAACTAGTCATATGAAAAAAGCTTAATCTTTACAAACAAGAATATCAAGTAAGGAGAGTGTTTTTTAGAAACTAATGATTATCGAACATTTATTTTACGTTTACCTATTTGAGGGATGAAATAAATGTAAAAATGAATAATGATATTCTCGTTGAATGTGTTATCATGTATTGTCTTTCAATACTAGAGGAATTCAAATCTTGAAATTTCGTTGTTCACAACATGTTAGTTTGTTCGTTTAGTTTAAAATTTAAAATTTTATTTTGGATTTTTTGTATATATATAGTTAGTCATGTTTCTCTATCTTTAATGAATAAGAAATATACAAATTCTCGTATTCTCTCAATTTTATCACGTACTCTCTTAATCTTATTACATATATTTTTCATAATATAACTTTAAACATGGGATTTGAGCACCAAATTATACAAAAGGAATTGTAGGTGTTGAAAAGTGTGGATATATACGAAGCTGTGTTGCAATCATATGAACAAAGTTTAATCTTTACAAGAAAAAATATCGTGTAAGGGGAGGGTTTTTTTGACACTAATGATTATGGAAGATTTTTTTTACGTTCATCTATTTGAGGGATGAAATAAATACAAAAATTAATAATAATATTCTGGTTAAATGCCTTATTCTAGATTATTTTTCAGCACTAGAGGACATACATAAAGAAAACATGTATGTCGGGAAAGAGTTCAAATCTTGAGAATTTGTTGTTCACAACGGGAAAGGTTTGTTATTGGGGTTCAGAATCAAATACGAAAGAAAATAACTAAAAACAGTGAGATTGAGTTTTTGTTTTAATTGCTAATGGGATTTGCCAATGCTTATAAACTTCAATTTTTTCTCATCTTCATTAAAAATTAGGTCAAAAACTCTGTTAGTTTGTTCGCTTAGTTTAAAATTTAAAATTCTATTTTGTTTTGGATTTTTGTATATATATATAGCTAGTCATGTTTCTCTATTTTCAATGAATAAAAAATATACAAATTGTCTTTCGTACTCTCTCACTTTTATTACGTACTCTCTCAATTTTATTACATATACTTTTCATAATATAACTTTAAACATGGGGTTCGAACACCAAATTATACGAAAGAAATTGTGGGTGTTAGAAAAGTTTGTATATATATGACGCTGTGTTGCAATCATATGAATAAAGCTTAGTCTTTACGAGAAAAAAATATCATGTAAAGAGAGTTTTTTTATAAACTAATGATTATGGAAGATTTTTTTATGTTCACCTATTTGAGAGATGAAATAAATATAAAAATCAATAATGATATTATGGTTGGATGCATTATCTTATATTGTTTTTCAGCACTAGAGGACATACATAAAGAAAATATATATGTCAAGAAGGAATTCAAACCTTGAATTTCATTGTTCACAACCGAAGAGGTTTTTTTGTTGGGATTCAAGGATCAAATATGACAGAAGAAAACTAAAAATAGCGAGATGAAATTTTCGTTTTAATTACTAATGGGATTCGCCAATGCTTAGAGCGGCATATTCCCCATAAACTTTAATTTTTTCTAAAATTTGGTTTGTTTTGTTTTAGATTTGCGTATATATATAGTTAGTCATGTTTTTCTATTTTCAATTAAATAAAAAATACATATTTTTTTTATGTATTCTTTTAATTTTATTATGTACTCTTTCAGTTTTACTAGACATACTTGTAAATCTTATCATGTATTTTGTCAATTTTATTAAATATACTTTTAAACTTTATTAGACATAATTTTTATAATTTGACTTTATATGAGATTCAAGTACCAAATTATACGGAAGGAAATGTGGGTGTTGAAAAGTATGGATATATACGAAAGCTGTGTTGCAATCATATGAACAAAGTCTAATCTTGACCAGTAAGATTATCATGCAAGGAGAGAGATTTTTAGAAATTAACGATTGTGAAAGATTTTTTTACAATAATTTCGCTTATTTAAAGGATAAAATAAATGCAAAAATCAATAATAATATTTTGATTAAATACCCTATTCTAGATTATTTTTCAGCATTAGAGGACATACGTAAAGAAAATATGTATGTGAAAAATGATTCAAATCTTAGAATTTTGTTGTTCACAACCGGAGAGGTTTTTTGTTAGGGTTCAGAGATCAAATATAACAGAAAATAGCTAAAACAGCGGGATGGAGATTTTATTTTAATTGCTAATGGAATTCACAATACTTAGAGCAATATATTCCCAATAAATTTCAATTTTTTTTTTCAGTTTTATTTAAAAATTGTCAAAATTCTGTTAATTTGTTGGTATAGTTTAAAATTTAAAATATATAAAAGTTGTTTTCATGTACTCTTTTAATTTTATGACGTACTCCTTTGATTTTATTATTAATGATTATTTGGTTCAATTTCTTTTTCTATGTTAGCTATTAAAAGAAAAAGTTTTTTATATGCATGTTCTTTAATGAAAAAAATTCTTCAGTAATTTTATAAATTTAATTTTGATATATATATATATAATCTTCTAATAATCATATTTTAATTTTTTTTTCTAGGCCAATTTTTCAAATTAAACACCAGTATTTCTTTTAAATAGCGAAAACCTTTTTAATGGGATAAATTTTTGGCCATTAATAATACTTTTTTGTACACTTTGTTAAACATTAAAGAGACAATGATTACTAATTTCTGATTAATTAAAGAAATTTTAAATTTAGTCATATACTAATTTACATCAATGATTACTATCCATTGTGGTGATTTTGTTGTGCTAACATAATTGAATGTATACCTCCTACTAAGAGATTAAATATACAATTTGATTGGTGACATAGTGAATATTTTTTCTTTTTTTTTTATTTTGTTTGTATATATCTACTTTTTAATAGGAATATCAATCGGGTCAACTCGGTTTAGATTTAATCTACTTAAATCTACGAGTTATACGAATTCTAAACATTGTTTTTAGCTTAATTTGTAAAAAAGAAGAATGTACTTTTTTTTTGTACTCTATCACATGAATGTCTTTCTTTGTTTTTGTGATTTTAGGACTAGTATTATTGTTTTAGGAATACTCTTCTATCAAATTTTAGGAAAACCTTCTTTCATATATGTTTTTTTTAATTGTTTTGTAGGAAATCTCACTGATCATTTTTATTATTAATATCATATATGAATGAAATTCTAACTTTGACTAAAAAAATAGACCTTATTATCACTAGATATTTAAGAAGTTTAAATGATTATCAAGGGTAGGCCTCACATGATCATTAATCATGTATTAACATATTAACACAATAATTTAATTTAATTGTTAACAACTTATAAAAGTGTTACAATGATAGTAACTTAGAGTTAACCAACAAATTAAACTAAAACTTTTTACACTAATTACAATGTATCAAAACCAATGTGAATAGAAAGAAACCGTATATATATGTTACACTTGAGTGATACCTCCAAAAATTGCCATACACCAAGGAAAAAAAAATATTATTATATGACAATTGCTTAAGCAAAGTATTGACATTTAATTGTGAATAATTAAAATACATATATAGATTTGTACATTAATAAACGAAAAATATGTCATCAAATATATAATAAGTTTGCATTTTTAATTAATTAATTAATTAATTAATTAATTAATTAATTCACTTATGCAAACTTGCCAAAAAAAGAAGACTTATCAGGAAAACAAGGAGAGTTCCTCCAAACCTGAGAATGATTCTTAATAATTTCCATTGCTTTTTCTTTGATGTACTTTGCATGATCACTCTGAAGAACCAAACAAAGCTTTGCAACAGTTCCAACCTTCAACATCTCTTGAAGCACCAAATTTGTAGCAGAGAATTTGGATATCAATGATAGAATAATTATAGCTCTATCATCAACCGCCGCTGAAACCTTCAAAATCCTTTCCGTCAAAACCGCCATTGAACCTTTGTGACACAAGAATTGAGCTCTTCCACTAGCACATGAACATAGATGAAACAGAATAGACATTGTTAATTCAGTGATTATCTTCTCAGGTGTTCTCATTTCAATCTCAATCATCTCAAAAACTGCACCACATTCCACCATCATGATCCTGTTTCTTCCATACGCACAAGCACTTAGCAACACTTTCAAAGCGCCGCTAATACCTTGTTGTGTTACAACACCATTTCTCAAAACCTTCACAATCTTCTCAAAGAACTCAACTTTAAGCCTCTGAATAACACTTGAATCACCCCTTTGGATCAAGTTCTTGATCACTAGAACAGCTTGTGATTTTACAGTCGCCGAATTCTCCGAAAAATCGCACCCCAGAAGCCATGTTAGAGAATCCAACACCAAATCAAAAACATTCTCGGACATAAGAATCTTAACATCCTCGGAAGAAACCTTAACAAATTGTAACAAACTAAGAGCTTCTTCAATACCTTCACCAATTTGATTCATACCCTTTTTGTAACAATCCAATATGAACATGATCATGGCTTTTGGGACACCAGAATCAAGCAAACACTTCTTGTTCCTCTCATTTTCAGTTGCAAGAAGCTCCAATTGCCTTAAACTCTTGATCTTCAATCTTGGGTCCTTAAGATCCTTAAGGAGCTTCAAAACTTGAACTTTGTTAAGTGGGGGCTTTGGTGTTGGGATTCTATCAATTCCCAGTGAAGAATTTTGAGTGCACCATGCTTGGATCAAACGGCGAAGGGTATGGTTTGGTGTAAGATCAGAATCATTCGGTAGGGGCATTTTGGTAACTGGACATGTTGTGTTCTTGTTCTTGAAAAGCCATTTCTCAATGCTTTCTCTATCATATGTGATTCCTGTTATGGCAGTCACAGGATCCTTCATGATTTGAAGTGAAATTGGACATATGAAATATTGAGGAACTTCAATTTCATTATCCATGTGAATGTGATTCAAAAATTTCTAAAGTGTAAAGTGTTCTATTTATTTTATTTTTTTTGTTTCAAAGGAAAAAAAATAATTGCAAGTTCTTATATGAAAATAAATGAGAGCGTGTGAAAGGAAGTAAAGGAAATTGATATTCAACAAGTGGTAAGAGATTGCGGCTAAAATTTAATGTATTAATGAATATTTAATTTGTTTAATTCATAAATATCATTGTTGAGAGAGACAAATTAAACTAATAAATACTTAAACAAATAATATACTGTTTTTTTAAATATATATAAATTAAGACAAATTTGAAACTCAAAAGATATATTTTGTGGAAGGAGAAGTAATTTTAAAAAGTTGAATTAATCCCAAAAATTTCATGGTGGTCACTACTATCTCTTATGATTTTTTAATAAATAAATAACAAAATTGATTGATGAGAAAGTAGTTTGATGATGATTTGGTCTTGAGTCATACCGTCTAAATGAGCCAAATATAATTTATAGCATTCCATATTCTAAGGTATCATTTCGGTGGTCAAAGGAAGAAAAAATGAAAAAGCGTTGGAAGAAAACAAGAGCCGGAATTAAAAGCAATGGGACTTGTCACTTGTGTATATACAGCCATGTTATGATGCTAGGCCTGTTTAATATTTTCCTAATTTAAATGTTTCCTTTTTCTTTGTTGTTTAAGAAAACATCAAACTATATTGTGTATATTAAAAACTAATTTGCGTTAGTTAAATGATCAATTTATTCATCTATTTAAGTAAGTATAAAAGTTTGAATTTTGTCTTATCTTATATAAATAGCAATTCATTAATCATTCACATACTTTTAAATAGAGTCAGATCTACGATAAATTAACTTTTAATATATTCGATTGAAAGATACCGTAGATAATTAAAAATAAAAATATTATATATATTAAAATTGTTATTTACATATAATCTATGAAACACGGATATTTTGCTGAGTTGCTGTGTTCGCATGTCGGATATATTTCGGACACGACACTCACCGACACTCGTCCAACACGCGTGTTTGCTGTGTCTAACCGTGTCTTAATAAAAAATAAAAAATTTTTTTTCGGACACGTTTGGACATACCTAAATACCATCGCGTGTCCAGTTTTATTCTTAACATATATTTTTAAAATAAATTTAGATATAGTATATATTATTATTTATTAAAACAAAAAATATTTTAAATATTTAATATAATTAAAATAAAATATTAAAAATAATTAATAATTTTAATTTATATTTTAATATTAATAAAATATTAAAATATCATTACGATTTATCTAAAAAATACTTTATATTTTATATGTATGCGTGTCCCCGTGTCATGTAAAATTTTAAAATTCGCGTGTCGATGTATCTCATATATCGTATCGTGTCTTGTCTCCGTGTCAATGTCCGTGCATCATATATATATATATATATATATATATATATATATATATATATATATATATATATATATATATGGTCTTTTGAAGATTTTTCTCGTTATCAAATATGTAAAAGTATTTTATCAAATAGATTGTTCTTTAATTTATGGGGATTGAAGTTTTAGCAAAAATAGGAATTAATTCCACTAACGTGTAAATAATCTTATCTAATCACTAAAGTTTGATGTAGGTTTCATTACACAAAATTCTTTGAAGTTGTGTCGGAAAAAGAGTGAATCGATTCTTCAACGTTTTATTCATCTTATATTTCGTGTTGAGAATATATGTTATCATTATATTATAAAAAAATATTATTTATATATAAAAATCAGTTATGGTATATTTATATATAAATATACATTATTTAATTTATTTTTAATATATATATTTTATATTCTAATATATATTTTAAATTAATAATTAATTTTTATATTTAATTTTAATATACACGTAACATAATTTTATATTATAATATAGTCTCTACTCTAATACACGAATTCTCTTGTTCAGCTGTGATTTTGATATCATGGATGGACACTTATTTTATCAGGTTCAACTATCTTCCATATAATAAAAATAATAAATAATAATAATATGTTATTACTTATATAAATTAAATCTTGTTTTCTCATTCATGTTTTTGGTGGGTTTTCCTCTTTATTTCCCCCTCTATCTCATTCTATATATTTATTAGTTAGTTTTATTTTTTATTAATTAATAATAATATTAAAAACTCAATCACACTCTTAGCTAGGAACACCTACCATTTCATCTAAATTTGTGCCCTGATTCCCAACAAGAATTGCGGTAATAAATTAAGCAAGGACATACCCTCACTTTCTTCTCTTTCTTTTGGTACATGGGAAAGGCTCAGTTCAAATGTGTTATATTTATAATTTTTTTTTGAATTATTAATCAATTTTCAATGTTTAATTTCCACAAAGTTTCTGCCAGAATGAAATGGCTAATAATTTGTTTATAATCTCGGTGGGAATCAATCATTTGTGAAAACAAAGTGCGACCTATTTTTTACTATATAAAAATTTTAATATGATCACATGGTCAAGTTGCAACTATAAAAGATATCATAATTTATCTGGTTAATATAGTTTATTTTATTTCCCTGAATATTCTTGTTACTTAATAATAATTTTGCTGAGCATGTTACAATATAACACAGGTTTCACATTATTATTTTAGTCAACCAAGAACCGTATCATATTCCAAATAGTTTGAAAATAAGGACACAATTAATTGTTATCATTGATTGTGTTCAAAATTACATAAAAAAAGAAATGTTAGTCAGAATTTCTTCAAAAATTTTCTAGCAACTCTCATAAAAATTACACCTCCTTTTCCTACCTAACTTGGAAATTAAAATATGTGAAAGTAGCATTTTGTAACGAAAATTGCACGCACGACTCAGATTAAACTTGAAAATAGTTCAACAAATAAGGACAATCATTGTTGACAATTTTTTTTTTTATCTTAATATAAACCGAACAAGTAAACAATAAATAAAAAAAATTCTAAAACTAATAACCTTAAGAATCAATTTATGATTAATGTTATATATATATGAACTCATTAATGCATGCGTTTAGGAAAATCCAAATCAGCCTGAAAGAGTTGCATTAATTCTTCCTTATATTTAAAAAAAAAAAAGATAATAGAGATGCATTCTTTTTCTTTAATTTGAAAAACGCGGTATTTATGTTATCATCAGAAGCACTTTTATTTCATTTTAGTTTATTTGAAGTTTTATTTTGGATTTCGTATAGTCAAGTTGATAGTAGCTTTAATTAATGGATGCCTATTTCGGAGTCAACGGGAAGACTCAAAGTAAACGTATAGTTTAAAGGGTAAAATCGGTAAACCCTAGCTAGCTCCTTATGCACCTTATAATAATGGATGCCAATGCTGGCCCCATTCAATATAATTTATTACTGAACCTCTTTTCTATTATTTTTCAATTATTTTTAGTAACATTTTTTTATATAAACAATTTTAATTATCAAGTAGAATTGATCTTAATTTTTAATTATTTTGTTAAATATAATTTTTATTATTTAATTTTTTATATACTTTTTTTAGTCTTATTTAAAAAATATATGGTAACTAGAGATTTCACTTAATAAAATAATTAAAAAAATAAAAAAATTATTTTCGGCAAAGATATTAGTTTAACTTTGAAATCCTTTTTGAATATGAAAAATATTATATGAACAATCATTATTGCTCTTAGTGAAAAATTCATGAATCATGATAAAATAATTAATTAATGTATTCGATAATAAAAAAGATTAAAATATTAAAACTGACTACTACGAAAAATTATGACGCTAATAAATTTGATTATGAAAAAACTAAAACTAACTTATAATCATAAAATATAAATTTTAGTAGATAAAATTATCAATAATTTTCAAATTATCTTCCAGATCTCTCGTCCAATTCAATTCCAGCGCGCAGGATGGATGATGTTGAAATTATTGGTGGTGGTGGTGGTGTCCACGGCGGATCGGAATTGGGGTTGAATTTTGGGGAATTAAAGGATTTGAAGGAAACCATTGAAATTAGAAATTCAGGAATTGAAGAGTAGAGAGTAGATGTTTAGTTTATGTTTGAGAAGTTAGAAGTAAAAGTGAAAAGAAAAATAATGTAATGAAAGTGAAGTTGAGGTAATGAGGGAAGAGAATATTTGAGAAAGGAATTGAGAGTGATTAGGTTAAATTAAAATAGAAAATTGAGAATTTTTTTATAATTTTTTGAAATTTGAATAATTTTATCTATCATAATCTATCTTTTATGGTCACAAATTAATTTTAATTCTTTTGTTGTTAGATTTGTTAACATTATAATTTTTAATGATCTATTTTGGTACTCTAGCATAAATTTCCTTTGAAAACGAAAAAAAAAAAATATTATAGCTACATAAGTTTATATAGCTAAATGTACTTCTACCGAATAGTACATTATAAATCAGATTCAGTTCAGTTAATTGTATCATTCTCCTTGTTATACACGTTTTCACTTTCCAAATACATTTAAAATCTCCTTGTTATACACGTTTTCACTTTCCAAATACATTTAAAAAAAAAAAGTAGTAAGAGAACACTGGAAGAAAAAAGAGATTAGATCAAGTTCTTCACGCCATAGTTTCAATTTCATATATATACTAAATTATGAGAATATATATATATATATATATATATATATATATATATATATATATATGTGTACAATGGAATTTTAAGGATGTTCGATTCAGTAAGACATCATATGTTTATTATCCATATGGTATTCGCATCGTTATTCTAGATAGTATGAGTATATTGTATTTGAGAAAATTAGTAGTATTTTATCCTAGATATTTATTTTTTAACTCATATTGGGTCAAATAAATAGCCCATTATACAAATACTCCATTAATTCCCTAGCGAAATTCTATATATATATATATAACAATTTATTTATCTCCTTCGATCAATTTACCTTATAAAATATTAGTAGCATTAATTATCAATTAATTAATTAAATAACTGAAAACGATATAAGGTAGTTAGTTCAAAAAATAGTAAGCTAACTTTACATATAAATAATAATTTTGAGTTAATTTTCACGAAGTATGTTAATTTTCTCATATTCACACATTTTCTGTTAAAGATATGATTATTTATATTGTTTTCTCCTATCAGCTTATATAAATTTTTAGAATGAGTGATTTTATTACAAAAATAAATTCAAAAATCAAGAGTTTGATAATAAATGAACTTCAAAAATAAAAAAAATAGTATAAGATAAATAAAAAAAATCTAAATAAAAATTAAACAAACCCAACAGACGCTCTTAATCGAAAAAAAAAGTATTAAAAATATAACTATTTATATATTATCTCTTTCTATCGGTTTAAATTTTTTAAAAAAATAATTTCATAATATCTTTATCCTTTTTTCTTCACTCTTTTTCCTCCTTTTTCTATTTCTTTCTTTTCAAGTTTCTACTCTTGTCTTTCAAGTATTTTTATAATTTAAACATTTAATTGTCTAGACTTTGATATTTTTTAATCATCATTAAAATAAAAAATTTTAGTATAAAATAAATAAATAAAAATAACACGCAAATTCTTAGAAAAAAAGATTGTGTGAAAAAATGTTTAAAATATAATTAATTACTATTTGACACTTTGAATTTAAATGCATGTGGATTATTATTATTTGTGGGGTGCCCCATGCTGATCAATTTAGTGATTTCTGGTCCAGCAAATCATGCAGATAAGACAAAAAGAAGAAAGAAGAAAATTCAGAACAATTCATACAAATAAACGTTGTCATATTTATAATTGCATTACTTAGAATTCTATTAGTCCACCAAAAAACTAGAATTTTGTTTTTGTAGAATTTTATCTATTCGACCACTTATGTTATGTCATCTTAATATACAGCGAGTTTGAAAAAGATTGAACAATAATAATTATTTATGTTTTTCCAACAATCAACATTTAATTTACTTGTATTTTCAAAATGATCATACATCAAAACAAATAAGATAATAATAATGAAGTATCAAATTATTTCCAAATGCTATGGAGTTTAATTTATATATACATGATTCATAAAAATAGTGAAGATTTTAAATAGAAGAGTTGAATACATGCCGTGCTAGTTAGATTGATAATAAATTTGAAGGCCAAAGATGGCGGCTATGTTGAATAGAGATTGCATATTCTTCCCTTCGATTCCAAATTCAAGTCTTCCATTCAATTTTATTATGCATGCAACAACATAAAAACACAACCTAGATGGTGATATTCAACACTATATATGGGAACCATTCTTTGATGCCACTTTCTCTTTTTATATTTCTTCGGATTTTATTTACATAATTTCGGGTGCTATTCATAGCTCAAGCTAAGTTAGTTTTTTTTTTTTAAATTAGATCATTTTATTTATGAAATAAAAAAAATATATAGATATCCATATATGGGATAAATAAAAGAAATGGGAGACTCCCAATATTTTATTATAGGAAGTGGGAATTTGCTGAAACTCTTTCTACAGCTTTAAAGCCGACGTCATTATCTTTTCTACACTAGTTGATACATTATCAAAGATGAACCTATTCCTAGCCTTCCATAAGAACCAGTTCAAAATCATCATCATCATTCTCTGAGAGGAGCAATTGGGTTGGGTACACAAGGCTCTCTCATTCTCAAGTTTCACTCAACATAGAAATCAGAGTCTTCGGTACTCCTTATAGTAGCTGGTAAGCCTATTTTTGACCAAATTTCCTTTGATTTTACACAATGGAAGATGCAATGATTGATCGTTTCTGAAAATTGTAGGCATCTTTGGCAGATAGGTTGAATCGATGGGAAGCGATAATGAAACTTTTGCAGTATTGAAAGCTTTTCATGGAAGCCCCTCCAAAAAAAATCTTAATCTTCCCTAAGATTTTCAACTTCCACAATTCTCGCCACAAATTTCTTTGTCTCATAATTTCTAGGCAAAATTCAATGGGAGGATATGAGAACCCATAAGTCACACAGTACCCAATACTCATTTCAGACAAACCACTTTTATTAAGGACCGAATAATAAATTTTATCTTCTCCACCCCCAATTGTTGTTGCTAGCACACGCTGACTAGTGTCCTCAGAAAAAAATACTTCTAATTAGAGTTTGATTCCACTAACCATTAGAAAGTATTAAATCTTTGACCATCAATAGTGGTTGATTTTGTAGATTGAAAGTTTCAGATGAAGAAATAACATAAGAATGTGGAGGAGCAAGTCAAGGATCACTGAAGATTCAGATACTGGATCCATCACAACTCACCAAATCAGCCCCTTTTCAATAACCTTATGCCCTTAGCTTCCAATATGCTACGCCACCCCCACAAAGGTACTGTTCCAATCTCTTCATTTATTATAGAGCTTATCGAAAATATTTACCTTTGAGGAGTCTAGATAGGAGTGATTGTGGCTCAGAGATAACTTTTCAACATTGTTTTTGCCAATAGCGCCAAATTTTAAACTCCTAGGTCCTTAAAATCTAGTCCACTTTCCAATTTCGGTCTTGTCATGGTATCCCAACTAACCCATACTATTTTTTGCTCTGTACCATTTTGATCCCACAAAAATTGGAAAAGTATGTTGTGAATCTCCCTAATTAAAGTGTCAGAAAGACGGAAATATGATAATGAATAAATTGGGATAGCCTCTCCAATACCTTTGATTAAAACATGCTTGCCTGCAGAAGAGAGAAGTTTTCTTTTCCACCCTTAAACTCGCTTTCTCACCTTATCCTTGATTTCTCCGAAGGTGCCCCTTTTTATTTTTGGACTGTAGATGGAAGACCCAAATATTTATCTTGTGCACCAATATGATTAATTTCCAATTTCCGAGCCAGTAGTAATTGAGCAACGGGAGGAGTATTATTACTAAAAAATAGAGTTGATTTATGCAAATTAACTTTTTGGCCACTGAACCCCTTGTATGACTGAAGAAGATTGAGAATATTTTTACAACTGTTTTCTGACGCTTTGCAAAAAAGGATTGAGTCATCTGCAAACAATAAATGATTAACAGTAGGACATCTTCGGTTGATCTGAATATCTTCAATGAGACCGTTTTGCTCTACCTTATTTAGCAAAAAGGATAATCCTTCTACACAGAAAAGAAAGGTATGAAGATAGAGGGTCTCCTTGATGGATACCTCTATTTAGTTTGATTTAAAAAAATCAAAAGGTTGACCTTCAATAACGATAGAGTAAGAAACGGTAGTCACCACCTCCTATATCCAACCAATCCACCTAGATTCAAATCCCAACTTCTCCAAAATAAACAAAAAAAATGCCACTCAACACGATTATAGGCTTTGTTTATATCCAATTTAACAGCCATTTCACTCGATAGGCCCCTCTTCTTTGTTTTTAGATAGTGCATACATTCATGAGCGACTAGGACATTGTTTGAAATCAATCTACCCTTAAGAAAGACACTTTGATTAGGGCTGATTAGCGAAGTAATAAATTGCTGTAGCCGATGGACTAGTACTTTAGAAATAATCTTATACACAACTAAGGAAAGGCTGATGGGTCTAACCTGTGTCATATCCTTTGCATCAGGAATCTTAGGAAAGAGATAGATTTATGTATGGTTGAAGCTCCTTAATAGTTTACCACTGACAAAGAAACTGCGGACAACCTTAAAAACATCCTCCCCTACTAAACTCCAGTGGAATTGAAAGAATTTAGCCATAAATTCATCATCACCAGGGACGTTTTGGGGGTGAACACTAAAGATCGCACGTTTTACCTCATCAAAACTAACCGATCTAGTTAATTTCCTGTTCATGGTTGTTGAAACTTTGGTTTCAAAATCTTCGAATGCATGTGTCGGACTAGTTTGGTTAATCGATGTGAAGATATTCTTGAAGTATGTTTCAGCTACTTGTGCAATTTCTTCGCGGGTGGTAGCATATGTACCATCATTCTTTTCCAATTTTCAAATTTTATTTCTTCGGATTCTGGAATGGAATGATTGGTGAAAGAAACTTGTATTTCTGTCCCCTTCTTTTAGTCACTTTACACGAGATTTCTCCCTCCAATAGCTTTCCTCCCTAAAGTAAGTATCCTCAAGTTTATTTTCCAAGACTTCAACCTGTTCTCTCCCTGTAATATCCTCTTCTCCGAGAATTTCAAGTTGAGATGTGAGCTTACCAATGTTCTTCTTCAAATTAGATTTGTTCTGCTGCTGTCATTGAGCAATACGATGCCTACAATGCTTCAATTTTTGAGCCAAAACAAACATTGCTGAGCCATCTACCCATTCCTTCCAAGTTTCAGTGATAATTACCCGAATTTCTTCTAAACCACACTATCTCTCCTAAAACTTAAACATCCGATTAGATTTTTTTATGACCGAATTTGTGTCAAGGAGGATAGGCGCATGATCTGAATCGTTTTCTGCGAGTCGAGACAGCGAAGCTGATGGAAAAACAATCAATCCACTCACCGTTTGTAAGTGTACGGTCAAGCCACTCCCTGATTTGGTCCTGCCCTCGTTGCTTATTAGTCCAGGTGAACCTTCTCCCAATCATACCCAAGTCCTTCAATCCACCACCATCAATAAAATTCACAAATTCAGAAATAGATGAAACTGATTTTAATCCCCTTCCTTCCTTCTCATCGAGGCTCATTATAGCATTAAAATCACCCATAATTATAACTTTTCCAAAGAAATCTTGTACAAAAGAGGAAAGTCTGTGTATTGGGTAGACCGAATCACATCCAAGCTATTTAAATGTACCCCAATTAGCCCCTAAAAACAGTTCAAAACATAATCAGTTACCTCGTTAGTTATGAAAAACTCTTTTTCAACAAGAATCTCAACCGTTGTGTCCTCCTTCCATGCTAAAGCCAATCCACCAGCTGTACCCGTCAGACTAACAATCCTCCAATCCGTAAAATGACAAGATCTCAACTTACTTTCTATCAGACGAGATTAGTTTTTTGTTTCACATAGAAACACAATCTTGAAGGAGTGGGATTGACACATCCCTTTAAGGTTATGAACTGTAAGTGATCTTTTCAAACCACGACAATTCTATGAAAGAACTCTCATGGCAAATTAAAAAAAAAATAAAGAAAGAAATTGACAAAATCAAATATTAATCTAAATGGCACAAAAATTCTATTTTTTTTTAAAAAAAACTCTAATAGCTATAGAATAAGTTGAAGGAATATGTATTCCTCAAGTGAAAAAACGTTTGCTTCTCAATGGAAAAAATCTCAAGCTAAGTTAGTTATAGTTAGATAAAATATTGCATATAATTAAGTGATTAACAAGTCCGAACAAAGAAAGTAATTTTTTATGGTTTATATTGAAAATTGTCCCTCGATAATTATGAATGGGTAAATATTAATTTTGGTTATTAAAAATATAAACGTGAAATATGTCATTCCTTATATCATCTCTTTGGCCTTTTGATACTCTAAATCTATGCTGATGTGGACTGTTAATAATTAATTAATTAATTTATTTATAATAATTTATGTTTTTTTTTTTGTTTTAAAACCGGTTGCAAGGTTTTTTTTTTTATTTGTTTTCGTCAGGAGCTCTTTTTTTTTACCAAAAAGTTCAATATAATAAAATGGAATAATTAGAGTATATAAAGTATAGAATCACTAGTTAAATAAATATAAATTAATTTAAAGTCATTTTTCACATTGTCATCAACAATTAAAAATCAAGATTAGTTCACTTTTTTTGTAGCTCATAATCCGACTTGTTGATAATTTTCAAGACATCTTCTTTTAAGTTTTTAAAAATTTTGTCCTTTATTTTTAACCACCTATTCTAAATAATAGTAAAAAAATCAATCAATCATCTATTACGTTCTTTTTTTTTTACAGGTATTTCTGTCCAACTCTCAAAGTGTTATTTGATTGTTCCTGAAACTGCTATAATTTATTATAGACATTCAACTAACTGACCGAATATACCACACCTGCCAACTAAACTCATACCCAAAAACAAGTGAAAACTATTCTCGATATATTTTTTACATAAAACACAAAAATTATCACTTTAATCAATAATACAAAATCTCTTAAATCTATCCTTAGTATTTATTCTTCTAACTAATATAAATCAGATGAATAAATTAATTCTTGGTGGTACCAGTTTCTTTCAAATAAAATTAATAAAATTATAACTTGTAATATTTTTTAAGAGTATTTTTACCTATAATATCTGCATAAATAATAAATTAATAGAATAAACGTTCAACCTATTAAATTTTTATACTATTCTATTTTCTCTATCATTTATTAATCTAATAAATTGTATAATTTCATAAAATTAATTAACTAATTCTAATTTTCATTGAAATAGAGTTCTTCTCCAATGAAGTTTTGGTCAGGAGTTGTAAGGTTTGTTTGAGAAGGGTAACGTAATATGCTTATTTGGGCCTTAGAGAATTTTATTGGATAAATATGTTTTGAATGTCATGTTAAAAATTTTGTTTTAGAGGTCCAAAAGTATTTTTGTGGCCCAAGAATGCTTTTTATTTTATTTTCTTTTTCCATGTCTAGTTTCCTTTTCTGTCCAACAATGTAATGTTTCCTGACCAAAAATGTTTTAGTCTTAGCTGAACTCTTAATAAATCAAGATTAGGTTGGCTTAACTAATTTAGATTCATGGAATAGTTAGTTCACCCATATATTTAAACAAGTGTTAATAGTTCGAACTTAAATAAAATTTTGATCCGCAACAGCAAATTTAGAAAAAATAAAATAAAAAAAGTTTAGTCCGAAGTATTAGTGTGGATTATTCCAAATTCAAACTAGAAGGAGAAAACATTAGTTACATTCTTGCATGGGAAATGAATACTTTTGTCCCGAATCATACTTTAAATCGTTTAGTCAATTCAATGCTAATAATTTTCAACGAAGATTTTGAATTATTGTGGTATGTTTTGTAGAATATCATGTTATGTTTCTCACTGCAAATAATATATTAAAAAATGATCGAATTTCAAAGTACGCATAAAAGACTTAAAGCTATTTGGCAATGTGTAATTTGACGTGCTGTGTTGGATTGTGTAAATGATTTATTTATAAAACAAAAATTGCCGAATAGTATGAATTAATTAATTATAATTTTATTGTGGCTGTCTCAAGCTTCTAGTTTCATGTAAATATAGCTATAAGTCATTTAGTGCTGCATGTCATGGTTGACATTTTGTGCCTTATTATTGGTTCCAACCTCCATATTTTCATGCTCCATGATTGAGTACTTGTTGAGTTTGAAAATCAAAGATTCTCTCCTTTCAATTTTTCATAATAATACAAGTATTAAAAAAAAGCTTACTTTTTTTATTTTTATAAAAATACAATATATTTCACTATATGTAATAAGAATTTACCATAATACTTCAAAAAAGTAAAGTATAGTTTTTGTTCTCAATATTTAAAGTAAGTTTTATTTGTGTTTTAACGTTTGAATCGTCCTATTTGTATTCCTAACGTTTATAAAAGTGATTCAATGTTATCTTGCCGTCAATTATACTAACAGATCAGATTGTAGTTTTTAATTATTTTCAGTTAGATGTATTTATTCATTAGATCTCACTTGGATATGTTCGATTTCAATATTGTACCCACTATTTGTGTTTAGGTTCAATTATGTCCCTAAAAAAATAAATTATGTAAATATTGTAGGGATTAGTTTCAACTTTTGATGAGCTATTATTCAGAGTGAATCATCAGCTCTGTCCCAAATATTTGTATTCTAACTTTAAGAAGAGATTTTTAGAACTCCAATTAAAGCTCATAATGTATAATTGACGGTAGCATAACATTGAATCACTTTTACAAATATTAGGGATACAAATGAGACTTATCCGTAAACGTTAGAGACAAAAATGATATTTTACTCTACTTCAGAAATTTAGACCAACTACAAGAGAATTTACCATAATAGCTAGCAAGATCAAGATTCAAGAACAATCTATTCCCTTCTAGTAACATTTGAAAAAAAAAAGTTCCATCTCAAAGGGGCAACACATGAAAAAGAGTTTTGTAAAGTCTTGGACTTTTCGACCATATATAATAGCTAACTAATTTTTGTAGTGATGGTTTTTTCGAAGTTTTGTAACTCATTATATTGGTATTTTAATCAAGAGTAGACTAATCGAAAAGGACTAAATGCGAAGAATTCTGACTCAAAAGTATGAGTGAATTGCCACATTACTCTAGGTATATTTGGTCTTTTTAAAAGATAATAATAAAAAATAATAATTGATAGTAAATTAATAAAAAAATAGGTGTTCATGGATCGGATCCGATTTATATATCTACGGTGTTTATCCGAATCTAATATAAAAATTGTGGATATAGATCCAATCTGCACACTAATAGAATCGGATTACAGATTTTTTGTAGGTATCCGCGTATCCATAAAAATAAAAAAATAAAAAAATAAATATTTTTTTATGTTTTATTTCAACTAATATTTATGATATATATTGTATTATTTTAATTTATTATTTAAAAAAAGTATGTTTAATATTATTTTAAGAGTAAACATATTTAAAAGAATAGAAAAAATAAATTTTATTGATTATTTTTAAAAAAATAAACTTTTAAAAATATTTTTGTATTTTTGCAGATATATCCGATATCCTGATCTACAAATGTGCAGATCGGATTAGATTCGGTTCGTGCTTAAAAACTGCGGATATTGGATCCGATTATTTTAATGCGGATCGAATCAAAATTTTGGTCATATCCAATCCGATCCAATTCGCGTTCATCCCTGTCGAAAAGGACTAATTGCCAAAAATTCTGACACTCGAAAGTATGAGTTTTTTTTTGTGACTTAAAAGAAAATAAACAACAACTAAAAAAGAAAAAATAAACAAGAAACTGCTTAAGAAAAGCATTCCCGCTGAATACTACTCTCAAACTCATTCCAATGCAACGGAAGCTCCATTTGGGGAGAAAGGGTCCTCGTTGCAGTCTTTGTCATGATGTCTGCTACTGTATTTGCATTTCTCAAGATAAACCGGAGATCAACACGCCATTTCCAAGACATGATATCTCGGATTTTGAACACTAAAGAACCAATAAACCTAGAGCAATTCTGTAAATTATTGACAATAGTAAAAGCCTTCACACAGTCTGTCTCACATATAATGTCTCTTTGTTCTAAGTCTCATGCTAAAAGAAAGCCTCCCTAAATAGCAAACAACTCTCCTTGCAAAATGCTACGACTTTCAATGGTTCCCAAACAGCCTCGTTGTCACCTTCCCTTCCAATTTTTGTTAACACAAGCAAAACCAACTCAAGCACCATTGCCAGGATAGCTAGTATCATAATTAATCTTAAAGGTGCCCACTAAGGGAGAATCCAAGAGCCACTACGTTATTCCTCGAACGCCAAATTTACCAGAGACCAAAAAAGAATCTAAAGGGATGTTGTTTGCTATTATGTAAGAACCAACTCATCAAATCCACTGGTTGATCGGAGATCCCTAAAGCTTGCCAAACTAGTTGGACTTTTGAACATTCTCGAATACAATGTAAAATCGATTCCTGACCTGAGAAATATCGTGAACAACTATCCATGTGTGAAATGCCTCTCTTAAAACAAAATGTAGCAGTAGAAAGAGCCTCCGAAGACATAACCAGGTCAAAAATTTGTACTTTTCCAGAATATATCTAGAGTAATATTACTCTAGATATATTCGATCCTTTTAAAAATTAATAATAAAAAAGAAAAAGAAAAAATTTAATTATCATATCGCATATATCCCCAATCAAATGTATATATTGTTATCTTTGACTTTGAAGAACTTTTATAACAACCAATCCCATCTATAAAACTTACAAAAATAATATACAACTTCAATCATATAATAAAATCTGAAATCTGAAATACCCTAAACCTATCTAAGAATATACTAAAATGGTTCTATGCAAAAGTATAGGACCTATGCTAGAGTAATTAATAAAATCCCCTTCTTTAGTTTCTATACACTAAAAATATAACAATGTATTATTGTTATTTAATTTATTATATTAATTAGGCCACATAATCTGGCAACAATTGTGCAGCAAACCTCTTTGAATTCTGCATACTCTGAAATGCAGCTGAAGAGTGATGAGGATTTTGAGTGTTGTTAACTGCACCAAACTCATTTGAATGTTGTTCACCACTCATATGATCCAATCTTCTTCCTAGTTGAATGTTCTGGAATGTGTCACAATGTGGAAGACCAAGAGTGAGTGATACACCATTATTGTTACTATGATTATTATTACCTGAGAATCTTGTAAAATTTTCAGCAGCTGCAGCATCAAATCTTGCAATTTCATCAATAGGGTATTGTCCAAATCCACCAATGAAGTTTGTTTGGTTCCCAACATTATTGATGAACGAGTATTCATTGTTGTTATTATTATTATTATTATTGTTTTGGCTATGATGAACAATTTCATTGCTCCTTGGCTTCTTAGGACTACTACCTTGTGTGATTCCATCTAATAATTCTGATGACCCCATGAAGCTGAATCCTGAACTATTATTGTTGTTGTTGTTCCTTGAATTTCCACCAATTTGCGAAGTTGGTGTCGAAATTGAAACGTTTTCTTGTTTCGAATTGAAGCTCTTTTTGGTATCGGATTCAGAATTGCTGTCTCGAGGTGGCGAATTTTTAGCATTGTTTGGATCTTCATTGCTCTTGCTTGATTTGTTGTCCTCAGAGACATTGTTGTTGTTACTATTGTTCATATCATGATCCTTCATTTCCTCTAAGTACATTTCCTCCACCATTGGTTTCCAAAGCCTAACTCTTGCATTTATGAACCAATTTGATACCTGATCAATTCAATAATACTATGTTAATGTTCCTAACTTTAAGTTATAATGATCAATCAAGAGATATACAGAGAGAAGAAGTTCAATAAGGAACATGTTCTTTACCTGGCTCCTTGTAAGCCCTGTTTGTTTTGCAAGCATGTGTTTGTCTGAATCCTTGGGATAACTGAAAACCAAAATTTCGGTTGTTACTTTCGTCACTAAACTTTTAAGCCAGTCAAGGAATGTGTTTGGATTTGCATATTCTAAGTTCAAAACATATCATAATCAAGGGTTTTATTTAAATAACTTTTGAAAGAGTAAACTATCACTTTCATTCATAAAAGTTTTTATTGCTGACGAATTTACTCATAAATGAGTAAAATTAGTAGTTTATTGATCTTTGTAGATACAAAATTAGTTTCAAATCTAAATATTAGAAAAAGTGAACATCAAATATTTTGTCATAATCAATGAGAATACTGTATCCACTATTCATGTCAATCTTTTATGTTAAAATACCGTCGGTTTTTCTGTAAATAAAATTTTGCCAATATCAAAAAATTAGTGATATTTGAAATATTTGTTACTATATTTTATATTACATCAAAAGGAAATAGATACATAGATAATATATTGACTTAAAATACGATTATAACTATGTTCAAGAAATATTTCTCATATCAGAATACTTACGGATGAAGAAAATGTTCGAATAGCCAAGCGCGTAGAACGGAAACCGATCTCTCCGGGAGTCCTCTCTGGGGTCTCCAAGCATTATGATGCATCATTCCCAATTGTTGTATAGCTCTCTGTTGCCTTAGATGATGGTCAACATATTTAAGCCTTGACCCTTCAATTTTGCCTCCACCACCACCAAAGTAGTCCTCTTCACCTAAGCTCTTATTTGCAGCTTTAATTTGTCCAGTTATGGCATCCTTCAAGCACCTAAATTGCTTTGAGATTGTTTGCAATGCAAGGGCTGTGTATGTTCTTGCTGATCCAATCCCAGCTGCTTGCTCAAATGATGATATTACTATCTGCATTTGATTATGGTATTGCCTGTATCTTTGCTCCACCTATTTAATTCAATATAAATAAATAAATTAATTAACCTTTATTTTATTGATTATATTTAAGTAAAGTGAGTGAAATAATTGAGTATAATGGTTGATGCAACATTATATATGATTGTTGGTATATTTAAGTTAAATTACATATCATCAAGTATGAGTTAAGTTTTATTTTGGTCTCTGAGATTGACAAGTTGTATTAAGTTAGTTTTTGACTACTTTTCAATTGTTATAATTTGGTTTTTAAATTAAAAAAATGTACCAATATAGTCCCTCGTGTATTTTTTGTCACCAAAACTCAGTTAAAAAGGAGTTTAAAAGTTCTGCGTTACATTTGTACACTTTTTAAATCTGAGAACCAAATTGTAGCAATTGAAAAATCAATGACTAAATCGATACACCTCGTCAATCTCAGAGACTAAAGTGGGACTTAACTACTCAATCAAATATATATATAAAAAATTAATTAATGTCATGACTATATGGTATTAGACCATAATGTTTCATTTAATTTGTTAACTAACATATTAGTCAAAATTGTTTGTCACAAACGTGAGAATTTACCAATGTTCAATGAGAAGAGTTACATAGGTTACAAATGAATGAATTTTACTAGTTCATCCAAATGTTAAAAATATCATTAGCATATGTAGTAATTTTGAATGTAATTATTTTACCTTTTAAGGCATTTTGTTTCATATATATCCACTTTCAAAGCAACATAAGATAAAAATATTATTTTTGTACTAAACATTTGAAGTAAGTATTAATATTATTTCTAACTTTTTCTTTCTTATTCGTATCTTAGATGTTTTAAAAGTGACTTAATTAATTCACTATTAACTCAATTAAAAATTACTAATGTACATAGTAATATATATATATAGTAAATGTTGAATCTGATAAATTTCTATTGCATTACTACTATTGTGTTATAAATTAAAAAAATAGAAAAAAATTTAACTCAAAATTTTTTAGCATATTATTGCTCTTTCTACTAAATTGCATAAAAAAATTAGTTTGAGAAGATATGCATCCTTTTTTATAATTTTACCCTAAAACATACATTCCAATGCAAGTTTAACTAAATTACCCGCATTAAAAAAAAAAAAAACAACAATTCACCATATACATACACCAATAATTTCAACATCAACACTTAACACTTTCTTTTTATTCTTTCTTCCACTTTGTATATATCTATGATTATGTAAAAAGTACAAACACCAGCAATTTGTCATTTTGTATTACTAAATGACAAATGTTTGATGGGATGTAAGTCAAGAATACTATTCAGTTTCTTAATTAATATAACTGTGATTAAGTTTCATTAGAATAATAATACGGATTCATGAATACTCCTTCTCTTTAATTTTTTTCCTTTTTTAAAATTAAAGAAATAGTACAACTATCTTTAAATCAATATATTTCACTTAATTAATTTAAAGATATTCTAAATTTTTACTTTGTCAAATAAAAAAAATAAAATTTTTTTTTATAGCAAATAATTAGATAATAAAAAATTACATGCACGTATCTTTATATAAAATTAATAATTAAAAATTATTAAATATATTAAATTATTTAATAATTTTTAACTGATAATTTTATATAAAATTAAAATAACTGCAATTGAATAATTATTAATTAATAATTAAATTCTTTAAAAAAACTTAAAAATTATTTTCTTAACCTAATGGAAACCAAATTAATTTTGATTAATAAAACTTATAAGTGCAAGGTTTATAAATCATGTGTATGGTGAAAATTCAAATGCAGTCGACTTTATGTGAAATTAATAGTTGAGAGCAGTTAAGTGAAAATTTAATTAAATCAATCAAATTATTTAACAACTATCAATTATTATTAACTGAATTTCCACTTGTATATATATAATTTCATATCGTCAAACAAAAGCTTTGTGTATTTATTCAAACAAAAACAAACAACTAAAAATTAAAAAAATAATTAAATAATTGAAGTACCTCATCAAGCATGGTGATTAACTTTGCTTTCTTCATCTGAATTTCTTGTCTCTCTGTGGCTGATAACTCAGCACAACGCTTCTCACTTCCTTCACCAACCGAACCATCTCCACCACTATTACCACCGTTTGATGAAGATTCTCCGACACCAACCTTAGCCTTCTCAAAACTCTTCTTCCTCATATTATGATTATTATTAACATCGTTGTTATTATTAACATTCACAACCTCTTCTAGAAGCTCTTGTGTGGCCCTCAAGTATTTCGAATTCAATAACACACTCTGAATTCCCGAAACACCGCCTCCACCGTTGGTAACCCCGGAAGCAGAAGACGGGGACCCACCGGAGACTCGAACTTCGTCCCCCGACATCGCTGGAAGGCTTAGAGAGAGTCCTTGTGTGGCGCGTGTAGCATCACGCGCCGCAGTAGTAGGGTCAATTGTGTTCCAAAGGTTGTAGTGCCCTCGCGGCGCGTAACCATGCAGTGCAACCGAAACATCATGGTGGCCGTGCATGTGCTCGGCCGCGAGAGGCACACCAAGGAACTGTTGTGATAGCGGCGCGTGAGATGCGAGGGAGGAGTTTCCGGCGGCAGCGAGAGAGTTGAGAAGCATAAGGTTTCCGCCGTGTGGCGGCGGAGGCGGCGGCGTGTCGGAGAATTGTATGTATCCGGGGTTCATGAGGACAAGAGTTTGAAGGCCGCCATCAACACCACCACCTTGAATTTCCGAATTAGCATGAAAATATGTCGCCATAGATTCCTCAAGAATTTCTTTTTTAATCTTGATTTTTGTTACTTCTTCACACTGAAAAAAAGGACTATATAGAAAACGTTAGTTAATATTCACATACCACTAAATATTTATAAGAAAATATTATGATGTAAAATTTTTCACACTGTAATTAAATAAAAAAAATAATAATACAAAATTTTATTGTTAAATTTAGCTATATATTATCTCTTAAATAATTATATAAATATAAAAATTTAATTAAAATACAACAAATTAAACACATCACAATTCTTCAATAAAGAAACAACACAAGAAATTATTGATTAAACTCATAATTTTTAAAAATACTAAAAATCGAGTTTGCTTACTTTATAAAATTTAATTAATATCTAGTAATAAAGTCATTTTATTATTTTTCCATTATTAAATTAAACCGGTATGAGTATACTCTTATCTATACTTGTGTGGTGGTTGAGTAAGTTCGTTGTACCTTTCAGCCTTGTGGATCAGCCCATCAAATTAAACAACTCTCAGATTTTGATGAAGCTAATAAAGAATTCTCCTCCGTCTTCCACAAAATTAAAGAACTAAGTACTCTCAGAAAAATAAACTGTAAATAAAGAAGAAGAAGAAGAAATTAATTAGCTAAGTACACAAGGATCCAATATTTTTTTTATTAGTGCAAAACCTAACTAACATATACATATTCATTAGCTCCAAAATATGATAAATTAAAAAGAAGAAAGAGTAGAAAGAGGTTACTATATATATAAAATAAGAAATGGGAGGTAGAAGAAAAATAAAAGAGGGAAGAATTGTATGAAATTAATGATATGATGATATAATATAGGTAGCTATATATGATATGAGGGAAATTGGATTGTGCACGTGCTTCATGGATCATGTATTGAGTATTTTGTGCACTGCAAAGGAAAGAAACTAAGGATTATATTTTCAATTACACAGAGAGAAAGAGAAACATGGACAACCACACACACGCACACTTAGTCTCACCCACCATAGCAAAATTATATCAAAATAAATATGATACACATATGCTATATATATGTAGCTCCTAGCTAGATATATATAGATATGATGAATTCATCAAATTAAAATCAAAATTAAAACCAATAATAATATTACTATATGTACCTGGCCTATATCATCAATAATAAGAAGTTTGTGTTATTGTTATGATATGAATATGAATTTGATCTATCTTAGCTTGCAAAGGAGAAAGCTCTATCTCAAGCTCAAAGTGGAAAAGAGAGAGAGAGAGAGAGAGAGAGTTTAAAGTGAGAGATGGGTTTTCAAAAAGACTTGGGAGAAAAAGATACCAATCTTTGTTCACCTCATTATCCACTCAATTATATATACCCATTTTTTATTGAAAAAAAAAAAGAATATTTAGAAGGAGAAAAAGAAGAACAATAAGGAATATTTGAGATTATTCTGGGTTTAATGGGATATAAGAAAAAAAAAATCAGAGAATATAATAATTATGTGTGAAGAATGAAGTAGTGAACTTGTACATACATAGAACATAGTTATCTCCTTATCTTTCTATGTGACTTTTTTTTTCTTTTTTTTTCTTTTATATTTGGGAGAAGTACCTGCGAATAGATCAAATAAACAGATGATGAACTTGTTTGTGTCTTTTTATAATTTGATTTGATTTGTATCTGATGCACCCAAACAAAACAACTTACTATTCATGAGCAACAAAGAACTTTTGAAGGGTGAAAGAGAAAGAGAGAAAGAAAGAAAGAAAGAAACAAATAAAAATTAAATGGGCCTGCAAAGAAATCTTGTGTATCTATATATAAAAAAAGTATGTATTAAAAAAATAGAAAAAAATTTAAATAATTTAGAGAAGATACAAACAGCTGAAAAACGAGGAAACGTCTCCTTCTTCAAAGCATAGGTTAATTAACTTATTTGTTAATAAATAATAATGAATTTAATTTATTAATAAAAAAATAAAATAAAATAAAAAAAGAATAAAGACGAAGGAAGGTGACGATGGACAAGAAGCGGGTGGAGGAATCTGATTGCTCATTTCTCCATTAAATATCTTCTTGTCGTTTTCACAATTTCCATGGCTTTTTCTTTTTCCTTTTTCAACTTATTATATTATTACTACTATATATATTTATATTAATTAATTTTTTGTGGTTGGATATATGGCTGCTGAGTTTGTAGATAAAGCAAATTAAATTCCTGACGAGTATAAGAGCCAACCACCATGACACCATTTTAATGCCTCCAAACTCCAAAGGCTGAAAATTATTTATATTCATAAATCTTTTTGCAGATATAACATACAGTAATTAATTAATTAATTAATTAATAGTTAATTAATAGATCATATATAGGCCTATTAGATAAGTAATTAATTCATATAGCCTGGAATTTAAGACTTACATTATTTTCTATGACCTAATTTTATTTTTATATTAATTATTTAAATGTACTATTACATCATATAATTAATCTTAGTATTTTCCTATCTGGTACTTTCTGTGAATTTAATTAGTTATTTTTGGGTATATTTTTCTTTACACAAAGTTGTGGAAAATCTAATTTCATTTCCTAGGTTTTAAGAACACCACAAATATTTGTAAGTATATTTTTTTATTCGGAAATATTTGGTAACTAAAGAAAATCAGCCAAAAACAGTCATAACTTGCCTTATTTAATATTTATTAATTGTTGCGATAATTAATGAATACTAAATAAGACAAGTTTTGGCTGTATTTTTTGTCTCCCTAGCATTACCCTTTTTATTATTGTTGAAAAATGTTAATTTAATAACCACAACGAACTCAAGTAATAATTAACAACAATAAAAAATGTCAAAATGATCTCCATCATTATCCTTTAATAAAATTCAATTATGTGGACAATATTAACTTATTACTTTCCATTATTCTATATAATTTTGTGACTCTAATTAATCTTTTCCTTTATGGGGAATGTATGAGATAATAATGAATATCTAAAAGAGAAAATTACCTATATATATTTTGTTACTATATATCTTGTGAATTTAGCAAATTAGAGAAAATTAAAAGCAATTATTGTAAAAAAAGAGAAAAAGGGAAAGAGAGTTATAAAAGTAAAGGGTCCCAATCAAGTGCATGTATGATGTGTATGCAAATAATGACCCTTCAATAATGTGGTCCTACCTTGCATTTCATGCATCAGACCTGTATCAAGCATCACCACATACATCACATTAAATAAATTATTAATTTTCATATCAACAATATAATTTAGTAATTTATTATTACTTCTATTACGTATATTTATTTCTTGCTTTTTATTTATTTATTTTTTAAAAAAGAAGAACTAATTTCAAAGTCTTTAATTTCCTTCATCATTCTTCCTAAACAATTCTTGATCATACCCAAAGGATAACTTAGATTAATGAAGGATTAATAATAATAATTATAATTATTGACAAGAAAAGAAAGTGACTAACAAATAAATAATTAGTGTACTAACCCTTTCAAGGGTATGAATGAGGCAATCTCATCATTTGCATGGAAAGACAGAGAATAATTAATTAATTAATAACCATATTAAATTAAAATAAAAATTATGAAAATCTAGAGGGCCATTTTCTAATACATATCCAAGTCCTTAAAAGCTCTCAATCACCATCAGTAACTATTATTGTGTAAGAATGTGTGCAGTGACAAAGATTTTAGGACTATAACATTTTCGAAGTTTGGGGACATTCATTAGTATAGAGTATATATATATATATATTTATATATTATAGCTAGGGGAAAAAATTAAGAAAAGAAAAAAAAAGTGCACGGTAGTTGCTATTAATAATATACTATATAGAGTTGGTTTTGTATGAATGATACCTTTTAGTAATGAAGATGCATGTCATTCTCCTAAGAGATCAATGTCAATAGTATTTATTTCATTACTATACTTTCACTTTGGATTCTTTCATGAAAACTCATTGGAACTTTTTGTTCTCACTCAACCACAAATTAACAAACTGGAAATAATATTCACAGGTACCTACTATAATATATATATATAAGTATATATAGATATATATAGCACATTGGATCTATCAATTGGACACATGTATAAACAATAGCAAAAGGGTGTACTCATCATATTGTTACTAATGAATATTCAAATGTCAGTAGAGAAGCATATATATACATAGTTTTCATGGGTGTACTTGAATGTACAAAACATGATCAACAATCTTACATAATAGTATAACTGAGTAATTGAGATATATTGGTTCTTTTCTTTTCTTAAAAAAAAAAAGCCACTGGATGCTTATTTATTATTGGAGTTTAACTAGAAAATTAATTTTTTTGAAATAAATATTAGTTATTGTTTTAAATCTTAAATTCTAAATATTAAATCTTAAAGTTTATATCCTAAATTCTAACTATAAACCTTAAATTCTCTAAAAATAAAACTTAAAAAATAATATTACAATAAAAAAATTGACTAATATTAACTATTTAAAAATTAGTTCTCTATATTTCTTTTTTTTTAATTATCTTTTATCATGAAAAATTTGACCAAGTAGTGCTGCTTTATGATTATTTAAAGCTTTAATATTAATTAATAATAACCATATATATGGAGAATATCATAATAATAACTAATTCTAGTTAAATTCCATGCAGCTTCTCCTAAGGAAAGTGTATTATATATTTCTTTGTTGAGTTCAACTAGAGAGCTATTTTTTTCGGTTAATATCAATTAATTTTTGAAATTATCTTTTTATTTTAAATTTTAAGTTTTTTAATTTTAAATTTTAAATCTTAAATTCTAAATTCTAATCCTAAATCATAAATTATAAAAAAAATAAAGGTTAAGAAAATAATTTTAGTTAAAAAGTTGGCTAATATTGAGTAATTAAAAATAAATTTCTATACTTATTTTTATTTATTATATATTTAATTACTCACATTAACTGTGTTTAGAGAAAATAAACACAAAATAGAAATATGGTTGGTCAACAAAAGAATATAATTTATAATGGGTATAAAGTTTTGCTAATTATACTCTAAATTAGTAAAAATTTTAAATAAGTTACTGATAAGATATCCAATATATTAAAAGCATCAAATACTTTAAATTTTATTCCAAAAATAAATTAATAAGTCTTTTTTTTTATTTATAGAATATTGAGTAGAAAAATCCAAATCCACAAGTATATGCTTACATGAAAATTTATGTGATAGTTGAGAGTACTATGTACATGGTTTATTATTTTGATGTGAGATAGAGATAAAAGAGAAAGAAACTTGGAAGGCTCAAATTCCTCACTTTGGATTTAGCAATCAATCTATCAATCATGCTGTATAATTGGGTGCATGTCCCTTACTATGTGATTTAGGAAAAGTAAATGTAAAACCATTATAGAACCCTAGAATCTAACAAGGTGGAAGTTATCATGATGATGATGGTGACATGGAATTCAATTACTTTGGATATTGTACCTATGATATTTCCTAAGAGCTACTAATATATTAGCTATGGCTATTAGTAACATTTAATTTATTATTAAACAAAATAAATAAATAAATAATTAATTATAATAAAGTGCCCTAATTTTAGCTATGTAATCAATAGAATAGATCATCTAATATTTTATTTAACCAACTTTTTTCTTTTATACATACATGAATACATGAAACATTTTGTGTATGTATGCATGTGTGCTTCATATCTATTTTCAATGTTGTTATCATGGAATTGTTGTCCATTATACTTCAATTTCTTTTAAGAAGAAAATGACTTGTAAAGAAGCAAACACTTTTAGTAAGACAGACACACAAAAAAAACTTTTAATAAGAAAAAAATTGTTTAATATAAGATTTTCCGCAACAATTTCTAGTTAGTATGTGATAATGGAAAAGTATGAGAGCCAATAAAATATTTGTATAATGTGTGCAATAGAGGTTTATGGAGTATTAGAGATATAATCATTAGTGTTACCTTTTCTTATCAGCTGAAGTTTTTGGAATGAGTAGTATCATGACATGGTATTAGAGCGTTAGATTCGAAAGGTCAAGAGTTCGATTTTTGGTGAACCCTAAAATTAATTTAATTTTTGGAGAAGATGTTTATTATCCTTAGTACTCGGATGGTTTTTTTAGATAGTATGGAGAATGTTCATTTTATAACTCAATAGCATATTATACATATTGTACAAATAATTTATTGTCTAATTTAAATGTTTATTTTATAACTCAATAATCTATTATATATATTGTATAAATAATTTATTGTCTAGTTCATTATCTCTCTAGTGAGGTCCTGTGACAATATAAGTGGCCAGGATAAGAGAATGCAAAAGGTGTAGAAATAGCACCAAGTATATAATAACTCTCATGCTTCAATTCAATCATCAAAACTAGGATCCAGCAAGTTCCATCATCAGGGAAAAAAAAAATATAGAAACAAATTATATTACCAATGCATACCGACGAATATTTTTATTCAAAATTTTCAAATCAGGGACCAATTTTGATGAGTAGGGTTACATGTCTAAATTATTTTGAATTTTATAATAAGAAGCATGTGGTGTATATATAATTAATTATATATATAACCTTTGAGAAATCAAAACAAAAAATAATGGCGCTATATAGAAATTGAATTTCAAAATTTCGTTTCGCTATCAAATAATAAATTCAAAATTCAGCAGCATTGAAGTATATCTACATACAACATATATTATAGTAGTGTGGCCATGAGATTGTTTTTTTTCTCCCCACTATAGGGGTGGCACAGAGTAATTATTATTAGGGTAAAATATATTTTTTGTTTTTAAAATATGGTAAAAATTAAAAAAATATTTTTAAGTTTTATTTTGTTTTAATTTTGTCTTAAAAGTTTTTGATTTGTATCAAATATATTTTTAATGGTTAAATTTTCAAAAAATTTACGACCAATCTAACAATAATGCATGACAATTATGCTTAATTTACTTTGTGTTGAGAGTTGTTCTTGAGAAAATGTTATTTAGCCGTCAGATATATATTTGATACAAATCGAAAATTTATAAAATAAAATTAAAATAAAATAAAACTTAAGAATATTTTTAAAATTTTTGTAAAATTTTAAAAATAAAAAATATATTTTTATCTTTATTATTATTATTATTATTATTATTATTATTTAAAGGGTGGACCCATGCTTTTAAATAACTAGAAAACAAAATAAAAAGAAGACGAGTGTTGAGGGTGCAATGTTTTCTTGGGATATGATCTATCTCCAATTTGTGATTCTCTTTGGTGGAAGAAAGAAAGGATACCCTTTTGGAGACGCAAACTATTATTATTGGCTTTGGATCATGACTTGGGGTCTCAGCAGAATTGAGTAAAAGACCAAAGTAGAGTACAAAAGAACCCTAATATTGCTACAAAAGTTATGGGTCCCATAATGCACCTACTTATAACCTCTAACCCCACTCTTATTTCTATATGCTCTTCTTCTTCTTCTCCATTTCCACACCACATGTGAAGAATATTAGCTCTTACTTAACTTGTCTACTTCATCACTTAACTAAACTATAGTTAAAAGATTGGTAACTAAACCATAGTTAATGACCGGTTCGACTCGATTGATTGAACCGAAATACTCGACCGGTCTAACCAAAAATTCAATATTTTAATCATCAATTAGCTAGTTTAAAGTTGTTATTAATTGAACCAAATTCTATCAATTCAATTGAATTTAATCAAACTCACCAAAAAAAAGTGAAATAATTGCTTTATTATTGTCTTTAAATGAGTTAAACACAATTTTAAAAAATGTTAATGTATTAAAATTGAAAAATTTTAAGAAATTAACTTTTAATTAATCAATTTTAGGATTTAGCTTTATAATTTAATATGCAAGATTAAGAATTTATAATTTAAAATTCAAAATTTAAAATAATTTTAAAAAATTAATACATATTAACTGAAAAAATTAATTTCCTAGTATCACTCATTAAAATTGTGTATATACTCCACAACAATGTCATCTTGTAATTAGTTATAGTATTATATCTATTTTATATATATCAATTACAATAAATCTATATTAGGGTTTTAAACGATAAAATAAAAAAATCCAAAAGACTTCAGTCCCTCAAAATTATCACCCAATTTTCTGAGGCATGGCTACCTTTTTTGCCATTGACTGTGATGATGAGTTTGATCACTGTCACTGTATATTTGAGGGTCCAAATATTCTAGAGTCAAGATACTATATCTGATATATAGATTGCCATGGACATGGTCAAGTTCATTGAACTTCATCTTTTGCTATTGTTTTCACTTGTCCTTCCCTCACCCTTGTGCCTTTGTTTTTAATTGTGGTGACAAAAACATGTTTTATTATTACTCAAACTCAAAACATTATTCAGCCAAAGCAGATAAATAATGAATAATACTACACATCCAAATTTTTTTATTAATTAAGTTAGTTTAATATCAACAAAAATTAAGTATGAATCACATTATTCTAAGTTTTATTATATAATTTGGTTGGATTTAATTTATAAAAGAAATTGGATATAAATAGCATTACTCATAAATAATTGTTACAATACGAGAAGTTTATCTCATATATAATTATTAGGGAAAGTACGAGGAGCCAATAGAATATTTGTACCATGTGTACAATGAAGGTTTAGGGAGTATTAGAGATATAATCATTAGCTGAAATTTTTGGGATGAGTGGTATCATGACATACTATTAGAGCTCTAGATCTAAAAGGTCAAGAGTTCGATCCTTGGTGAACTCCAAAATTTGATGTTGGGTGATGTTCATTTTGTAACTCGTGACAGGACTCATAAAAAAATAGTAAACACCATTGACACTCATAAAAAAATATAATTATTATTAATTAATTACGTATTTCATTTATTAAAAAAAAAAGGAAAATAAGGCCAATTTCGGTTATGAAATATTATATGCTTGCTAAATAATAATAAGAAACATTCAACTTGTTTTTATTTTTTAGTATTTTTGTCTATATTCAATTTTAATTGTTCAAATTGAAAGCAACATTGTTGTTATATTATCAAGCTCTTGTCATTTTTTATTCTTTTCATCTTATTTCTCCTTCATCCTTATTCTTCTAATTAAACCATTGTAAATTTTTCATATAGGATTTTGATTTAGTGTTTGATTGAGGTTTTTACAGTATTTGATTTGTGAATTTATTAGCCTTTAATTTTTTAGTTTATTAGGGTTTGATTTGTGGTTAAGTTGGGTTTGATCAATAATTCGAAGAAATTTATTTGAGTTTGATCAATAATGTAAACTATGAGTTTGATGGTAGGTTTTCTAAATGTATGATTTTCTATGTATGTTAAAATTTGTTTTTTGAGTTTTATTGGGATTCAATTGAGGGTTTAGTTGGAATTTAATTATTCAAAATTTTGTTAGAAGGTTTTGTAGGGTTTGATTTGTGGGTTTATTAGTGTTTGCTTAGAAATTTTGTTGGGTTAATCAATAATAATGTAAATGATGAGTTTATTACATCTTGATAGGAGGTTTAATTAGAAAGTTTTGTAGAGGATTTTTAAAGATTTTTTATCTGTGAATTTGTTAGTGCTTAATTGATAATTTTGTTGGATTTCATCAGTACAAATTATGAATTTGATAATAGATTTTTAGGAGATTTATTTGTGAGTTTGTTAATTAGGGTTTAGTGTCTAGTTTTATTATGTTTTCATAGGAGGCCTGATTGGATTTTTATTTTTTATTTTTTATTTTTTAAATTTGATTTTGATTTGATTTAAAGAGAGATTTGAAAAACGAGTGTGATTTGAAAAATAAATTTACTTTTAACTGAATATTGTTTTAGTAGATCTTATATATTTTTATACTGGTATTAAAATGGTGTCAATTAAAAAAGTGTTTACAACTCAGCGGAATTGTGAACTTTTTAGTATCTATCACTCATACTTAGATTTAATGATTGAGTGAGAGTCTAAATAAAATAGCTAGGGACACTAATAATTATTATATTGTGCCATAGTTCTAACTTTAGTTAATTATTATTAAATCTTGAGTTGATTATAAGTATTTATTTTTGTAGATAGATGAAGAAATTCGTAGTTTCTATTTTTTTTTTTATCATGGTGGATATTTTGTAAAGGATAACAAGTGATTTTTTTTATATATTGATAAAAAAGTTAACAAATTTTTTAAGATGGATATTAACCTGCTTTTTTGACCTGCAAACTCTATTTGAAGGTTTAGAATATTTGAATTATAAGGCTATATGCTAGTTTAATCCTATGACTTTTGAGTTGGAAAGTGAATTACTTCGTATAAAAAGAGATTCGGAGATTAGTCATATATGTAACATTAGCAAAAATCTCTCTATCACCCATGACAACATCGTTCACATGATCATAATTCAAGTTGACTAATCACTCATGTAAAGAATTTGTAAAAGTTTTTTTTGCTGATCATACAATCACATTATTCATAACAAATATTAGTAGAATGTAAACTAATAAAATCCTATAATTGTTTACTTTTTATAGTGGGATCTAAAAAATGATCTACCTGGATTTTTAGGAATTTTTGAAATAGAAATTATTGCATACAAATCGTATAAGTATTTTGGGTGTTGTTTTGTAGTAAATTTAATTTTTCTTAGATTGTTATTATTGTGTCTAAAATCACTACAACTGAATTCACAGTGTCTTTTTTTTCGATAATTCGAAAAATATGAACTTTCTTTACTTAATGATATTGGAAATGAACTAGGGTTTATAAACAGAGTTTTAGGGATGAAGAATTTGAACTATAATTAGACTGCAACGTTTCGGATTATGCACTAAAATGACCTGTTTCACTATTTTTCAGATATTGTTTTGTTGTCCTCACAAACATGGATACTTAACAGCTACATGTATAAATTAATGTGTCAATTCAGCAGTTTTAATTATTGAGTCACGCCAAAAAGTAAACTGAAGACTATTTTAATTGATGAAAATATTTACTAGAAATTGATGTGTATATTAATTTTTTTAATATTAAAATATTCATTGTTAAAATTTTTGGAGATTAATTTTACTGGGTAATTATATATTCAAAAATATTATATATATATATATATATATATATATATATATATATATATATATATATATATATATATATATATATATATATATATGAGATTATAAGTTTATATATTATAGAAAAATATTTTGTTAATAAAAAAAAATTAAGAAACAACATATATAATTTAATTTAAGATTTAAGTAGGAGGTGACTGGCTAGCTAGCTAGCTAAGCCAGCTAAGATGTATATATATTAGGAAGAATGAAAGAGAAAATTGTGGATCGGATTGATTGCTTATTCCAATTTGTTTTTATTTCCATTTTTTCTTGCATTCATGGCAATGGGGACCTTCCCAATTAATGGTGTATCCCCAACAAAAGTGGGTGCACACTTGTAAGGGGTAGGGCTAATACTACCACCTACACCAGCTACCTTTCAAATCTTGTCTATTTTCAACACTTTTTTATTTTTTATTTATTTATTTTTGGGCTCACACAACCTACTCATATCTAAATTAGCCTCGTAGGTTCCTTAATGTTCTCCTTTTTATAAAAATGTTGTTTGTAATTTTAAAAATAAACCATCAAAAATACATAGGTCTTAAAAAATTCTGACATTGACAAAAGGAATTTTTAAAAATCAAAATAAATTTCTTTTTACTAAAATATATATCCATTATTCCATCACATGATAAAAGAAATAACTACATTATGTATGTATGTATATTGTATAATTAAAATCTCTCATGAGAGTAATATTAAGGTGGCCGGCCATAGAATTTGTTCATATATTGTAAAATTGTATATATGTGTAGGTTTTTTCTATATAAAGAACATATAAAATTCAAAAATGTCTTTCAAAGGATTTTTTTAACTAAAATACGCCATTTATTTATCTCATTTTATTTATTGATAAAACTCTGAAATTTATGAAAATAATTTTGCTTCAATTTTTATTTATTTGTTGTGAAGCTTTTATTAATGGATAATATTATTATAACTACTACAAATCCTAAAAAAAATGGATATTGCACTTTATTTCTAATAGGATATATAATTGGTGTCATATTAAGTTTTTATAGAAAAATAAAATAAAATAAGAGAGAATAAAGCATGGTGCACATAGTGGGGGTGGGGGGCCTGATTTATTTATTATTTATTGGTACTAATTCAATTCAATCCAATCCCTTCTTATATAGTCAGTAGCATAGTGTGTGCAACCATACGTAACGAAACCCAATTGGGTTATTTTTAAATTTATATATTTATGAAATATTAAAAAAAATGCATGATTTGTTAATTCTCTCTCATAGTAATCGAGTAAAACGTCTTTTTATAAAAACATTTACGTATCGTATTATTATTAAATTATTATTATATGTATTAATGAATTGGTTATTTTTAAATTTTTAATAAATTAGAATAAAATTAATTTTTTTTATAATAAGAACAATAAATCCAATTTTTTTTAGAAATTTAATTATATTTTTAAAATTTTAGAAATTTAAATATCTAAAAATAAAAAAATTAAAAATATAATTATTTTTTTATCAAAAAATTTAAAAATATTCGATTTAAATAATATAATTCGATCGAATTAAATCGAATCCAATAATTATAATATAGACAATTGAATTTATTATTATTATTATTATAATAAACTAATTTTATTTTAATTTATAATAAAAAATAAATTATTAATTAATTTAATAAAAATATTCAATAATAATATAACATATATAAATATTTTAAAAAAAAAATTAATATCTTTATTAAAGTGATTCCTATCAATCTATCAATCAAAAACGATAGAAGTGTCTGTGTCACTGCTCCAAAATTGTGGGTTAACGATAAAAGCTTATTAGTCAACAAATCTTCTAGCATGCATGTTTGAGGATAAGATCAAAGTCATGTTTGGTACGGGTGTATTTGGTTATTTTGATAATTTTTATTAAAATAATTAATTATATAACAATTTATATTAGATATTTCCGTTGAAAAGTGATTGTAAGATAATATATTACGTTTGAAATATATGGAAAATAATTTTTTAGTGATACAATCATAAAAATGAGTATGAAATAATTGTCTATATTATTTAATATGGTTTAGGAACAAAATAGTAAATCATTAAAATTTAAAAATAATAAGCTTTTAATTTAATCATAAATTTCAAACTACTGTTTTCGCTTGTAAACTATTTTTTAGCTTAAAATTATTAATTAATTTTTATTATAATTATTTTCAACGTTTTATTCAAATACTCCTTTTCATGTTTTCCAACCATGCCCGTCCTTTTTTTCTACACCTTGCTGTTGACTTCTTTACATTGATTAGTGTCATAATCTAAACTAGCCACCTCATCATTTTTTATTAATTGAGAGATTAAGAATATCGTTAATAAATATTTTAAGAGTATATTCATTGAGAATATTAAAAAGATATTTTATTAAAAGTTATTAAAAAGATATGTTTTTTATATTTTCAAAGTAATGAATAAATAAAAAATTTCAAAATCTTTTATTATTATCTTATTATTAACAAATCTCTTTAAGAAATGCATTCTTTTAGCTAAATCTTTATGAAACTATTAAAAAAATTTATGTACTATTTTTTAATTTCAACAGTACTAATAAAAATCCTAATATTATATTTAAAATTATTTATCTCCAAAATTTAAAAATTGATAACAAAAATTTTTTAAATAATTATATCTCTAACTTTTTTTTTTAATATCTTTTGCCTTCCATACCATTTCTTTCTCCTACTTCATGATTCTTAGAAGAAGGAAATATAATATGCAACACAAATTATGATTTAGTTTGTATACTTTTAACATAACATTCATCTTGCCTGGTAAATAAATGATTGTCATGAAATCACCTTTTTTTTTGGATTAAACTTATAAGGGGTGACAATATAAATAGTTATATTTTTAACAAGTCTTAATAACTGAAAATTTCTTTTAAATTTGTTTGATTTTTCATATAATTTTTTTTTATCAGTCTTCTATATTTTATTTTTATTTTTAGAGTTTATCAAGAATTGAATTCTAAATCTTTAGAATATAGAATTTTAAAAATATGTCATGATAAAATCACTTCTTTCAAAACTTAAGCTGATAGAAGATAGCAACATAAGTGTTTATATCTCTAAATCATTATGAATTAACTAGCTACCTCATCATATGATGAGAAATATTGAACTAATTAATGACACATAATTAGAATATGGATCTTCTAAATATTTGCTTTTCCTTAACATGCATGCATGAATTATATATGTTAGAAACAAGAGAGTGGTCTTAAAAATATATTATTGAGTGTGTCTAAAAATACAATATACAAAGGTATATATAGGTATTAAAAAAATTAAAACAATAAAAGCATAGAATCTTATAATAAATATACATATATGCTATATAAATATAAATGATACTAATTGATCTTAATTGATCCTATTATACTCTAATATCCTCCTCAAACTCAAGTGGGAGCTAATGATACTATCTTGAGTTTGGATACTAGAGTCCAAAAATGAGTAGGATGATGCGCCTTTGTAAAGATATCAACAGTCTGATCTAGAGTTCCAACAGCTATGAGACGAACAGCATCAATAAGGAGATGTTGCCGAACAAAGTAATAATCAATCTCAATGTGTTTGGTACATTCATGAAAGACATCATTATGGACAATCTGAATAGCACTACGGTTGTCACAAAAACATCTGAAGAGCACCCAAGTCTTCGAAAAGCCAATGAATCGAGACAACCTGAGCAGTGGTGTCAGCAAGAGCACGATATTCAACTTTTGTGCTTGATCAAGCAGTGAATGTTTGCTTCTTAAGTCGCCAGGAAATGAGAGAGTCACCAAGAAATAAACAATAATCAATAGTAGAATGACGATCAGTGGGATCACCATCCCAATCAGCATCTAAATATGTTTGAAGGGATAAAGATGAATGGGTAGAAAAATAAAAGCCATACAATAAGGTGACTTTGATGTAGCATAGAATGCGAAGAACTGTCGCATAGTGAGTAGTACAAGGAGCTAACAAGAACTGGCTAAGAACATAAACTTGATAAGCGATGTCTGATCGTGTGACAGTTAAGTAGACGAGTTCTCCAACTAACTGTCGATAAAGAGTAGGATTATTTAAAATAATGCCATCCATAGGGGTAAATCGAACATTAGGCTCAAGGGGAGTAGACTTAGTGCGACTATCTATAATTCTGCCTCGAGTAAGAATATCCAAAGCATACTTAGCTTGAGAGAGATAGATATTGTCATATGTGGATATGACTTCTAAACTAAGAAAATAACTAAGAGAACTAAGATCTTTCATCTCAAAAGTATGGTGAAGGGAGGCATTGAGATCAGAGATACCATCAACAACATTTTCAATAATGATCATGTCATCAATATACAAAAGTAGAAGAACAACTCCACGTTTACTTTTACGAATTAAGAGAGAATTCTCATGATGGCTGCAAGTGAAACCGAGATCGCATATAGTGGTGTTGAATTTATCAAACCATTCACGAGGAGCTTGCTTAAGACCATAAAGTGCCTTGCGAAAGAGACAGACTTTGCTAGAAAGACAAGGATATCCCGGAGGTGATTTTATATAGACATTCTTTTTCAAATCTCCATTAAAAAATACATTCTTCACATTCATCTGACTGAGAGACCATTTTTTATCGCAACAATGATAAGGAGATCTCGAACAGATATGAGACAAGCAACAGGAGCAAAAGTCTCTTCATAATCAATACTATACTTTTTTGTACAATTTTAAGCAACCATTCGTACCTTTTAACAGTTAATAGAACCATCGGAGTGAGTCTTGAATTTGTATACCCATCTACTACCCACAATTTCTTGATCAGAATAAGGATCAACCAAGTTCCAAGTGTGTATTTTTTCAAGTGCCTGAATTTTTTCTTGCATTGTTTGCTGCCAACTTAAATTTGTGGAGGCTCCTTAGAATGACTTAGGTTCATGATGATGAATAATAGTAGAAAAACAATGATAATCAAGAAGATGAAGAGATAGATTTCTTACCCTAGAAGAACGAGTGGAAGAAGAAAGCATGACAGCAAGAGTAGGAGCATCGTCCGGTCTAGAATCTTCGGGAGATGAACAAGATAGAAGAGGAAGGGGCTCGAGGGATTGACTTGAGTATCATCACTAAAAAAAATCAATATTGGGGTTAGTAAAAAACGGTGACTAAGTAGAAAGAATGGACTCAAAAGAGAAAAAACTAGAGAACATGTGATGCTCCCAGAATACAATTTGACAAGATATATGAATCCGAGGTCGAAGTTTATTATGTTCATAAGGCTAAATAAGGACAAAATAGACACAACCAAAGACATTAAGAGAGTTATAATAAAAAAAATTATGATAAAAATGCTCAAAGGGAGTAGTGTTATCAAGGATAGAAGAAGGGAATCTATTGATAACATGAACAACAATGAGAACAATTTCGCCCCAAGTACACTTAGGACAGGAAGAAGAAATAAGCATTGCATGAACAGAGTCAAGAATGTAACAGTGTTTGTATTCAGCTCTGTCATTTTGTTGAGAGGTACCAGGACAAGAAAACTCAAACAAAGAATCCTGTTCAGCGAGAAAATTTAAAAGTTTGGAGTCATGATATTCCATAGCATTATCGCGTCTGAAGATCTTAATGACCTTGAAAAACTGAGTTCTAATCATAGTGACAAAGTTAATATAAATCTGAGGCAGCTCATAACGATTAGTTATCAAATAAACCCAAGTAAAACGTAAATAATCATCAATAAAGACTACAAAGTATCGAACCCCTTTCATAGAAGCGGTGGGAGTGGGGCCCCAAACATCAGAATAAATAAGATCAAAAGGAGAGTAAGCAAGAGAGGAATTATTATGAAAAGATAAGGCATGTTGTTTTGCAGTTTGACAAGAAATGCAATAAAAAAAACTCATTATTAGGGATGAATGTGAATTGGATATGGCAAAAATCTCGATTCCATCCGCCTAAAATCATCGAATCGGATCGGATGTCGGATATATCCGCAAAACATAAAAATACTTTTTAAAAGCTTATTTTTATTTGAAAAAATCAATAAAATCTCCTTTTCTACTCTTTTAAACATGTTTACTTTTAAAATAATATTGAACATATTTTCTTAAATAATAAAAATAAAATAATACAATATATATGATAATTATTAGTTGAAATAAAACAGAAAAAAATATTTACTTATTTATTTATTTATTTTTGCGGATACGCGGATATGCGGATACTTACATAAAATCCGCAATCCTATCTGATCTGATAGCCTTCTGGATCAGATCCATATCCGCAATTTTAGGATCGGATTCGGATAAATACCGCGAATATGCGGACGGATCCAATCCATTAATATCCCTACTCATTATGAACTTGACCTAAAACACCCGTAGACATAAGAGAGCCCAATTTTTCTAAGGAGCTGTGGGCAAGACGGCGGTGCCACAAGTGAATAGTAGATGGAGAGAAAACAGCACAGAGGTTTGACATAGAGGAAACATGAAGATTCTCGAGCTCAAACAATCTTATGACCTTATAGCCAGTCCCAATGATCTTTTCCATCCGACGATCCTGCACACGACAACCAGAAATAGAGAAATTGATATCAAAACTAAGTTCAACAAGTTGACCGATAGAGATAAGATTAAAGTTTAATTTTAGAATAAAATAAGTATCAGGAAGATTAATATTTGACTGCGAAATAAATCCCGTATGTGTCGTATGCAAAAGGGAACCATTAGCAATGTTGATAGAAGGTACATTTGTAGTGGTGGACAACAATGAAAAAAGATGACGCAAATGAGACATGTGATTAAACAAATAGAATTAAAATACCATTTAGAATTACTTGGAGGGGTGAAAAGAGTAGCAGAGGTATTACTAGAAAAAGAGAGAAGTAGCTTAAGAAGAGATTCAATGTCGGATGGAGAGATAGAAGGTGGGTTTAGAGAGGAAGAGTTGGTGGATTCAATAGCAGCAGCAGCAGAAGCATGCACATTTGGAGAGTTGTTGGGACGAGAATGATACATGTTCTGATCTGAACGTGGTGTTCGAGTAGGAGAGGTAGTAATCAAGTGACTCGAGATCTTACAATAATGGCAGAACAGTTTTGGGTAATTGGAGCCAATCTGACCTTTCCGTTTGCATGTACGACATTCAATAGAAGGACAGTCTGAGAAGGAGTTCCTAGAATAGTTACAGTTTCGACAAAATTTACTCTTTCTGTCTATGGCAGCAAAGACAGATTCACTCTTAGAGCGAGTCAACCCTAAGCATATTTCTTCAAACTTAAGACGAGGAAGAGAATTTTCAAGAGTAGGAAAGGAATTTTGATGAAGAAGAGAAGCTCTAAATGGCTCATAGTCATCAGTAAGTGCCATAAGAAACTGTACAAGACGTGTTCGATTCTGATAATTCTCATATGACTTAGCATCGGTGGAATCTTTAAGAACAGGCTGACAAGAGGTCAATTGATCCCAAATAATTTTTATCTAAGCAAGAAAATAAAAAAAGCGCTTGTCCACGTTCTTGTTTAAGGCTATGAAGCTCCTTTAACAGTTGGTACTTATGGAAGAGATCAGAAATAGTGTAATACTTTGCTAAATGATCCCATACCTCTTTAGCAGTTTCAAAATGCCTTAACTGTAAATGAATGTTTGGAGTAGAAGTGTTGCAAAACCAAGTGATATCTGATGATTTTTACAATCCTAATATTCCAATCTCTTCGCAAAGTCTTTCTCAATATCCTCCTTAGATTTGGAGGTCCATCTTTTGATTTTTTAGTCACAGTTGGCTTAATAGAACAAACAACATCACCAGTCACATAGCGCTATATATAATTTTTGTCCTTTAAGCAATTCTCGCATAGCTTCAACCGAATGAGCATAGTTAAATCCATTAAGGATAATAGGAATAGGCTGAAAAATATCCAGTTTTTTCATAATAACAAAAATAGAGGCGAAAAAGAGAAGAAACTATAAATTTGAGGCAGAAAATAAAAAAATAGATGACAGAATTGGAAAGAGTTCAACCAAAAATCTTAGCAAGGGTCCCACTATTTGTCACGTCAGCTACCACGTCAGCAGGGAAGGACACGTGGCAACGCATGATAAAAGGAGGGAAAACGCGTCAGCGCTGACAAGACAAGATGAGGTGACCTGCGGGTCAGGGAGGCGGGCCGGGTCGAAAGGGACGTGAGTTGAAGTGGATCCGCCGTGACACGTGGTGTGCTATGGTCCTGTGCGTGGATACAATGGTGCTGGAGGCAGCTGGAGGGAGGAAGAACCTGAAGCGGACAACGAGCTTCAGGCAGTGTGTGACGGCGTGTGCGGCAATTTTTGACAACGATTCTGGATGCGTTGGAATCGGGACGACGAGTCGAACACGAAGGTGACTAACTAAAGCGTCGGAAAAGGATCGAAAAATGGGGACAAAGAACACTGCAAAAAAAAAAAACAAAGAGACTATAAACAAATTTTTATAGAGAGATAAAAAATCTATACTCTTGATATCATGTTAAAAGTAAAAGAGTAATTTAAAGAATATATTATTGAATATATCTAAAGATATAATATACAAAGGTATATATAGATACTAAAAATATCAAAACAATAAAAATATAAAATTTTATAAATATACAAATATATTATATAAATATAAATGATACTAATTAATTTTAATTGTTCTAATTATACTCTAGTATACAAAATAGAGAGAGAGATTCCCAGCTAATAACAATCGCATCAAAGTAAGATTTTAAACTGAAGCAACCGACAAATGTATGTTAGTTATGAATTCATGCAATGATATATTCAATAATATTAATTCAACTTTCTAGCTTGTGATTTTGTAACAAACTGGGGAGAGAGAAGGAAGGAGATAACGTTATTATTAGTTAGCAAAACAATGAGGGGTTTCAAACAAGTAATAATGATGTAATTATATCAACAATATTATTAAAGCCATATATATAATATGGTTGTTGAAATTTCTAATTATGTCAACAACACAACATTATAGCTTCTAATTTTTGAACAACACAACGCATACATTGGTTGAAAGATCCCATCCCTACCTTGTGTTCCTTTTTCTTAGCCTTCAAATAAAATTCTAGCTAGATATATATAGTACTTGATTTTAGATATAGTTTTTTTTTTTTTCATTTCATCTGTTTTTATTATTGAAATAATATTAATTAGATTTTAATTTTTATGGACGGTCAACATAAAAAAAATTACACAAAAATATTTAAATGCAAAAATTTAATTGGATAACTATATAAAATTTTTCAATAATCAAAATTAATCTCTATTAATTATAAAACTATCGCAAAATTAAATGTCCACACTCTATGCTGCAACGGTTTTTGAACCGCTGATAATTCATATTTTGCAACGGTTAAAAACTGTCGCTAATCTTTATATAAATCGCTGTAGTGTATTGTGTTTTTAACTTTTATGTTAATTTTATGTCTTTTAGATTATACTATACACAGATGTAAACTAAGCTTCATAAGTAATTCATTTATTTGAGAAATTTTACTTAATTTATTAATTTGTGTGGTAGCACCAAGACAACTGAACACTCCCGCCCCCTAATTTTATTTTATTTTTATTTTTTTATTTTCTTTGTGAAATAAGATAATGCCATGTGTTTATTATTTTCTAGGCTTAAGCGCTTAATAACTAACAGTGACAATTTTCATGGAACCCCACCACACTTTTATTTAAATTTAAATTGAAGTCCCGGGGCCCTATATAAGTTAAACAAATGCATGTATCTTTTAGAAAGTTGGAATTCAATAACAAAAGTGATCACCACCAAGAGGAAAAAATAAAAAAAATAAAGATATTAAAGTAGAATTTGCCTAACACAGTTCTAGATTCAACCTACTTTGTGAATTGTGATATGTGTGCTCGTTAATTTCCACATTGTTCCAATATTTAAATTGTTACAAAAGACAAAGCTTAAGTATCATAGATTGCTAATTTATAAAGGGATATAAGATGGTGACATTATTGAAGATGTAATTATTATTGTTATCTATCCCAAGAAAGGAACTAGCTAGTAGGGAAAATGGTTTCTCAATGGAAAGATAGATAGATAGCACTAACATTAATATAATAATAACTTTTAAGTTCACTATAATAAATTATAGAGTATCCATGAAAGATACATACATACTTCATTATTACCATGAAAGATACTTAAGTAACATCATCATATAATAATTGGATTATGGAAATCAGAAGCTTGCATTATTAATAATTAATGAAAAAGGCTTATGATAATTTTTAATCACAATTATTCTCATTAATGGTAAAAACTCAGGTGTAATCGATTACGTAAAGTTGATAATTGAGAGCGGTTAAATGATTTGACTAATTTAATTAAATTTTTATCTAACAGCTCTCAGCTATCAACTTCATGTGAAGTCGACTGCACCTGAATTTCCACCCTTATTAATTGGCTTTGTTGGAGAATCGCCACCAAGTGATAATTAATAAATATTTTAAAATTGAAATTATGTACTCTGTTGCTTTTTTTTTGTGTATTTTATTTGTGTGTTTGTAGTATATTTCCTTTTAGCTAGAATAATAACATATAACAATTATAAACTAAGGTTTTGAGGGTTAGTGCCTAAGAAAGCATAGACAGCTCCAAGCAAGTTCTAAGTAATTTAATTTATAATTAGTTTTATATTATTTTCTTATTATTATCTCACTATCAAGATAGATCAGCATGTGTATTTGCAATTTCTTTTTGTTTATGAATGGATAGTGTGTCGTTTTCCAGCAATTTATGAAGATTTTCTCGTACATCATTCTATGAGGTTCTCTTTTTCTTTCCCCTTATCAGTTGTTGATATTCATTATTATTATTCATGCTACTATATATACACACTATAATAATTGATATCCAAATCAATTAGTTCATAAAGCTTTCTAAAAGTCATGTATGTATATCTGATCTTTCACAATTATAAACTTGAAAGGGAACTAATATATCAAATCAGATGATTATATTAGATACTTGTGGCAACAAGTGTATATATATATATACTCATTATTTTCCTTTGTGCATATAAAAAAATACTACATGTGTATATTAAAATTAATAATTAAATTAGTTATTATATATTTTTAATATATATTTTATATTCTAATTATATTTTATACTAATAATTAATTTTGATAGTTAATTTTAATGCACAGCATATATTATTATTATATATATACAGGAGCGAAGCTAGAATTTTTTAGAGAGGACTAATATAAAAATTATAATTTTAGAAAGAGAAAAAAAAAAGACTATATAAAAATTAAAAGATTATATACAACATAAAATATTTTAAATTGAGGGAGCCATGGTCCCCTTAAAATGTACGAGGCTCCATCCCTATATATATATATATTGTCATATTATAAAAATAATTAATTTTTAAATTTTTTATTTAAAAATATTATTTAAATTTATAAATATAATTAAATAATTATATAAAACTCTATGTACTACCAATGAATCAAAATTAAATCATATTTATTTTCTTTTCAAAAACAATCATATTCAAACGGTATAAGAACAATATATGGATGTTAAACCCTAACAGCTATGTAATCATATTAATTAAGATTACAAAGGGATGTAATGATTGTAATAGACTCAAGTTCAAATCATAAAACAAAATAATAATAGAAAAATCACATCAATAGCTAAAATATATATAATAATAATGCAAAATAAAAGTAGAAATTCAATATCTCCACAATTAAAACCTGGCCTTATAAGATTTATCTGTCTATCACTTCAAGAATGGAAGAGTTTGGTATAGAAGCAATATAAAATAAGGATATGTATACCAAAAAAACAGAAGACAAAGTTGAAAGTGGTAGGGCCATGAATGAAGTAGATGAAAAATTGAAAACAATAATTGAGGATAGGGGGATATGGGTCCTATATTATCGTTTCTGTGTTGATCAATGATGAGATTCCCACATACATATTAGGGCAGTGGTATCCTACATGTCTTCTTCACAAGATTGATATGATTTGTTCAAAACCCATTTACACCATCATTGCCCAATTCACTTTTTTTTTTTTTTTTAATTAAAGGTTAAAAATTTAACAAATTTATATGGATTTAATTGATGTATATTGAGTGTTACATTTTCATTCTTTTATCATATGTTTGCATTGTATTTATATAATTTTTGAGATAATAATAAATTTAACTTTTTTATTTAAGTTTTTTTAATAACTATTAATATATGAAATTAAACTTTGTTATTACATTGTCACTTAATCTCATTCTTTTCATGACAAAAACCTTTATAAGGTATATGTGCTCTGATAGAGAAGTTTGGAAGAGATACGGGAGAAGAAAAATTTTCTATTTCTAATAAAACTATGAAAGAATAAAAAGAAAAAAGATAAAGAATTTTTATTGTATTTGATATAATGAACAATAATGCTATTTATTTATTATATTAAACTAATTATAAATTTTAAAATAGCTAAAACAACCAAATTTTCTTGATGATTTTGTTAAAAAAATATAAGCATAATAAATAAAAAAATATATATAATAAATTTTGTTTCTAGAAAAAAGAATGATGGCTGGTTTAATAATTTCCAATGAATTAGAAGTTATGTAATAGACTATAAGAGTGCGAATTTTACCAACAAAATTTTTTACGACTAAAAAGTTAAGTAAAAGTCTCGCTGTAAATTCCAATAAATATTACTGACGATTTGTAACCATCAGTAAAAATAAAATAATAATATTGATACCTATGCTGTCTGTAATAAAGGGATGTCAAGTTCAAACTTACAATTTGAGGTGATGGGAATGAGAAATCATAATTAAATTACTTTATCGATAATTTTACTAAATTTATAATAAAGTTTTCATAATTAAAAGTTTTTAATAATTGAGTTTTTATATTATTTTAAATTTTATAATTATTAAGTTATATAAAATGGCAACGAGTTATGGCTCAAATGGTGTAGTTTCTCTATACTCATCTAAGAGGTCGCGGGTTTGAGTCTCTTATCTTTAATTAAAAAAAAAGTTCTTGCTAAACTAAAAATATTAAAATTAACAAAAAAAAACCTAATTATTAAATTCAAAACAATATAAAAACTCAATTGAAAACTTTTAAATTATAGACACTTAATTACAAATTTGAAATTTTGGTAAAATTATAATTTAACCTTTAACAAATTCGAAATATTTTCCATGTATTTCATAAAATATTTTGTAATTATGAGTTTAAAAAAAAAAGTAATTAATTCACTTATTTTCTTTTTTAATATTTCGTTTCGAAATTAATCTTTTCGGTGGAGAAAATCTACTCCCATTCATTTAAAGGAACCTCAAGAAGTGAAACTCATTAGGATTTTTCATTATTCACTTTCATTCTATCCTCTTTTTTTTTTTTTTGGTCATATTGACATTTTTATATCAGTCATATTAATTTGGGCTTTGTCTGATTCACATAGACAGACCAAAACATTGTAAGCTGTTACCATTTTGTTACTTTATAAGTTTATAATATATATGTAACAAAAAAAAAGTTTATAATATATATTATTTTGACTCAGATGAGTTTTATTTTTCAAGCATCAAATTAATTTCACAAATATTTTTTAAATAAAAATAATATCACACAAGTGTTTGCCAAAAAAAGAGTGTATATCACACAACTTTGAGTTTTCTATTCATTTTTCTTTAATGTTTTCCTTTCTCCTTCTCCCTTTTACAAGAGATTGTGATAATATACACAAGGTTCTAGGTTCAAATTTTATCCTAATGTAAAATAAAAAATTTATATGACTTAATTGGCACTTCAATTTCTCAAAGTCAAAATGGTGGGGATCAGATGCAAACATCCATTTAAGGAGATTGTAAAGTTGGGTGTTGGGATTTATTGGTTGGCTAGATGTTAGTTGTGCAATTAATACATAAATGCTTTTGAGAGTAGAAGCAAATATTTCTTGGATAATATATATGAGAAATTTCAAAAGTATATTCTCTGCTCTTAGTATTATGGAATATTAATACTCTCTCTAATTCACAATATTGTTGTTTTAAAATTTAAATAAATATTTTCAGTGCAACATATATGTTATTTTCACATTTTAAAATTTATTAAACATTTTTATTTTTACCTTTATTTTTTTCACATAATAGCAACCACATTAAAAAAATATAGTACTTATATTACAAATTAAAAAAAAATTGACTCATGGTGTTGCTAGTCTTAAAGTCTTATCCTTTTGCAATTTACTCTACTTATTTATTGACAATTAAGGATAGTTTAACAATAAGAAGGTGAAGCAATATAACATATCTACTCTTGATTATTTATTTATGTATTGCTTATAGTTGTGAAAGTGTGAGAGTTATGTAGAGTGAGTTTGTGTGTATATGAGAGTAAGTGAAAGGCTATTGTGTTAAGGGAGGAGAAGCATAAGAATATATATGGGGCAGCAATCTAGCAAGTAAGTTCTTATTAAACTTTCATCTTTGCTTTTTTTTTTTTTCATTAATGTTCAGTATGTTATTGAGTTAAATTTTTGTTGTTCTTTTTCTGATTAAGAAAAAATAAAAATTGATTAATTGAAATAATGGATGGTTCATAGAGAGACCAGAGAGAGCCTGAAGCCAGGGGATCACATCTACACTTGGAGAACTGCATATTTATATGCTCATCATGGTTCTTTTTATTTTTTCTCAATTTCTCTCTTTATAATTATTTAGGATGTAATAAACGAAATTTTGGGCCAATATATATAGTGAAATTTTATTCCATTTATCTGTATTTCTTATTTTCCGGTACATTTTAAATTAAAATAAGTATATAAAACCAACTTTTAACTAGTTAATATTAATTAATTTTTTTATTGTAAAATTATTCTTTTAACCTCTATTTTCAAAGAATTTAGAGTTTATAGCTAGGATTTAAAGTTTAGGATTCAAAATCTAAAATAAAAATGTAATTTAAAAAAATTAATTGATATTGAACAAACAAAAAAAATGAACTCTAATTAAACTTTTAATATGTTGTAGTTAGATACATTCATGTATAGATCATTGTTTATGTCTCAAGTCTCAACTGAATCTTTCATTGTGTGACTAACTGAATAGGCATTTACATTGGTGAAGAAACAGTAATTCATTTCACTGTAAATGGACAATCATCAATAAGAACTATTTCATCATCTGCAAACTCGATTCATAGATGTCAAAGGTCAACATGTAAGGATCCACATAAGGCGAATGGGGTGGTTTCGTCTTGCCTCGACTGCTTCCTAGCCGGCGGTGATGTATGTCGGTATGAGTATGATGTCTCCCAGGTTTACTTTTTCGTCAGACTCCGTGCCGGAATGTGTACTTTCGCAGCCTCAGACGAAGATGAAATCATTGTCCGTCGAGCAAAGTATCTGCTCGAAAAAGGTTTCCCCAGCTACAATCTTTTCAAGAACAATTGTGAAAACTTTGCTGTGTATTGCAAAACAAGGAGGGTAGATGTTGAATATGGAGAAGTTGGACAAAGTGGCCAAATAAATGCCATTCTTCCTGCCAGTTTAAGGATATTTAAAACTGACATTGGACTAAGGAACCTGCCGAAATTAGAACCAGAAGAGTTGGCAGCAACATTGCAAAAAATGGTTTCTCAACACCAATCTCAGTGAATGTTGCACCATAATCAACAGTTATATGTACAATACTGTGCTGATGATATAAGTTCGCATAAGAGTTTCTATGTAAAATGAGTATAGAAAAAGAGTTTCAATTTTCAAATTATTAATTCAATGTATGCTGTCATACGATATCCTATATTCCTGGCTTCTTAAGTTCTCTCTCTCTTTTTTTTATTCTCTCTTAATTGTCATATGGGGTATGAGCAAGATCAAACTATGGATTTGCATAACTTCTTGTTGCTGCTTGTACCTGTACTGTACTTTGTTGTTTGCACATGTTAATGAGAGAAGCATGGATTTGCACAATAAGATTCTATGCAACTTTCAATTATCACATGTTAATGCTTTCTAAATTCTATGCAACTTTTTTCTCCTTAACTTTCATATTAGGATGTGAGGCAAAATAAAATATATGAATTTGAACAACTTATTGTCAAATGATCAGTATGATTATTATGGTAACGATGCTTTAACTTAAGATGATATTACACTTAACCCCTTAAATTTCAGAGAGGTACTTTATACTTATTATATAAGAATCCTGAAGAGTGTAACTGAAGAGCTAAAAACTGCTTAAGAAACCGTTACCTCCGAAGGTGTAGAGAATCACCAGCTATTGCCACATGTATCAGTACTAGTAGACATCAAGAAGAGAATAAACCTTCTCATGTGTAATTTTAACAAAAACAAGTCATATACATTTTATTTAATTAATATTTCGTAAAACTATATATCACTAACAAAAATTGGACTAATCTTGGTAAGGCCCTATAGTTGCAACCAAAAACAATAATCCAAAGGAGAATCTAAACCTTCAGATTCATTACAAGCCATTAGTGAAATAATTTACCTGTGGGGGCATGAAATGATGGTCTTTGTCTTCAGAGTGGTGATCGTTGTATAGTTAGTTTAAGAAATTTGCTCCACTGATCTGAATTAATCAATCTATATTCACCAGCCATAGATTGGATTTTGTACTTGCGGGGGCAAGAGATGAAGGTCTTGAGCCTGCTGCTTGTCATAGTTTCGTGTTCCAGGTAAAGCTCCGGTACATAGTCGCAAGAATTCACTGCCGTTGAAACAGTAGTGAGCGAATGCTATTCCTCCGTCTACCATCTCTGTCAGATTAGGCATTGAAACTGACTTAGCAATGCGCTTTTGTCCGTTATGTGTTTTCGAGTTTGCAGTGTCATCTTGCGTATTCAGAACTCTGTCAAGCTCAGAATATTCCAGAAATCTTTGAGTAGCAGCGTCCCAAGAAAGTTGATATCTTTGCTCAGGGGAAAGAAGTTGAGGCTCATTTTCTAATGCTTCTTTTACTTTTGCAACAAAGTCTTCGGATGTCTTGTAAGTCAAGCAGTTGGGGAAAGTCCTGAAGAACTCATTTGATGGATGATCAGCACAAACTACAAATTTTCCCATGGCAAGTGCCTCGGCTGTAGCGGTGCAGAGCACATCACTGACGCTTGGATTTATGAAGACCTTATACCTTCACGAAAGTAGATAAATAATGTCAAAGAGGAACCAGATTTACAAAATCAAGTTCAGTATTAGCATCTGGCATTAAACACATGAACTAGGAATACAATTCATCTGTGATGTACAAAATACATTCATGAAAAAGAGGAAATATATATATCATAATCTAAATTGTGTGGCTCAGATAACAAATTATTCTTACCCATGAAGCGAATCATCTGCATGGTCTCTTCCCTTCTGAAAGTTGATATTCAAATCAAATCTTTTAGCCATACTCTGAACTTCGTTGGCATCCTCCCCATTACCGAATACATCCAACTTGAAGCCATCAAGATCACTCTTATGCTTTGCTAATAAATCTATCAATTCCTTGTACCCCTTTGCCCATACCATCTTTCCCAAGAAATATGCTCCTTTTGTGAAGGCTTTCTGCCCGAGCTCCTTATCTGCAGCAATCTTTTCTCCAATTTTCAAGAACTTAGGATTCACGCCGTGAACATTGCAAATTACAGACCTTGGTAAATCCTGAGTGGCAGCTGAGAGACGAAGGACCTGAAAAGAAATAAAACATAACTTAGTTCATTTCGTCTCTCTTCATATATTTATGATAATATAACTCCTTGAAAATTAATCAAGAAAAAGCACCACCACATTGCTACTTGTGTTGCAGGTACATGTAGGCTTTGATAAATACCATACCTTGTGGCAGTGTGCTCTCGTAACCAAGTTATTTATGTGCTTCACTAAGAATGCTTGAAGGGGCCCATTTTTCTCCCTCTTGATGTATTCCAAGTAATTTGTGTGGACAACACCAACTACATGGTTGAATTTATCCGTCCAACGCCTGCCATGATGATACCAATTCAAATGTTCTGGTTCTTCCAAGATGGCAATGTCGGCATCCCTGGATGGTATAAATTGAGAAGTATCACCAGCAGGTATTATACTTCGTCTTTCTTTTGAAAACTATGCACAAGAAGGACAAAGTGTGAAAACTAAATGCAATTTGACATGAAAACCTGTAGAATGCAAATAATGTCCAAAATAGCTACCTTCCCAGGATAAAAGCAAATTTTGAAGTCTGCCTTGAAACCAATTCTTTCCTCAAGCCATTTATGTATATAAGCTTCCTGTTGCTCTGGCGAACTGAAAGTGATATTGTCGGGATAAACTAGTTGTTGATCTGATGTGCAAAGCCATGGAACCATCAGAGTTATTTTCTGATTTGCAGATTTTGATAGGTATGCAGCTCGAAATAGTGGATTTACCGATGTTCCCGTCATCCAAGGAAGACTAGCAGTTGTGACTATGGCCAGATGCCTCTTATTCTCGGATGGATCATGCTTTGTATGATCTGTCCATGGTTCACCATTATATCGGTGGCCTGTACTCTGAAGAACACTTGCTATCCGTAAATCCAATTCATCGTTTACATTTCCATTCCCAATAGCGGAGGATTCTCCACTTGAAAGGGACCGCAGAACAAGCTGGTTCTTACTTCTACTATACAAGCTTTCCACTATCTTATCGCGAAAATCTGTCATCACATTTGGAAAAACAAATATAGTGAACTTGACCAACAAACTAGAAATCTAAGACTATTGACAAATTTTGCTAACTAACACAGCAGAAACATAAACTTCAAGCGAAAATAAGTGAAGTAGAAAATCACTGCAATGAAGCCTCCGGAAGTACGTACCTCTGCGGACTCCAAGTTGATCCAAAAAAGGACTAGACTGTTTCACAAAATAGGCCAAAAGTTCAGGCACATCCAATGGGGGAACTTCCTGAAACAGACGTCGCGTGAAAAATATTAACCACAGTTCCTCATTCAAATCAAAACCACATATGCAGAGCATACAAGAATTGGTCCGCAACACAGCTACTGACACATTTAAATGGACCTTGTCATACAAGTAAAAACCAATTAACTAACTATAACACACTTTTAAATAAAGTGCATTTGATGAGGCATATTCACATGATGGAAAGAAAACAACTGACCTTTGACTCTTCAGGCTCCTTGTATATTAATTTCTGCAAGTACAAAACATAAACATTCTTAAAACGAGTTCTTTTTCAGACAACTAAATAGTGATGATAATATTAAACAACATCTAATATATAAATTCATCAAGTGAGGTCTTTTACAATCCCAGAAACATATATCAAGAATAAAAACATGAAAATTGAAAGTATTATGAACTACAAAAAAGTAACAATATCAAACAAAATTCATCGAATTCGAAGTTTCACTCCTATCTATTTAATACTCCCAGGATTTTGTATAAATTTTAACTCATGAGAATATATGATTGCGTCATTGCGAGTGAAACTTTAAGTTAAGAAAACACTTAAGATGATACTATATAGCATCAAAAGAGTGCATGGTCATAGTAGCTGAAAATTTTCCATCTTCTACAGAAACTAAAAACAGTTTTTTTTTTCCTTTCTGGAATTCTTATTGCTTTAAAATTTTGTTCAAATATGCAAGGAAAAAAAAGAAGATTTTTTCATTGCAAAATAAAAACAAAAAAAGAAGAAAGAA